>NC_056667.1:53435000-54635000 GCF_018350195.1 Panthera tigris | reverse complement strand
AGAGTAATGATTGACGCTTTTGTAGCATAAGAACCATAACCAATGTGAAATATACCGATATATTATTAACTAGCGTAGACTCTATTTCTCTTTTTGCACCTGAATTAAGTGTAGACATATAAATGTCTGATTGCTTGGTTGGAAACATCTAAAGTTGCAAAAGGATCTGCCATTTTTATCATGGCACTAACTGGATTTCAGAAGTTTTTCCAGTTATCTTGTACTAGAGATAACATACTGCATATGTCATTTATGAAATAAATGGGGTACACGTGGGTTATCTAGAAGAGGTTACGGATTCTAAAACCAAGAATATATTCTCAGTTACAATCTCTCTTTTTACTTATGTATATCCAGAAACACCCTTACCTTTCCCTAAAGTAGCAATAACAGCTCATTCCCCTACATTAAATATCAAAAATCATAAATATTGGGGAATCCTCATAATGGGCAGAGCCAAGTTCCCACATCAGAAGGAACCTGGGGGTCCGGGGGATGGTGGTGGTAGGGGGATCTGAGAGTCCCTTAATTCATGGTGTTGCTGGTATGCAGAAACAGCCTAACCTTGTAATTACTTTCTCTGAGTGCCCCCATCTACATTTCACACTACCTTCCCTAACCAGAGTTTTAACCACATCATGTCAAGATATTACCATGAAAATAGGTGTTGAGAAGAGCTCAGAATAAACCACTCTTCTTGCTGCACCATCAGTAACACAGCTAGTTGGAGGAATATCTGCTAGATGACCCGGCAAACATATTCTTTTTGATAGAGGGGATTTCATCTTTCCTAAATGCAACTAGCTTTTGGCCAAATATATGCTGTATGTCTGCAACAGTTTTAGTAAGTTCTCTTTTCTTTCTTTCTCCTTTTTTTTTTTTTAAGTTTCTTTCACATAAATCTGTTCATTTAATCCCATGATCTTGTCTTCTTACACTTACCCCTAGGTAGCTTCCAAATGCCCACTAAGTGTGTTAGACCCTATGGAAAAGTGGATATAAACGGGTTTCAGGAGGTTAGGTAAATTTTAAGTTAATTTAAAACAATAGTTCAGTAAGTGAAAAATGATTTGAAAGATGTCAACTGAAAAGTCAAAATGTATGCATTTAAAATGCCCCTCTTACTAGAAATCACTGGTATTGCAGCCCTAATTGTGGGTTTTAAATCTGTACTTTCCATTGCAGAGGGAAAGAAAGCACATATATTTCATGGCTCCTGTTTTCAGGGAGACATCTTAAAATAGCAAGTGCGTATATGATTAAAAATCACCTGAAATATCATTTCCTGTGGTTGATTGTTATTAACAATCAGTTTATTCATCACTAACAGCAGTGATAAAGGCCATTATAAGCACTAAGCACTAAGGAAGGCATCGTTATAGATTTTATTCATCCCAGGCAGGCAAATACTTATTCTCAGAAGACAGATGATTACAACTTCTTTAGAAAGTTTTGTTGAGTTTTTTAAAAGCACCTCAAAAATGGTTCAGAATTTATTAACTACCTCTGTCAGGGGGTTGCTGTAGGAAGATCAGATCTTTCTGAAGAAGATGCCAAGAACATATTAGCTGCTAGTTTGAGAACCTTCATCTGTTCCTTACATCTATTTTTAGAAAACAGTTGTAGCGTTTAGCAAACACCACTGAGAAAATACTGTACATGTTGGAACCCAGAGTTCAGCAACTATAGAAATCTAGTAGGTGGGAACTGGGGGAAAGGAGAACAAATTGTAGAAAAATACCAATTTGAATAATGTAAGTAAGGTCTGCCTATATTTTAGGTGCCTGAAAGATGAGAGTATTTAAAACATTTTGATAATAAAATATAAGGAAGATTATGGGCTTTAATATCTTTATTTTTTATTTTATTTTTTTTCAATATATGAAATTTATTGTCAAATTGGATTCCATACAACACCCAGTGCTCATCCCAAAAGGGGTTTGAATATCTTTAGATTATGATCTGTGACATTAGATTAATGTTTCTTTTGGGAGCAGAGCAATGAAAATGTTGTTGTTGTTTTTAAAGAAAAATAATTTCCTTAGTTTTCTTCCCATGAGTTTCTAGGTGTTATATCATAAAAAAAAGACACTATGATGTGTTTTTAAAAATCACTGTTAGTAGGGGCACCTGGGTGGCTCAGTCGTTTAAGCATCTGACTCTAGATTTCCGTTCAGGTCATGATCTCACAGTTTGTGAGTTTGAGTCCTGCATCTGGCTCCAAACTGGCAGTGTGAAGGCTGCTTGGGATTCTCTCTCTCTTCCTCTTTCTGCCCCTCCCCAGCTCTCTAAGTAAATAAACTTAAAAAAAAAAAACACTGTTAGTAAATATGTAAACCTCATATTATTCTTAATTGCTTCAGAAGTAACTCTGAATAATCTTTTTGTTATTTTTCCTTCTTTTTCAAATGCTTGCAGGAATGTAAGCCAAAAAGAAATGTGGTCCCATGTATTTTTGCCACTTTGCAAAGCACAAAAACAATTATAAAATGAGCATAGCTTTCTAAAACAGAAGGAGCTGTTTAAGGTTTACATAAAATTCATAAAAGGGTGACCACATGCCAGCCTCCAGTTTAAGGGGTTTCTGATCTATTTAGCACGTATGGGCGGAACACAGCTCTCTGTCCAACCTCATCAAAACTTGGCATAAACACCACTCACCACTGGTGATGGGGAAAGTGCAATGTTGCCTATCGATGCCTTCAGCTCATCCACGGTCACAGCACTCTTAAGAATGTCTTTAGATTGTAATGGCTTAATCTTGATATTAAATTTCTTGTGTGATTCTTCTTCCTCTTCCGATTCACTCGAAGAATAAAAGTGCTTTCCTTTGGTAGGTAGAACACAGTTAAAGATACAGAACTCTTTTTTCTACTGGGAAGCAATGATAAGTATAAGACAAGAGTGACTGCATATAGAGGCAGCAAAGGTATCCTTAGATGGCAGGAAATCAAAGCAAAATACACAGACAAATAAAAGAGCAGATTAGGAAAGGGTTCAAATTTATTTACCTTTCCTTGGAACATGATTAAGAATGGTGAATTTCTAGGAGCAGTAGTATAAGGTCCTACATTTTTGCTGCAGGTGGCCATTTGTTATGTCCCACTCAGTACAAACACGGACAGGCCCACGGGAGCTTTCCTGTCTAAGGAGAAAGAAGGCCACTCTTGGGATGATTTGTGATGAGTTTCCAGTACTTTAGGGACGCTCTGCCCAGAGATGGTTTGTGGGGAGAGCACAGGTAAGAGCTATTTTCTAGTCACGATAAATGACATGGTCATATCAGGTTTTAGCAGACAACCCGGTACCCAGAATTTACACAATCTTTCCTCAGCACATTTTTTTTTCTCCTCTCTCTCTTTTCTATGAATAGATCAAGGCAAAATGCCTGCTTGTTAGTGACCGGGCTGTTCTCTGCTGTTTATTCATTTCTAATATTAGGGACAACAGGACTCAGGAAGTTTGGACTATTTCTTATTTCAGCACCTTTTCAAAAAATCTGAATTTATATACAGTCTTCTTACAGAAAATAAAGATTAAAATAAAAATAAAATAAAGAAAGGATATAGCCGGGTTCCTCGGGTCTGATGCTATAGCCTTCTTCATCCAGCTCAGGGGAGTTCTATAAAATACAAGTGCACATTAAGCATTTATTATCCTGACAAAAATCAAGGAATTATTAATTTTCCTTCTAGAGCTTTCTACTTAAAGATATAGACAGATCTTTTATTTTAACCTTTGGAAGTGAATGCCAAGCAGCGTGTGCTTAGATATTTATTCAAGGATACTTGGAGAGTCTTTCTATCAGAAAAATAAACTAGGAATCAACTGTCAATGAAAGGAAACATTCAAAGAGCATTTATCATGCATTTCTTATAGGCCAAGGACTGTGCTAAGCAATATAGGGGAATACAAAATGCAAATTATTTTTCCTCTGGAAAATTGAAAAGTATTTTGGTAGGCAAAACATTTTAAAAAGATATAAAATACAAAACATCAGAGCGCCTGGGAGGCTCAGTTGGTTGAGTGTCCGACTTTAGCTCACGTCATGATCTCACGGTTCGTGGGTTCAAGCCCCACATTGCGCTCTGTGCTGACAGTCTGGAACCTTCTTCAGATTCTGTCTCCCTCTCTTTCTGCCCCTCCCCCACTCATGCTCTGTCTCTCTCTCTCTCTCTCTTAAAAATTTTTTTTAAAAAAATTAAAAAAAAATCATTGATAGGGGTTTGAAGGAAAAGGAAATTAGTGAAGTCCTGCCTTTCAGGAGACATGGAGAGGGTGGGGGGGGGGGGTGGCGGTGGTAAGGGAGAGGCTGTAAGGAAGAGATACCAAGGCAGGAATGGATAGTATGGTTCAGATGGGGAAAGAGAGAGGCAACAACAAAATGACTGACTGCAAAGGAAGCTGCACAGTGGGAGAACATAGGAAATAAGACCATGGATGGCCAACGTTCTGGAGGAAGAGTTCAAACTTCATATGGTTGCTGCAGCTTCTCAGGGTAGAAAGTAGCATCTTAAGGTGTTTTGGAAGCATGCTTCAGGAATAGACTGTGGGCAGAAGAGACTGGAGAAAGGAAAGCTCATTCAAAAACTTGTATCAATCAGGGAAGATGTGCTAAGAATATGGACCAAGTTGTTGGTGGTGGGAAGTGATGAATCTTAGTTCTTTGTAACATCTGGCATAGGAAAAAAAAGGAGAGGGAAGGTTCAAGGAGACTCCAAGATTTCTACTGTCAAATCCTCAGGGACTGCTGGTATTTCTGACTGAACTAATGGTAACAGCAGGCAACTAACATTTTTAAAGAAAGGAAAGATAAAAGAGAATTCGCATGATTGGAATTAGTATTATTATCTTTGGGTTCCTATTATATGGTAAGTACTGTGACTCCCACTTTATTTCATTAAACCTTCATTAACAATCCTATGTGGAAAGAATTATCCCATTCACTGAGGAGGAAACCAAGAGAAATGAGATGCCATTTTGCAGGAAAACACACCCTAGCGAATGGCAGACCTGTGCCTGGACTCCAGATATATGAGACTATACCCTTATGCCCTAGAGATGAGGGTGAAGCCATTCAAGGGTGGCTCTTTTAAAGTTGTGGTTAGAGGCCTAGATGTGAGAAAGGGACAGAGTTGGAGAGATTTTGGAGTCACTGAAATGATAAAAGTGCCATGACCATAGAGAGAAAGAAAGCCTGAATGCTATGGAAAAAAGCCACCATTTAAAAAAAAAAATTTTTTTTAACGTTTATTTATTTTTGAGACAGAGAGAGACAGAGCATGAACGGGGGAGGGTCAGAGAGAGGGAGACACAGAATCCGAAACAGGCTCCAGGCTCTGAGCTGTCAGCACAGAGGCCGACGCAGGGCTCGAACTCACGGACCGCGAGATCATGACCTGAGCCGAAGTCGGCCACTTAACCGACTGAGCCACCCAGGCGCCCCAAAAAGCCACCATTTATTGAGCATTTATTGTTTCTCTCTTGCCCTTCTTCAGTACCTGAGGGTTTTTTTTTTTTTTTAATTTAAGTGTATTGAGGTCACTTGCCTGATAAAAACCTGACCCTGGCTTCTCACTGCACTTGGAATGAAAGCCCAGGGCCACTGTGCAGCTCACAGCCCTGTCTGACCTGGCTCCAGGTCTGAGATTCCCTTCCCGGATCCTCCTCAGCTGCAAGGCCTTCATTCTATTGTTAACTTTTATGGTTTGAATACGTAAGCTCTTTCCCATTTCAGGGTCCTCATAAATGCCATTCTCTCTGCTTGGAATTCTCTTCTCTTCAATGTTCAGTCAGTTAACCCCTATTATACTTAAGGGCTTTGCTTAAGGGTCACATCCTCCATGGGCCTTCCTTACTCTCCCCTCTCTCTGCCAAAGCAAGATGACATAATCTCTTAAGAATAAAACCTTTCTTATTACTTCGAGAAAGTGATGTCTAATGTATAATCACAACGACAACTCCTATGTGACCTGATTAGTTTTCAGGACTAAACAAATTTGAGGGAAATTATGCTCCATTTAAGCATTCACAATGTTGACCAGGGATAGCGCTAGAGTGTAGGGTTTAGAGGGGGTAATATTACTTTGATGAGTAATTTGGTATTTTTACTGTCATACTTCTTGTTTGCTTACAACATTCCATTTTTGTGTATTAAAGAATCCTACAAAATATAATAGAGGTCTTTCTCGGTAAAGAAGAATTAACTCTGGGAAAAGAAAGCATATTTTTTTAATATTTAGTAGCTTCCTTTATAACATTATTTGTGAACAATTTGGATTTAGGGTAACAGAGGGATCGGCATAGATTTTAGGGACTTGAACTGCTAAAAATATCTAAAAGATCCCAATCCCGGGAAACAGATATGAGAGAACCAGGTGATGAGGTTGGCAGAGTGACACATTTTAGAGTGGAGGAGTGGGAAACATCAAGAATGTAACCTGCTGGGGCAGCTGGGTGGCTCAGTCGGTTGGGCATCTGAATCTTGATTTCGGCTCAGGTCATGATCTCACAGTTCCTGAGATTGAGCCCTGATTCGATTCTCTCTCTCCCCCTCTCTTTGCCCCTCTCCCACTCTCTCTCTCTCTCTTTCTCTCTCTCTCAAGATAAAGTAATAACCTGAAAAAATAATTTAACCTGCTGAGCTTTAGTTTTCTTTTCTATAAAAGGCAAATAATATAATGCAAAAAGCATTTGCTTTTTAAGGCTGTGAGGATTCCACAGCATTTAATATTATGACTGACAAATAGGGAATATTCAATAAGTGGTAGTATTATTTACTGTACAAATAAAGTTATTATCAACAAATATGCAAAAGCTTTAACATTAAAATTAGCTTTTATGCAAGGGGAGGTTTGGTCAAGACAGTCATCTAAAGGACATACATGCAAAAGCATTTTGTAAGGATTGTGAATTTAGGTACCTACTGTATAATAGAAATGACCTTTGATGTGCATATGATTTACATGTTTTATATGATTAGAAATCCAAGAATCACTGTGGCTGTCCTGTTGTGGATGGTGAAGTGGGTGTTGATGTAAATCAGTTTCCAGGGGAATCAGGTGGAGAGTTTAGGTGTCAGCTGAGAGTCACCCTCACTCATTGAAAAGCAACAAGTGATTGTCACTTGACCTGGGAAAAGTCTGTACCATGAGGTTCTGTGAATTGTTTTGTGCTGTGGTCTGAATGTTTGTGCTCCCCTCAAATTTATATGTTGAAATCTTAACCCCAAAATGATGGTGTTAGGAAGCGGGGCTTTTTAGAGGTGATTGGGTCCTGAGGGAGGAGCCATCATCATTGGGATTAGTGCCCTTACAAAGGAGATCCCAGGAGGTTACAGCTAGAAGGTGCCATGTACAAACCAGAAAATGGGCCCTCGACTAGACACACCAGACACCGAGTCTGCCGGCACTATGACCGTGAACTTCTCAGCCTACACAACTGTTAGAAATAAATTTTTGTTGTTTAGAAGTCACTAAGTTTATGGTATTTTTGTTATAGCGGCCTGAATGGACTAAGACACTATGAGACCAAACCCCAGAGGTTAATTGATTGACTTGATTCTCAAAGCTGCTTAGAAATAGAACCAGGACTGCAACATTTGGACTTAATATTTAAAAAGGCATTTTTTTTTAAAACACATATCATAGGCTAGGCAGGAACTAAAATAATCTGCAAATAATGAGCTCATTGAATCCTTTCAACGATGTTATAACGTAACTACTGACTTCATTTCTGTTGGTCAGGAAATAACCATCCCAAAGCCACACACAGAGGATCAATCTATGGAGGGGCTAGGTCATGAACCCAGTCTAACAGACCCTAGGGCTCTGAAACTCTGTAACCACCCTAAGCATGCCAGGCACTGCCTAATGAGATGGAGAATGTTTCACTTATTTCTATGTCTTATTATAAACATAAGAATGCCTCAACTCATTTTCAAATTGTGAAATACTTAATAAAGAAAAACAATGTTCTGATACTCACGTATCTTTCCCAATCAATTTCTGCATAAAATCCATTTGGTGCCCCGTTACTTTTCTTCTGCAATAAATTTGAAAATAAATTTAGAAGAGAAACATTTGAATAAGAGACAAGGAACAAAGAACACTTAACTCTTATCTGTATTTAGCAAGAGCTATCAAAATCCAGCACTGGAAAGACAAATTAGAGCAGCCTATTAAGCAACCACACTGGTGTAACTGAATGGTAAATTGAGCTGCCATGACACTGCATAAAAGAGCTTACATACTTATTTCACAAAAGACTGTAAGATACCTAAGCATAGGAATGGTAACAGCTAGCTGTTCAAATTTTATTGGTTACCAAAAAATTAGAAGCACCTACAGTATAATTTAATCCTCTATACCTTCAGGGGATATAATCAGATATATATATATATATGGAAACATTTTGACTGCCATGTTGTTCTCATATACAATTAGTTCCAACATACCTAAAGAGTATCTCTCCAAGTCATTAACTAATCTTCCTTTAGCTTTTCTAACACTGACTCAACTTTTCCCTAACCACCCCTTTGATAGAATGTAAGGGGAATCAACTCCAAGTTAATTCAGTTCCTACGTATTAAAAATAGTTTTGTTATTCTTTCCAAGTGGCTTTTCTTATCAAATTATTAAAATAGAATCCAAGAATTGATTGTGGATTTCTGTCATCCGTGTGTTCTACGGCTTCATGAGCATACGTCATTGCAAGATGACTGGATATCAGCCATTACTCTTCGGATTCTTTTCAAGTTCTATTTTAGCACCTAAACAATCATGATATATGGCCACAAGCATTTGAGTAAGGCTGTGGCATCATACAAACAGAAATTTCTAAGATTCCCTACTTTCTGGGAGCAAAGGACAAAAACACAAATCAGGTTGGTAAGGGAGGGTCCATTCAACAACATTCCTGTGTTTAGCACATAAAACAATGGTATGTCACCGAGAACTAGCAGAACTCAGAACAGCACATATCAAATAGTGAAGCATGCGGCTTGAGGACAGGACTTCTAATTTTACAATCACAGATAAAATCCACTTGAACTACAACATTGAACAGCTAACATCTAATTTGACAAGTAGGTAGGAGAAGGAAGTTTTCATGTATGCCTATCACTAGAAAAGCAAATTAGAGGTAACCTAGTAACCATTGTCATTGATTACTGAATGCTGGACTGGGCATTCTAAGAACTAGCCTAGTTTATAGCTAGAGTGAATAGCGGGTAAGGCATAATAGATAGTGTCCGTGCCCTCTTTCTTCCTCTTCTTATACACCACCACTGCACTAGAATGCACAAATACAAGAACTCTGCCATGCTTCCAGCACCCAGGAACACTGACTCCGTGACCCTCTTTTTCCTTGTTTTGCTCCTGACAAAGATTATATACTTTGTCAGACTACACCATTTTAACCTTTTCACAGAATTGCCTTCATTGAATTAGTGCTTCAGCAATACTCTCCCTACTTTGAACAAAGGGCATTTTTAAAACCTGCCACATCATCCTTGTACCTGTATGAGTTATGGAGTTAAGGACAAGGTCCATTACATAATGTGCCATCGAATAATAAAAAAAAAAAACCTCTCCCATGGAGAATGGATATGGTTCCTATTTTCTTTTTGTCATATTTACTCTTTTTTGTAATTCATACTTTACCAATCTATTTCCATATGAATTCTTTGCAAAATTCTCCAAATTCCTTTTAACAAACATCGTAATAAATTCAATACACAGATTTAGTTTATAATAATGAGAAATCAAATGAACTATGTTGTTCCAAAGAATTAAACTCATGAATTTTGTGATCACTATAGTATTACTATTAATATAAAGTTTGCTTCTGAAACAATTCTTAAATACAAAAGATTGTTATCTAAAAATCGAAAAGGTTACGTAAATTACTGAGTTCAAACTTCTAGCTTGCTTCCATAGTAGTCTCATCTCCATACTCAAAGCCCTTTACAACCAAGATAGCTTATGTGTTCAGCTAAATAAATAAATGTGTGTGTGTGTGTGTGTGTGTGTGTGTGTGTGTGTCTTTCTTGAGAACATATATTCAACATTATGGATAAAAAGTTCCTGATTTTTCGGGATCTGGGTTGAGTGAAAAAATTCCCAGTTTCCATGGAAACCAATATAGAAGACTAAAAGGAGAGAAAGCAAAATCTATAAAAAGAAAATGTCTTTTAAACTAGGAATCTTTTAAACACAAATACCAAACACAAACAACAAATCATAAACAATACACTTAGAGGCAGCTCTTCAGCATACAAGCACACACAAACATGGCTTTATCAGAGGAATTGGCAATTTGGCCTCACTCATGCTAGCGGATTATTATGAACATATTTGGCTTCACAAGTGGAAATGATCGAGTTTAAGTTTGGCTGGAGCCTGGCTGAATTATTTTTGGCCAAACCCCAAGAAAAAAGCAATTCTCCTGGTTATACCACCAAAGCAAGGTACAGCTCATAGTAGTAATAGGGAAGGTAATGGCTCTTTTGATTTTTGATCGGAAAACATTGAAGAAGCAAGAAAGAATATAAGTAGGAAGATATCATTTAAAAACTAGGCCTCATAGTAAAAGCAATATCAGATATTGGCTAACATATAAATAGCGATTTTTCTCTTGGAGTTGGAGTTATGTATTCTTTTACTTCTTTCTTTTCTAAAATTCTACAATTAGCATAAGTCAACTTTTCTCACTTGAATATATGACTGTTACTTAAAGATAATTGAGGCTCATGTTAATATTAGTCATGCTTTAATAGGTATTTTACTTTGGTCAGGCTTATTATCTGCTCTCAGATACTATGATGGGCTAAATCAATAAATGCAGTAACAGTTGTGTTCAATTATACATTCATCAAATTTCTCAATTTCTACTGTGAATGCTTCTCTTTTCCAAGGTCAGCTCATGGCCATGTAGTGTTCCTTAGACATGAAGTATTAAAGATACATGGTATTCTACTTAAAAATTATCTTCTTGCCACCGAGCCAAGACTTGACTCACTTTGTAAATAATCCCATAGAACAGTACTATTCAATAGAATTATCGGTGAAGGTGAAAATATTCTATATGTGGACTGTCCAATACGGTAGCCACCAGCCACAATTAGCTATGGAGTACCTGAAATGTGGCAGGTGCTACTGAGGAACTGAATTTTGAATAAGCATATGTAGCTACTGTACTGGACAAGACGGTAATAGTTGCTGTATAGTCTGGGCCTGGATCAGCATCCCTGACTCACCATCGTTTGGCCGAGTATATTCGTTGCCACAAGCCAAGGCCCTGCTGAATTCATGATGTTACTAAGATAGTGTCTATCCTAACAAATGACTACTCAAGTTGTATGGTGATGCTTATATTATAGCCAAAGCTTTCTTATAGACAGCATATTATTTTACAAGTTTGAATCCCTGTCCTTTGTCTAAGACAAAGGAAACACATGTCCTTTAAACCCGATTACTCTTTAAAAAGTATATTCAGACGTCAGTATATCAGGTCTATATGGTTGATTTAAAAATTGGCCTTGGATATTCAAGAAAAATTTAGAAATAGCTAAGAAAGTTTTTCTTAGATTGGTTAAATAAATGCCACTGTTTTTTCCAAATTTCAAATTGGGATTTTACTCACTGTTTCTACAACCCCTTGGAAATTTTAAACTAAAATCTGTTTCCTTACCGAAACTTTTTTTCCTCCTTCACGCGCACACTCTGCTTTGTTATTGTAGGGTGGTTCATGTGGGCTGGGCTGCTGGAATTGATTGTTTTCATGTAGAAAAAAGTTGTTAAAGGATCTGTTTGTTCTTTAAGACACATATAAAGAATCACATGGAGTCAGCAAACATACCATAGAAGAAACAATTTCTAGGCCAAATCGTAGGGCCTACCAATCTCGGCAGGGTTCCTTAAGCAAGGAGTGGACTTTGGGGCCCATAATGAGGCTCTATTCAGCAGGCCAGTGTAGCTAGGCCAGGAGAAGAAGGGAGAAGGAGGAAGAGGCATCCCAGGCACTAGGGATTACGTGGATCTGGGCCTCATTCAGCCAGAACTTAATTTACAGGTAGAGAACAGACACTGGGACACACCAAAGAGACTAAATAAAAATGGTTATATTTCCAATAGGAGTCCAGTAAGTCGAGCTCTACCGTATATCCCTCCTTTTCAAAGCTTTCCTGAAGGTTGTCAATACGTACAGCATGAACTGCTGACAGCTTCAAATCTGGGCCCTTTCCTGCACACGCGTTCAGGATGAGCAGAGATCTCCTCACAGCAATGGCTGTGATTCCCTGTGCACACCGCCCCACCCCCCCACCCCCGCCTGTGTGGATGGAAATCTAAACTGCTCAGGAAAATGTTTTGAGTGCACCCTGCACAAAGGTGAGTTGGTCTCTGGGTTAGAATGCATTGTCACTCGCAGCTGCCTGAAGTCTCAGACATCATGCCAGACAGCTCTGCTGGAGGGACATTCACCGGTGGGGAGCAAGGCAAGCCCACCTTCACACATGCAGCCTTGCCACGAAGCCTCTGTAGACTAACCCTCAAAAGTGCGGTCACCAGAGATGGGCCTCATTAAGTTTTGAGAAACTGAAATTAAATAGGTATCAGTACATCGAACTTATCGCATAGCCATTTATAAGCATTAAGGGGGTGCACCACCACCTGTGGTTTGCAGAACCACATTAGTGAAACCATGCAGTTCAACTTCAGATACCCAGGAGACAATAATTTGGAAGCTAAATCAGCCAGGTAAAAGATAAAAGTGCGCCTGGGTCCACAGACACAAGGGATTAAAGAAATCAGCCTGGGTTTGAAAGAAAATTGAGATCGCTAAGGACTGAATGCAAGCAGAAACTTGACTTCCTACAGCATTGATATGACAAGAAGTTCTCAAAATTTGGAAGGCAGCTATGCTCACCACTATACCACCAACGCAGGAGTTCTCAAAATTTGGTAACCACAGTGAGTGAGGAATATCTGGGGAGTCCTTCCAAACGGTAAAACTAGCAGCTGGCTAATAAATGCCAATTACCTAGGAAGCTGCATTTACTTAGAATGTGGCCTTTTTCAAACAGGTCTGCCTTACTTCCTGAGAAGTCAAAATTAAACAATTCCTCTTTCCTAAAATCACGACCAGTGATATTTATGGCATTTCCAATTAGGGAACAAGGAGGGTGCCACTGCTGATAGATAAATATATGACTTGGATTGGTGGCAGAGAGAGAGATCTCAGGGAGCTCAGCTATGAAGCCCTGACTTAGGGTACACGAATCCACAGAATCACGGCTGGGCTCTTTAATGCAGCACATGCTCATCATTGCCAGCTGCATGCCAGGGCTGCACCGACATGCCAGGGCTGCGGTTCTACCAGAGATTTAAACTGGTGGTCCCTAGAAGAGCAGAGAACACTGAGGTAGCAATGGGGTAGGGAGTGAGGAGGTGGCGGAGGGCAGGAGGAGCAGGGCATTAAAGAAAAAGGGACAAGACTGAGGTGGTAGAGGGAGAGAAGCAGGAAACAGCAGTCTAGCCTAAGAGCAGCAGGGACAGAAAGCAGAGAGTAGCTAACAGAGCCTTGCTGAGGTCAGAATGAAGGAGACAAGAGAACCCAGGGAGGGGACCAAGACAGAAGCAGAGAGAAGACACAGAAGCAGAGAGTACCTGAGACAGAGTTAACGAGAGGGCTCTGAGCCAGAAGCAAGAGGTGAGGAGAAGCTGAGTCTTCTGGGTCTTTTTTTTCCCCTGCTGAATAGAGCCTTGATTATAGTGTTACCCAATGTCTGGTCAATTTATGTCTATTTTCTTAACATTTCATGGCGAGAACTACATGAATGCAAAAGGGACCCCAAAGCTAAGAACCTTGAGTCAAGTATGGAAGAAAAAACTTCTGCTATAGCTGCAATTAACACCTCAATTTGAGTATAATATGATGAAGGGTGATTTTTTAAAAAATATTTTTAACCACCAGATTTATTTTAGTTCCCACTCCAGCCCAATGAGCCTAATGTGAGTCCATTTTTTTTTTCAGTAACAGCTGTTCTTTTGAACCTTCTGAATAGGCGTCTGATTTAGATTCAAAGGAAGTCATTTTAGAAGTTGGTACAGACTCCCATAAGCTCAACTCAGATAAATCCAAGCCCATGTGCCATAGACTTCTTTAAAAAAGCAAGAAATCTGGTGGCCAGCAAGAAGTCAGAGTTACTGTTAAGCCTAAACCCAGTGGACACATTTTCCTCCTTCAGGCTGTAAATTCAGGCATAAGTGGTTTCAAGACCATTCCCTACTCAGGAATTTAATATAGAAAATGTATCTGCAACTCAACTAAAGGGGAAAACCTTCTTTCAATTTTATTGGATCTGAGCTCCATTATGACTTTGTGGCCTCTGTTGGAGAAAAACATTCTCACATAATGAGCTATTATATCATTAAATTGGAAATGAAATAACAGTTAATGGTAGCAGCCCCTGCAGGAACTGTCTGGCTTTTGACCCACCATATTGTTGAGGTTTGCTCGCCTACTCTGGGGCAGGATTTTAGGTGAATGCAATAAATAAGTTTAACTTGACCAAGACTGCATTTATATGTCCCATGCAATTACTACAGAAAATTACAACAGTGAGAGGTCTGAAAAGTCATTTAAGCTATTTTTTCCCTACAGGAAAAAAAAAAAGAAATGGGGCTTTAAGAAATTCAAACATAGTATACATATTGAAATGCAAACCTACTGAAAATGGTCATTTAAATACTTACAATTCCATCTCTATCTGGTGAACCTCTGTAACAAAAAGAAATGGGTAGCTATTAGGAAAATGAATCATTCTTGCTACATAGACTAACATACAACAATAAGAATTGCAGACCACCTCTCTCCCCCTTTCCTGTGTTCCCACCCCAGTGAACCTGGCTAATGAAAACGAAATCAAAACAAATTAGTCGAATGATATTTGAGCGTGGGAGGTATGCCTGTGTGTGGGGGAGGAGGCAGATTCTCGTTAAAAGCTGTTGTCCAAAAGGTACATGTTGCTATCGCGGTGTCTTGGTTCACTTTTGAGAGGGGAGTTTATTAAGAGTCTGTCCCACTCAGCTGGCTCCATTTAAACTACCACAAGGAATGTAAACTGACTTGCCCTCTCTCATCTTCTTCCCTGTGACTGGTCTTGAATCTCTCCCTATAGAAAGGAACTCCTATGGTATTTCTCTCTTTACTTTGAGAATCTGTATTTTCTTCTATGTTTATGTACCTACGGCTCCTTTGATTTCAGGAGAGCAGGGAATGGAGGACAGTGTTTGCTAAATGGCCCCCTTGATGACCTAAGGCCAAGAGAGTTCATCATCCAGGGTGACACTGTGTTGCAGTGCCTAGCAGTAAAGGTTCCAGAGTAGGATGAACGTGGGTATCCAGACTCCACCACTCATTAGTTCTGTGACCTTGAATACATTACTTAATCTCTCAAAGTCTGTTTAGATAAAATAAAGTATATAAAGAACTTGTAATTAGTTCCTGGCCCATACTAACTATTCAAAACTGTTCATTTGTTATGTTTTTTTTTTCTCTTTCATGGTGTCTCATCACTGAGAACACACAACTGACCATTTGCAGCCATGTTAGACTTCAAAGCAAGTAATATTATTGTTCCTGTGGGAAACTGAACTGGAGGAGCCAGAGGAAGGGAGAAATAAAAGGGTAGTCACTGTGACTTTATAACTTCCTATTTTAGTTCACTCTGTAAAGAGCTAGAAAAATGTTATTCTATTAACACGGAGGCCAGAGTTATGCTTAGATGAGGACCTGCATTGTTTGGAAGGTAAACTTAATAAGTGCTTGAGGTGGACTCTGAAGTCTTATGGAGTTTGGTGTGGTTGGAACTGTTCTTTAGGAGGTGGGACCAAGTAACAACATTCCTTATTGATTCATGGGGTGGGGAGGAGGAGAGAGGAGAGGGAGGGAGGGAGAGAGGCGGAGAGAAATGCAGAGAGTTAGGAGCACATCTTCTGGGCTCCATGATGGGATTTCCTTTTCCTACTAACACCCCCTTCAAATTCAGCAAGATATTCCATTTGGATTATAAAACACTTGATGGGAGCACATCATTTTCGTAAGCAGTTCTGTGTCTGTGGGGATGCAGAGGTAAATCAGCGATACATGGACTAGATACAGAAAGGACCCAGATATTGAAAGACCCATGGGAGTTGACAGAAATCTTGGGGTCTTTGAACCTGGCTATGGGAATTAGTTGGTTCAAAGAAATTTCATGTAAAACAAAGTGTAGGAAGATAAAGGTTGCTAAAAGTTATAATTCACTGAATGAATACTGAGTGTTTATAGCCAGGCACTAGGCTAGAATCAGAGGATAGAAATAATGAAGAAGTCATGCTCATGGTAAAAAGAATGAGACAGGCGAGTAAATCCAGGGGGTTACCAAGGTTACCAATAAGCCCAGGTTGGACAGAAAGCATAGAGGAAAGGTACTGCCCTACATTCATCAAAGCAAACTTCCTTTTTCAGATTTATATACTGCAAAAAATAAGCATTTCTTACCAGGATAGCAAACCTGTACTGAAGGAACTGAGAGAGAGATGATTGTGTCACATTTAGGGTAAGACATATCCAAAGGTACTGATCCTCACGGGGATGTCTTTGGGGCAGCACATTATAGATATGAAGACAAGGCTCTGCAGATAGGCCTGGCTGTGGCGTTGCCCACTATTGGTCCAGGTACAAGGGTATATCAATAGGCGATCTAAATGAGAGGCTGCTTGATCTCATGCATATTGCAGCTATAGGGGTGGCATTTCCCTGTAATTGGACATAGCGGCATAGTGTCCTATCCTGCCTCTGTCTTAACAATTGACGGAATGGAGCCTGTGTCTCCTAGTCTTGTGGCTGTAAGCATGGCAGTGAAGACCACTGGCTGTAGTGCCAGACTGCCTGGATTCAGTCAACATAGATTCCTAACTGCATAACCTTGGGCAAGTTCTTTGAGCCTTTTGTGTCTCAGTTTCCTCATTTACTAAATAGCTATGAAAATGGCATATACCCCATAGGCCTATTAAAGGAGTCAATGAAGTGAAGAAAGTGAAGAGCCTGGAATAGTGTCTCGAATATAGTAAACACTCATGAAATGTTATCTAGAATAAAGTTTTTATACAATCTGACCTAGGATGGGGAGTGGAGAGATGTTTGCTAACATCTCAGTCTCAGCTGCTAGAGCATGTGTTATCAATGCATTTTCTAACCCCCTCTTATGAAGTTTTATACATATATTTTTAGTAATTTTATTTTCTTTTTAGCAGTGAACCCATTATATTTACTGACTTCTATTTGAAAACTAATCATCTACCATGGGCCTTTGTCTCTATTTTAAGAAGTGTCAGTTCCCTTTCGCAGCTACTGCCTTTTCTCTTACTCCGCTACAGGTCTTGATTAAAATTTTGCCCACCTAGTCTTTTTCTTCTGGGTGACAGAGGATGGGCACTTGATTTGGACTAGAATTCTGGCTCCAACTCTTATTTCCAGATAGCCTTCAGAGAGTTACTTAATCCCTTTTGGCACTGATTTCTCATTTCTAAAATTGAGATATTATTTCTAACCTTATTGAATCGCCGTGAGGATTAAAAAGGATATCAGTGCATACAAAAATACCCTGCACAGGGCCTGCCACTTAGCACAGGCTCTCTCTTTTCCTCTATCAGACGCTGTAATGATGATCAAATCAGGAAGCTCTGGTCCCGACCCCGCTCTCTGTCTAAGGAGTTTCAATCAGCTATAGTTGGAGCTGGTCGGCTACTGGAGCAGGTTGCTTGGCAACACTCACGGAGTTGTGACAGTCCTGAAAACAGTTTGCATCAACAAGGTTTCAATGATTGCAGACGAACATAAGCATTACCTAACACTGAAGGGACAGTAAATTGCCACAACAACTTCCCAGCCTTTTGCAAGAATGATGCATGACCCAATTCGAGAGCAGGGGTTCATGAAAAGCAAAGGTTTATACTAAACAGCATGTCCTTCAACTATCATTGCTGGTAGAATAAGTTTATGGCTGGGGTGCCTGGGTGGCTCAGTCGGTTAAGCCTCCGACTTTGGCTCAGGTCATGATCTCACGGTTCGTGGGTTCAAGCCCTGTGTCGGATTCTGTGCAACAGCTCAGAGCCTGGAGGCTGCTTCGGATTCTGTGTCTCCCTCTCTGTCTCTGCCCCTCCCCTACTCATGCTCTGTCTCTCTCTCTCTCTCAAAAATAAATAAAACATTAAAAAAATTTAAAAAAAGAAAAACTTGCAAGGCTAGAGTGAATGTCATTTCCCTGAAATAATTATTTACCAAAAGAAAAAGCATACAGAAAAGGTAAGAACCAGAGATTTTAACAAGTGATATCTACACACACACACACACACACACACACACACAAATTGCTTCCTCCCCTTAGGAAACTTTTTACACTATCTGGTTTAAAAGGCTTCAAGGCTTCAAGGTTGCCCATTCCTAAGGAAGGAAGCCCAGACACCTCACCCTAGCCCTTAAAGCCCTTCCTATCTGGGCCTAGTCTCCTTTCCAGCATTGCCTCCCATTACCACCTTTACCTGCAGCCGTCATGTAGACAAACTGTCCTAGCTATCTTGTCCTGAATGCCTACTGGACTTTTCCATCTCTCTCCCTTGGCTGTCATTGTTCCCTTGGCATGAGATGCATGTCCTCACCTACTTGAAGTCCAAACTCAAGGTTCCTCCCTCTCTGAGGCTTCACTGATCATCTGTCCAAACATGAGTTTCCCACCCTCAAATTTCCATGAAATTTCATTTTTAACTGCTCATAAGGAACTGACCACATATTAATTTGTATTAGTAAGAGTAAGAGTAGCATCCACTGCCATTTACTGAGCATTTACTAAGCACTAGCTACCATAGGAGGCATTTCAACTATGTTATCTCATTTTGTTATATGGAAGATATTTCTTTGGTATGGTAGATATTTTATCCCATGATTTATACGTTCTTGGAGGACAAGGACACAGTACAGCGCTCATACTGTGCTAAAATTGATGCATGATAAAAATATATGGGATGAAAAGCGAAAGGTGAGCAGTAAATGTAGCCCTCTTTGGTTTCACCTGTATCCAAACAACTGTTGATTTTCCCATTTTGTAACTTTCGGGGATTCTAGCCAAATAAAGGGTTTAACGGGTGCTTCATTCTGCCGTGCAGCTGACCACACCACATGGCCACATGTGGTCCCTCAGCTGCAGCTGAGCCGCTGTGCTGTCCCAAAGTACATACGTCGAATCAGTGTCCTTTTCTTTCTTCCGTATTCCAAAGGCCTTCCTTGTACGTTTTTTCAATCCTGTGGAAAAAACAACAAAGGGTCAAGGAGATCGAATTTCTCTTTGAACACTCCTAGCAACATTCAAGTACACGGTATCAGGGCTCCAACTCATGAACTGTGAGATCATTACCTGAGCCAAAGTCATAAGCTTAACCGACTGAGCTACCTGGGCGCCCCCAAGTGAACGAAATTTTTGAAGTTGCAACACACCAGTTAACTTTGAACATTTAAAAAGCAGTGAAAGTTTATGTAAGTATCTGTGTGTGCACATGGACATGATTCATTATTATTGTCAACAGATGTTTATCAAAGACCCAGCACTGTAAGTTCTTAGCTCTCTGAACAATCTAAGAATATAAAGAATGCAAAGGAGATCAGGGCTAGATATAGAAAAGATTGCAAGCTTCTCTTAGATTATTGTTATTCATCACTAAATAGGTCCTTGCTCAAGAAACCCTATCACAGATTCATATAAACAGCAATTTTTGGGTGAGACATATCCTGAGAGTAGGACCATTCCAAGGCACAGATCACATGAACAAGAGAGCTACATTGACTGAACACATCTTTGTCTCCCATAGTCCCATCTCATCTTTTTCTAATTCTTCAATTCTGTGGATTATTAACCATTCTCTGAACATACCCCAACATCTGTACTCCAGTATCTCTTTCTTCTATAAGTGGTTCTCACCTCTGGTTGAGGTGCTTTTCCTATTCGGATATTTAGAATTTCAACCATCTATCAAGGCCCAGACAAACGCCACCTTCTCTGTGAGGGCTTCTCAGTCCTAGAGGTATAGGAAACTGACTATTCTGTGCCCCCCCCACCCCTAATGTTGCTCTTAGGTATATTTTTATTTATCAAATTGTTTCACTTAGTTCCTATGTCACTTTCCCTCACAGGCTGTGAGCTTTTCTACGACACAGGCCAAGGATTCCTTCTGTATGTTCCCTACACCTGGTATAGGTACCAGATAACATTTGTTGATTTAAAATATCTTCTAGGAAGCATCATTCAGGAAGTATTGGGGTAAGAAGGCTCCTTTCTTCCATCCTGGAGAAACCAAGCCCAATCTTGGTTCTTCCATTCCTATCTTGTCAAGGCTCTGTCTGGGATTCCTATCTCCTACATGTTCCATAGTTACATATATGGCTCATGTTCCTTAGTGAGTATTATTCAGATATACTAGATGCCTATATATTTCAAAGTCTTAGACTTGTTATTGGTGGTTTGGAAAGTCTTCTTGACAAATTGGAGCTGGAAAAGTCACTGAATTTCAGGATTTGTTTTGCACTAACAGGTGGAACAAAGGGAAAAACATTGACAGAATCAGAGATTTGATGACACCTTCTTCCAAAACATGTGAGTCAGCCCAAACCGCTCAGCTTACGTGAGTCATTCATTATCTGGCTCTTAGGATTCTACTCATATGTGATCCCCAAAATGTCTCTGTTCAGCCTAATTTTGCATTTTAATAGTCATTCCATTTAAGATGTTTAGGTCTTTAAAATGTCAATGTTTGTTTAAAAAAAAATCTCTTCCCACATTAAGCTCTTCATTACTCTTCACATGAATATATAGGAAGACTCACTGACATTTAAAACTACCCACCCATAATATTTAGGAACACCTTCCCCCATTAATTTTTATTTATTAATTTTTTTAATTTTAAAGAGAGAGAGAGAGTGCATGTCAGTGGGGAGAGGGGAAGAGGGTGAGAGAGATTCTCCACACTTTGTATGGAGCCTTACATGGGGCTCCGTCCCATGACGCTGAAATCATGACCTGAACTGAAATCAACAGTGGGATGCTCAACTGACTGAGCCACCCAGGCACCCTCATTTTTAATTTTAATCGTTAAAAGCTTTCTTGCTTCTTACCTCAAATTGCCTTATCCTCTTATAGGGAAAAAATATCATAATGACAATCATCATTTTCTTCTTGGGTCCAGGCCTCTTAATTGGCTTTTCCATGCTTCTAATTCAGGTTTGGGGTCACAGTAAATGTTGTATTTTACCAATCACTGCTGGTTTTTATAGGACTTTAAAATAAATGCTATTATTATTTTATGTTTTCAAATCATTTTATTTTCTATAACTTGACTGTAAGAGACAGCATGTTCCACCAAACAGATCAGAAAATACACATAAATTCCAGTAATTCTTGTGTTAAATTGGTAAGAGAACAGGCAATATAGTTTTCCATAGATTCTGTCCTGTTATGACCACCAAATTTGGACAATAGCCAATATGAACTAAGTCACAAACACCATGAATTGTCCATCTTCCAGTGAAAAGTGCAAAGGATCAGGATTCAGTGGACAGAGTTCATTTCCAGCATCATTTTAAATTGTGTAGCTTAATACAAGTTCTATCTCTTTGTGTCTCAATCTCTGTCTATAAGAAATAAGCCAATAATAAGGGAAGAAAGAATTTGCACACATTCACAAAATCCTATGCCAATCTGTAATTTTAATTTCACTGAAAGTGGCATTTCCCATATCTAGAATACTTTTCTGTATACGGAACACATACGGGAATACACCAAATATGTGACATTCCAGAAAAACAGAACTAACCAAATTGTCAAATAAGAGAAAGCATTGGAAACATTTTTCCCCCTCGAGAAGTGGAAAGGTTGGAGAAATTTAGGAAAGTAGGAAGACAACTCTGAAAGACTAAAGCAAACAGTTATGAAACGTAGAAGTTATTTGTATCTTAACAGCTCTTTGAGAAGATCCAGGAAGAAACAATCATACCAACTGTGTTAAAAGTGAATGTACAGGTGTGGGCACACGTTTCAGAGTTCATTAAAAAAATATTCAAATAAATTTTTTGAAAGGGAGTAATGATTTTCCACTTCTGACTCCAGAACTTCATGACAATTTTAAAGTCAATTTCTGTAATTGTTTTTAGGTTGGGTCATGAATATTTGTCAACTATTCTTTACCAGAAATGGGACGGAAAAACATCACTTGTTTTTTAAGAAACGAAGTAACTATTCCTTTGTCAATATCAAAACAAAGAGATATTAAGGGAAAGAATTTTGTTGCCTTGATGATCTTGGGCTACAATGATTCTCCTCCAAGCTGTGGAGGTGAGAACATCCTCCAGTGTGCATCCAGAACTGCAGCCTTGGGTCAGCCACACAGGAAGTCTGGCCTGTGCCTCTAGCTCCTCTCCACTTAATTTAGATTCTTTTAGTTTCCTTTGGTACTACCAGAGGAGCTAGTCAAGTCTGGGAATAACAATGAAATTAAAAATAGACTGATTTTTTAAGAGGGTGGGAAAGCTCATTTCAAAATAGGTGATCCTGGATATGACGTTACAAGGTAATAACATAAACCAAAGAGTACAGAAATTGACAACAGTGATAACATAAGAAAAATATAGAATAAGAAGTTTCATCAGTGTAATATTATTAGTTATCGTTACTGAGGCCTTACCTATAAGCCAGGCACCAGTTGCTTTACATCTGTTGTCTCATGTATGTGAAAAAGTAGGAGGTATTTTCTTCTCAAATAACTGCCTAAGTTAGGTTTTATTATCATCATTTCCAGGGAGGAAATTGGAGGCTCCCTTACCTCTATTGCTCCCCAAATGCTGAAGTTCTTCAGGATTTTGTCCTAGGGTCCTCTATACCCTCTCCCTGGGGCAAACCCACATGGTTGCACTTGCCATCTGTACATAGATGAACCCTGAATCTATAGGTCAGGCCCAGTAATATCTCATGAGCTTCTAAATACACAGTACTTCTCACAGTCAGGCTTTTCTAAATTGACAGATTTCTTCAAAAGCCTTTAAGCTCCACTTATTTTTTTTTTTAATTTTTTTTTTAACGTTTATTTATTTTTGAGACAGAGAGAGACAGAGCATGAACGGGGGAGGGTCAGAGAGAGAGGGAGACACAGAATCTGAAACAGGCGCCAGGCTCTGAGCGGTCAGCACAGAGCCCGACGCGGGGCTCGAACTCACAGACCGCGAGATCATGACCTGAGCCGAAGTCGGACACTTAACCGACTGAGCCACCCAGGCGCCTCTAAGCTCCACTTATTATATATATGCAATTAAACCTATAAAGGTACACCTGATCATTTAGTTACAATTATTTTCTGAATAAAATTCTCCTCAAAATGAAATCGTTCTCACGGTGACAGATGGTAACTATACTTATTGAGGTAAACATTGCATAATGTATGGAATTGTCAAATCATTATGTTTGTACCTGAAACTAACATAACACTTTATATCAACTATACTTCAATAATAAAAATTTTATAATGAAATTGTTCTCTATCAATAGATAAATGGATAAACAAAATTTAGTATACTCATATGTAAAATATATTTCTTGTGAAAGGTCCAAAAAGTTGGAGAGTCTTTTTTTTTTAACTTAAAGTATCTTTTAAGTTTAAAACACAAATTGTGTTTACTGGTGTTGTTCTCTGAAACTTCCCTGAGATAATTAAAAAAAAAAGTCAAATTACCTTGGAACTTCCTGGTTTTAAGAGTATACAACTCTGCAGGTGAAGAATAGTACAGCAGAACATAATGACCTTTATCCATTTCTTTTCTCCTGAGTACAACTGTTCTATAAAAACTCATTAAACAAATGATAAATTCTGAATATGGCCTTTAAATGTTATACTGAAAACAGAATTGTTCAGAGGGAAATTCCAAAAAGAAAAATTTGGTCTCTATATTAATTTTAGGTCAAACATCAAAATCTGATACTCAAAAGAACCTACAGGGTTTTTGCTTGGTTTTATGTCTTCTGTTTTATTTTTAAAAATCCCATTTGAAATTTTGTTCTCCTTAGAAATGAAGACTGATTCTGTAGATGGACAAGTTGAGGTAACCGTCCTGGAATTGAGTCCAGAAAAAGAGAAACTGAGGTGTGAACATCCTCTAGGCAGGAGCTGAGACCCAGACACGCAGAAGACACTGCTGGCCTTAACCAGAGATGCCGTCCTCCCATAGAGGAGTCTAAGTGGAGAGTCCTGCCAGTTACATCCTCCTTTCTGTCCTTGTCCAGAATTCCTGCCATTCCACTGTTAGCTGTAGGACAACAAGGAGAATCCAAATGTAAAATGGTCACTGTCCTATTAGCACATTGGCAGTAACTGGTTTATCACATGAGCTAATGTAAAGGGGCTGAGATGGGGAGACATGTAGGGATGCAGTAGAGAGGAGAAGAGCCAAAGACAAAGCCAGGTTCTAATGCTGGGGGAGAGAGGGCCCTGCTGGGGTTGGGCGGGGGGCATATTCTGTGTATTTGATTGTTGAGAGACAGAGCTCCTTTGAAGGTATTGTTTTTTGATTACTTTCTTTACTCATTTCACCATCTTGCTTACACATTGCTTTCACTAATAGCTCTTCATTGTGGTGTTAAAGCCTTCGTATAAGCGTATTGCCTATGAAATTGTTGAAAAGGCACTACTTTTGGAGATCATCTTCCTGGGGTATATTTGGTTCTTCCACTTCCTATCTTTCCCAAAACAGTGCTTTGGAGCAGAGCTTGGACAATGCAAGGCCAGGGCACAAAGCTGGCTCTAGAGTGACCTACTGGTGTGGGAAAAAAAAAAAAAAAGGAGCACGAGGAGGAGGGATGGCAGTGAGCTGTTTAGGGTCAGTCAGTATGCAAAACACAGTTCTTAGAGGGACACAAATCATTCCCTCATGTATCTCACTCAAAGCATGAAGATACCAGTTCCCAGAAACACAAGCAGGAGACCTGGTGGGAAGGAGCAGAATGCATGGCCCTCTTTGGAATCGAAAGATTTGGGATCAAATCCCAATTTGACCCATTGGTGGCTGTCATTTGCAGCAAAGAGAATCTAAGAGGCATTATGTTACTTTTAATATAAGATTAATGTCCTCACAGGGCATGAGGTTTGGAGGGATAATCCCAGTTTTTCTCTTTGCAATCACTAAGAGCAAAGGGAGGTACCTCTTATTCACTGAGTACCTCGTATGTGCCAGGCACTGTGCTAAGCACTTCACACAGACTAACCCTTTCAATGAGCTCAGAAGGTATCACCAACCCCCTATCTTATGAATTAAGAAACAGACTCCAAGGGATTAAGTTCTTCTAAGATCACTAAACAAACAAGCGATAAGACCAAGATTTGAGCCAGTTCTGTCTGACTCCAAAACCAAGCAACTTTTTACGGGGTGGTCATGATGCTTCTTGTAGTACCCAGAGCAATGCATGGGACATGGTGGGCACATCATCCATATCTGTTTAACAAGTAAAAAAAAATGGCCAAAGTTTTTATAATAGTTAAAAACTAATGACTTTTTCTGATCTTTGCAATCTACAATTCCATGGATGTTCAGGTTTTTGATATGCATTTGTGCAAAAGGAAGTATTAGGGAAGAAGGAGCCCCGAACTATGGGGGAACTATTGGATGGAACTATCTGAATGAACTATCTGAATGAATGCATAGGCATTAGAGCAGAGAATGGAAATGCAGGGTGAGCGGCGTGCTAAGGCCTCACCACATTTTTGGGTGAATAATGTGTATAAGAGCACATCAAAAAGCTCAAGTTAGCCCAAAACACATAGCATAGTGAAAAACGAACGGAAGTAAATTATTAAGTACTTACGATGGTTTAGGGAATGTATCAGGAAGTTCTTTATCTTACCCCAGTACAACCTCATATGATGGGAGCTATTATCGTATTGATTCTATACCATGGAGTATGAGCAGTAACTGGTACCAGAACACACAGCTAGTAGCTGACAGACCACATTTCAGAGTCCCTTCTGCCTGACTCCAGAGTCCATGTTCCTCACGTGTCTGGATATCTCTTTGTCAGTCATCACAATTCATTTTGCTTTCTTATTAAAAAACAAACAAACAAAAACCAACTAGATTTTTTTTTAATTGAAAGACCTTTCTAGGAAAATTAAGACGCACATTTCTTACACATGAAGACTGTATTTTGCATGTTTAAATCTTTGTATGCTGCCCAGGGAACATAAGGACACCTAATAAATGTTTGCAAAATCTATTCTTTGTGTAATAATGTAAATTTTCAGCTTGAGCCTTCAGCTTGGAGGGTTACTCAAAGGTGAATCACATGTAATGGAATTATTTATTTTCTGCAGGAACCCAGGCCAAGCACTTGGTCTCAGTAATATAAAACAGACAAATTTAATTGTCCTGGGCATAATGCCGCATATTGACAGTAACTCTAGACTGTCAATATCTATTCATTATGATGGTCGCTGTATTTCTGTCAGGAAAGATTAAGATTCTTTGCATATCAGCTCTTCCTCTAAGTTTTAAATATAGGTACTATAATCCAACTCAGATTCTTTGTCAGAGGGTCTTACAGAACAATGTAAGATAGGTTAAGACAGAGTTCAGCCCTTCCCATGGTTTTTTATGTTTATGATTTTCAGTACTTAGACTACTGCATAAGATATGGGAACTGCTTAATAAAGGAAAGTTCAGTGTCAGGCAGTACTTGGTACATGGTAGTCACTCAGTCAAAAAAAATGTTTGCTGGTTGCTCTATCTATTTGCAATTCTCATCAAAATTGTCCAAAATTGATGGGCATGTGCCCTTTGGTCTGAATGTTTTACCTTCATTCTTATGTGACTCAAAGGAAATTCAGTTGTTCTTTGTACTTAATAGGCACAAAGATGGTACCCGATCATTCTGAGGGGAGCCTACTGGGAGAAATGTGCATCCTGATGATGTCCTCCATTAGGACTGGACTGCCAAAGGATGTGAGATGGACAGCACCTTGACATTCAGATTTGATACGTGAGAGTTCATGTTCATGCACTAAAATGGAGATTGCTAGAAGGCAATTCAGAACTTCAAGGAATTAAAAACAGTGATGACTTTTTTTTTTAAAAGAAATATTTGACATTTGGTGACATGGAAGAAAATGTTAAAGAGAAGATGGTCATGGAACGGATTTGCCACAAAAGGACTTAGTGTCTGCTATGCTATTATTAATGTAATGAAGGAGCTGAGTAGAATTAGGAGGAATTTTAAGCAGATGAACAACTTCTATTAAGATTTAAGCAGAAAGATCCATGGGAAGAGTATGCAGTTGTAATGAAAGTTAGGAGGGTTGAGCTCTGAAAGACTTGGATTCGAATGTCGTCTATTCTATCTCCTGGGGCAAGTAACTTAACCTCTGAGTCTCAGTTTTCTCAGCTGTTCATCATAAAAGCTTTGGGTAAAGTTTAAATGGGTATAAAAGTCCTGTATAAGACCTACATTATATTGTGCACCACTATATGCAGATTTCTCTTGCTTTTCTTGCAGTTTTGATAGTTACAAAGCATTTGGGAACCAGTTATTTCAGCTGATTACATAAAAGCAACTAAATGCCTGATTTGTAGATCTATTCTTCTAGAAATAAAAATACATCAAAAATCGGTAATAATCAAATTTTCAAAATCTTGAGCTTTCTTGGATTACAGTTTTAATAGCGAAACCAAACTTGGTCTCAATAAATTTAATCTGGTAACATCTATCACAACAGATAAGTGGGGATTAGAGGATTCACAGTCTTTTCAGGAAATATAACTATCTCCTGTAGCATAAAAATACAGCATTGATGAAGCCTTTACTATGTGCAAGTCTATTACGAACTTAATCAGCTGGTCTTCCCAGTGTGATTTGAGAATAAGCCAATGTCACCTCTACTTGGATTAGTGGTATATTGAATTTGGAGTTTCTTGCTTCCATTGTGATGAGGAGACACACATGCTTTGCTTGGAAAATAACACTTCAAACACAAAATTAATTTGACCTGTTCAATGAGAACCTTGTTCTATAAAATGGCTTCCCTCTTATTCCCCCTTCCTCTCTCTCATTCTCTCTTCCCACGTACACTGACTCTCTTCTCTCCCCTCCATCTCCAGTCCCTCCCCTGCCTGACACTGACATGTAAGATTAAATTAAAGTTAATGATCCTGTTCAGATGGACTCTGGTTTTGAGGCATAAACAGAAAAATTCACTGAATCACAATTCACCAAATTTCATTTCCAAAACACTCCATTTTCAACAAGGGAATACATCCCAAAGAAAGCAAACTGGACAGTAACAAAAATCCTTTTCATGTGCCCTTGTCTTTTTATATTTCATCCAGGGAGGAAAGAGCAAGTACTTTGGTAAAACCTCTAACTTGTTACTACATGTGCCATTTAGTGCTCTGAGTTAAATTTGTCAAAGGTGAATTGAAAAACAAAGCTGGAACACATTCTGCATAGAATTCTCGTGGTTTAATTCTAACCTACTAGGGAGAGGCACAGAGGTGGACAAGGGGAAAGGAGATTTACGTGGCACTGCAGAGCCAACCCATCACAGGCCGTTAGCCAACATCACTTACCAAGAGCCCATGAAGCCTACTTCCAAAATAGAATAGAAATGGTCTGAAAAGTTAAAAATATATAAAGAAGGAGATGTTTTTAAAAAATAAGATCAGTCATCAGATAAACATGCACAAAAAATACAAGTCTCAAAAAGGAACTAAATAGAGACTTTAGCTCTAAGTTCTTTTGAGAGGTCTTAAAGGCCTCTGGGATGTATGTAGATGGATCCCACTTACAAGGGTCATAAAGATAATGATTATCCATGTATTTATTCACCTGCCCTCCCTCCATCCATCCTTTTGTCGTCCCACCATCCATTCTTCGGCTATAAATCCTAACAGATAACAAAATTCATTGACGTGAAATTATTCCTGTGGGATAATATAAATCTATCAAATTGCATTGAAAACCTGATCCCCTTTTGTGTATTCTCATTGGAGGCAGAAAATATCAACCTAATGCTCTTGGGAAATTAATCCTTGGTAGGCTTGCAGAATTATCAAGCAATCCCCTCCACATGGCTAAATGGTCATACTTATAAATCTTATATGCTAAACATTCAAATTGATGTTTGTTAGTCTACTAATGATTCTTTGGTTCTAGATCCTCATTCTTACCTAGCAAGGTCAGAATGGCAATTTTTCCATATTGGTCAGTATTCTCTTCACCAATATCCCAGTAATGGCCAGGGATACAACCCTAGCCTTTTATTCAGTGCTTAGAGTCATGCTTAGAGTCGTGCAAGTTCCAGACTATTTGTGATCACTATCAGAAGACCTCCTCATCTCACTCAGTGGTTGATAGAATAGGAACCTGCTGAATATCTATCATGTGCCAGAGATTCTTCTGGTCTAGGGATACTGTATCTAATATTACCCTTGAATAATGTGAGATCACAGATCAGTTACTAAGTAACCCTAAAACACCCACCTTCAATTAAGTAGCTGCCAGCCACTTTAACTGTTTATCTCTTCATCAGTATGACATGTATGCATAATTTTGTGGTGTTTGGAGTGAAGAGTGACATAAAATGAGGAAGTGCAAGGCCATATCATTCAAGTTCTTGAAGGTCAAGTTAGAGACTTTAGATTTTAAGAGCAACA
This sequence comes from Panthera tigris, assembly GCF_018350195.1. NCBI lineage: Eukaryota > Metazoa > Chordata > Mammalia > Carnivora > Felidae > Panthera > Panthera tigris. The sequence goes on along the minus strand of NC_056667.1, from coordinate 54,605,225 downwards.
GGCAGTCATTGAAAGTGTTTGAGGGGCGCCTGGGTGGCTCAGTCGGTGAAGCGTCTGACTTCGGCTCAGGTCATGATCTCACAGCTCATGAGCTTGAGCCCTGCGTCTGACTCTGTGCTGACGGCTCAGGGTCTGGAGCCTGTTTTGAATTCTGTGCCCCCCTCTCTCTCTGCCCCTCCCCACTCTCACTCTATCTCGCTCTCAAAAATAATATTTAAAAAATTTTAAAAAAGGAAGTATTCAAGAAGGAAAGTAACATCATCTATTACCTTGTTTCAGAAAGCTCCAAAAGTAATTAAATTGTTTAATGTCACTATGATATGCTAAATAAATGAAATGAGTCTCTTCTAGATCATCAAGAGATAAAATTACACTGTTCTTTTGCCAAAAGTACTATGCTACACTAGTTATTTGAAAACTAACATTTGAGTTAGGTTCTGTATAGAAACTCTAACCAAAGTATTTAAATTTCCTGAATTCCTGAACATTTCTTACCACTTAAGAGTTTACCTTTTGTGACAGTATATAAATATATCACCTTTGATAATCCTAATTGAGATTCAACCTAATTAAGAGCCTTCTGTTGAAACCTCCATACTTCCTGAACTCAAACCCCTCACAGAGTTGTGCTACATTTGCAGTCAGTCCTGAAACCAGACTGTAGATTTACCACTAACCAGATATGTGATGTTGAAAAAAAGATCAATCTCTCCAGAATTCAGCTTCCTGACCTGTAAACTACCTGCTTCCCATGATTATTGTCTTAAACGAGAAAATGGATTTGGATATGTAAATTAAATGCTACCCAAGCAGAAAGCAATATCATTATTTATTTGTGTGATTATTTTTATCATCTTAATTGGGGGTTGAAATACAGTAAACTGTGGTAGTATATATCATCTAAAAGTAAAGTATCCAATCCAGTGAAAATAGTAAGGTTCTTCTCTTTCCTTGTTAATATGAAAAGGGAAGGAAAATGCATTTCCCCTCACAAACCTTCTAGTATATTTTCTGGTTTCTTCTGTTGGATATGTTAACTGTAAGATTCTATAAAATCTTGCCTACTTTTCACCAGTCTAACAAGATAATGACAAATGTTCACATGAAGCATGGGTAATTGAAAGCTGATCTTCCTCCCAAGCCAGTTTCTTTTTCAGGGGGTTTCTCTCCAAGTAAAATGGTACCATCATCCCCCAAGATGCTTCATCTAGAAACCTAAGAAGCACCTTGCACTCCTCCTTTCCCTTGTTCTCCATAGCCAATCCATCAGGGAGTGCTGTTAGCTCAATTTCATATATATGAATCCTTCTTGATATGTATCAAATATGTGTCTATATATCTATATCTGTATCTGTATCTATATCTATATCTGTATCTGTATCTGTATCTGTATCTGTATCTGTATCTGTATCTGTATCTGTATCTGTATCTGTATCTATATATCTCTAATCTGTTCACCTAGGCTCCTTCCATCTCATAAAGCTGTCACCTTTAAGACATGGTCTCTAAGATTGCTGTGGAAGAGTATGAGAAAGGTATCTCAGATACTTTACCACCACAGCCAGGAAAGAGATAGTCCTGCTTATATGCCACTGGCCAGAATAGCATGGCTTGTATACCAAATAGTCTCACCTAGATGTAAGAGATGCTGAAAAACAGTCCGAGTCTGTGAAGCCACGCCCCAGCAAAAGCTTTGCACTCTGGCAAGGGAACTTGGTTCTTTGGAAGTCAGCTGTCTCAATCCCTGCATGGATGTGAGATGCTATCACTTCTCTGCAGCTCTAGTCCCGCATAACTAACCGGTTCTGCCACTAGCTACTTGTGCTAATTTGCATAAATTTACACCTCTCTTAACCTCAATATGCTCATCCATAAAATGGATCTTATGTCATAGGATTGCTATGAAACCTAAATAAATCATGCTTAACAAATAATGTTCTTAGCAAAATCAATGGCTTGTCACATCATTATTTTCTAAAAATTGAGTCTGAATATAAAACTGATCCCAGGTTAAATTCTTAAAATTTTTTGGATTAATAAAAATCTATGGTATGGTTTGCTGAATTACTTTTCCCCCCCAAAGGTAATGGTTGAAGAAGGCTTTGAGGTTTTTAACCAACTTCCAAATGATAATTTAAGCCAATTTTTATGTTTGTTTGTTCTTGGAAGGGGGTTTTAATCAGCTTCCGTTAAAGGACAAAAAAGAGGAAATAACACAGCACAACTGACAGGTAATTAAGTCACAGAATAGCAGAGTGGACATCAACATTTGGTTTGGGACTAGATCAGCAAAACTAAAGCCCTGAGAGTTTAAAGCAATAGGCCCCCAGCCACACAGAGAATTATAGAGGGGACTGGACTCCAACTTTCATGCTTTACTTCAGCTCAAATATGTGTGTATGATATATAGACCAATATAAAAATATAAATATGTGTACCTATATATGTAGAGAGAGAGAACACAAAACTACATATCCATCTTCTCTAGTACTCTAAATTACCATGTAGCTTTATGTTTGAATATGTTTTTGTTTCCACTTCTATGATAAATATAACTCATTACTTTCTAAATGTCTAGAATAGTGTCACGAACCCCTGTTTGGCTGAACGGCACTGCCCTAGCAATCTGAATCACATTTCCAATGACGCCAATACTTTTTTAGCTGAGATCTGGCTTAGCATTTTGATTAAATTTTCTGTTAAGTACTCTAAAAAGACTTTTCACTTTATGAGACTATAACCTCAAAGACAAGGAAAGTAAAAGGTGACTTTAATAATAGAAAACAAAACAAAACAGAAAAAGTCATTAGAAATGGTATCTGTAGAAATGCCAAGATACAAATGCTGAATCTGAATTAAGCTAATTATGTGGTACCTTTCACAAATGTATTTTGTTCTTCCTGGAACAGCCACATTTATAACAGAATCTACACGCTTAATTTAAAATTTTGCCAGCACACTAGTCAGGCTGCCCCAGATATTTCTCCTTTGAAACTCCCTTGAAAACCAAGGCTAGGGGTACCTGGGTGGCTCAGTTGGTTAAGCGTCTGACTTCAGCTCAGGTCATGATCTCACGGTCCGTGAGTTCAAGCCCCGCATCGGGCTCTGTGCTGACCGCTCAGAGCCTGGAGCCTGTTTCGGATTCTGTGTCTCCCTCTCTCTCTGACCCTCCCCCGTTCATGCTCTGTCTCTGTCTCAAAAATAAATAAATGTTAAAAAAATTTTTTTTTAAAAAAGAAAACCAAGGCTAGCTCTCGTTTTTTTTCTTTCTTTTTTATGGCCACGTAAACACATGCACACACCTTCTCGCCTCAGCCACTTGGGTCTAAGTACAGCCCACCTCAGTGATTTCAGTGGAATTCAATCTGCTCTGAAGTCATCAGAAGACAGAACTCCCTACTTCGTGTGGCATTTAGGACCAGGTCTTTCAAAGTTCTCCAGTTTTATCTGTCATCATTACTCTTTGAACACTGTGCTCTGCAACCAAACATTCTCCTCATTCCCTAAACAAGTATATTCGTGATCTATGTGTCAGCCTCTGTTTGGAGGTCTATCTCTTTGGATGACCATTTCTTCAAACTATACCCACAGAAGCCCACCCATCCTCAGGCTGGCTCAGAAGTGCCCACCTACATCTGTACCAAGTTTTCCTACAGAACTGAACTTTCCCCCCTTGGGTTCTTCCAAACTTCACTTACGACTTCATTATAGAACTTACCAAATTTTTGCCCCTATTACAGTTTACATTATCTTTGTTCTTTTAGACTTTAAACTGCTTGAGAATGGGACCCACTTCTTATTCATCTTGTGCCCCATTTGTGAACCTAATTCAGTGCCATATACACAGCAGATAGTCAGTGAACATTCACTGAATTGAAAAAAAAGGTTCCAAGCCAGGCAAAGACTTGAGTGCTAAAAATGACCTTCTCCATCATTATTTGGTATAAGCAACTGAACAAGGAGTTTTCAGGTTAAGACTTTTTCCATCACTGAGAAAAGAACCTCCACTAAATACCCACTTGCAAATCTTTACTTATCTAAGGGCATGAATCATAAATACAGCCAAAGTCCTAAAAATACAGCAAAGTAAATGAAGAAGTAGAAGGAAAGGTGAAAGAAGGTGTCACACTTGGATATGTATGTACAAATAAAGCGTACTCACACTTGTGCATATAACACAGAAGAGACCCTCAGATTCTCCCTCAGTGCCTGTTCCCTCTTGTTTTAAGGACAGATAGAACATCCTTCTTGATCTCCTTTTCCAGACCAGAAGGGCAGCAGCCAAATAGATGAGTCAAAGAGGCAAAGTTAAAGATAGGTAGTTAGGGCAACTGCCAAAGACAAAAAGATGCATCACACTGTCTGGAGAAGGAAAGGGCTTTTATCTTGGGGCCACCGGCCCAATGAACAGTGCCTGATGGCTTTGTTGAAGTAGAGCATGGGGCATTAATTGGAATTCTAAAAATGATACATATAAAAAGCACTTTTAAAGTTGTCTCAAGTCGATGCAAGAATGTTACCTTCACCATCAAAAAATAGATTCAGTTATGTTTGGTCTTTGCGTAAGAAACAGAAGCAATGTAAGAATATTGATTTTTAAGAATATATTTTACATATATATTAAAGACATATATTAAATATATTAATATATATCTATAATCTACATTAACAGAATAGATCAAAACCTAACTTTTTATATTTCCAAAATGTAATATACATTACATTTTACATATATTATACATAAAAATACATTCTTTTTTTTAGAAAATTAAATTCTGTGGAAGAAGGCTAGCTAGAATTTGCTAAATGTCATCATGTAATTTTCATGGATTATCTCATTAGAACTCACAGCCCCACACTGTTATGTGGGTATAACCATCCCCGCTTTGCAGATGAGGCACACCTCTCAGAGAAGCACCACAAATTTCCAACATGGTAGAGATAGTAAATGATGGGTCAGGGGTCAAATTCAGGCTTGTCGGAACCCAAGGCCCAGGCTCTCGACCCATGTACACATGTCTGCTGCGAGGCTGAGTGGAGAGCAGTTGCTGCACACTGCCCCGACCATGCACTTGCTAAATAGCTCATGAGACACAGTGATCTTGTGCTTCCCTAGTCTCCTCTCCCAGCGCTCCTGGGAGTATCTGTTCTATATGGTCTGCTCCATTCTATCGCTATCAGTATTACAGAAAAATAAGTTTGTAGTCAGGAAAGCAAAGAGCAATATACAACTAAGTCAGTGGTTTGCATGTGGGATGAAATACTCCCTTTGCCAAACAAGTCCTAACCTTTTGAGTTGGTCTCACCTCTGAAGAAATTAAAGAGGTGGATCAGGCATCTTTGTGACAGAGTGTCCCCTGATTAGGAGGGGGTGGGGTGCTGGGGTTCACTCTAGGCCTTTTAGGGATCCCCTGTGATAGAATAGAGTCAGCCACACAATCAAAAGGCAAGGGGGGAATGAATACCATTTCTGTCTCTGAATTACTGGTTTTCATTTTAGCACTAGAGACGGCGACTTCAGCTTCTTTGCTTCAAATACTCTCAACCATCAATCGCTAGCAAACTCCCTCCCTCCCACCACTACCACTATGGTGCATCGTCTATCACTCAGCTATGCCCGATGGTAGGCCATGCCTGAAACAGCTTGCTGCTTCACAGCTGCCTAAGGGTGCTCTCCAGTATAGAGCAGGTTTTATTTATAAGTAATGCATTGAGATTGCTGGGCTACCTGGCCTTTGGATGTGATAAAACTCCAAGCCTTGGTTCCTTATCTTCAAGGAACTCATTGTTTGAGATGACCAGTTGATATTTTGTCTTTTGAAATACGAGAGAATGATGGAGAAAGTTCGTGGTTAGGAGAAGCGTGTTATAAATTCAAGCATGTTTTATCATCAATTAAAACTCTGGAATATGTTTGAGTTCTGTTGAGAAACTGATGTAGTAAAAGTCCCATTACAAGATAGTATAGGTCATAGAAATAATGCACAGAAACAATGCGTGAAAAACAATCTTGTTTTCATCAGGGTGAATGTTTTAGGATTCCAGGAAAAACATAGTCATGAAAATGTCCTAACTATAACAAGAAACGTCTGTTAGTATATAGCAGTAGCTCTTAACTTCTTTTTGATCACAGACTTCATTGAGAATCTAATCAAAGCTATGGATCCTCTCCCCATAAAATACTGGCATGCACATATATCTACCAACCTGTGTGTAGGGAATTCATAGACTGCCTAAATGTATCACAGACCCAAGTTAAGTCCCTTACTATGTAGGAACTCAATTATTTTTTTGCATTAATGTGTAACGATAGTGTATAATAAATGATCTTGGCTGAGACAACCCAGCTATGCCAAGCATTGTGGTGAATCTTCGTCAGATATTAAAGGAGTTATTTAACACTTTAGAAGGAATCAGAGCCTGAGTCAGGCTTAGAATTCATAGTGTTTGTCCTTGGACCCATGATGATGGATGTCCTAAATTACAGTCAATCAGCCGAGCCCTCTGTTATGTCTCCCTGATGGAGCCTCCCTATTTTTCTTCTGGCTGCTCTAGTCATCCATCTGTTTCTGTTACAAACAGCTCCAGTGCTTTTTTAGACCCACAGCTTTTAAAACTGGGTAGAGGAGGAAAATAAAAACCCATTTACTTCAGGAGCAGAAATAGAAACTAAAGAACTTGGTCATTAGCAGTAATAAGCAAAGAAAAAACAGAGTTCCTACTGTGCGCTAATTACAATGGTAAGTCCTCTCACATGTCTCATGTCACTGAATCCATAAATTCATCCTGCTGGGTAGATGTCATTCATCCATTATTTTACAGGTAGCCAGAGGCTAGAAGAGATCATATGACTTGTGTAAGACCCCCTGGTTAATAAATTACACTAATATTTAAATATATTTGTGTCTGGGGCGCCTGGGTGGCTCAGTTGGTTAAGCGTCCGACTTCAGCTCAGGTCATGATCTCACGGCTCGTGAGTTCGAGCCCCGCATCGGACTCTGTGCTGACAGCTCAGAGCCTGGAGCCTGTTTCAGATTCTGTGTCTCCCTCTCTCTCTCCGACCCTCCCCTGTTCATGCTCTGTCTCTCTCTGTCTCAAAAGTAAATAAACGTTAAAAAAACCTTTTTTTTAAATTAAAATAAATAAATAAATATATTTGTGTCTGACTCCAAGTCTAGTATTTTTTTCCTACTGTATAATGCTTTTAAAAGTACTTATTTAAAAATGAGATCTAACTCCACGCTTCCAGTATCTTAAAATTCCCTATGTCTGAGAGACTTCAAAGCTTCCCCAGATGAAAAGATATGCATGGAGGAGAAAAGACGCCCTGCACCTCCTAGAATACTCAGGTGGATTCCAACACTAAGGTCACATGGTCTTGGCTGAGCCACAAAGCAATTGAAACCTTACCTGGAGAACTGGGCTTCCTTCCAGGAGCATTCAGACTCATGCTGCCTTTTCTTTCAAGATGTGGCTAATTGAGCCACAGAGACAATCAGTGGTATCAGGCAGTAACGAGGAAACTTCATATCCTGTTTCCATTCACCCTTAGACACCAAATTAGCTTTCACCTGTATTTTCTTCTAGATCGAAAATAAAAGCCCTAACGAACTATCATGGCAAGAATATCAGCTTGTGTTGGCCCATACAGGGGTCATGAGTTATTGCTTGGCTGTATTTGTTAAGAGCTCTGCGACACACTGACATAGTAGTTTTGTGGTCTCTAGACTGATTGTCTCCCCACACATCTCAATAAGACACAGTCTGTTATAATGACCACGGTACCAGTCTCCTGAAATGAATTTCAAGCATCCAGGTTGAAAACAAAGCCACATGACAATCCGTTAGGGACATTTTTAGAAGCGTCACATCTCTTCAGCCTTCTTTGACTTTCCATTTCCCTTCTTTGCGTCTTCAGCTTCCCATTTCTGTGTCTTCTTTCATTTATCTACCTCTTGGGCAAGGTAACTGAGCAGCCAGTCCAAGGACCTATGTATCCAGAAAACCCTGCCCACGGGGCTCTCTCCACCTGGGGAGCCACTGCCATAGAGCAATTGCCTAGTCAGGTAAGAAAGCCTTTAATATCTGCCCACATGACGAATTCCAAAGTCATGCTCAGAACTGACCCTGGCTTCTCCCTTAGTAACTGCCTCCAGCAACCTGAAAACTTTTGGCAGATGTTTATTGGTCACCCGCTACATGCTGTAAATTTTTCTATGTATTGGGTGACAGAATTAATAAGATAGAGCTTCTGCCTTTGAGGAGCACTGCTGAGTGGTATGAGAGATTCACAAATATATGATTTCAGCATAGCATGATATTAGGGTCCACTTATGTGCAGCAGTTAGAGTCCACTAGAGCACAGAGGAAAGGCACCCACCGTAACCTGGGGATTCGGAGAGGAGTCTCATCTGACATGCATAATCTGAGTCCCAAAAGATAAGTAAGAGTCTGGTGAGAGCCAAAAAAGTGAGATTAACATTCCAGACCACGGAAACCACACAAACATGGTCACAAAAGCATGAAATGGATGATACGTATGGAGAAATAAAAGCTACTTGCTATTTGTTAGTCACACTAAGTAAGAAAGAGACAATGATAGGAGATGGGTAAGATGGCTAAAAAGGTAGGTAAGGATCAGGTCATAGGGTGCCCACATGTTACACTAAGTGACTTGGACTTTGTTCTGTAGGTTATTAGGAAGCAAATGTAGGCTTCTAGCAAAGTATTTACATGGTTAGATTTGCATTCAGTGGGGAAGGTGGGTTAAGTGGCGAAGACTAGAAGCAGGAGACCAGTTTAGAGACCATCATAACAATCTAGCCAAGACAGATAATGAGGCCTAAAACTGGCAATAGAAACAGAGAGTGGACCAAAAGTTATTTAGGAGACAGAGTAGGGGAAGTTTAGTGAATGATAGATGTTGGATTGAGGAGTGGGAAGAACTCAAGATGACTCATCGTTAGAAGTCAGGGGCTACAGGTTGACCAGGGAAGACTCGACTGTCTCAGATTACACAAACCAGCTAACCCTTTGCTAATCCAATGCAATAATTCACATCTTTTATAGTTACAGAGTAGTGACAGTTTTATGAATTAGATATTCACCACAATACATATTTTGCCAAGTGTCCTATGAAGAAAATATTTTGTCACAGCTGAGGAGATGGGTTTAGGGAAAGTTAAATGGACTTGGTCAGAATCACGTAACAAATCAGACTCAGGTTTACACCAAAAACCTAGAAAATGATCTTTCTTTTTAAGGCATACTGTATAAAATTATCCATATTTCACGCTTTTGACTGTTTTGGAAATTTCACATCGTTCTTCCGTGGAGAAATCTCATTGTCTGAGACCTCCATGACAGAAATGCAGCCTTCCACTTCATTCTTCGTGTCAGAAGCTTTGTTTCTGTATTCTAGTGGTTTTCCTACACAGACCTTTCTGCCATATTATGAGCTAAAATTCAGATCTGGCTAATTAATTCAAGGAGTAAGCTTTATAGTCTTGGTAACTTTGATGTGTGGAAAAGCGGCTTCTTTTTTTTCTAGAACTTTTTCTTCTCAGACATTTCATTGTACTTAGCTAACCTTAGAGATATTTTCCCAGGGACAGATTCTAGCTATCTCACTAGGTTCCTATGAAGGTCAGATAAGATAATACATGTAAAGGGGAGTCATAAACTATAGACTGCTGTCTAACACATATTACTGCATTGTTATTTTCTGGTCAGTAATGGAATAAAAAGGAGGAGGATGAAAAACTTTAATTTCCTTCAGACTCCTTTCTGATTCTTAGCATATTCCCCACATCAGCACATTCCAGCATTCATCTGTGGTTCACGCAGCTCAGTGTTAATTATATCTAGTTACAGAAAAATTAAAAAAAATACTCCAGAACCACTTTTATTATCAGGTATTGGGGGACATCTGGGAAGCAACGGCCCAGATATAGGTCTATCAGAAGTAATGTCAGCCATCCTGAGTACTGTTCTCTCTCTATTTCATTTTTCTGTCCTTCCTCGATCGTACCTTAAATACTTCACCTAAAAAGATTAGGCTTTCCTACCCTGAAAATTTATATCAAGCATTTAATAAAGGGTCTCTCAATGTGTTCTGCAGCCCAATCGGTGTGGCCTGTGTGATTAGTTCTTCTCATTCTTTTTCCAGCACAGCTTTACAATTCAGATGCTCTATCAGAAGCCAGACAAGCAAATATTCTAATTCTAGTCCTTTACTTTCAGTTCTAAAGTTGTCCTAATGGTATCTCAAACCACTGAGAAAGCATTGATTGCTTATTTTTAAAATGGAAATTTAACTCTTCTGGGCCTCTAACCAAGACAGTCTCTGAATTCACTGACCCATAAAAGTGTGGGGTTTGATATATAAATGCTACACGAATGCAATTTAAAAGAATTTTCTTAATGTTTATTTATTTTTGAGACAGAGAGAGACAGAGCATGAGGGGGGAGGGGCAGAGAGAGAGGGAGACACAGAATCCAAAGCAGGCTCCAGGCTCTCAGCTGGCAGCACAGAGCCCGACGCGGGGCTCAAACTCACGGACCGTGAGATCATGACCTGAGCTGAAGTCAGACGCTTAACCGACTGAGCCACCCAGGCACCCCTTGAATGCAATTTTATATATAAATCCCACTATATGTCCTATATTAGGAAATAAAGATCTATACTTGAGAAACACCATGAAAGAACTAAGAGAAAGCAGTTTGTTGTTGTTGCTCACAAATAGACTGCATAACCTTTAATATCCTCTTCTCAAAGACTGAACACTTCTAGTCCCTTCTCTTTTTCCAAGACTAACCACTGTCAAATAGCATTAGCTTGATATTTTTCATGTATTTTAAGACTGATTCATTTAGGCTTCACTTACTTATAAAATAGAAGATGAGGGGTGCCTGGGTCACTTAGTCATTTGAGCATCTGACTTCAGCTCAGGTCATGATCTCACTGTTGGTGAGTTTGAGCCCCGCATCAGGCTCTGTGCTGACAGCTCAGCACACTTCTAAATTTTTAACACTTGTAAAATTTTAGGTGAAACATTTTTTTTAAGTTCTAGAAAATTTCTGCTGTTATCACAAACAAAATATTTAAAGTTAGTTTTTTAATGTTTATTTTTGAAAGAGAGAGAGAGAGAGACAGAGTGTGAGTGGGAGAGAGGCAGAGAGAGAGGGAGACACAGAATCCAAAGCAGGCTCCAGGCTCCGAGCTGTCAGCACAGAGCCTCATGCAGGACTCGAACTCACGAACCACGAGATTGTGACCTGAGACCAAGTCGGACCCTTCACTAACTGAGCTACCCAGGCACCCCTAAAATTATTTTAAAAATAAGAATTTTTTTACATACTCAGTTATAATAATTTTCAAGGTAAGCATAGAAAAACATGAATTAGGAAAATAACTTTGAGCTACTTGCTTTCTGTTCTACACTTGGAAATTTGGGTATATCTATTATTCTCAGCCTAAACATTGCAATTGAATCTGGAATTTCAAAATTCATAAAAGCATTGTTAATTTGCCCAGACTGGTAGGAAAAGCTAGAAGACCTTCATATTGGTACCGTGCACCTGTAAGGCTTTGACTGTTTTGGGGGCTTTTACACACACTATTTCATTTATTCCCCATAGCAACCATTGCAGAAAGACAGACTATGTGATTGTTCTCTGGAGGAAGAATCCAGGGTTCATAAAGCCCAAATCAGAGGTTTCCTGTCATGGTCACACATGTGGATCATGCAGGGAGCTTTTAAAATGTTCACATTCCCATGCTTCACTCATGACAGTGCTCATAACTCTGGGGTTGAGACCCAAGAATTTATACAAATGTTTCCTAGGTGGTTCTGATGCAGCCAGTATCTTACTCGGGCACTGAGTAGCTTGGGTCACATGAACAAAATCTAGGGGTGCTGAAATCCTATGGCAAGTTTCTTTCTACTACCCCAATCTTACACTCTTCCTATTTGTTTGGACTCATAAGTGTACCCTCTAGTAGAAAATCCATGCAGTCTAGGATGCTAAGAGTCTGGCTTCTCCAGACCATGGGTTCTCAGCTCAATCATCTCCTCTCTGTTCCCCTGACACCAGGAGTGTCTGTGCGTAGTAAAGGAATTATACAGAGGCGCTTGAGACACTGCATTTCTACAGAGAAAGGGTCTATGCACTGATTAAATACAATGCTTTATTATCTGACTATTATAAAGAAAGGATTTCTACCTCAGAATGGAAGCTGAACTAGATCAGGATTTTTCAAACTGCACGCAATCACTCATGAGTGGGTCAGGAAATCAATTTATTGGGTTTTGACAAGCATTTTAAAAATGAAATGGAATAGAAAATAGGGTGCTACTCCTATAGGAAGCATAGGTTATTATTTTTTTGGAAAATACTTTCCTTTAAACTGTGTATGTATGTGTGTATGCCCAGATCCAATGTAACATTTTTTGCTAACTAGGGGGTCAGTATAAAAATTTTTTTTAAAACACTGGATTAGATCATTTAGTTTCCTTTCAATTATAGACTTTAGAAGTCTATTTTCATACATACATACATGATCAAAAAATAATCCCCCCCAAAAACTGGCAAAAGCAGTGGAAAGAAAAATACATATGAGTTTTATTAAAGAAGTACAAAGTTGCTTTTAGTAGAATCTTTATATTTCTTTTGAGCAGGACCAACATTTGTATTCGTGAAAGTCAAGCATTCCCTTTACGTTCATACTGAGGAGACTTGCACTGGTAGGCAAAGGTTGGAGCCCTAAATCATCACAAATTGTCAATGATGAGAGTCTAAGTGAATAAGCTTTTACCATAAAATAGTGTTTGCTATATTCTCTCCCAGGAGGTCAGGTACTATAGAGGAGGTTTAGAAAGTCATACCATGTAAATAATTCCTGCTTAGAAGAAGAAGGAGGAAGAGGAGGAGGAGGAGAGGAAGGAGAGGAGGAAGGGGGAGGTGAGTTGAGGAGGAGAAGGAAAAGGAGAAGAAAGAGAAGAAGGAGGAGGAGGAAGGGGGAGGAGGAGGAGGAGGAGGAGAAGAAGAAGAAGAAGAAGAAGAAGAAGAAGAAGAAGAAAAAGAAATGGAAAAGGAAAAGAAATGAAAACAAAAAATACCAGAAAATGTCAGTGGTATTAACAATTAATATGACAGTTCAGTTCAGTTCAGTTCAGGAAGCATTTAGTGAGGACCAGTCCTTATTTCCTGGGCTTGGCAAGGCAAAGAGAGATGTGCAAGGACATACTGACATTTCTCCCACTGAACTGTATTTAGAGGTGTCCCTCCAGCATCTCCCCCCATACCCAGGTTTTCCAGGGTAGGAGTGGTGGTAGTGGCAGATTCAGTACAAGTTACTGAGGGGAAAAACAGGCGGAAAGGGGGGTACATACAGGCAGAGGTGGACAGCGTGAAGACGGCAGTGAGAAATGGCATGGTGCATGTGGGAGCCTAAAAGCAATGCAGAGCAACTGGAATACCAAATAAATCAGGAAAATGAGGCTGAAAGAAATGGCTAAGGTTATGACAAGTTTTATATCATTTATTAAATAGTGCAGACTTCATACAGGAGGCAATGGGAAACCACCAAAGGGTTTTAAGCAGATATTGACATCATCAGATGTGTTGCTTGGTAGAAAACTCTAGTGACCATGTAGGCAAGACTAAAGGCCTGACAACTAAATGGAAAGGACTTTACAGTGATCCAAGTGAGAGATGATGATGCCCATGACAGTTGAAATGGAGAAGAAGGGATAAAATAAAAATGAAAAATTAGGAGCTAAAATTAGCAGGACCTTATCATTGAACAGAGGCAGAGGATGGACTTATATTCTATTTTAACTAATTAGGATACATAATGATGCCATGTATTGTGCTGTGGATACAGATAAACAGGAGAATAAGTAAGCGTAATGGGGAGTTCATAAACACATTAACTTTAAGATGCCAGAGACCGATGCAAATGGGAATATCCAGTTGGCATTTGGGTATACTGCTCTGAAATTCAGGGATACGAAGTGCTCCAACCCTCAGGGTGTATCAGAGCTCATCCTCAAATGAGTAGCTGTTAGTCCTGTTAGTAGCTGTTAGTCCTGAGCTGTTAGTCTCATAACAACCCTACGAGATAAACAATACAGCCCTTATTTAAGAAGGGGAAAAGCTGAGACCCAGAGAGGGTAAAAAAACCTGTCCAAGTTCTCACAGTAAGTGGCAGAGCAGAGTTCCAACCGAAGTCTGACTTCCAAACCTATACTCTTTCCTCTATGCTATGATGCTTCTTGAGAATGGAGTCAATGTAAAATCTGAACCCTGGGGAGAAATTGATATTTGGAATGTTGGAAATGTGGCAGTGTCCAGCTGGATTTCTTAACACGTGAAACATTTTCTGCAATAAGGTGCAAGAAGGGAGCTAGCTCTTAGAGACCACATACTCTATGTCGTGTATTGTACTCTATATAAGATTAAATAATCTCAGATAATCCTGACCACTACCAAATAGTTAATTATTATCGGCCTTTTACAGATGAGAAAATTTAGAGGAATTAAAAAGCTCGATGAAAGAAGAAAGACATGGATAGGTGATACTTGAACTTTCCACTTTCTGCCTCACCTTGTGGCCTTCTAGCAGAGACATCAGTGAAGGTACCAGAACCAGTCATGTAGAGTGGTCACTATGTCTAACAAGACACAGCCTTGAGCAAGTTCACGGTGAATTTGATTCATATGGCTTTTAAAAAAATACTTTCAATAACATTTAAATTTTCTCACAGATTTACTCTAAAATGCAACTTCTGGTAAGACCCTGGTATAAATCCAGTCCAGTTATTCCTGTTCTTTTCAGTGACAGGAGGACTTCATAGTTATCTCCATAAGGGGCATCAGGATCCTGGAGTAGGTCTTCCTGTTTTGGGTTTCTTACCTATTCCAAGCTATTCTCCACACTTTTGGCAGAGTGGTTCTTCATATCTGCAAATCTGATCATGCCATGCCCCTGCCTACACCCTGTCAGTTCTTTTCCTCCTAAACCCATATTCCTGAATGGTATACAAGACTGTTCATCATGACAATCTCCTCTACTCACTAGCTCTACCTCCTGATGCCCTCCTGTGACATTCCACAGCCCACTTATACTCAAGTACTCACATCTCCTAATGACATGCCATTTCAGCCTCTGGTTGCTGAGCACACTCTTTCTGCTTTGACTTCCTTTTCTCAACATGCTCATCCAGCAAAACGCCTCCTCCAGCTTCTGCATAAAACTCAGCCATCACCTTCTCTGTAAAGGTTGCCTTGCAAGCATCACCTAGACAGAACTGGTTGCTCTTTTCCTTGCCACAGCCATCAGAACTTGTGAAAGCCTTATTATTACAACTGTCTTATCAATAAAGCTTTATCATTACAACTACTTCATGACTAGGACTTCATTTTCATGACTTCCATTTATAAGGGGGGTGCTCTGTGCTTGCTCCCCCTTTGCATCTCCAGTTTCTAGCAGAATGATTGGCAAATAATATACATTCAAGAAATATCTGAACAAATGAAGACGATTCAAATAAAAAAATGATGAAGTCTTAGATGCAAAGTTTTGTCTGGATGTGAGTCATAATCACACATCTTTGTAATAAATCTTTTTAGACAATTAAATTTCTAAAAGTTTACTGAAATAAACCCAAAGGTAGAAAGAACTGAATGTTTATCATGCTGTTCATAAAGCTGCATGTTAAATGCCACTGAACAAAAACAAAGCAAAAGCTCACCAAAGCTCTGGGAAGCTGTGTTTTAAAATACCCATTACATGGGCGCCTGGGTGTTTCAGTTGGTTAAGCGTCTGACTCGATTTTGGCTCAGATCATGATCTCATGGTTTGTGGGATCAGCTCCATGTGGGCTGGGATTCTCTCTCTCCCCTTCTCTCTGCCTCTCCCCTGCACATGCACATGTGCTCCCTCTCTTTCTCAAAATAAATAAATAAAAAGTAAAATACCCACAATAATGGAGGCCAATGTGTCACGTCTTATAAAGGTTCTATCAGCATTCATTGGGGCTTGGATTTTAATATTGGCTGCCCCTCTGGCTTAACAAGATGGTATCAGGGATTGTTTCTGTGAGGACTGATGGGAAAATCCAGACTCTCTTCAGTGTTAAATTGGAGCTCACCAGGCTGAAAATAGATCCCAAGTGTCCAATTCCCTGAAACACAGGATCAGCCATTTAGCTACAGGAAACCTGAGGAGAGGACAATGCTTTCTGAAAGGCCTCAAGGTCTCCTTGGTTACAGGAGCCGAAAGTTGTTTTAATATTATTTTAGCATTTATTCAAACTGAACAAAAATTCTCACCCCACAATACGTACATTTTGCTCACAAACTCAAAAATCAAGAGGGGGTAGCAATTAAAACAGCACAAATACTCTTGTAATTAAATAAGATACGTAGAATGGAAGCCCACCTCTTTATATAGTAAATTTAAACGTGGAAGAAAGAAGACAAATGAGGATTTGGAAAGAAAGAATGGCTTTGTAAAAAATGTCCCAGGAGGGGAATCAGGACACCAGGATTTTTTTTCAGGTCTGCCTCGAATTTGCTACGCATTTTTAGGCAGGTCACTAAGACCCTGCAGCCCCAGTCACTTACCAGCGGTTTAGACTCCGACAGGTCACCAAAACTCTGTACGTCTCAATTTCTTCTGGCTTAAAATTAAGCTGACTATACCTACCTTATGGGATTTCATGAGGAATAAATGAGGTAGCATGGATGAAACATGGTCCTCAGTGTCCCAAAGCAGTGGTTCCCAAACTCAACTTGAAGTCTAAGTAATATTTGCACACAATGGAAATATCTAACAGCTCCATTCATTAAGTTGTTAGGTACAAATAACTTAATGAGTATTTTCTTGTCCTTAACAATTGAGTAATTTTATGAAAAAAAACACACATAAATTGAAATTAAAAAATAACAATTTTATTGTATTTGTGAATAACTACAATTACTTCCTAATGAGATGCGTGTGTTGGGATCTGCACAGAATACTGCCTCCTTCATTTCTTCTTCCACAATGATTTACATGCTATACTTGCTTTTCATCAGTTACCATCTAAAACCAGGTCTGCAAAGATAGTCATCCGAAGGAACATAGCATGGTATAAGGTTAAAAGTGTGAGATACGTTAAGTTCGTTCAGTGTCTGACATATATTACTGTCTTTCCCATGAAAATTTAAAGTGTATCTAGTGACCGGGGGCATCTTGGCACACAGTTTGGAAACTACGACCCTAGCACATAGTAGGTGCTCAGGAGGGATCTCAACTAGATAAATTATCTCTTTCTAAACAGTTCTACAAATAGGTTTTTTTTTTATTGCTTTTCTTATGCTAGTCGGGACATAGTTTATGTAAAGAAAATAAATTTAAATCACTTATTTTCTCCTTTCTTCTGAATTGAAAGGCATCTTTATTATCAAAAGTCACTGGTGTCAGTATCTAGATACTAATAATCTTTGGCACTGAAGGTTGCCAATATGTGTTAATCATTGCAAAAAGGGGCAAATGTATTTAAAAATATGTACATGCCCAAGAGAAATTACTTTCCCCTACACTGGCCAGTTGTGATCTTTTTCTGCTTGAACTGTAAAGGAATTAAAATCTGTTCACAATTTGCCAGCTGCATATGGCACTACTTTTTAAGGAATGTTGTATTTAAATACAAAAACACTCAACTGGGAGAATTTTTATTTATGAAAGATAAAAGGCATTTGAGCAAGTATGTGAATCACATTGAGAGGAGGTGACGCTAGGGGAGGAAAAAATGTTAATGTGTATATATATACATATATATACACATATATACATACACATATGTATACATATGTATATACATACATATGTATACATACATATATACATATACATATATTTGGCATGGACAGGGAAGAGTACACTAGAAAAATCCCATATGCCAGAAAAATCCCATATTCTGGGAAGGAGAATTAGGACATAAATGTTGACTCTGGGGCTCCATCTTGTGTCACTGGCAACTTACTGTTAATGGCTGTCTGAAGTGTTGTGTTAAGAAGGATTCTGAGGAAAAATTCAAGCTCTTCAAAAAGCAAAGTGCCACGATCCACTAGTGACATATGCCATTGACTTAGGAGCAGAGACTGTCAGTCTACATGCTGCATGTTTGTCACTTGTGGCCAAAATATACAGAACTCCAGAACATTCTCCCTCTCCCATTTTTATGGAAAAAGAGCCAGATTGCATTTTTGCTTATTTATTTTACTGTTTTGTATTAAAAATAGAAAATAAAATAAATAACTATAAACTAATATCTTCTCAAGTTTTAAATAAAGTTCTCAGGCTAACAGAATGTTAGACTAACAACTTTCTGCTATAGTATCAGTGATTCAGGTCAAGTAAGGGAGCAAATACATCTTTGAGAATAGTTCCCAAAGTAGCAATATTAGGAAATAGTAAGAACACAGCCACGTTAGGTGGCTGAAACACCTGAGCATCATTCTTTCCTACTATTTTAAAGAAACAATTCTTGGGGCACCTGGGTGGCTCAGTTAGTTGAGCATCCGACTCTTGATTTCCGCTCAGGTCATGATCCTGGAGTTGTGGGATCAAGTCCTGTGTCTGCTTCTGGGCTGAGCACGGAGCCTGCTTAAGATTCTCTCTCTCTCCCTCTCCCCTGCCCAATCTCTCTCTCTCTCTCTCTCTCTCTCTCTCTCTCTCTCTCAAATAAAAAAAGAAAAGAAACAATTCTCTTTATCTGATACCTAATTCCTATAAGATGCAGTTGCAATTCCCAAAATCTCATTTCAGATCTTTAAAAAATCTTTTGAGATAATTGAAGATTCACATGTAGTTGTAAGAAATAATAAAGAACCATTTCTCATTCCAATGGCAAATCTTGTATGACTATAGTCCAAGATCACAACCAGGAAATTGGCATGGATATAATTCACCCAACCATTCAGATTTCACCAGACTTACATGCATTGTGTGTGTGTGTGTGTGTGTGTGTGTGTGTGTGTGTGTGTGTTGTGTATGTATGTATTTTTAAATACAGTTTTATAACGTATGTAGCTTCTTGTGACTGCCAAAACAGTTAAACTACAGAACAGTTCTATTACAAGGACTCCTTGTACTACTTTTTTTTTTTTTGGCTTAAATAACAGAAATTTATTTTCTCACAGTTCTGGAAGCTAGAAGTCCAAGATTAAGGCTTAGGCAGGGTTGATTTCTTCTGAAACCTCCCTTCTTGTACTATTCTTTAGCAGACACAACCACCTCCTTCTCTGTCCTCTTCCTAACTTCTGATAACCATTGATCTCTTTTCCACTCTATAATTTTTTCATTTTAAAAATGTGATATAAATGCAACTATACAGTATGTAACCTTTTGAGACTGGCTTTTGCAATATAATTCTTCTGAGACCCATCCTGTTTGTTGTATGTATCACTAGTTCATCCTTTTTTTTAAATGTTTATTTATTTATTTTGAGAGAGAGAGGGAGGGATAGAAAGAGAAAGAGAGAGGAAGAGAGAGAATCCCAAGCAGGTTTTACACTGCCATCACAGAGCCCGACGTGGGGCTTGAACTCACGAAACCATGAGATCAAGACCTGAGCCGAAACTGAGAGTTGACACTTAACCAACCGGGTCACCCAGGTGCCCCTCTAGTTCATTCTTTTTTTATTGAGTCATAATATGGATTCCATGGAGTGGTTTAACCATTCACCCCTATAGTAAATTTCATAACTAGTTCAAGAAATCCAATGACTGAAAATGCCAACGTACAAACCCTGACATGCATAATACCTGACAGTGGAACTCAGGAGCTCACCAAACTTTTATCTTTATCCTCTCATGTTTTTTGAGATTATGGAAGGTATCTGGGAGGCACCATAAGATGTCTTAGCAAGGTGAAGATCTGATTAATGGAAACAGCACACAGTGATGAGAAATAATGTGTTTTAAGCTAAAAGTGGGGTCAGGTGACTTCATTGTGGCTTATTCCCAGGATGGCATTTCACTTCCAGTAAAAATTATGAGCTATCAGAAGTGGCTGCCTGGAGGGCCGTGATGATGATTCAGAGGATGAGTCCAGGCTCAGCAGAAGCAGAAACCCGCTGGTTCCTGCCGTCTGCCCCAGATATTGGTGGTGGTATTGCCACATCTGTGCCAGTTGTTTGTCCGTAGTGGTGTTAGAGTTTAAAGAAAGATCAACAACCCACATGAAATAAGTAAAAACAATGTTTTTAGAAAATTAAATCTGGTTAGTATGTCTCTGGCATTGTTCAGGGAAGAAGCTCCCAGCAAACAGGGCGTCACTGGAAAATTTATCTCTGTAGTTGGAAAGGATGGCTCAAGCCAGGAATCCCTTCATTACAGTCTCCTGCCTCCTTTTTATTCCAACTCTACCCACATCAATAAAGTAGTTCATTCTGAGAGAGAAAACAGTGACCAAAGGAGCTAAAAGTTCTCTGTTCCCCTACTATTTGAGTGTTTGGTAAGTGACAATCAGGGTGCTAATACATTTTATATACACTATCTCATTAATTCTCACCCAATCTTATGAAGTTGGGTCCTATTATTATCTCCATTCACAGATGAGACCTCAGGTTAAAGGCTAGGAAAAGGAAGCCCTTGTTGTCTGCCTCCACTGCCTTTCCTTCTCGTTAGCCTTTTTTTTCTCATTATAAGTTAATAAACTGGAGTTACGTTTAATACACAAATCTCTTGTGAGTCTGGGCTGCATGATCATTCCCACATTCCTGGGGTTTGCTCACCTGTGGGCACTGGCAAAATCAAGTGCCTATATCCCCAAAGGTTAAAGACTAGATCTGGGAAATGGAGACAGACTTGTGTTTTTTGAAGCCACTTTGTTTAGTCTTGAGCAAGCCTTCCTAAGCCATATCCTTCTTTATCATGCTAACAAACCACAACACAGATCTCATCATAAATGATAGGAATCTGAAAAAAAAAATGGCTGTGATTATATTTCAGCACCTGCAAGGTGAGAAATTGTGTTAATAATAACAGATCTGGGGCTCCTGGCTGACTCAATTAATTAAGCGTCTGACTCTTGGTTTTGGCTCAGGTTTTGACCTCACACGGTTCATGAGTTCAAGCCCCATATCAGGCTCCACAATGATAGTGGGGAGCCTGCTTGGGATTCTCTCTCCCTATCTCTCTGCCCCTTCCCCACTCGCACTCTCTCTCAAAATAAATAAATAAACTTAAATAATAATAATAATAATAGCAGGTCTAATAGATTGGGACACATTTCCCCATGAAACTTACAAGGAAGTAGAAGGAAATAATTTTTAGGACTAAATAAGTATTAGGAATAACGGGTAAAACCGTTACATTTAAAAAAACAAAAAGTGTTTCTATTTTTTTCTTTCACATATGTTATTTATTCCCACTAGAGCATCCCATGAATACCCTTCATTCTCACTTCTACATTTGGTAGATATAGCAGTATTTTAAATTTCTAAATTTATACTCACATTGCACTTTATAATGTTAAGTTGTGAAGAAGAAAAACACATTCTTGTTATTAGGTAATCATGAATGCAATTCTTTTATTTCCCCTCCCATGATATCATTCATGAGGAAACTTATAAAGCTTATCAGAATATTTGTTTCATTCTCTAATTTTAGAATATTATTAGTGGGACACCTGGGTGGCTCAGTCAGTTGAGCGTCCGACTTTGGCTCAGGTCATGATCTCACGACTTGTGAATTCAAGCCCCACATCGGGCTCTGTGCTGACAACTCAGAGCCTGGAGCTTCCTTCGGATTCTGTGTCTCCCTCTCTCTCTGCCCCTCCCCTCACTCATGCGCTGTCTCTCGGAAATAAATAAACACTAAAAAAACTTTAAGAATATTATTAGATACTTTTTAAATTATGTGGGTATCTCTTAACTGTATTTAGAAGACAAGGAAACAAAAGCATATGAGATTTAAAAAATAATTGGCAAGTTCTATGGCAAATGAGGAGCAGAACTGAGTCCTATTTGTGATCTCAAGTGAAATTAACTGAGTCTTATAACTCACACCAATATTCTGCTTTCCTAAATAACTAGAAGACAATCTTATAAGGGAACCATGGACCTAATCAGTCACACATAGTAGTAAGTGCTGTGAGCCAATAGACTCCTCCAACCTATGTTAAAAATGAACAGGACTGTGGAACAAGAGAAACTCTCGTCCAGTGCTGGTGGCAATGCAAAATGGTACAGCCAATAGAGCAGTTTCCTATAAAGATACTCTTACCTAGCAATTGAGCTCGTTGTTATTTGCCCAAAGGAGGTGAAAACTTAATGTTCACACAAAAACCTATACGTGGATGTTTATAGCAGCTTTACTCATAATTGCCAAAACCTGGAGACAACCAAGATGTCTTCAGTAGGTGAATGGATAAATAAACCAGGACACCTCCAGATAATGGAATATTACTCAGTGCTAAAAATAAATGAGCTATCCAACTATGAAGATATGGAGGAAATTCAAATGCATATTACTAAATGAAAGAAGCCAACCTGAAAAGGCTGCACACTGTATGATCCCAAATACATGACATTTTGGAAAAGGCAAAACTATGGAGACAGTACAAAGATCAGTGGTTGCCAGGGTTAAGCCGAAAGGGACAGATGAATAGGTGGAACACAAAAGATTTTTAGGGCGATGGAACTATTCTGTATGATACCACAATGGTGGATACATGTCATTAACTATTTGTCCA
This sequence comes from Panthera tigris, assembly GCF_018350195.1. Classification (NCBI taxonomy): domain Eukaryota; kingdom Metazoa; phylum Chordata; class Mammalia; order Carnivora; family Felidae; genus Panthera; species Panthera tigris. Next base: position 54,582,475 of record NC_056667.1, on the reverse strand, counting down.
AACCCATAGAATGTACAACACAAAGAGTGAACCCCAGTGTCAAGTATGGAATTTGGCTGATAATGATGTGTCAATGTAGGTTCATCAATTGTAACAAATGTACCACTAGAGAATGGAGGACGTTGATAGTGGAAGAGGCCATCTGTGTTGGGGGGTCAGGGAGGATACCAGACTCTCTGTGCTTTCCACTCAATTTTGGGGCAAACCTAAAATATGCCCTATTAAGAGAAAAAAAAAGTAAACAGACTGGCAAAAGAGGCTTTATCAAAATGGGGGTCAAGAAGAATGTGTCCATCACCTAGACGTGATCATTCTTACTGACTTATGCTGAGCCTAAGAATCATATTCTTGGCCAAAATGAGGTACAATTATCGAGACAACTGTATCATTTAGCAATTGGGTGAAGATTTCTGGTAAGGAGGAATCTGGCATTGTTTGGAAATGGCTTGATAATATGCTTTAGGATTTTGGTACCAAATCCAAAAGGTAGAGAGGGACTGTAGGATGGACAGAAGTGTCAAAGACTCCTTTCCCCTGCCTCTGAAGTGGTATGGTCCATGCTCAACTTTAGACAAAAACCAATGAACACAGAAGACTTCAAGTTTATTGTGAGTGCATCATATTAAAATATCTCCATCTCCCCTAAAAAATATTTAGCAAATTTTATATCACTCACTAACGCAGAAGCATTGATGAGAGTGGACTTTCTGTTGGGGCAGACCAAAAAGGAGGACAAGGTGGGGGGGCACTGACAGAAATAGAATGTCTTTCTTATTTTAAAAAACTCCGATATACAGAAAACATACTTAAAACCAAGTAATTCAGAAGAAAATTACTTTCTAATGTGTCTTCCCACTTTACAGAGATTTACTCCAGGACACTGTTAATCCAACAGATGTTGATAGAGTCCAATTATTCCTGGGAACACACAAGGAGGATAATATTTGTTTTTTATCTTCAGACAGATCGGGATTACCCAAAAGTCCACCTATATATTTGCTTAGGGCACCAAAATGAGAAAAAAAATTTAAAGAATGTCATTTCCCAGAATGAGTACAGAGATTTTTGAAATTTTCTAGACTTTCCTATGCAAATTTGACTAATAAGGTCATTTTTATTTTGAGTTAGACGTGCTTGTGGAGAGGATGCCAAAATCTTTTAGTACCTAGGGTCTCTTGAAACTTAATCTAATTTCTGTTCTCAAGGAATTAAAAAACTTGATGGGGAGGTAAAAACACACCCATAATAAAAAGAGAATACACAGCATTCTATCATCATGTGGCAAACTGTGTTTCTGTCTACAAACAGAATGCAAATTTTATGAGACCTTAGACAATAATTTTATAGAAGAGACAAGACTTAAGCAAGGCCAATAGAACTGGGTAGGACCTTGATATTCAGAAGGAGGTGTGCAATTTTATAGCCATGGCAAGTTTAAACATCCAGCCATTCCCATGATTTCTGAAGATGATTCCTTTTAAAAGTCTTTACTAAAAGATAATGTTTTCAAAATATGTGGTCAAACACCTCACTTGTTGAGTCTTCAGGGCTTAGGAGCATTAGACATAAAGGGATGGAGCATCAGGAGAGTGTTTTTTGGGTTTTCACCACAGGTACCCTTTGGAAGCTCAATGATGGGGAGGCAAAAGGTCCCATCATAAGCTCAGAGGTCCTGGGAAAACCCGTCTTCATGGAATTCATGGACTGGAAAGGCTGACAGTTTGAATTTGCTTTTAGGACTCTTGACCCTCTAGTCCAGTGTTTAGGGAATTTGTTTTGTTTTGTTTTGTTTTAAAAAAAGAAGAGACATGGGGGTTGGTGACTGGGGAAATTTTTGTACCCAGATGATTTAAGGAAACAAAGTCTAAAATAGGCAGGTCTTAGCTCCTTCAGCAAACATTAAATTAATTCATTCCATTTCCTTCCAGTCATGAGAAATCCCTGAGCCTTTCACTTTTTCTTTATTTTCACTCCCATAAAAAAAAAAGTTACTGTGTACATATTAGGAAACTAAGTGAAGAAAATTAATGATGACATATTTAGATGCTAAACAGAACATAAGGTGTGATTTCATATTGATTAAAGCAGGCCTGTGTTTTATTGTTGGGGAAAAAATTAATAAGGTAAGGGTTCTGCTGCTGTTTCTTTTAGGTGGAAGGATTTTTCTTTTCTTACCACATTTTTATCAAATTTTACTCTTTTAAGGGCCAGAATCAGAGAGGTAGTATATTCCTCTTATTTTAAAAACTCAGAGGACACTTAATAATAAAGGTGTTTTGGTTAGTTTTAAGAAAATGTTCAACTCAGAATCTATTGCTAATGGTCTACAAAGACTAAGACACAAATTAAATGTGAAATCAAAAGGGAGGTAAGAATGAAAAATGAGAATGGGACATTGTGAATGTTAACTGCACCGTCAACTTCATGCAGAGCTTTCTAGAGATCATAGGCTTAAAATGAAATGTGAAATACAGGAAGGAAGATCCACTAGAAACGGTGAAAAATTAACTCTCTTCAATTAATTCTTATTTCTTTTCTTTTACAGTAAAAATCAAATTACCATATATTATTAGACTGAATATATCTCTGCCTTGGATCCCTTGGCCTCAGATATTGAGAAATCCTGCATATTAATGAATCTGTCCTTCACAGTACATCAAAACACCATTGCCTCACTTCCTCTCCAACAGTTCAGTGAAGGAGGGGAGGTTCTAAAATTTTCACCTTTTACAGTTGAAGACATTGAGGGTGAGAGAGGGCAAGTATCTTCTAAGAGACCGACAGTGAGTCAGGGGCAACTTGGGGTATAAATAAACAACAGTCTTTGCCTATTATTTATTTATTTTTATTTATTTTGAGAGAGCGAGCGAGCGAGCACAGGGGAGGGGTAGCGAGAGAGGAAGAGAGAGAATCCCAAGCAGACTCCATGCTGACAGTGCAGAGCCTGATGTGGGGCTTGAACCCACAAACTGCAAGATCATGATCGGAGCTGATACCAAGAGTCAGACGCTTAACCAACTGAGCCACCCAAGTGCGCCTCCTTGCCTATTATTTTCATATTGCTCTCTAATGCTTCAAGGGGAAGACACCACTAATCCCTGCTTGGTGGGAAATAAAAGGCCTTAACCAAGATGTAAACAAAATGCAGTGAGACAGTATAAGGGTGCACCTAATGAATGGGCATTCAGGCTCAGAGAATTATGCTTATATGTGTTTTTTTTTTATTTTGTATTTACATTGACAGAGATAGAGCAAGTGGGGAGACGTAGAGAGAGAGATGGAATACCAAGCAGATTCCGTGCTATCAGAGTAGAGCTTGATGTGGAGCTCGAACTCATGAACTGTGAGATCATGATCTGAGCCAAAATCAAGAGACAGATGCTTAACTGACTGAGCCACCCTGGCGCCCTGCTTCACAAACTCAGGAACTCGGATTTTTATTTCTTAAAATAGAAGCACCATCAACTTTTGCAAAGGTGAAACTCAGCCTCTAGGCAAATAGACAGTCCTAATGGTTGACAAACTGTAGGATGCATATGAACAAACAAAGGAGCTTACTCAATATGGTTACTAGGGCCCATTCCATGACATGCAGCAGCATGGGTTTAATCAGAATTTATAATTCCCACTTCAGGGGATTCCAGTGCAAGTAATTCAGGGACCACACTTTGAGAATATTCCCAACTTTCCTACTGCTGTCTGGAGCTGGTGGCTCATTTCCTGTTCAAATCCAGCTTTGTCAGAACTGCTCGGACTTTTCTGACATACCATTATAGCTGGGTGTCTTATTTGAGAAGTCATATATAATTTGAGGTGCTTATAGGCATATCTGTGTCACCTTCTTCTTGATACATAACTTTAAGGCAAAATGTAAAAAGCCATGTGTAATTCACATATTTACAACTCAATTGATGTGAAACACATAACAGAATTAATGTGTTATTTTATAAATGTGTATAAGATAAAATCACTCCTTAATCTATATATTTTTCACAAATCTGAATTTAAATTTCCTTTGGTTTAAAGTAACATGTACTCATAGGTTAATAGTCTTTCTAGCATAGTACAACTGATTGTCACTTTGTTAAAGTAAACAAAGTCCCAAGGATTTAAGAATGAAATGTGGGGGTTAACTTATCTTACCATAATCTTACATTATTCAAGGTGGGTCATCTTTTTGGCTTATTTTATGCATGGATAGCTCTATTTCGTCCTATGTCTTTGGCTAGAAAGAGTTAACTGCTTTTCCACTGACATAAATTAGCAAAGCCCTTCACAAAAAAGAAAAAAATCATGTTCAGTCTGTGAAGTGTGTTTTCTCCTCGTTTAATCAAAACCAGAGGTAAATGTCTTTCCCCAGATCTTCCAGAGAACAATGACTCTCCATTCATATTTGTAGTCATGGGACCTGACCCGTTTTCATACAGAGTATCCCTGGAAGGGATGCTGAACAGTAAAGTCCTTCTATCTTCACTTGCCAGTTCATTTGACCACTTCCCCTGAGAAAAAATACCTCAGAGCAAAGCCATTCGTTTTCAAAGGCAACATTACACAATAAGTGATGTTTTATATTATCCATCCTGTTACTATTTTAGTCCATTTATTCTCATTCAGAATTTATGAGCCTTTTTAAAATCAAGATGACTTTCCCCAGATTTCTAGATGACCCACAACCTCCTTTACCAGCCCCATGAACAGGCAGAGTGGAAGGAGAGCTGGGCACACTTGGGGAGACACAGATTCCAATCCTGTCTTCACTACTAACATGACAGACTCTTTCCTTTCTGGGAAGTGAGAGATTCAGAAGTCATCATTTTCCTCTCTGAACCATGGTTCAATGTTTCTCCTTTTCTTTTTGTGTAATTCTGATGCTATAGTAGTTATTGACCTAATCTTATTTCTAATAAGATACCCATTAGTGGAAATTAGTGGAAATGCCGTAGCTCTTTAAGGTACACATTGGTCACCAGGTCCCACATCAACTGTTACAAGTACGCCACACACAGAATGAGAGGTTGTCCCTTGTGAGCTCATGCAGACCCTCAAGTGGGATGTGGGCAGCTGACACTTTGTAAGGTAAATTAGATGACGGTACAGAAGCATTAGCCGGATTATAATCTACTTGCTTATTTCTAATTAATGTCCTGTGCCTCTCTTCATTTGCTGAAGTAAGATTTGATAAAAGTCTCCAGTCTTCTTTTTTAAATAATAAAATGTTAATTGTGTCAGTACCAAACTTATATTTGATGCCATGTATTACTAAGACAATCATTCTTTAGTTTTTAGCAGGGAACACAAAACTCCACTATTATACATTTTAAATTTAAAAGAATTTATGGACCCTAACACATGAATTATTTTTATAGAAATCAATGTTAATCATAGTTTTTAATCTATTCTTTGAATCAAGAACAGCAGGACCTACTGGAAAATACCTTGTTGAAAGCTATTATGTGCAACTAAAAAGCAATAAAAACTATACATATATATTTTAATGTTTATTTATTTTTGAGCGTAAGAGAGAGAGAGAGAGAGTGAGCAGAAGAGGGGTAGAGAGAGACGGAGACACAGAATCCGAAGCAGACTCCAGGCTCTGAGCTGTCAGCACAGGGCCTGACGTGGGACTCAAACCCAGGAACTGCGAGATCACGACCTGAGCCAAAGTCCTACACTTAACCAACTGAGCCACCCAGGCTCCCCTAAAAACTGTATTTTATAATAATAACCATAACAATAGCTAACATTAATCTTTTACTATTTACAAGGCAGTATTTTAAGTGTTTTATGGATATATATAATTAAATCCTCTCATTGACGTGAGGAAGTAACATATTATCATCCTCATTTATAAACAAGAAATAGAAATGTTAAGAACTTTTCCAAGGACACACGACTAGTGACTGTTGAAGCTAGAATTGAAAAATACACAGTCTGATTCTAGAGTCTTGACCACTATATTACCTTGCCTTAAATTAATGAATTGGTAATTTAAACAGAGTGGGTTTTATTAGTCTAAAACAGTGAGCCTTTATCATTTACTCTCATATCTCAGAGTATTTCAGTACAGTGAGAAGGTCTCAAGTTTTGCCATCAATAGAACAAGTAACTATGGCAAGAAAACCTTAAAGAATAAAATTCCTCCATTTTTTCATATTTATATAATATTTCATATATATAATATAAAATATAATATATACTTTATATATTTTTCATATATATATATTTTAAGACTTTGGTATCTATGCTAGCTTTTTTATAGGTCACAGCCGGAAGATCACAAAAAATGTACCAAGTACTATACTGGTATTGAAGACATAGTAAAAAAAAAAAATTCTTGCTGTATATGGAGAGATAGATGATGGACAAATAAATAATACATCTTGTGCCCAGTGGAGAGAAGTATTCTTGATAGAAAAAGCAGATTCAGGTGGTAGGTATTTGAGACAGTGTTTGCAACCTCAAATGTGGTATGCTCAAATTATGCGGTATGCTCAAGAAAGGCATCTCTGGTTAAGTGATATCTGAGCAGAGACCTAAAGGAAGTAAGGGAATGTACCACGTGGTTATTAGAGAAGGAGGGTTCCAGACTGGAGAAAAGCAAGGGCAAAGATCCAGGGGCAGCTAAAGACTTGAAGGTACAGGAAACAGTAAGGATCTTAATGTGGAAGAGAAGGGCAGAAGAGGAAGTGAGAGAGATAGTGGGACTCTAGGTTACATAGGGGCTCAGGAACAATTGTTCAAATTTGGGTCTTTTGTTGAGCGAGACGGAGAGCCATTTAATTGTCCTAAAGAACTGTAGCATGATCTGCTTTACATTGTAAAGAGATTGCCCTCACTGTCATGTAGATAATAGATAGGAATGGGGCTAAGATGAAAATGGAGAAGATAATTAAGAGGCTATTAAAATAAGCCATCTGAGAGTAGACCAGGGCTTATACCAGGGTAAAAGGTTTGGAAATGGTAAGAAGTGACTGTACTGGGGATATATTCTGACAGGAGAAACAGGATAGTTGGTTGATTGGATGCGGTGTGTGAGAAACAAAGAAGAATCAGGAGGACTCAAACTTTTTGGTTAAAGCAACTTCAAGAACAAGATTTGTATTTATTTACTAAGGTATTTATTTACTAAGATTGGTATTGGAAAGAAGGGAGAATGGTGGGTTGTATTTTGGTGGGGCTGTCACCAAGAAAGAAAAAAAAAAGGTTTTGAAGGAAAACATAACACTTGAACAGAATCTTGAGTAGATCTTATAAAATTAGGGGAGGTCCTCCAGGGATCATGGACAAGGATGATTCTTATTTTCATCAAAATGGATAACATGAGGGGCGCCTGGGTGGCTCAGTTGGTTGAGCGTCCGACTTCGGCTCAGGTCATGTTCTCGCAGTGTGTGAGTTCGAGCCCCGCGTCGGGCTCTGTGCTGACAGCTCAGAGCCTGGAGCCTGCTTCAGATTCTGTGTCTCCCTCTCTCTCTGCCCCTTCTCTGCTCATGCTCTGTCTCTCTGTCTCAAAAATAAATAAAAACATTAAAAAAATGGATAACATGAGCCAAGGCAAAAGTAGATAAGAAAGTTAGAATGTTGTAAGAACCACAAGTGATCTGTTTGGACCAGAATGGGGAGCGTAAGACTAGGGAAGCCGGCAGGGCCCAAATAATAAAGAGCCTTCCACATGTGCTCTTTGTTCTACAGCTACTTTGCTACATGGGCAGAATCAAGAACCATGGTCTCAGTGGATATCTTTAAATTTCTTGTCCTATGAAGTCAGCCTTCTTCCATAATTCCAAATAAAATTCATTTTCTAATCCTATATAGCTGTCCTAATCCCATATATGTCTTTCTCTATTCTGTGAAATGTCTACATCTGTCCCTATCGTTTTACAGAACCTTACACAGACTTCTGATATTGGGCACCCCTATGTCCACCATCTTATGCTAATTATCTTCCTGGGTGTCTTCAGAGACACTAACATAAAGGGCTGGGCTAAGTGAAAAATGGCTAAAGCTGAGTACATCTAGCCTTGACAAAGAGGATGTTGGGTACTGACATAGTGGGAAAACAGGACAGAAATGGTTTCTCCTCACTTTAATTTCTTGAAAGAGAGTAAAAACAAATGACAAAAATGAAATTTGGTTCATCCTGACAGTAAGGATGGAACCCCAAGATGGACAAAAGTGAGACCACACTCTGGAATACTTAAACAGGAAGGGAAAAAAGTTCTGCTCTTTTTCTTTCAGCAGATTTTTATCCAGATAACCTGAAAAACAAATGGTTACCGATGTGTCTTTGGAATATCAGTGGTATTTTACTTGTAGATGACCTTAAAGTCCTCTCCTCTTGCTCTTCTAGATATTTGTTTCACCATGATCAGATTCCTCGGACCACTCAGTAAGTTTCTGGAGTAAAGGGAAGGGGAAATTTGAATCTGGGCTTGGTCAGGACTTTGGGTTTCTAGGCAATTGAGTTAATGTCTTTGCCTCAGTACCCATTAAAAAATAGAATAAAAATAATGGCTTTACCTACTTTGTAGAAAGAATAGGGTATATGAGAGCACTTTATAAAATGCTTCACCAATGGTAAAGTACTTTAAACATGTAAATTATATATTTCATAACATAATTAAAGTTTCTGAGTTATTTTTTCCTATGTCTAATCTTCCTGAGCAGCTTACAAACTCACAATGGGCAGGACCCAATCTTTTCACCCCAGTGGTTCCCATGTCAGTTGTTCATTAGTCCCATTTGGGAAACTTTTTTTTTTTTTTTTAGAGAGAGAGAGAGAGAGAGAGAGCATGTGAAAGTGGGGAGAGGGCCAGAGGGAGGGATAGAGAGAATTCCAACTAGTCTCCAAGCTCAGCGTGGAGAACAACACAGGATTCAATCCTACAACTCTGGGATCATGACCTGAGCTGAAATCAAGAGTTGAATGCTCAACTGACTGAGTCACTCACACAGGTGCCTTTTGGAAAGCTTTTTAAAGGTATACATTTCCAGCACCTGACCGACCCCAGATATCCTGACTCAATCTCCAGGGTTGAGGTCAGGCATAAAAGCTCCCATGTGACTCAGGCAAGGTGCCAGACTGGGGAACTATTCTTACATGGCACTGGATATTCCCCATCCCCAGTAATGCCCAGTTTCAAGACATAGTAGGAACTTATATTTGATAATAGAGAAAGTTTAAAATAAAATGTCTCTGCAAGAGGTAAGGTTTTGAAAATGTCACACTAATTTATAAATGACAATGTGGTATTTTGATTAGAACATGTGTTAATAGGAGAATGATTCCAAGAAACCAATCTTGAAGCTAAAAATGATCATCTGGTTTTGAATCCTGACTTCACATAAGAAGGAAAAATGCAAAAGTTATAAAGAAAATAAAAATGTAACCTAGAATCGAACCTCCTGCCATGGTGTCCTTCTTATTCCTCTTTTTCTCTCTGGGTATACAACATGCACACACACACACACACACACACACACACACACACACGGCTGGATTAGTATCACTTTTCTAGGCTGCTAAGTAAATTAGCTCATCAGATTCAAATTATTCATCATTTGAGTACTTGCTATGTTCAAAGCCTCATTTTATGTAGAAAAACAAGTCTCTGGAATCTTGCTTTGAGACAGAAATAAGACAAGTACACCTGTCACTGTAATACAAATAAATGAAGGTAACACCTCCAGTTAAGATAGCCCCATGACCTCTCTCTGTGCACTTCACTTGTGACCATTGTCCCATGTAGTCAGAATCAGAAGCCAGGAGGGATAAAGTTAATTAATTGATTTAAGCATCAGAGTTAGAATGGATTAAAAGTAGAGAATGGTTATCAAATCAAAAAACAAGTATATTAAAAGAAATTGTTCAGAGTTAGTCTATGAATGGCAAACATTCTTCAAGGGGTCCATTTACATGAAGAGGCCCTTCAATACTTCACCAGATTACTCAAGGAGACTTATAGGTATGATTCTCTGCTATAAGCACATGCTATGCTCTGAGAGGAGAAGGAAGTCCAGAAGAGAGACCAAGAAGGGCCTTCATGGAGGAATTCATATTTGGAATGGACTTTGAAAAATGGCAAAACACGTTTGATTAGCAGAGATGGAAGAAGGGCAGTTCCGGTGACAGCTTGGGCTTTCTGTGGGAGAAAACCCCTAGAGTATAGCAGTTCGGTAGTTATTTAAGACACTCGAGTGTGACCCAAGTAACTGGCAGTTGCCCTTCTCAAAAAAGAAAATGGAGCTCTCTCAGCTCTGACGGCTGCAGCTGCACTCCAAGCACCAGGCACAACCCAGCTGATGCTGCAGCCTGAGCAGGCAGTAGCTCGGCCTGGGGAGGAGGTGGGAGGGAAAATAAAACAATCACTCTTTCTGTCTAGTTTGCAATCGCTGAAGAATAATTCCCAGATCCTGAACTTCAGATGACACAAGGCTAATGTGCAGGCATATTCTTTCAAGAACAGTTTGGCATATGGCCACTACCCATTCCTACCTACTCTGAGAAGAGGGCTGAGAAAAAAGGAAAGGACAGGAAGAGGGGAAGAAAAGAAAACCACAAATAGTTTCAAAAAATTTGAATAGATGGATTTTTTGGAGCAAAGCTGGTGAAGATAGAAGAGGCTAGTCCAGGAGATCTCAGGGTGTATAATAGAGGTTGGTGTGGAAATAGAAATAGCTCTCAATTCCTGAGTGCTTACCATTCTATTGGGTTCACGATCCCTTCAGATCCTTTCCACTACCTATACTCTCATCTCCATCTTGTAGATGAAGACACAGACTTGCAAAAGTAAATAACTTGCACAGATTCATAAAGCTTTTTAATGGCTGAATCTAAAAAAAGCAGGAACCCAGGTTACTGACTCCAGAAACCCAGGCTCCGAACCCCACATTGTAATGAGATTAACCACCTCGGTTCAGCAACGGGAAGCTACTTGGTTACAATTATTTCAGTTTGCCTAACTTACACAGGTTTTCTCATTCTTCCTCATCTTTAGTGATTTGAAAATTGATACATACTTCATCAGCACCTTCTTTTCAAGAAAATGCTAATGCTAACACAGTAACTCTTTCCTTGTTAACAATAACTTAAAATATATTCATCTTTATGACTCCAGAAGGACCCAATCCCCGGTCCTATTCTCCATATTGTTACTATCAATTCTCTTATTTATTTCCAGTATAATTAATGCACAGTGTTATATTAGTTTCAAGTGTATGTCAGTTCTCATTTTTTGACCACTTGCAGTAATACAAAAATAAATATTGGCCCACTTTGGATCTCTGCACCTTCATTTCGGCTCCAGTGCCCACATGTTCCTAGGAAGAAAAGTCCTAGAAACAAAACGAATTGCACATTGCTCCTGGTGTGATGCTAAAACTGTCACTGGCAAGGGAAGCGTGGATCTGTTTGGAGCATGAGTAACCGATAACAAAGGCAAACTCTGTCTCTAGTTGTCTTTCCAAGACGCCCAGCTGACGAGTGGTTTCTATTTAAGCTTTAAATACACAAAATGTATTTTATTTACCTTGAAGTTTATCCGAATCTAACCATGGATAGAACATAAAGCCCCGGATGCGATTGGACCATGGAGTACATATGCACGGGCATGAAGAATCCCATTTATACAGTGTCAGAAATGAAGAGACACTGGCCCAGTCTTCCATTTTTAATTGCTGAAAACTGAAGCCTGAAGTGTTGGCATGAGTTACGTAACGACCTACATTGAGACAAGTGCAGGATGTCGACACACATGGGTTTGACAGAATAGACATTTACTAAATTTGTGCTATTGCTACTTGGGTCCGGTTTTGAGGCTTTTTGACTGTTATTTTTAAGTGGCTCTATTCAAAAACCACAGCAAGTAGAGAAAATTTTGAGGCGTGTCTACAAGTAAATGTAAGACCAACTTGAATACAGGAATGAGAAAGTTGGCCAAATGACATAGGATTTTTTTTTAATTCTTAAAAAATAACTTTGTTTTTTAAATTTTACTTATTTATTTTCTTAAGCAGGCTCTATGCCCAATGTGGGGCTTGAACTCATGACCCTGAGATCAAGAGTCACATGTTCTACTGACTGAGCCTGCCAGGTGCCCGAAAGAACATGCCATCCCAAAATATTTGGCATATTGATTAGGTTAAGCTGAAGGTACTTGAGGAACAGTAGATGCGAGAAGGGCTCTCTGAACTCTCCCTTTCTACCTAAAAGTAAATCATAAAATTTCCCATGAGAAAAGGGGCCCTCCCTTTACTAGGAAGAGAAGAATGTTCTTATCACCAGAGAATGACAGTCAATGCCAAAATGGACCTATGCAAACAAACCTACTCAGATAACCCTGATCCTCCATTAGTTGCCCCCATATATTTCCTAGCCACTGTCCCACAATTTACTGCCCCAGCTCAAGCTGCTTTGTCTGGTCACATGCCCACAGTCTATTCACCTTTTTGTGTAAAAAGACATATAAGCTATTGGGCCTAACAGCTTCTTCGGGTCTTCATTTTCCTTCTGAAGACTCCTGTGTGCATATAAAAATATTAAACAAATTTGCTTGCTGTTTTCCTATTAATCTCTCTGATGTCAGTTTAATTCTTAGGCCAACCACAGAACCTAGGGGATAGAAAGAAGTTTTTCCTCCTCTACAGACTATAGTTAGGACCGTAGGCTGTTGTATCACTATCAATCTTATGGGAAACTCACACATGAACTAGTATAAGCCCTCCCATCTTCTTTACAAGATTACCTAAATTTCTGGAATATCCTTCAATTTTATCACCATGAATCCCAGATAGACACAAGCTTTCTAAGCAGAAGGTGAAAAAATCACACATCATGTGGTCAGTGTGTCTCATCCATATTTTGACAAAGTATAAGGTTAAATGTATTTTAGAATGGAAGGGCATTTAAAAATTATCAAGTAGCACCATAGCTTCATGAAAGAAAATAATATTTTAATACCCAAAAGATCAGAATGACATAATCTTCAGCTAAACTTATTGAATAAGAAGGTTGGCAACCTTAAATAAAACACACACACAACATTGCTTAATTTTTTTTTTTTTTAGTTTTTTTAATGTTTATTTATTTTTGAGACAGAGAGAGAGAGAGAGAGAGACAGATCATGAGTGAGGGAGGGGCAGAGATAGAGAAGGAGACACAGAATCTGAAACAGGCTCCAGGCTCTGAGCTGTGAGCACAGAGCCTGATGCAGGGCTCAAACTTGGGAACCAGGAATGGTGAGAACATGACTTGAGCTAAAGTCAGACACTTAACTGACTGAGCTACCCAGGCGCCCCACCACATTGCTTCATGTTGATCACTCCATTATGGACCAAGAGCAGTCAACATACTGGCATTTGAAAACCATAGCTATATGCAATGGAGAGTCACTGCATGTTCTAAAAAGGGGAGTAACAAGAATAGATTTGATAAAGACTATGGATTAAGGAGCAACGGGACAGATTGAAAACTCTCCATGTGCTGCATATAGAGCAAACCACACTCTCCTTCGCTTTAAGGGATTAAAAACAATCTAATTATTCTCATAGATATATACTATATGTGCCTAGTTAAGGACTGACAATGTATAGGATAGAAAATTATATTAGGTGATGAGTAAAACGTGACGAACAAGGAGAAAGAAGAGGATGGATAGGATTGTGAAGGGTGGGGAAATCACAGCAGAAACTGGATAGACATTTGCCAAACCAGTTTCCTCTTCTTCCTGGACACATAGCTATGGTACATTTTCAAGAATACATTTACAGTTAGGAGTGCCATTCAATACAATGGAACTTAAGTGCAAGTGATACTGGCATTCACAGGCTGAGAGAGCAAAGAAATGGATGTGCTTCTTTCCATTCCCTTTCCCTATTGAATGCAGAGGACTCTGAGGCATAGCGATGGGCAGAGATAGAAGGTGGAAAAAACCCGGGTCTCTGAGTGAATGCATGGGAGGCTCCTCACCTATCAGGAATACTTGAATTGGACTGTTACGTAAATGAGAAGGCAAACAAATTTGCTGGTGTGAAACCACAATAATGCTTGAGTTTATTTGTTACATCAGTCAGCATTACCCTAAACATATGACACCCAATTCTCATGCTTAAGCTTTAAAGAAAAAGAACAGCTTTATTGAGGTTCATTTTATATACCCTACCTTTACAAGTCAATGGTTTTTAGTATGTTCACTGAGTTGCAGCCATCACTGGCATTGAATTCTGGAACATTCTGATCATTCCACAAAGAAACCCATTTGCAGTCTCTCCCCATTTCTTAACACCCACCCCCCCCAACCCCGTCCCGGCCACCAGCCATAGACAACTACTCATCCTTTTTTACATTTTTATAGATTTGCCTATTCTGGATATTTCCTATTAATGGAATAACATAATATATGATCTTTTGTGACTAGCTCCTTTCACATGGCACATCATTTTTAAGGTTCATTCATGTAGTATGTACCAGTACTCCATTCCTTTTTGTCACCGAATAGCATTCTATTGTATGGATATACCATATTGTACTTGTCAATGACTCATGACCAATCTTTTATTATCTCTGCTGTAGGCTCTTTAAACCCTATCACACCATAATAAGGAGGAGATTCAGGGGTGCCTGGGTGGCTAAGTTGGTTGAGCATCCTTTGACTCTTGACTTTTGGCTCAGGTCATGATCCCTGGGTTGTAGGATTGAGCCACGTGTAGGGCTTTGTGGTGAGTGTGGAGCCTGCTTGGAATTCTCTCTCTCTCTCTCTCTCTCTCTCTCTCTCTCTCTCTGTGCCTCATTCCCTTGCTCATGCTCTCTCTCTCTCTCTCTAAAATAAAAAAATTAATTTTAAAAAAGAGGAGATTCATTTATCTAGAGAACACACACACACATTCAAACTCTGGTAGGTAGATTACAACTATCAACATTTTACCAAAAAAATGATTATTTGATTTAAAATCACTCAGAAAATTGGAAACTCCTTTCAGAGTAATAATATACCAAGTACTCAAGAATAAAAAAAAAAAAAAAAAGAAAGAAAAGAAAAACAAGAGGAAAGCACATAGTTTCTCAAGAGTTTTAAGGAAACTCTTTTTAACTCAAGAGTTTTAAGGAAAAAATAATGCACTGTAACCAAACAGCCTGGCAGCAGCCTCCATCAGGATATATCTTGAGGAGGAACCCAAAGAACTAAACCTAATGTCAACACAAAGCAATTAAGTAGAAATGAAGTATTGCTGGGTCAGGGGAAAAAGTTCATTAAAGGAATCAAGTCTCAGTGTTTTTCTAAAGATAAATCCCAGCTAGTCTAAAAATCATTAAATCTTAATGACAGAATCAATTTGTTGGTGGTGTTTACAAATGAAATATTAACATATTTCTGTAGCCTGGAAATTGAGAACTGTGATTGTCTTTCCATATTAGAGAAGTTAAATTTCTGAGAAGATTTACAAGGCTGCAAGAAAGAAAAGTGCTCTTTCTATATTTGCTCTCTTCAGGCCATCAGGAAGACATTCACAAAGAAAGGACTGACTTTGTGTGAGTTGCATTTGTTTGATAGACACTTGTCAAGCATCCCTTGTTTCCTGGACACAATGGTGGAACCAAGGATATAGAGATACAGAGACACTGGTTTGGTGATTACAATAGAACATAGTAAGACCTGTAAGAGAGTCATGGGTAAAGGAGAAGCTTGGAGAGAATGGCTAATTCTAACTAAACTTCTTGTCTCAATGGAAAATATATTGTGATGGGTCTTGAGGGATGAACACATTTGCTCTGTGAGAAGGAGAGCAAGGAAATTCTGGACAGTGGTAATGGGAGGCACAAAGATTTGGGAGTCATGAAAGGGCGTGGCAGATTTAGGAAAAAGGGATTTATTCAAGGTAGAATTATGGAGAATGGAAAAGTAGCTTAGAAACTAGTTTAGGGTCAGTCTATAAAGGGACATATATGGCAAGCTCACGTGTTTAGGTTTTGTTCTTTAGCCAGGGGATTAGCTTTTTTTTTTTTTTTTTTTTTTTTAAATAAAGAGGTACATGGTTGGGCTAGTTTAAAATTTTTACTGTAAAAACAAATATTCACAAAAGAATAATATAAAAATAACCATATATATACATATATCAGCCGCTCAACAATTATCAACATTTTACCACTTTTTCCTCATTTTATTTAAATGAAGGATTTTAAAGCAAACCTCTCACCTGATTTCATTCTACCCCTGAAACTACATATGGATATGTTCTTATCTAACCATGATGCATTTCACATCTAACTAAATTAATAACATTGTATTGACATCATGTAACCACTTGTGGACTGAAATGTCCTCAATTATTTCATAAATACCTTTTTTACTGTAGGTTTGCTCAAATGAAGATCCCAATTAATTTCCCACGTTGCACTGAGTTGTAATGATTCTTAAAAATCTTAACTTACAGCTCTTCCTATTCATCCCACCCTCTTATTATTCCCATCCTATTGACTTACTAAAGAAACTTGGTATAATGTCCGCGAGTCCAATCCACATATTTCATTTATTATTTGCTTCTTTGTTGGTATAATTTAACTTTTATTTTTTACTTTTTTTAATGTTTATTTTATTTTGGAGAAGGACAGAGTATGAGCAGGGGAGGGGCAAAGAGAGAGGGAGGCACAGAAGCAGGCTCCAGGCCCTGAGCTGTCAGCACAGAGCCCGACATGGGGCTCGAACTCACGAACTGTGAGATCACGCATGACCTGAGCTGAAGTTGGATGCTCCACCAGCTGAGCCACCTGGCTGCCCCTAATTTAACTTTTTCTTATATTTTTCCCACTTCATACAACTGGTAGTTTAAAAAGCCTAAAGATTCAGCTTCAATTTTTCTAAGGCAAGACTACTTCACAGGTTGTATTGTACACTTTACATTGCATCCCATTGAGAGGCACTTAATATCTGGTTGCTGCACTCACAGGGATGCTAGGAAAATCAGGCATTACAGCACTACAGGAACAATGAAGTGGGTGTGACCTAAGTCAGGAACAATAGATAAACAGAGACGATATCACAGTCAAGAAATAATTCTGGAGTAGAATTATTGGAAGATTGGAAATTTACTCCAAGTTTAAATGGGGGTAAGAGATGGAGCAGGTGAGCAAATGGTGGGGACAAAAGAACATAAGTTCCATGACAGCAAACAATTACACATATGTTGCCTAATTCTTAGCACCATGCTTGAATAGTTATTTGAAAAATATTTGTTAAATACAAGTATGAATGGATGGGTGGATAGATGGGTAGAGAGATAGTGTGGAAACTTCTAAAATAGAAGCTAATTAGATGTTCACACTATTCCTGAGCGCTGGGGAGAAAATTTGAAACATCCTTCAAATTTGACTTTACTTCAAGATATTTCTCTATTGATCATTAATACCTCTGGAAAATGCTTAACGTTGTAAAGTATATTTCAAATTATATAGCCCAGGGATGTAAAGCAATACCTAAATAAATATAAATATATTTCTCAGAATATATATAGGGATTATAGAAATACAGGGACGAATTTTGGTTTTTTTTTTAGCCTCAAATTACATAGAAGTTTCAGAAAGTTTCTAGGATGCTGATAATGTAAGAATTCAGCCATATCCACTGAGCAGCATTTCACATGGTAAAGTCAGGAGCATTAAAAGTAATAACAAATTATCAAAGCCAAAATCTTTTTTTTTTTTAAAGATCAATAAAATCAATAAGCCTCTAGCCAGGCTAACTAAGAAAAAAAAAAAAAAAAAAAAGAAATGATACAAAATTACATACATCAAAAATGAAAGAGGGGATGTTATCACAGATTCCATTGACATTAAAAGGGTAATAAAGAAACATTAGGCCAACAAATTTGATAATATATATGAAATGTACCAATTCTTTAAAAGGCATAATCTACCTAACTTCATACCAAAATGAATAGGAAATCTGAAAAGACCTATATCTATTAAAGAACTTGAATAAATAATTAGTAACCTCTCAAAACAGCATCAGGCTCAGATGTGTATACTGGCAAATTCCACTAAACCTTCAAGGAAGAAATTATACCAATTCTGTAAAATTCTTCCAGAAGAAAGACGTAGAGGGAATACTTCCTAACTCAGTCTATAAGGCCAGCATTACCCTACTGCCAAAACCAGACAAAGATATTACATGGAAAGAAAACTAAAGATCAGTATCTCTTATGAACACAGACACAACAATCCTTAGCAAAATATTAACAAACTGAGCCGCACAATATATACAAAGGATTAAACACCACAACCAAGTAGTGTTTAATGCCAGGATTTATCCCAGGCATGCGAGGCTGGTTCAACATTCAAAAACCAATTAACGTTGGGGCGCCTGGGTGGCGCAGTCGGTTAGGCGTCCGACTTCAGCCAGGTCACGATCTCGCGGTCCGTGAGTTCGAGCCCCGCGTCAGGCTCTGGGCTGATGGCTCGGAGCCTGGAGCCTGTTTCCGATTCTGTGTCTCCCTCTCTCTCTGCCCCTCCCCCGTTCATGCTCTGTCTCTCTCTGTCCCAAAAATAAATAAAAAACATTGAAAAAAAAAATTAAAAAAAAAACAAACAAAAAACCAATTAACGTAATCACACCAACGGGTAAAGAAGAAATATCCCATGATCATATAAGCGGATGAAGAAAAATATTTGACAAAAGTCAATAGCCATTGATGATAAAACTTAGCAAACTAAGACTAGAGGGGAAGTTCCTCAAATTGATAAGGCACATCACAAAAACCCTACAACTAATTTTACATTTACTGATGAGAAACTCAAAGCTTTCCCACTAAGATCAGGAACAAGACAAGAGTGCCTTCTGCCACTACTGCTTTTGCATCCTGATTCGGCCAGTTTGGATAATTTGTCCATCCCTGATGCAATCGCTGTAGTTATTTTATCTTCTGATTGGCTAGGTCTGTGCCACATGCACTCATCCATATAGAGGGGTGGCTGGATCCCAAAGGAAATTTTGGATACCGCTACCATAAAAAGAGGAAATGCATTCTAGGAAGGTAAAAACAATAAAATATTCTCTGGTTTGTACTACGCTTTCATAGTCATCCTGATTTCATTACTATCCCCACTTCATAGATAAAAAAACTAAAACCCACTGAGGGGCACCTGTGTGGCTCAGATGGTTGAGCGTCCACTTTGGCTCAGGTTGCGATCTCACGGTTTGTGGGTTTGAGTCCCGCATGTGGCTCTGTGTTGACAGCTCAGAGCCTGGAGGTATTTTGGATTCTGTGTGTCCCTATCTCTCTGCCCCTCTCCAGCTCTCTCTCTCTCTCTCTCAATCTCTCTCTCAAAAATATATAAACATTAAAAAAAATTGTTTCAAGCCCACTGAGTAGTGGTCAGGACTAAAACTTGGTTCTCCTCTTTCTCAACCTGGTGTTTTTCCACTGGACTAGACTGCTCTGCATAGTAGGAAATCCATTATTCCAAAAATGAATAAAAGAACACTTCCCCAGAAACAGTGTGTTTTTTTTCTTGCTGGCTAAAATAAAAGATTTTGGAATAAAATATAAAAGTTACTCTTTGCAAATTATCAGTTGTTAGTCCAAATGTCTCTGAAATCAAAGTGATGAATGGAATAAGAGTCAGCTCCTAGGAAAGTTGATGGCCCAAAAGGACAAAACTTGCTTCTTAGTCACATTGATCTTAAAAAGATTCCACGATTCAAATAGCAAAGTAGCTGGCAGAGTGTGCTGAGGTGCGTTGCTTACCATAGGGAAAATCACCCTAGTGCCCTTCCAATTACAAGATTTACATAGTTACTGGTTTAAATTTCAATATATTCTAGCTGAATGGTTAATTTCCCCCAATAAAAGGAAGACGTTAAAATGAATACATCTTTCACTTGGTGTAATGAGTGGTCTGTGTTGAACTTAACTGAAACCATAACAACCTAGAAAAATTTACTTGAATAAAATTTGCTTTTTAAGAAAATCAGCTGGCAAATGGGAATGAGATGAATATTTAAAATTCAGACTAGACGGTTCCATTTTGGTACCTCTTGCTCTTTGCCTTCTCTTAGAAGCACCACACGGTATAACTAACAATGTTTTTCTTAACGGACTAGATTTTATAATCCACAGGGGGGAAGACCATTCCTGTTGTGCTCACGGGTTGGCATGCACACAAAGATTAGCAGAGGGGAGGTAAATAAAGTGTGTTGAATAAATGAGTAAGCAAATGATTTATGTAGCTTTCTTAGAGGAATGAGTCTTCCAGTTTTTGGATTCCACCATGACATACTTTGTTTTGTAGAACTCTAAGCCCAAATTTCAGAGAGTCCTTTCTACTGTAACCCCCATTTCAGAAGGATCTCCCTTTCTTCAGAACTGTCTTACATTTTCTGCTCATGCCCCCTCACTTGGCATTTATTTACTGCCTTGTCATTTTCATGTATATATTTTATTTTCCTCAGACTGCAAGTTCCTTAATGTCAGAAACCTAGGTTTATCCTCTTTAAATCCCTCACAACCTAATACAGCCCTTAAATTCCTAAGTTTGAATTTCCACTTGTTTCTGATAACCTAAACAGTTTTTGGAAAGATATACCCAAGGGAAATACAGTCCAATGTTTAAACATAAAATAAATAAAAACCAGGCCACTGAAAATAAGTCCATGTAAATAGAAGGAAAGGATAAATTCTTTTGGAGTTAATGAGATAATTACACTTGGGCAAGAAATTTGGTTCCAGTGTTCTAGCACAAAAGAAAAAGGGAAACACTCTAATTACATGCCAATGGCTATGCAGTGGCAGAAAGCTTTCCCCCTTGAAATTAAATGACTATAGAAATTTGTCAGGGACCATTGCAAAAGAAAGCAAATGTGCATTGGAGTCAGGTGGTCCTGGTTTTATACCTCATTTTCTGCCCTTTCCTAATTGTGTGGCTTGGGGCAAGGCGTTTCACCTCTCCAGCTCATTTTGGAAAATGAGGACTTTGGTAACTACAAACCCCACAGAACTATTGTAAGGAGTATTGCAATTAAGCCAGTTTCTTCTTCTCCTTCTCCTTCTCCCTCTCCCTCCCCCTCTCCTCCTCCCTCTTTCTTCTTCCTCCTCCCCTTCTTCTCCTTGTTCTTGTTCTTCTCCTCCTCCCCCTCCCCTCCCCCTCCTCCTCCTCCCCCTCCTCCTCCTCCTTCTTCTTCTTCTTCTTCTTCTTCTTCTTCTTCTTCTTCTTCTTCTTCTCCTCTCTTTCTCCTCCTCCTCCTCCTCCTCCTCCTCCTCCTCATCATCATCGTAGCAGTAGTAGTAATAGTCAATACTATTGCATGCTTACTGTACCAGGCCCTATGCCAAGGGCTCCATGTGTCACATCTCATTTCCCTTTCATTCTCTCCTTCTGAGGGAGGTGACTAAAGTATCAGGATGAAGTAACTGACCCAAGGTCCCACAGCTAGCAGACTGTGACTCTCCTGTGGGCATTCAATCAAAGTTAATCCCCTTTTCCTTGCCTGGCCTGGTGAATATCTCCCACCATCAACACTTTTACAAAAAGAATAACTGGTGGCATGATTTCTTACATATATCATTTCCTCAAGACTACAGGGCATCTTTGGACCAGGGCATGTTTGGACCAATGTAAAGAGGAAATGGCGGATGACATAGAAATCTCAAATCTCTCAAGAATTCCACTGAATAATCTTTTGTGTGTTTCTGTGCATTATTTCAGATCAGTCAAGTCAAACCACAGCTTCCTCTGTCTCCCTGAATTTTCCCTGGTTATTGCACACAGTGACATATTGCCCATCCAGTCTCATCCCTTTACTCTCCAGCAGAAGTCAAGAGCATTTACCATGCAAGTGAGATACAGGGAGTCAATGAACTGAGATTGAAGAGGCCTGAGTTCAAGTTCAGACATATCATCACTAGCCACAGGACCTTGGGAGGGTTACTCTAACACCTAACTTGTCACTGGACAAGCTTAGTAGTTACCTAATTGCTTCTTTGGAGACCTGTCTCAGGGACTGTGACTCCAGGGTAAGGAGGAAATTAGAATGTTCTCAGCCCCTAACTTAAATCTGGGTGGCTCCAGTTTTGTTGAGTTTTATTTACTGGGTGTTGACTTTAATTTGGTTTTAAAAAGAGCTTCTGACCAATTGAAGTAGATGATTGTTAATGGTCCTGGCTTAACAATCTGTGAATGCACATCCATCCCAGGATGTACTGACTGCCTTAGGTGGGAGCTTTGTTTTACAGTTTATTTCTAGTCAGAGGTATAGCAGGTTTACTAAGAGAAGTTAATGGATAGACTTGCCTCCTTCTCTTGGCTAACTTCTGAGAAGTAAAATATTTCAAATGATATTCATTCTCTGAAACCAGCCAATAAATGGCCACAGGAAGGCCCTGGTTGCAAGTGAGACCAGATGAACTGGGAAATTATTTACTGTTTCCAGCAAATTAGCTGGAGGAAAAAAAAGAACCCTTTTTCCCCTTTAGCACTGTGGGGAGGAAGTAAACAAAACATTCCATCCGATGTGATTCAGAATTTCCCAGATGCTAAGCCAGTCGGCCCACTGGAGAGTTCTAAATCACTAGGACTTTCCCAAAGCATCCTCAAAGTACAGAATCATCTCGTGTGAAAGAGACAGGGACAGAGTGAACTGCCCTCCAGGCTTGCAGTCAGAGGATCTGGTTGTGGTCTTTTCTATGCCCCTCTTTGTTTAGAACTGAGCACGTCACTTTCCTAGCTGGACTTGGGGTTCCAAATCTGTTAAAGGAAGATTCTAGACTAGATATGTGTTACTAAAGTCCATGCTTGCTACATCATACCATGTTCCTTCAAATAACCTAGGAGTCAGCAAAATGAACAACCATGAGTCCTCTGGCCTATGTAACACCTCTCAGGATTGAACAGAAATGCCTCAAGCCCTAACTCCGTAGACCATGATATAACCACTTACCCCCTATCAGTACCTCCAAGGTTTACTGAGTGGGTCACATTCCTCTCAGGCATATCTTGTTCTGGATGGTCTTTTTACACTGAATTCTTGATGTTGTATTTTTCCTTTCATGGCTGATTTTTATATTTCTCTGTACTTTATACTGATATTTCAGGACAATGCCTCCCCCACCCCCACTTTTTCTTTCCAATTTCCTCTAAATATCACATATTAGAGAGGAGTGGGTAATAGACTTTAACAACAACAACAATGAATAAGGAATAACAAAGAAAGGGTTACAGAAAGCAGGTCACTTAAAACTGAATTTTAAATATTTCTATTCTAAAAAGTCAAACGTCATGACTATCACAGAGAACCCTACACCTGCCAAATCTCCTTATCTCCCTCAGCCCCTCACTCCTTGTTCCTTTCCATGTCCCCTCCAGGGAAATTTCTAGATACTTCAGATTTGTCCAACTTCATTTTGTAGAGCAGTTCACTTCTCTCTCTTTTCTATTGATGCTCCTCTGCCATGCCCTGGGACTAGTCTTGCACATCTACAAAGAGGAAACATATTTTTCTAATTGATCTCTGTACTTCAAGTTTTCTCATCTGGAAAACGAGAAAAATCATATTTCTGTGGGTTACTGTGAGGCTTTAATGAGATGATGCCTACTTGGTACCCAAAATAGTGCCTGGTACATGGTAGGTCCTCAGTTAATATTAAACTATTATTAGTTATTGGTGTTTGCAGTACTACATAATCTTGTAGGTCTGTTTTGAGGATTAGAGACAAAGCATGGAATACAGGGCCTGTCTCACGGAAGGCATGTAAAAACACCAAAATGTGTTAATACTTACAGAGCGCTTACTCTATGCCAAGCACTCCTCTATTTATGCACATTTAATAATCACGACAACCAAGAGAGAGAGCTGCTTTTCTTATCCTCACTTCACAGATGAGGAACCTAAAGCATAAAGTGGTTAAGTAACTTGTCTCAGGTCACACAGTTACTTAGTGACTCAAGCAATTGGGTTTCAGAGTCTGTATTTTTACCCAGCATGTTGCTCTGCCCCCTTTTTTTTTTTATTAGCAGCATTCATTAATAAATGAGGACCCAGGGTTCACTCAATGCATTCTCTAACCATAGCAATTTATATCAAGAAACAAATTCTCCTAACATACTTTTAAAAGTAGTTTTTGAGGGTGCCTGGGTGGCTCAGTCGTTAAATGTCTGACACTTGGTTTTGGCTCAGGTCATGATCTCACAATTTGTGAGATTGAGCCCCACGTCAGGCTCTGTGCTGACAGTTCGGAGCCTGCTTGGGATTCTCTCTCACCCTCTCTCTCTGCCCCTCCCCAGCTCCTGTTCTCTCTCTCAAAATAAATAAACTTTTTAAAAAAGTAGTTTTTGGTAGTTCACTACATCTTCCAGGAATGTTTTCAAGAAGTGTGGTCGCTTTTTAATTGCTCACTGTAAAATTCATAGTGTCTGGACGGAGTAACTATGCTGCACAATGCTGGTGAAACCATGAGCTTATTTGAAATGCAGAATCTCAAGCCCCCACCATGACCTACTGCATCAGAACATGCATTTTTGACAAGATTGGTAGGTGTTTCCTGTCCACATTAAAGGTGGAGAAGCATTATCCCATGATACTTGAGTTCTGGAAGAGAAGGACAAAAGGGCCCATAAATGTGGTTCCCCAGGCATTTCTTGAGGAGCTTTCCAGGGTCAGCTTGCCTCCCCTTTCCCTTGTTTCTAGCTGGAGGGAAGGGTCTGAAAGTCATTTACATGTGCCAGCCCCTCTCCCAGTTGCCTTCTCTAAAGATTCTTTTCTTTGACCCTTTGAAACTAAACCGCGACGCTTACCTCGAGGATTCTAGGACTATTCCCCTGAAGCCCAGGTGACACGGGATGCTTCTCCCTGATACTGTCTGCCCTAGAGGGCTTTGTATTAAACAACTGGAGCCACACTTCACTAACAACCCTTGCTTGTGACTTCCACTTGGGGCAAGGAAAGCTGAATTGGAAGGGTAGACCAACCCGTAGCTGCCACGATAACATACTGTGTATACTAGGTATTCAGGCAGAACCTGGGACTTGATGTGTGGGGCCTGGTGCAAAATGAGAATGCAAGGTCCCTAACTCAAGAATTATTAAGAATTATAAGAATTACATTAAGAATGTTTTTCATTTTTGAGAGAGAAGGAGAGAAAGAGAGGCACGGAGAGAAGGAGACAGAGGATCCAAAGCTCGCTCTGAGCTGATGGTAGCAAGCCTGATGCGGGGCTCGAACTCACGAACCGTGCGATCGTGACCTGGGCTGAAGTCAGATGCTTAACTGACTGAGCCACCCAGGTGCCCCAAGAATTTTTTTTTAAATGTTTAATGTTTATTTACTTTTGAGAGAGACACAGATCATGAGCAGGGGAGGGGCAGAGAGAGAAGGGGAGACACAGAATCTGAAACAGGGTCTAGGCTCTGAGCTGACAGCAGAGAGCCCAATGTGGGGCTCGAACTCATGAGCTGTGAGTTCATGACCTGAGCCAAAGTCAGATGCTTAACAGACTGAGCCACCCAGGCACCCCAATGGCGTCCCAAGAATTATTCAGAATTTTAAGAAAGTGATAGCAGAGCGCTACACCAAGGGCAGGGCCCTTTTAAGCCTTATGCAACTGTACACATGAAGCCAGCCCTGCTCTCAGGATAAAAATGAACAGAAGAGAAATGGATGCAATTGTCTCTACTTTCAGAAAACTTTTTCCATTGAAGAGAAATTGTCATTGCAACAGGTCCAAGATTCGTTCATGGTGAATAAGACTTGAGAAAACCATTCTGACTAAATATCATTTATTCATTTCTTAATTCAAATCAAGACACATTGCTAGTTTCCTTGGATACAAATTTAAAAAAGAAAAGACATCCTCCCTTCCTAATGGGTCTCACACTTTAGTGGGAAAACTGACATGAAAATGGGCCTATAATCTGGTTGTTAGAATAGAATACTCCAAAAATATTAAGTATTTGAAACTGAATGACAAATCCATAAAATCTGGTTTTTACAGACTAGTAAAGTTCTCCTCTTAGCAAAGGTTATTTTTGTGTGTGGCAAACTTTTTAGATGAAGCCAAGAAGAAGCAGGTTGTTCTAAGGTATAACAAGTAGAGGTTCCTTCTGGTTGAGGGATGAGGCACATCATTGTGCCTACATGGGAATGTTGTCTATTGTGTACGTACCTATTTTCCTCATGCATGAAATCTGGCCCCGATTCGTTTTTTCTTTTCTATATCCTCCCAAAATATCTGTTCCAGTCTCACTGCCAGAAGTAGGGAGACCAAATAAAGTGACCCATTTTCCTGATGTGTTTGGAGAATGCTTGGCAATGTCTAAGAGACTCAAACTTGTGCATAGCAGGGAATGGAGAAATCTGTATTTAAAATCAAGCTCAAATAAAGACAGAAAAAAGACAGAGGCAACTTATTTTAGACCTTTCAAATCCCAGTAAGTGAGCAATTTTCGCATCTTTGAATACCAAATCCAATTAACCTTTTGTAGATGATTCTCATGCAGGCTGAATTTGGCCAGGGCAGTTGATTGATTAGCAATGCTGGCCACGAGTTTTGAGTGGGAAAATTCCAAAATCCTTATGTTACAACCATTTTTACAAAAAATTAAAGCTATTTCACTGATTCAGATGTAGAGTTTACCCTTGACACTTGGAAGAGAATTGCCAAATTATAATTCTTACCTGAGAGAATAACAAATCACACTGAGATGTCAATGTTGGACCCACAATTAGGTCTACTCTCTAATTGACCCCCACCTAAACCCCTGCATCTCTAAGTGGGTGATTCATATTCACACCTTAGGAAACCTACAAATTACTCCTTATTATGAACCTAAAATGCTTTATATGAATAATGGAAACCTGAATGTTAAACTTGTAAGTATCAAGATACTACTCTAATATTTTGTCAAGCATGGACCCAGAAAACATAATTTAACCAAGTTGACATTCTCTTAAATAACTGGAATTCACATGATCAAGATTAGGCTTTTCTGAGAAAAGGCTTTCAAGTATAGCACAAATACTAAGTTTGAAAGACGAATGGGGAACAGTTTGAGACATCTTGTTTTGCAGATCATTTTATCCATGATGGATGCACTCACCCTCTAAAAACACTTTCTGATCTGCACGCTCATTTGAACAGGGTCCAGTTGGCATCAGAAGTAGGGCATCTTGAACAAATCATCCCATGACTTCTGGGTGGGTGAGGGGGAGTTCTGGAGCCTTGGTTTCAAAGGGTACCAGTGACACATATCCACTGCCATGCTTTGCAAGGAAGCTGGGCACACAGCCTGCCTTCCTCCATCTCCATTGCAAGCCTGGAAGCAAGCCTGTCTATGCTTTTGTGAATTTGAACCTACATCAGGTTGAGCCAACTCAATCAGTGGGGAAATACAAATGCCCACTTCATTTTTATTCAGCTGATTAGAGGCTTGCAGCGCAGAGCTTCCTAGGACAGCATGCCAGAGAAGCTCCAGGAAGTAGAGCTTCCTTAAAGAAAACATATTCTGTCGTTAGCCATGTGGCATTTCAGAGGGCCCAAGAAGACCCCTCAGGGGAAAAAGAGGACCTCCAACTAGGACAAGGTTGTTATCATTTATATTTAATGCCAAAATACTAGAATATATCTATTTATAAACAGCTAGGAGAGCATCTTACTGGGGATTATGAATAAATGAGAGCTAAATCTAAAGGGCTACCCATTCCTAGTAAAGTAACACCCACTGTGTTCCATTGACAATAAAGTCTGATTTAAGAGGTTTTTTTTTTTTTCATTCTTGAGGTTAGCCTAATAATATGTTCAATATTTTCCTATGATTTGCAGTGGTGTGAGAGGTAGCACATGGTATATAATGCTGACAATTATACACCCTGTAGCCCGAATCCTTGAATCTGAAACCTGATTTAACCATGTTCTAGCTTTATCTTAGGTAAGTTACTTAACCTCTCTGGACATCAGTTTTCTTATCAGTAAAATAGGGATAATGTAGCACCTACCTCACAATGCTGTTGTAATGGTTCAGTGAGTAAAGCACCGACAGATAGATAGATTGATAGACAGATAGACAGGACAGGGCCTGACAGTGACACATAGGAAGAACTTCCTACTCCTCCAGTCCATAAGAGAAATGGCTAAGGCCAGGATTTGGTCAATTCGAAAATCTTCTTTGATTTCTTCATTTTATTCTTCCTTTAGTATGAAACAATGCAACTCTGAAACTATAACACTCCAGAGATGCTAAACGAGTATCATTGGGTCTTTAAAAATCCTGACATAAATGTAAGAAGAAGCAATCAAGGATACCTTTATGAGAGGGAATCATACATTAATTCAGCAAATATTTACTACTTGCTCATTATGTGCCTGGCATCAAGCTTATGCTCAGAATATGTTCTTGATGAACAAGAGTGACAGGGCCCTTTTTTGTACTTGGATTGGACCTTGAAGGACTTCAAAGAATTCAGTGAAGAGAGTTGCAGAAAACAGCCTTGGCAAAGGTTCGGAGATAAGATAAAGATGGTGGACACAGAAAACAGAAAGTTGATTTTGTGCAGTTTCTGCTTACGGAGGCCTAGAGAACTTGATGCTGCAAACAACAGAGAAGGAACAATTGAGGTTTTGGACAAGAGCAAACAGTGAACAAGCATATATACATAAGGAGGACATATATGAAGCACTGGGAGAGAAATTGGGTATAGCCTGGGAATGTGGACAACTTGAAATCTATTTCAGGATTCCAGAAGTGAAATAAGTTCCAGATTCACCATAGCGGATGGTGGAAATAGGAAAGACGAACACAGAGAGTCATTTTAGAATCAGAACTGACATCGGGGTGCCTGGATGGCTCAGTTGGCTAAGCATCCAACTTCAGCTCAGGTCATAATCTCACAGTTAATGGGTTTGAGCCCCACATCAGGCTCTGGGCTGACAGTGCAGAGCCAGCTCTGGATCCTCTCTCTCCCAATCTCTCTGCCCCTCCTGCACTCGCTCACTCTCTCTCTCTCCAAAAATAAATAAACATTAAAAAATAAAATCAGAACTGATAGTACTTGGTGACTGAAAGTAGGAGATAAAGCACAAAAAGGAATAAAGAGTGATCTCATGTCCTCCCAAGCAGCTGAGATAATTAAACCATTAACACAGCTCAAGACATAGAGTCCCTAAGATTACTTGGTTTAAAGATAATCAATTTTATAGACTGATTTGATCGATGAAGAGTATCTTAATCAAAATAGCACATTAAAAATTAGTAGCAAAACTAGAATGAAATTTCTAATCTAGTGCCTCTTTCTACCATACACCAAGGTAAAGGTCACAGCCTCATATATGAAATATAGGCAGACTCAAATTTGAATTCTCTGCACAAGTTATAGGGCCTTCTTCTGTATGAGCGCTGAAGAAAGTATCTAATCTCACAAGATTGTAAAAAGCAAAGCAAAAGATATTTAACTCAGTGGAGCTCAATTGCTGTCGGGTTCCCTCTCCTCTCCACTCAACTCCAACCTGTTAAGATTCTGCAGAGCATTTTTCCTTCTGAAATTGCATAAACTTATGGATTAAGGCAACACACATTCAACAACCACCAGAAGGGAATTCCTGAAGCTCTTGGATTCTGTAGAGGATTTGCTCAGGAGTAATAGAACCAAGTGTGTTTGGTCAATACGGGAGACACGGTAATGGGAGCTGGAATGCACTAAGAGACAGAGTCTCAGACAGTTGCAGCCTAAACCAAGCAGCAGTGAGCAAATGAGGCCAGTTCACACACCTCTGGATGGACACTCTGAGGGTGTCTAAGCTCAGAGGTTGATCCAGAGTGTCAGAATGTCAGAGCTGAAAGGGAACTCCAAATCATCCTGCAGAATCCTCTTGGTTTACAGATAAGGACACTGAGGTCAGAAGAAGGTAGTACAGGAAAGAAGGTCTACAACAAAGTGAAGGGAGCAGGATGGTGGGTGGTGAAAAGCACATACAGTAGAACCAGGTAGATCTCAGTCAAATTACTTAACTTCTCTAGGCCTCATTGTTGATGACCTTATTTTTAAAATGGAAAAAAATAATACCATCTAAGAGGAGCCAGTGATTATCAAATGAAATGCTTTACGAAAAGCACTGGGCACAGCTGGCTCTGAGGGTCATTTGGAATTCATCTTCACAGGCACTCCTCCCCACCTGCACACGAAGTTGTCATATGTGCTCTGGTGCACATCTGTTGTGGGGCAAGTGATCAGAAAGCCATTATCCCCCAGCTTTCTGCCCAACCTCTAAGACCACAAGGCCAGGTCAACCGAGACCCAAACCCCAAATGTGAAGCTATTGCCCACACCCTCCTACGTTGTAAATACGGGTGGCAGGGACCTGGAGAGACAGGAATTGCAAGAGTTAAAAGTAAAACAAAACTTGGCTGATGTTTTGGTCTCTGAGGCCCCAGTGGCAGTTGGCCAACTTGTGTTGTGGCCAAAGAGAACTTGAAAATGAAGGAATGGGAAGCATCTTAAAGGGAGAACTCATTTTGTTTTCTTCCTGGGGGAAGGGTTTTCCTTGTGTGGTTGAAGGCACTTCTCCCTCAAACAAATGGTGGGATTTCCTCACATAAAGTACCTGTCAGCATGCAAATGTAAAAACAACCCCCACCCCCCCAAAAAAGGTTAGATGAGCAATTGCTATGTGCCAGGCACTAAGCTAAGCACTTCATATGTGACCGCTTATTCATTCCTCATGATAAATCTGAGATAGGTATTATTATTAGAATATTGATTTTAAAACTGAGAAGGACCTGAGCCAAGACTGCACAGCTAGAAAGTGAGGGGGTCAGGACTTGACCCAAGTGGTCTGGGGCTCAAGAGGCTGCCTGCCACCTCATTGATGGCTACCCTACTGCTACCTAATCTGACTGAATGAAGGGAGCATGAGGAGCAGAGACCACAGAACAGGAACACAGAAAGTGGCGGCACAGCGCAAACCACACGAGAGAACACAAGGAGAAACGAGGAAAGACAGAAGAGGAGGCAGTGTCACGGTGCAAAATTGCACGCCGCGCAGAAAAGGACACAGCGGAGGCTCCCAGAGTAGGACAGCCCTGAAGGCTATGTTGCTAAGTGAGTTCACGGAAGTCAGTAAAGGCTCTTAACAAGACAGAGCCAGTCAAAAAGGCGTACTCGAGAGCTCAGACGGGGTGAGGAGTGGTGATAAAGAGGTCCCATGTGAAGTCTCCGGCTTCTCCTGACAATGGACAAGAGCCTCACCAGCGCAGCTGCCCTGGACAGGCCCACAATGGTGACTGGCAGTCACTAAACACAGTGGTTCAGAGATTATAGGATCGGGGCTCGGTGGTTCCACCCTGTTCTGCCACTTCCTCCTTGTGCACGTAACCTTGGGCCTCATTTTCCTTGTTTATCAAATGGGACTAAGAATAACCTTCACAGGGTTATGGTGAGACATAAGTGGTATGCCATTCTATACAGCCCCTCACTCAGAGCCTGGCATACTCTTCTGTCATACATAGTAATAATAATGACTATGATTACTACCCCCTCAGGTGACCGTGGCCCACTTTTCTATGAGCCCGTTTTGCCCTCAGAGAATCTACAAAATCGTGGACTTTTGTACACTTTGGATACATGTGCCTCATATAGAGAGTTCATCTGTACTATTGGTTTGCCTGCTTTGATGAAAGAACTTGGGATGAAAACAAGAAACACAAGGTGCGGGTAAAAAGGCAATACCTAAGGGCTGTACTTGTATTTACTGCAAAATAAATAGTATAAAGGCTCTATTTCGAGTTTATAAATAAACTTCGAGAGGATCTGCATATTTTCACACGTTTCTAAAATATGCATTTTCTTATAGTTATTGAGGCCTGAGCAGCTGTTAGTAATATTACAATCAAAAGCAGTGTTATGTCTGAACTACAACGAAGCCATTAATATGGAACCACGCAGTCAAAATGACTTTATTTCTCATATGAAACAAAGGTCAGCTGATGACTGAATTGCCTCTGAAATGCTATAAAATAAAACTTCTGTGATAACTGAAACTAGGAGGTGTGCTCAATAGATTGTTAAGCAAGAAGAGGAAATAGATTTCTCAGTCTAGCATGGGAGAAGTGCATTAAGTGCTGAAGAGAGCATTGCAAGTTTCCCTGAAATATACGACACAGTTTATTAAAGTTTGCTTTAACATACAACGCCATAGAAACCAATAAAGAGTGAGAAACTGTAAGCCAATTGGATTACAAAATAATCCAAACAAAGGCATTCTGGATAATAGTTTTGTTACTTCTATAATTATCTACTCATGTTCTTTATTAGCTGGAACTTTATATGTGAGGTATTACAGATGTTTGATAGTATTACAGGAACTGGATGGGCATCTCCTCAAATTTAGTATTTGTATGGTGAGAAGAGATAGGTGAGCATGCCATCACAGTATTACTTATTGCAAACTTTCAATTGTTGTGGTGTAGGTGATGTCACTGTTTTGCCCCTACCTGGGAATATCTTCGATCTAATTTCTCAAAGGTAAAATTTGAGACAGTATTATTGAGTGGTTCACAACATAAGTTTGAGAGTCAGAGAGATCAGTGCACAAGTCCTAAATATTTGGGCAAGTCATAAACTCTCCAATTCTCCGTTCTCTCGTTGACATAATGGAGATAATAACCATGCTAGTAACCTCATAGAATTATTGCAAATGACACAAACGCCTACAGAGAATTTAAGAACAGTTTCCAGCACATAGCAGGAGTTCAAGAAATGGTAGCTGTTTTTACGTTAATAAATCTGAGCCCTCCTTGAACATTTCTTCCTCCTGGGGAGGGAAGTAGTTACACCTACTTGTTAAGTGAAATTATTTTGGCGTGGGGCACCTGACTTGCTCAGTCAGTTGAGTGTCTGACTTCGGCTCAGGTGATGATCTCATGGTTCGTGAATTCAAACCCTGCACTGGGCTCACTGCTGTCAGCGCAGAGGCTGCTTTACATTCTCTAGCCCCCCCTCCTTCTGTCCCTCCCCCACTCATGCTCGCTCTCTCTCTCTCTCTCTCTCTCAAAAATAAATAAACCTTTAAATAAATAAATAAATAAATAAACCTTTAAAAAAAAGAGAGAAATTATGGCACATTTCAGGGAGAATGTTATTCTCAGTATTTCTTATTATACAACATCCAGAGACCTAGGGTTGATCTGGGGCAGCCATCTTTTGGTAAGTTCTAGGGCAGCTACCTGGAGAACAGGAAGAACTAAACTCAGTTATGAGAAACTCCAGTTGAAGAGGTGATTTAGAGGTAATGACCCTGAAGAGCTATCCCTCTCACCAATCAGCTGGGAAAATCAAGAGTTTACCATGAACAGATGTTTGTATCACATATGCACCCGCAACATCAAAATTTAAAAAGCATATTTTCACAAGCTTTGGTATGGAGAAATGGAAAAGTCTGAAGATTATTATGGTCTTGCCTCTAGGTCAATGATGAATAAAAAAGACTGGAAAACTGGGTCTGGGTGGCTCAGTCAGTTAAGCGTCTGACTTCGGCTCAGGTCATGATCTTGCAGTTTGTGGGTTCGAGCCCTGCTTTGGGCTCTGTGCTGACAGCCTCCCTCTCTCTGCCCCTCCCCCACTCATGCACACTTTCTCTCTCTCTCAAAAATAAACATTAAAAAATTAAAAAAAAAAAAAGACTGGAGGGGTGGCTGGGTGGCTCGGTCGCTTACACGTCTGACTTCCATTCAGGTCATGATCTCATGGTTCATGGGTTCGAGCCCCACGTCAGGCTCTGTGCTGACAGCTCACAGCCTGGAGCCTGCTTTGGATTCTGTGTGTGTGTGTCTCTCTCTCTGCCCCTCTCTCTCTCTCAAAAATAAATAAGCATTAAAAAAAAATTTTTTTTAAAGACTGTAAAACTAACAGGAAGAAAAATCCTTCAGGGTCATAATTCAGCCAGAACAGGTGCTTATACTGCATAGTGGTTGTAGCAATGGGCTCTTTAAAGGGCTTCAGGAGAAAGGGAGGCACTCTCTTTTCTTTCAGAAAGTTTTCTTAAAGAGTCCTCCTTCAGAAGCATAACATAACAACATAGCAGTTGCCACATTGGGATTTGGTTGGCATTCATGTAGGAGATAGAGCGGCAAGATCAGGAGCTTTCTAAGGAATCTGGGAGAGTCAAGGATGGATGGTATCCAAGACATGAGTGGCCAGCCCCAGAAACTACTCAGATACCAGGTCAAAAACGAAGTAAGCTGGCAGGAGTCAGGGAGCACAGATGTAGAACAGTTCTAGGCAACTAACCACGAACACAGTCAACAGACATTTTTGGAGCACCATGTAACAAGTTCTGGGAAAGCTCACTGCATCCAATATATACAAGCATGGGGTGTGTGTAATATCAACAGTGGCCACAGTAATGATAACAATAACGATAACAATAGCTATGATCAACCGAACACAAAGGACATACAGTAGTCCGCTCTCATCCATGGGGCATACCTCCCCAAACCCCCAAGTGGATGCCTGAAACTACAGATCGTACCGAAGAAACCTGTAATTACTGTTTTCCATACATATACATACCTATGATAAATTTTAATTTATAAAGTAGGCACAGTAAGAGATTGGCAAGAATAAAAATAGAGCAATTGTAAGAACATGCTATAATAAAAGCCACGTGAATGTGGTCTCTCTCTCAAAATATCTTACTGCACAATACTCACTCTTCTTGTGATGATGTGAGATGATAAAACGTCTACGTGATGATGAAGCGAGGTGAGTGATGTAAGCTCTGCAGGCTCTGTAACGTAGTGTTAGGCTACTACTGACATTCTGAAGGTCAGAAGGCAGATCATCTGTTGACTGTTTGACCGTGGGTAACTAAAACCACCAAAAGCAAACCCACAGCAAAGGGGGAACTGCCATATGTTAAAAGCAAAGTGTCGTATGATGCTTACAACAATTCTAACTTCCCCTCACCTTATCAGGTTAGGTCCCATATTTAAAAAGCTCTTTGAGAATCTGATTCAGTGCTTCCTTTATAGCATTTTGCTCATTTATAATCATTTATTTATCTGTATTAATTTAATGTCTTTGTCACTATTCTGTAGGGTCCACAAGACCTGTGTTCATGTTTACTTACCATATGCACTGAACACCTAACACCTAGCGCAATGTTTGGAGCCTTAATAAATACTTGCTGAAAATCTTGTAAATTCATGATAGATTAAAAAGCTAAGAAAGAAAGAAACAATCAACAAACACAACCTGAAACTCAGGTTTGCCCAAACGCAAACAGCCAGTAAGTTGCAGAGGCAGGACTTGAACCCATGTCTGTTTTGACTTCTAAGCCTGAACACTTACCTCCTATATCGTAGAGGTAATTAGAAAAGAAAAACAGAGTCTTTGGTATAAAGAAGAATGGAACAGGAACAAGTCCCACCTACAGGAAGCTTCATATATTTTCCTCTGGGTTACAAATACATTTCAGAGAATAGATTTAGCCCCTGGAAGTAGGAGGAGGGGAGCTTCGTTTTGAGAGACAGTCGGGGTCTCTTTCAATGGAATTTAGCGAGGACACAGGTTTTAATCGAAAAATTTGTGGAGAAAAATGGAACACGGAGAGGTCAACCTCTGTCAACAGCAAGATCTCTTACGTACTTCTATCTTTTCCATCTGGCTTAGAGGGAAAGAGCTTCAGTGATGAAAGCCAGCCTCATAAACTGGTTGATTCAATATCAAAATGACTATCAAATAATTGAAGCGTTTCAAAGCCATTTAAAAACAAGTACATGAGAAAAAAAGCACATGATATATTCTAAGATTTTCATTGTTTTTACCTGTCATCGTGCCTCTGAAAAAATCTAACATCAGAACCATTTGGGTTAGAAACAGAGTTCATTCAATAGCTCAATTAAACCATCCCCTGAGCCCTCAGACCTCAGCAGTGACAGTGCTGAGTGGCTTAGGGGAAGGGCACCACAATCCCTTTCAATCTCTCTTAGCTTTCCAGAAAATTAACATAACAATTAAATAAAGTCAGAGTAGTTATTACTCAAACACAGATTCAAGACAACCTCCTCTCAAAACAACATTAAAAAAAAAAACAAACCAGAAGGCCATCTGTAGCTATTCAAGTCCATCCACATCCAAAGTAATTGTTTAAAGATGCAAATGGAAATATGACTTCTCCTTAAACCCCTCCAGTGGCTTTCCATTGCCTCCCAACCAATTCCAGATCCATCTCCATTGCCCACACAGCCCTGCTTGATCTGAATCTTGCCTTCCTTCTCTCCTGCTTCCCTCCCCTCCCTTCACTGGTCTCCAGCCACATTAGCTTTTCTTTTGTTCCTTGAGCTTTACCAAGTTCCAGGCAGTTTTTTGGCCCCAGCAGTTCTCACTCCTGAAATACTCTGCTCCCAGATCTTCTCAGGTCACCTCATGAAGAAGGGTTAGCTTACATGCCTTCCCTGACCACCTAAAACAGCTTTCACCACGACTCCCACTCTTTTCATGATTCTCTTTTTTTTTTTTTCACTGATTTTACCACCATCTGAAATTATCTTGTTTATTCATTTGGTTTGTGAGTCTTGTTTCCTCAGAGTCAGATGCAATCTCCAGGAGAGCAAGGGTTCTAGGTGTTTTGCTCACTTGTATCTCACATCTAGAACCATGGCTAGCTCACAGCATTTCACTGCCACTGAAAAACTTCCTCTGTATCTTAGCCAAAATTCATCAAGGCAGCAAAAATCTCTACTCTTCAATCTGCCAGCGTGAAGTGGGTTACCACAAAGATAGAAGATGGCGGAAAACACAAGAGAAGAAATCCAGATTACATAATTTGACCTGGCAATTAGATTGCATGGATTAGACCTTGCTGAGATTATATACAGAACTATATTTGGTTTTGCAACTAGGCCAAGATAGATTTCATTCGAACACACTTTAAAATGCATTTTAAATTGTTCCACTGCATATTCATTATTAGAAACATTATTTTTACCCAGTTTCACAAAATTCTATGTAGCTTTTCCCATTCAAATAAATAATTCATCAAATGAGGAAAGGTGTGCATTCCTAGTATCCAGGAATGAAGAAAATCATTTGTATGCGTGAAGGGTGGAAGTTACTAAGAGAACAGTTAACTGTAGTGGGGATACATCCAGAAAGCCTTGTAATAAGAGCTGGGCATTTGAAAACTGGTTAGCACCTTCAAACTTATTTAACCTAATGTGAATTTGAAAACAGTTTCCAAGATACTCAACATAACAACAGCCCTAATATTACTTTATATTTACATGTAAATTTACTGCTTTTAAAAGTACTTTCACATATATTTTGTGCTTTGATATTTACAACCAAGTGAGAAAGGCAGGGAAACTCATTTGCGATCCCACAGATGGGAAAATTGAAGAGATGGGGACTTGCCTGAAATATACAGCCAGGACTTTCAAAGAGGACATAAAAAAATCAATTCCTACCCACCTGGTAAATTTTTGGCCTCATCCTCATAGCTAATAAAGAACGGTGCCAGGAGATGTTAGAATTTTTTGAATTAAAATCAATTTCTCTTTCTACTACTTTGCTTTCTCTCCCCAGTGTTAAATGACTTGTCCAAAGTCACTCAGTTGGCTGGAGCAGTGTCAGGACTAGAACCTAATGCAGAACTCCTACCACCTCACAGGGCTATCTTATTAAATGAAAATGAAGAATTCACAACACACCACATGACTCGTTAATATGAGCCATTCTAGCTCAATATACACATCAAGCTCCAGCTAACAGTCTAAATGTCTGACAACAGGGAAATCATAACATAAATCGTGATGCAATGGCATATTCCACAACCGGTAAAAATAATGCTTTTGGAGACTACTTCAGGGGGATGATAATGATAGCTAACGTTTCTTGACTGAGCGTTTACTCCGTACCAAATATGTATTTTATGTTCTTTATGTATATTATATACCACATATATATTATATGTTATAAAAATAATAATAACTATGTACAATATATTAAGTTCATCTAATCTTTATCATAGCCTTTCCAGATAGGGATTATCTCATACAGAAGAAGAAACTGAAGCACAAAGCACGTAAATGAGATGCCTAAACTGACACAGTTGGCAAGTGTACAGAGGTCAAGGGTTGCAGCCGGAAGTTTGCTTCCAGATCCTACACTCTTAACAAATATACACACTGCCTAGGACAGTGGTTATAATCTAACGTCAATTGTGAAAGCTGTGTCTGTCTGTGTGTATATATATACACATGTATGCATATACATGTACAGGTCAAATTGGGTTCTCTGACATAAATATTTGTTTTGCATGTAAAGCTATTAACAGCTAGCATTCCTTGAGTGCTTACTTAATGAGCCAGGTAAATGCCAAGTGAAGTCCATATGTTATCTTATTTAATTTCCCCACGTCTTATGTGGAAGGTGTTATTTCACCCTCTTGACCGCTAATACCGCTGAGGCTTGAAGAGCCTCAGATTGTCCCCAAAGTCCATGTTCTACACTCGCCAAACTGCGGTTCATTATTCCATAATAATGCGATAATCGGTGATTTCAATTTCTTCTTTGTTATCTTCTTATTTTCTGAGTTTTCTACAATGAAACCTGGCTCTCTCAAAATGAAAGCAAAACAATTAAAGCAGTCAGGCAGATTGTGTGAGATACTAGATCAACTGCATGCTCCTGAACCAGAATGTGGCTCTCCGCCAGAGTGACCCTACACGGCAGATGGGTGCTCTGGGGAGAGGTGGTGGCGCACAGTCCTGGGAACTGCCTGGCATCCAGGAGCCATACTGGTGCCTTCAATGTTCCCAACCGAGTAACATTTCATACATCTTTATTATGGGCCAAATATTGCATATTTCCCCCCAAAATGTGATCCCTCAATAGCATTTATTCATTCACTGGATTTTTATTGAGCACTTACACATGCCACACATTAAGAATACAAAATTGAATGAGACACAGTCCTTGCTCTGGAGGAGTCCTTGGTTCTTGGGGGAGGAACAAACAAGGTAGGTATATAACAGAAAATAGCAGCTAAGATTTACTGAGAGCTTAACACTTTACCTCAAGACTGCAGCATCAACCCCTACCTGCCAGTCTGATCTTTGGATTCTAGACTTGCAATGCCAGTCCCCACAATCAAGTGAACCAGTTCCTTAAAAATATCTTTCTCCCTCTGTCTCTGTCTCTCTCTTTCCTTCTCCCTCTCCCTCTCCCTCTCCCTCACCCTTTCCGTTTCTCCTTCTGACTCTCTCTTTCTTGCTCTCCCTCTCCCTCTTAACCTATTGGTCTTGTATCTCTGGAGAACTCACTGGCTATAAGTGCCCTTTCTGGTTTAATCCTTGTGACCTCATGTGCTCAAATTACCTGTGAGAAAGTTAACTGTTATTATCACTTCCATTTTCTAGATGAGGAAGCAGGTGCATTAGCTTCCGAAGGTCACATGCATGAGGTTTCACCTAGGTCATTCTGACTCCAAAGCCAGTGCTCTTAACCCTTCTGATATGTGGCTTTGAGGGGCAAGAACCGAGAGCTAACTGAGCTCAGGGAGCACCTCACTCTCAATGTGGGGGAATGTGGAAGGCTTCATTGAAGAGGGGCACTTCTGTCTGACCTTGAGTGATCAGAACAGACTGCGACCTTGCAGAAAAGGGAAAGAAGAGCATATACAAGGGAAAGAGAAGGACAAGGAGCTCCCCGTCTGGCTGGCACAGCGGGATATGAGCAGATAAGGCAGCCTGTGTATGAAAGTGTTATGCCGCACACCAGGGCATTTGCACTTCGTCTTAGAAGCATGGGAATAATCAAAGGCAAGTGGGGGAAAGTGATGTCTTTGATGGCTGTGAGAAGCATGGATTGGAAGCACCAAAGTCTGATCAGGGGTGGTAGCAGAGGATGAAAGGGAGAGAGCCAAGATCTTTTAGGAATGATAATCCACAGCTCTAAAGGGCCTACTGTTGTGAGGCAAGCAGGAAGGAGAAATCAGGAGTGAATCCAAACACTGACTGTGGCTTAGCTACCTGGTAGTCACAGTTCTTTGAATTGAAGGAACAAAGAGGCTAAGAAAAACTTGCTGATTAGAATCTGTAGAACAGGAGTAGGGTCCTACCTGTTATAGGGCTTGCAGACCATTTTCTACCACTGCTACCATACCTAGTGCTATGAGCAACTTTTCACGTGTCATTTTTCAGTGATACACTAAGGGCATCTGTAAAGGCTGACTGCACAGCGAGACCACCTACATTCCTGTTTTAGTCGTTGTTTTTCAACTTTGGGAAACTGTCCGTGGTAGGGAAAGCAATGTGATATCATCTCATGTGCCAATTCCAAACAACTGGCAGGGGCAGCCCAGTATATGATGTTGAGATAGACACTGAGATAGATGTTGAGATAGAAAAAAATGGATGAGGGGCACCTGGGTGGCTCAGTCGGTTAAGCGTCCAACTTCGGCTCAGGTCATGATCTCGCGGTTCGTGAGTTCAAGCCCCGCGTCAGGCTCTGTGCTGATGGCTTAGAGCCTGGAGCCTGTTTCAGATTCTGTGTCTCCCTCTCTCTCTGACCCTCCCCCGTTCATGCTCTGTCTCTCTCTGTCCAAAAATAAATAAACGTTAAAAAAAATTTTTTTTAAAAAGAAAAAAATGGATGAGATTTGTTGTGATGTCTTCCACCGTCAAGAAAGGGGTAGCGTAGCCCGTGGACATCGAGAATCGATGATGATATAGAATATGCTAGTAATTAACAGTATGGTGAAAAGAGGAAAGAAATCTGTAGGCCTATCTACAAAAGAGGGTGCAGCGATAATCTACTTGAGAAGTAAAACAGCAAGCAGGAATACCTAGCCCCTGAATGCTAAGAAACCACATGTAATAATCAGTCTGAGAGAGAATGATCTGAGAAAATAACTGGCATATGCACCACACTTCTGCAGATGTTTTCATATTATCTCATTTGATCTTCACAATGACCCTACGAGGTAGGGAGCCGGCATTATTCCCACCTTACAAATGGGGATGCAGAGGCCAAAGCAGTTCTAGAACTCACTCAAGGTCATAGAACTAGTCAGGAGATCCAGCCCCTTCAAGTCCTGGTTCTTCCCTCTACACAGCGCTGACTCATTGACATTAGATGCAT
Organism: Panthera tigris; assembly: GCF_018350195.1. NCBI lineage: Eukaryota > Metazoa > Chordata > Mammalia > Carnivora > Felidae > Panthera > Panthera tigris. The sequence continues at coordinate 54,541,364 of NC_056667.1, read as the reverse complement.
GAGACATGGAAGCACAGGAGAGAGCTATAAATGGCCACATTGTGTGTGTACTCAGGAGAGCGGTGGACCCTGGGGACACATCCATTTGTGTGTCTTTGGGCAGTCACCCAACCAGTCTCAGCACCTTTGAATGTGAAAGACACCATGGGTTCCAAGTCTTTGTCTATTCACATTTTTGGAATCATTAGTAAAAAAAAAAAAAAAAAATCAACTTTGACGTGTCCTCTTACAGAGAGAATAAAAATCCTTGGGTAAGTTATTTCATTTGGTTTTGGTTTCCTCAGCTGTAAAATGAGGTTGGACTAGATTGGTTAATCTTCAATGGCAGCACACACCATCATGTTTTCCTGATAACGGTCAAGGCTTTCACAGAATGTCAGTGAACACCGAACTGTCCTTCTCAGGGAGAAAGGGCTTTTGTTCATAGTGGGAGCCAAGCTTTTTGATAAAACGTTGTGTAGAAGGTAAGCTGTGAAAGTTTAGAGTCTGCTGGCTGGTTGATATCACATTTCCCTCCTCATCATAAAATTCTGGAAAACCAGTGAGGGTCACTGAAAGAAGCCCACTGGGATGAAACACTTCTGTGTTAGGTGACCTTCTTCAAGCTGATGGCTGATCTGAATGATCATAACCTGCTGATAAAATTACTCTGCTTAGTACTGAAGAAGGCTTTTGAAATACTGTGTCCAATCTAGTCAATCTGTTGTTTGCTTGTCAGCCAGAGACCCAGGCCAAACAATTTCAGGTGTGAGCAGGTAAGAGTCAAGCATAGTAAATAAATGCTGGTTCTGCCACTTGGTAAGATGGTCACCTTAAGCAAGTCACTTAATATCATTGGGCTCTACTTTCTCCCTATTTGAAATAAGGGTGGTAATACCTATTCTTCCTACCACACAGGGATGATGTGAGAATAAAAAGCATATGTACAACAGTGTGTGACAACATCGTACTGGACCCTGAGCTTCTGAGGACAGAGACGACAGCTGCCTTTTTTTCGCCTGTCATATTCATAGTGCCTAGAATACCTGAAACTAAGAAAAAAGCTCCTGATTTATCTGCTGAATAAATGAAGCATTTTGGAAAGTTTGAAGCGTATGCAAATGTCATATAATCTTATGACAATGTCCTAAGTGAGCACAATATTTTACTCATTATACTGTTTGTTAAAGATATGTACCATGAGTCACTCTGCATGGTTCTTTTTAAAAATCCTAAAATACTAGTCTCGATTAAAAGAAGGAGTTGATATGAACAAAAAATACAAATGATGGTCTTTTGTATATAGTCAAACATTTCTGAACTGATAGGTGATTTTGATTCCGGGGTCACCCTTGTCATGGGACCATTTCTCTTGCGTGGAAACGTTCAAGCCTAAAGTTGGAGCTGAACACTCAGCTCTAACTCTGGGCTTGGAACCATGAGCTAAGGTAAGAGCATGATATTCACCCATTTACTTTAATATGTGGAAAGAATGAGTCCAAGAAGCACCACAAAACCCGTGTCAGAATGCCAGGCTTCTCAATTCCTACCTGTCACTAGACACATGGATAACACAGGCTCATGGTGACTAACGCAAAAGGAAGCAGGCCTTACTACCACTGAAGATTCACGAGTGTCTACTTATATATATTACCCCTAAGTTCCTCTCTTGAACATCTCCCTCCCTATCCTTGCTGGTCTGCCCATATTCTGAGGCCTTTGCACATGCTCTTCTTCCTTCCACATTGGATTGCTCCTCCAAATAATTAAATGGCTGCTCACTGCCTCTGCTCCTTCAAGTCTGTGCTTATATGGCTTCTCAGTGAGGCCATCCATTACCACCTTATTTACGATAGCAACCCTCTCCACCCTACTCCTTCCACTACTTCCTCCATCCCCTTTCTCCACTCCATTCTTCTCCAAAGTTCTTATCCCCATCAAATGTACTCTGTGTTTCATTTTATTTCCTATCTCTCCCGCACTAAAAGGAAGGTCCACATAGGCAGGACTTTGTATCTATTGTTCACTATAGAACCTCTAGCATGTGGAACAGGGCCGAACACCTAGTATGCATTCATATAATTCATGCAATTTCTGATGAGTACACGGCAAGTAGTTCTATGCTAGGGGCTATAGAAAAGGGTTGCATAACTGCACTTTTGTCTTCCAGTACCTTAAAGGTGCAAGACCAACTTGTGGCATACGTGCAAGGAGCAGCATCCAACAAAGGAGGAGGAGTATCCAACAAAAGGAAGATAGTAATACATTTGAATTACTTTTGTGTTAGGGACAAGTATATTTTGAGATGGGAGGAAAAGGGGTCAATCATTCAGTGTAAACCTTGAAGACAGTAAGAATGGAGACTCCAAACCATTCAATGAATGCCAGAAACTCTTAGAGCTAGAAGTTCTAGAGGTAGGCAGATCAATTCTCTTATTTTGTTTGCAAGTAAACAGAACCCCAGGAAGTTACAGTAACCTCTTCAAGGCACACAGCCAAGCAGTCACAACACTTAAGGCTCAAACCCATGTCTGACTTCTGGGTCCATGCTCTTTCTACAAAAAAAAAATCCACTGCACAAATTCAACGACCATACTGAGTTTCCAAGAGTAATGAATTCTCTGATCAGGAATAATTTGGCATTTGAAAAGCCTCATATACCATAAGACACTGCCACTGCTTGCACAAATATATCATACAACATTACACTCATTTATATTCATTTATTTATTTAAAAATACTTTGCCAAATTCCAAGTCAAACTCTAGCTCCAGGAGCCAGGATTTTCAGATTTGGTCATAAACCAGAGAGAAGCAAAGACTGCCCAAGAAGAGAAAGATGGGGTGGAAGAATGAGAGAAGAAGAGAACAAAAAGGCAGAAATAAAGGAGGGCAGAAGGGAGAGAGAGAAGGAAAAATCTATACAGCATATTGACAACACTGATCCTGGGAATTTCTTTGAATGGCTGTGCTATAACTTGCCTCTTTGTATTATAAAATCATTTCTTTGGAGCTAATCACCAAAATAATTCAAGCTCATGCATATATTGTCAAATGGACTATTTCTTTTCTTTTGCTTCTCAAAATGTATTATCTGTATCTCACAATATCCCACTTCATAATACATTGCTTTTTCTCATTTCATGTTGCTTCTCCAGCAAGAAAACAAGTTTGAGCATTTATTTTTCTTACATCCACTATAATGCACCAAATAATACCTTACAATGTACCATATGAAGTCACTGGAGTCATTTATATCTGGTTTTACTCATTTATCCAATAAATAAACACACCAAGTGTCCACTGTGTGTCAAGAACCAAAGGTAAGGAGGTGAATATGATAGACCAGATTCCTGCCCTTGCAGAGCTTAGCTCTGAGAAATTCAGCCCATACACCATTAAATAATGATGAATCATAAATACATCTCTGAGGAGAGAGGGTAGACTGGGATGTACTCAGTGGCCCAGGTTGTGTGTTTGAGAGCTTGGGATGACAAGATGGTAGGGAAGCCCTCCTGAGAAGGTGGCAGTTTTGCTAGGACCACAAGAACATCGGTCACTCCATGAACTGGCAAAATAGTGTCCTAGGCAGAGCAAAAGCCCTGAGGCAGGAAAGCATTTTTTCTAAACACTCCGAGAGTGGCAGTAAGGCATGCAATGAGCTTGGAGAGGCACAGTGGGCCAGAGTGTGCAGTCTCCAGTATGCAATGAATTTTAACAGAAATGAGAAGATAGAGAAGTTTTTCTCAACAAGGAAGTGACATGATATACGATATTTAAATAAAGATTCTAAGTATCTTTGTGACATTCTGTGGATACACTTAAATGGCATATATGTTCCGAGAAAGGGGACCGACCCCTCTCCAAGTCTAAAGCTCCATCCCCAGTAGCCCGGTCCCTCTAAGCAAACCATTCTGTGCCCGCAGAAATATTTGGTAGTCAGCAGAGAAATCGGTTAGACCCAGCCCTTCTGCCACACACCCACTTTCTCCTTAAGGGGATCCTGCCCCCAGTTCCTGTCTATCTCCTTATTCAGTTCATTACTCCTCAGGGACTTTTTCAGACACGTGAGCCCAAATCCGTTATAATCCCTTAAGCGTTTTCCCCCTTTCAACTCCTGTACCATCATCTCAGTAAATTCTCTCTCCCTTTATTAACTCCATTTGCGAGTTTACATAATGAAATTAATCACAGTTCAACAGCAGTATATATGATAAAGTTGAATTGAGAAAAAGTAAACCACAAGTATGGAAGTAAAATTGAACATAATTGAAAATCCAGTGTCATAAGTCTCTAAAACTTCTGAAAATATACCTAAAAACTACCTTCAAATTCTCTCTCCATCTCATTGTCCTTTAATTAGATCTTCCTTTTTACAAATAGCAACATTTAAAATTGAAAACACATTTAATTCCATGGTTCTCTTCTGGCTACTTACTGCAGTATCAGTACTCTTCTTCACACATTTCATTGCAAATATTTAGTATTTCAACTAGATAATGGGTCAATAGCCTTTGAAGGACCAGTGTGGGAATCTAATCATCATATATATCATTATCCCTATGGGAAAATTTGTTTCAAGTGAGCAATTCATAAACAAACTTTCAGGAACATAAAAGCTGTGAGCTGGTGACTTCCTGCAATTTGTTTATTTGAAACATAGATAACGTATGGGTCAATCAAATCCAACAGAAAGATTTACCCAGTCTTCTAGAATGGTTTAGCTAAGATAATTGTTTTAAAGCTGCATATTCTTCGTAGAGATTTAAAGTTGATCCCTGGAGTTGTATGGGAACTTATGCATATAAGAAGGCCCTTTCTAACACTGAACCTTGAGGAAGGAGAGAAATTACATATACGATAGTCCATGTATTAGAATCTCATATGCATGCTTAAGATTTTCCAAAATAACTTCACTATTTCTGGGAAATTAAGAGAATTCCCTTTAGAACTTCTTAGCTAACTAGAAAATGAATAGTTCCAGCTTGAAAATGCTTTGTTCCTTTTTGATCACATCAAAGAATTTTCCAAATAAATAAAACTCTATTTCTAGACGGAGAAAAAAAAATCTTTACTATTATAAGGTTCATTGCAACAACAGAAGCTCAATTAATCTACAATTGTTCAAAATTGTCTAAACAATAATTTTGGAGATAAAAGGCAATAATGAGGAATTAAAAGGCATGGTCCTGTGAGTATTCATATTTAAAAAAAAGAGAGACAGAATATGCCACAAAAGAAATCAAGTCCTAGTTTTCAATTAGGTTACGATGCCCATCTTGATACAAATTTTAAAACGGTTCCTATTGAAATGTTATGAGGGGTCAAAAATATGAGCTTTGTTGTTAAATGAACTTGGGTCCAGAACATTCTCATCTCTATTTATGAGAATTCAGGAAAAATGTGTATTCTGTTTTCTGAGGTAAACACGCTGGGGGCAAAACAGCCAGGTGATGATGCTGGTTCATTGTTTTTCCTCTACAATTCAAGGAGGCAAAAAAAATATATATATATATATATTTTTTTTTTTACATAATAAAGGAATCTCATTCATTCTATACCATCTATTAGACCTTGAATTGATTTAAAAAACACAAACTTGGGTTCATATTCCATTCTGCCATTTTTCTGCCTCAAAATATTATTTTTTATTTTTCCAATTTAGAAAAAGGACACCAAAACTACTGCATGCAGAATATACTTACTCACAGGTTATTGTGAATAGTAAATATAATAAAATTTATTAAATCAATTATATCCAGTAAGCCATTAACAATATGCTTGTTAATCTCAAAAATTGTTACACAGGATGAAACCACTGGTGCCCAAACATTTATCCTTCCAGTACAGTACCTAAGAACCTGACCATGGAACTAAAAACAAGTACTTTTGGTGCAGTTCTTCAAGACAAGGGACAACTTCCCAGGCTGCCCTACAAGTAAACAGACTTCCTAAGAAACCCTGACTTAGCTTCACTTATCTTGGAAGGGGTAGCTAAAATGGCATTTTCAAACTTTAATAATAATATGTGAAAACAACAGAATCCTTGATGAGCTGCCCAAACCACATAGACCGCATTGTAAGCTTAACCCATGCATGTGCCTTTAAGCAAATAACTCCCTTTGCTCACCCTCCTTCCCTTCACATTCATACCATGGAAGGCTCCATATCACGTGGCATACTTTAGGAAAGACACAACTCAATACCAACCACTGCCGAAAAATAAAGACTGCAGGAATCAATGAATCAAATATAAAATTAAAATGCATGTTTTTAAATAAAAATATTTGAAAGGAATCATGGGGCCACAAACTACTGGTAACATGGGAGGCCCCTGCAGAATTATTTCACTACCTTATATGATATTAGTATCACTGTGGAGGTAGTAATGTTCCTCATCTATGACCAGAATTTCTAATAGGCATTGGATGAATGGAGCTCATATCTTGTTCCATCAAAACAAGAACACAAACCTAAACTATGAGCCATTCTGAAGACTATTTGTTTACTCCTGTTTTACACAAAGTAGAGAAGTGGCTTGAAAAGTTGCCATGGCCATGCTTTCCTGAGCAGCAGACTAACGGACTCTGGTGAATATAGAAATATATATACATACACAATGTAAATGTAGGGTCTCTCCCTTTCTTAATAATTAGTGTTGATAATGTAGTGTTAATAATGTAGTATTGACGACTACATGTGTGTAACTGTGTGTGTGTGTGTGTGTGTGTGTGTGTGTGTGTGTGTGTGACATGTACTAGTTGAGGAGAGACACAATTTTAACTATCTTAATGTTGGGTGACACATTCTCAGAGCCCACTGATGTTTCAGCAGAGGGCTTCCATGACAGGATTTAGGGTGACTTTAGGGGGTTCCTTATCTTTCCAAGGTTATTGTGATAGATGGAACAACCTAACTTCCTCTAGGGGTGAATTAATGGATATGGTAACTGCTATGCCACATCTTCAGAATAAGAGCTATTTGGAGGTGAAATTCTGGGATGCAGTATCAGAAACATGCATATATTGCCAAAAAGACTGGCAACTAAGTGGAAATGCTATTGCCGGGCAAATTGATTTCTGGTTAAGATTCCTACCTGCCTTTCTAAGGTCAGGAACCATTAAGATAATAAGTCTTGAAAAGCATTTAAGTAGGAACTGTGGGTAGATACAAATTATTAGTTTCATGTAAATTTTGAAGCCAATGGGAACACTTGTCCATTTCCTTTTGCAGGGATCTGATGGAAGGGATCCATAGTGTCACCTCTAATTCACAAGTGCTAAGATAACATCCTTCATTAGATCAATCTGGCAAACCCAGAGCAATAGTGCTAATTCAGCTCCTACACACGTCTTTGTTACAGTTCTTATTTCAGTTTAGGCAGCTCAGATAAGCTTATCATAGGGCTTTGAACTGACATTCTGGGATGGCACAATAGACAATATTTCCAGGAGAGTCATTAACAAGCATCAATAAATACGACTTCCTTCAAAAAGAACGCTTGAACTCCATAGTTTGCAAAGCAAGAAGTAAAAATGAATGATCTTCCACTCTCATGTGTAAGATTCAAACCTCATCAGAATGTATGCAGATTTATTTTTAAGAGATACTGCAACTGAAATTTAGCTGGAGAAATATAGTACCTCTGTAGACAAGATTTGTTTTTGTTTTTGTTTTTTTTTCTGAAGAGGGTAATCCACCTGAGTTTAAATTGAAAAGTGTATCAGTAATACACTTTCTGTTCGTCTTGTCTTGTTATTCAAAGATTAAATTCATTTTGAATTAATGAAAATGATTTGATCTTACAGCATTAGTAATCTCAGTTTATTTAGACCAGTATTTTAAAGAACTAGCTTGAGACCAGGCTCCATAATAAAACGATACCCAATCTCTCTTTTAAAGCTATTTTCTAAAATCTGTGGGCCATGACTGTAGAATTCTTCACTCCCCAAAATTACATTAACAATTTTTGACATGATAACAGAGAGAGCAAAAAGAATTCATTTCTGCCAAATCAGTGCAGGCTACACGACTGCTTTTTGAAACCATCCTCCTCTTATTCCATTTTGGTAAATTTCTAAGGAATGTTTAAAATCTGTAGGACAGACCTTGGCTTTAAGAGGTGGCCTCTCTGCCATTTTCATGGCTGATTTGAGACCCATTATGCACTCGATTCTGCATTGTGAAATCCAGGCTGGGGACAAATTTCTGCCTGTCATCTTAGGAAAGGCCAGGAGTTTTGCACCATCCTGTAGTGTGAAAACAAAATCAAAGCCGGGGTAGGGCTGCCTGCTTCTTTCTTAATCAGCTTGGTGCTTTTTTGAAGCAATCTTGGCTGTCACTATCTCAGGCTTGGAAGGGTAATTTAGCAGAACAAAATATAGTTTAAACAACATCTCCCCAGGGAAAGTTCCTTCTTATACTCAATATTGAATGCAGAAAGGTAATCAGTAAGTAATCATTTGGAGCTTGGCTAAGAATCATTGCATGGAATGCATTTAGGAAGCACAAAATTCTTTTTTTTAACCTGATAACACCCTGGACCCAGGGCTAAGAGGCGCAGACACTTTCCTCATATTGCTCATTCTGTTGCAATGGCATCCCCATATAACTATAGTTTATGGACCAAATTTGCTGCACCTCTCACCCCAACAATAAGATGTAAATTGCAGAGATAAAAATATCTTACAAAAATTAAGAAAAAATTTTTAAACAGTTCACTGAAAATGACAGCATGGATAACTCAGTCAATGACCTCTCCTATCTAATGTCAATTTCAGAAAACAAGTTTCCATTGTAAATGTTTAATCAGTGTAGTCCCAGGAACCCAGAGCAGAAAACCTTATCTTCTCTCCCAACTTATTTGCTCTGCAAGCTCTTTCTTAGCTCTATCTCAGCTCCCTGGATGCACTTTAGTTTTTTTGTTTTGCTTTGTTTTGTTTTGTTTTGTTTCCTCTCAAAAGAGCTGGGAGCTCTGTAGGTTCTGAGCTAAACAGAAGCCTTGTGGTTTGATTCCATTAGTCTGAGCCCTGGTCCGCTGCAAGCAAACTGCAGCATTTCTGCTTGCAAATCCTGGCAACCAGGTTCTAGACCAGCCACCGACACAGGCTGCACGCATTCTTCAACGCTGTTCTGCCCAAACCTTGCCTGAAGCCAGTCAACCACAGCAGAAAGCATCCTACCTTCCATCATGGTGGCAGAATTGCATTCCTTAATTTCCAAGGAGTCTGAAAAACACAGGAGGATACGATTCCAGGTCCCAGCTAAGTCCTCACGACGCTGCTGCCGAGAGGTCTGCTCCGTCCACTGCTGAAGCCAAATGAGACAAATGTTAACCCCAAAGATAGGCCATGGATGCTGCTGGTGCTGCTTCACCTACAGGCTCCCAGGAAGATGCTGCGAGAGAAAGGGAGAGGAACAGCAAGCCGGCCGAGCTGCACCGCCTGCGCTGCCTCGGCCAATCCCTTCAGCTCTGGACCGCGTCACATGGTAGCCAGCCTGCATCTCCTGACACAATACCCCGGGAGAGCACACAGAACCTATTTTCCGTCCCTATTCCCCTCCACCCCCACCCCTCCCGCTTGGCACCCAACGCACAGCCCCTTCCCCACCTGGTGACGCACTTCCCCGCCCCTCCTCTTGGTCTTCTTAAGCCTATTGCAGCGGCTGGGTACCCGAGATTAATTATCAGGCGCTGCCACCTTAACGGGGACTCGGGCATGAAAGGAGCACCTAAGTGGCTCTCTGCGGAGGGGATTTTTTTTTTTTTTTTAAAGAAAAACTTAATTCTCTGCAGTCTGATGTCTTAGCTGCACACTTTTAAGCTTCCATCCCCGTCTCCTTTTGCCCTGAAGGAATTCCACATTTTCAAATGTTAATGTCTGTGGCCTCCGCACACGTCCGTGAGTCAGTCTCTCTCTCTCTCTCTCTCTCTCTCTCTCTCTCTCTCTCTCTCCAACCCCCCGCCTCTCTCTGTCTCTTTCAAGAGAGAAAAATCAATCCGGCTGACGTCACATTATAAGCAATTATCCCCAAAAGGATGATGCAGAAGAAATTTCATCCCAGCTGCCTTCAACAGAGCCAGGGAATTAAACGCGCATGACATGCCCAAGGGCTGGGAACTGTCATTAAAACAAAGAAACAAAAGAACCCACCCGAGTGGGGCTCTGGAATCAAACTGGCAACGCTTGAGATAATTTCTGGGGCGGGAGGCGGGAGAGAGGGCAGCAGGCCGGGCGGCCGGGCCCGCGCCCGACGGAAGACAGCTGTGCACGCCGCTTGTTCCAGAGGCAACCGGGGCGCGCCGCCGGCCGGGACCCGACCCCGCGGCGCCCCCACTCGGCTTTCCAGTCCCCGCTCCGGGCCCGCCGCGCGCCTCCCCGAGGCCCCGCGCGCGGGCGCCGCCTCCTTCCCCAGGTGGAGCGGGGCCGTGCCGCCAACTGCAGGCCCAGTAATAAACCAACTTTCTTCTAAAGGACACCGTTTTTCGCCCCGCGCCTCCGGCATCTGTAACCGCCTTCAAGCCCATTCGTTCGCCCCCGTGGAAATCCGGACGGAAGCAGTGGTTGCCGGCTTCTGGCCGGATGGGTGGGTGGAGCCCAGGGTTTTGCAGCTTCCAGGGATGGGATCTGGGTGCCTGCGGGCTGCTGCCTAAGTGGGAAGGGTTAAGGCACCCGGGCTGCTTTGGCTGAGAATCTGTCACCTGACTAGTCCCCAGGGACCCCGAGAGCCTTTCCGAAGGCCTCGGGCCCTGGGGGCCGGCGATCTTCGGTTCCGTTCTGGTAGGCTCTGACAGCTAAGGAAGAAGCAGGCGGCGGCACGTGGGAGGGAGGAGTAGGAGGAGGGGAGTTCAGAAGAAAGGGAAAATCGTCTGTAGAACTCTAGGGGACAACAGCAGAAGTGGTCATTTCTCCAATCTAGCACCAGGATTGGGAGAAAAGCCATAACATCACAGAGCAATGTGCATCAGATGAAATAACTTTAAGAAGTAAGATCACCACATGATCAATGTTGAGTCTCTGATGCTACTGTTAATCATTTATGTCATAAACATAGCCACGAACTTTTAATATTGCTTAGCCCTTGACATAGTCTAGTTCTTTCTACCAGAGCAAATACGAGGTATTGCTGGCTAAGAACTACAAAAAGAAATATAACTCAAAAAGCTGAGTGGAAGGCATATGAACAGTTAAACAAACAAAAAACCAAAAACTCAACTCCATAGCAACTTAGAAGTTTTTAAAAACTCATTATTCTCCCTAAGAACAGATATTTCAATGGCCTTGAAATTTCAGATAGACACTCTCCAGGGAGGTACAAATACTTGTACCCTGTTCATTACATCTATGCGGCCATCGAATTTTGAAAGGGAAAAGAATTACGCAGTAAAACCTGTATTGAGGAAAACTTACACTGTTCTGAAAACTATAGGAAAAAGATTCATTGGTGTAGGTGCATTTAGCCAACTTTTTTGTGGTGGGTAAGAACATGGATAAATACTGCCATCAAACAGACTAGGATCAAGTTCTGTCTCAGCCACTCAATGAGCTCTGTGACCCTGTACAAGTTATGTAACTCTCTGTGCCTCACAGTTTCCTTATCTGTGAAGTGGAGATAAAAATAACACCAAGTTCATAGGGTTATAAATAGCAGTAATAACAAACCTTTATTAATTGCTTACTACATACAAACACTATTCTAAATACCTTGCCAGTAAATTACTTAGCATTGTGTCTGGAGTATAATAAACCCCTCATGTTAGCGTTTTGATATTTAGTGTTACTACCACCAAAGGGCTGCCAGAGGCATCAGAGAAGTTTGTAGCTGAGAGTTACACTACATGCACAGAGAACAACTTAGTGGCAGACCGGGTGACACATCCAGGGGTGTAACATGTTGGAGCGTTCTGAGGTTCCGAGGGACAGGTGAGTAGAAGAGAGATTTAAATCAAAGGAGGTTAGGGAAGGTCCACTTACAGAGGTGGAAGTTTAGAGTTCAGAAAAAAAATGGACTGGAATTGGCGTGGCAATTCTAAATAAAATAGGGAGTTCTAAATAAGAAAAATGGCTCAGATAAAATCTGGAGGTAAGCGCAAGCACTGAGGTGTGCGGATTATTGTCAGAGAAATAAGGGACCAAGAGAACCAGAGAAACCCAGGCTGCCTGCTTCCTCTCACCCAGTGTACATTTTGCCGTGTATTAGAGCAAACTTCTCAGCTACACTTGGTATGGACACATATCAGTTTTGTTTTAGGCATAGAACGCAGCTAGGTAGAGACAGAAAGACAGTTCAAAGATTTTTTTTAGTCAGTGGGGTGTTTACAGGAAAAAGAAGTGTCCAGATAGGATTGTCAGAGAAGGACCAAGAAGGGGATGTGTAGTTGAAGGTGGTAGGACAAGTCACAATCTTGGTTAAACTTTGTGTGAGTTTATTACCAACTGTAAGTACCAATTGCTAATTACCAACTATAAGAACACCTGATGAACAAAGTTCTGCTTCAAATAAAAAATTGCTCAAGTATGTTATATTAAATGCACATCTTCACAGCCTGACGATTCAAGACCTACTTCTAAAAACTTCTGGAGAAGGGCTCTAATTGACCTGGCTTGGCTCATTGTTTACCCTTTGGACCAATCAATGGGACCAGGTTGGTGACTTATGCTGGACGCATTCAAACCAAAATGGGTTTACATTGAAATTCATCACATGTCCACCACACCGTGACTAAACATGGGGAGGAGGTAGACAAATTTCTATGACAAACAACCCTTAATAGTATGAACCCTCTATATAATTGGAGGGGTAGAAAAGACATCGTCAGAGAAAGAAGGAGCACCATTACCAGAATCACTGTGGGGAGAGCAACTGAAACAAAAGCCGTCCACAATAGGCTTACTCAGTTCACCTAAGATAAAACTTAACAAAAGGATTCATGATCCAGAGGGACTCAGAATGCCACACTAATCCCATCCAGCATACTTGAGAGGTTCTTCGTATATCCTTACTCACTGCATCCTGAGAAAACTTGCAGACCCCATAGTCATTCTCCTCTCTGTGGGAGAGAAGGGGAAGGGGGAAGCGGACCTTACTTCTTGGCCCTCCAAATACGAGACATGCCCTGGTATGCTTGCCACTCACCGGTCTATCCCTGCCCAGACTTCCTGGAGTATGGAAGGAATGTGCATCAGCTAGGAGTGCTGCTTAATTTGGACCTACATGGATAAAGACAAGCAATAAAGGCTGAGTGCATGAGAAGTCAGTGGCTTCAAAAGAGAAAGAAAGTAAACAATTACAACACACTAAAGCAGCGGAAGCACCCCGAGGAAATGCAGAAAACGGGAAAAAGCGGGGCGCCTGGGTGGCTCAGTCGGTTAAGCGCCCAACTTCGGCTCAGGTCATGATCTCATGGTTTGTGAGTTCGAGCCCCACGTCAGGCTCTGTGCTGACAGCTCAGAGCCTGGAGCCTGCTTCAGATTCTGTGTCTCCCTCTCTCTCTCTGACCCTCCCCCGTTCATGCTCTGTCTCTCTCTGTCTCAAAAATAAATAAACATTAAAAAAAAAAAAAAGAAAACGGGAAAAAGCATTTAAAAACCCCATTTTTTTGCTTTTGCTATAATTTTCAGGATGCAGTAACAATAAATAAGATCAGAGTGCTATGGTAAAAGAGCAGACTGAGGGCCAGAAAGAGCGCATGAAAGTAGTAAAAACATTCTCATTAAAAATGTTTGAATGCTACAGCTATGATCAGTGATATAATGGATACTGCCCAGCAACAATATGCTTGAAGCACAGACCCACGGCAACAATAACTGGCCCAGGCACAGAGGAATTCTTTTCCTCTTTGAAGAATCAGTTAACCCACATGCAACTTGAACAGCACAAGAAACTAGAGAAAGAGAAAACGCTCCAAAATTCACTTTACGAATTATAAAACCTGGTAAGACTATATATAGTCCAATCTGATTCCTGAATATCATGCAAAGATTTTAAATAAAATAGCAGCACACAACATCCAGCTTGTCAAAAAAAATTATATATATATATATATATACACACACACACACACACACATACACACATGTATATGTATATCATAATAAGTTAGACTATTCTAGGAGTAAAAAAAAATAGTTCAACATTTAAAAAATCTATAAATCACATTCACAATATTGTTACTAAAAAGAAAATTATATCATCTCCACAGTTGCTGAAGAGATAGCTGATAAATTTTAATTTATATCATTTGTTAAATAAATAAAAACCTTGGGGAACCTGGGTGACTCAGTTGGTTAAGCATCTGGCTCTTGATTTCAGCTCAGGTCATGAACTCATGGTTTGTGGGTTTGAGCCCCCTGTCCAGCTCTGCACTGCCAGTGCAGAAACTGCTTAGATGCCTGTCGCCCTCTCTCTGCCCCTCCCCTGCTTATTCTCTCTGCCTCTCTCCCTTTCTCTCTTTCTCTCTCTCTCCTTCTCTCTCAAAATAAATAAACATTTTAAAAATAAATAAAATAAAATAAAAACCTTATTAACAATAAAAGAATAAAAACTTCTTTAGGATGATAAAATACACAAATCTCTTCCCCAGATCTTTCCTCTTGTTAAATGGAGACACAATGAAAAAAAACTATTAAAACTAGGACTAAGACTTAAGTGTTTTTTTATCATCGTTATGTAATACTGAGTCCTGTTATTTGGATGCTGGCTAAAAAATTAGGAAGAAAAATACATAAAATTGTGTCAGAAACAGTGATGTGCGTTTATCATACCATTTTCTCTATCTGGATACACAGGAAGACTGTATCTGTTGGCTTTTCTTGCACCTGGGTGAAGGTATATGACTAAATTAAGGCAATGGAATTTTCCAGCCCTAGTCTTTGCAAACATCCTACACATACTCCTTACTTCTTTATGCCTCCCAAATGATAGACAGCTACTTGATCTATATTGGACTTTGAATGTGCAAGAAATAAACCTTCATTTTGTCAATCTTTATAAAATTTATATACAATGTGTACATTAATATTTGCATATGTTTACATGTTGTGTCTATAGCCTTAATGAACGATATAATAAAAATGCATATTGTTTAGAAGAGCTAGAGGAAGAGTAATATAAACAGAGGAAAGTGTAGAGGCCATCCAAAGGGAAAGCACTATGAATGTTCTAGAATCTAGAATTGCATTACCTAGTCACTAGCCACATGTGGTTATTTAGCACTTAAAATCTGCCTAGTCTGAATTGAGATGTGATGTAAGTGATGTAAGTGTCAAAATGCACACCAGACTTCAAAGAGAGTACAACACAAAGCGAATATAAAATATCTCATTAATAATTTTTATATTGATTTTATGTTGAAATAATATTTTATATGTATATTTGATTAAATAAAATGTGCTCTTGAAAAGTTTAAATTATATATGTGGTTCACATTTATAGCTCACATTATATTTCCATTGGACACTGCTGTTCTAGAGACTGACAGAAAACCAACCAAATAAACACCGTGGCCAAGGGGCATGGGTTACCATTGAGGGTTATGTGCTAATGGTATTTATCACCACCACATTCACATTCATTCATTTCTTCATCCAGCAAACATATGTTAAGAATTGCCTCTGCTCAGGGACTTTTAGGCTTTGGGACATAAAGATGAAAAAGTCACAATCCTTTCAAGAAGCTTATTGCACAGGGGAGGAAGCAGATGAGAAAACCAAGATTAAACAGAGATTTATAAATGTTCTGATGTAAGACAACACAAAAGAGGAACAGCTAGGGTAGAGAGGAGGCAAAGCTTGTGAGAAGAGATATTGCTTGAGTTGCTCTTTCAAGGGAAAGTAAGATGCTCTGACAGACCCATCCTTACCCAGCCCTACCTCCATCCTTATCTCTCCCCAACCTCAATTTCCCCTCCAGTAGCCCTTTCAGCATTCTGGATTTCCTCTTGTATGGTCAATAAAAATGCCTATAGTCAAACTTTACCATCTGCTTGCCTAACCCCAATCCTGGTTTTCCTTTAATGGCTTATTTTGTCTTTCCTCTGTATCTACTCTACAGGAGGCCATCTCCCTCTCCCATATCCTACCCTTCATCCCCAACTCACTAGGTGAAGAGCATTTTCTTAGTTCCCCATTTCAGCCTCTGTGTCAATCATTTGCTGCCATTACCACAATATCTTTTAGAATCCATCCTGCTTACTTTTTTCCATTTTAGTTGTTTCTCTTTTGACCAACCCTAAACCAACTCCAGGTTAAACTTTTCTCTATGACTTCAGCAACTGTATCATAGTCCTCTTTACCTCACCACCTGTCCTCATTATCCATGACTTCAGCATCCCTGCCATGATCCAACATACCTACTTCACAGTTACTTGACTTTCTTAATGCCAATGACCTTCATTTCCATTAAGTCTTAGGCACTAAGAGTATAGCCACATTTTGGACTTCATCTTTGTTTATCTCCAATATTTCACACTGTATATTTCTTTGGCTTCTGAACTATTTATCCGCCCTTCACCACCCTCCCCATATCATACATATGCCTTATCACATCCCGAATCTACATTTGCTTCTTATTGTGATTCCTAGGGCTGAGACCTTCCTTATTCATTTCTCATAGTCTTGGGAGTAAAATCTGTGTTTATGTGTGGTAAAGTGGATGGGGGGATCCTTGAAAGCAATCCCTCCTTCACAACATAATACTGCTCTATTTTGCTCTAGCCGTTCTTTTCTTGCACTTACCTAATCTGAAATGCCTACTTTTATTTCTATAAATGCCATGCTTTTTTCAAGGTCAAACTCAAATCCTCTCCAGGAAATTAAGCACATGGATCTTTCATTCTCTTAACTCCTACTGCATGTGGCATATCAGCTTCTGACTATATAGCTTACCATCTCCTAATTATTTTGTGTCTATTAATTATTACCCAAAGAAAGTCTATGAGGAAGAAAGTATACCTTCTATTTCTTTGATTTTTCCTGCAACGGATAACACAATGCTGGATGCATATTTGGTGTTCAAAAATTATTTGATAAACAAGTATATCATTTTTTATGAGAGAGGTCTGGGAATATCCCAGTAGGACCATAAGCCCAGAAAATTACCTCTCAGATGGGGCCCAAAAGCCAAACCTGGTTAGTGGGGTTGTTATTAGAGCAACCAGAAACAAAAACCACAGGGCACTGTGATAATAGCTGAGTTTATTAGGCATTTCATAGTATTCTATATTTGATTGAGCATTCTATAGGTAGTCCATTAGGTAATTTGTGGCCATTATTTCAAGTAATTCCCCCAAACCTGATTTAGGTATTCTAGTCCTAATTTACAGATGAGAAAATAGAGCTCAGAAGTAGTCAATAACTTGTCCAACAAAACAGGAAGTATCAGAACTGGGATTTGAACTCACCTCTGTCTGACTCTAAAGCTCATGACTTAACCTTGGAATTACAGGATTGTAAATTTGCTTGAGAATATTAATTGCTATTTTGGGGATTCAATATTCCTCCTTTGTTATGGTAACACCACTCCCCTTTTTGGGGGAGAAAGTCCCTTCCTCTCCCTACTACACTCTGTCATGAAGAAGAAATGGTTTCTGTCATCTCCTGACATGGCTATACCTCCTCATACACAATGTTTGGTCAAGGGAGACATACCTGGCCAAAGCTGAGCCAATAATGCCTTAGAATTAGGCATTATTACCCAATTAGAATTCTTTCCTTAGGGTCAAGAGACCCAACGTGTCAGTGAGGAGCCTTTTCCTGTTAGGTACACAAGCTGTAAGAATGTAAACCTGGAGCCATGGTAGCCATGCCCTTCACCTGGACAAAGCATGTGTGTAGGAGGGAATGCAACTGACAAGGAGAGAGAGGGAGAAAGAGCCAGCCCTCTGGGCTTGGGAGCACCTCCACCTTTTTTTTTCTGTCTGCTGTTGCTTCTGACCTTCCTACAGTTGGATAACTTCCCCATTTTGCTCAAGCAAACTCAGGTTGGCTATTTGTCACTTGCAAAGAAGTCTAAATGAAGCTTTTTTCTTTTTAAAGATCATTGGCCAAAATAAGAATCAGTATGTCAACTTTGTTCAAAGACATGGATGGAATAAAACCAATGAACCTTTTAAGAATCAAGCCCAAATGAAGCCTCTGCATCTTATGGAGTTTTTCACTGGTATTCATCACCTCCTACAAACTTAATAAATCATGTGCTAGACCAAAGGAAGGAATCAAAAGGAAATAAAGACATTTGAATATGTAATATGTCATATTAGCCAAGGACTTAAAGTCATATAGAATCTATTCACAGAACACCCAAACCATAAAATATCTATGAATAAATCTAACCAAAGAGGTGAAAAATCTATACACTGAAAACTACAGAAAGCTTATGAAAGAAATTGAAGAAGACACAAAGAAATGGAAAAAGATTCCACACTCCTGGATAGGAAGAACAAATATTGTTAAAATGTTGATATTACCCAAAGCAATCTATATATTCAACACAATCCCTATCAAAATAATACCAGCATTCTTCACACAGTTAGAGCAAATAATCCTAAAATTGGTATGGAACCAGAAAAGACCCCAAATACCCAAAGCAATCTTGAAAAAGAAAACCAAAGCAGGAGGCATCACAATCCCAAACTTCAAGCTATACTACAAAGCAGTAATCATCAAGGCAATATGGTTGCACAAAAACAGACACTCAGATCAATGAAACAGAATAGAGAACCCAGAAATGGACCACAACCATATGGCCAACTAATCTTTGACAAAGCAGGAAAGAATATCAATGGAATAAAGACAGTCTCTTCAGCAAGTGGTGCTGGGAAAACTGGACAGCGACATGCAGAATGAACCTGGACCACTTTCTTACACCATACAAAAAAAATAAACTCAAAATGGATAAAAGACCTAAACGTAAGACAGGAAGCCACCAAAATCCTAGAGAAGAAAACAGGCAACAACCTCTTTGACCTCAGCCACAGCAACTTCTTACGTGACGTGTCTCTGGAGGCAAGGGAAACAAAAGCAAAAATGAACTACTGGGACCTCATCAAAATAAAAAGCTTCTGCACAGCGAAGGAAACAATCAACAAAACTAAAAGGCAACTGGCAGAACGGGAGAAGATATTTGCAAACGACATATCAGATAAAGGGTTAGTATCCAAAATCTATAAAGAACTTATCAAACTCAACACCCAAAAACCAAATAATCCAGTGAAGAATTGGGCAAAAGACATGAATAGACACTTTTCCAAAGAAGACATCCAGATGGCCAACTGACACATGAAAGAAATGCTCAACATCACTCATCAGGGAAATACAAATCAAAACCACAATGAGATACCACCTTACACCTGTCAGAATGGCTAACATTAACAACTCAGGCAACAAAAGATGTTGGCAAGGATGCGAAAAAAGAGGATCTCTTTTGCATTGCTGGTGGGAATGCAAGCTGGTGCAGCTGCTCTGGAAAACAGTATGGAGTTTCCTCAAAAAACTAAAAAAAGAACTACCCTACGACCCAGCAATTGCACTACTCGGTATTTATCCACGGGATACAGGTATGCTGTTTCGAAGGGACACATGCACCCCCATGTTTATAGCAGCACTATCGACAATAGCCAAAGTATGGAAAGAGCCCAAATGTCCATCGATCAATGAATGGATAAAGAAGATGTGGTATACATATACAATGGAGTATTACTTGGCAATCAAAAAGAATGAAATCTTGCCATTTGCAACTACATGGATGGAACTAGAGGGTATTATGCTAAGCAAAATTAGTCAGAGGAAGACAAATATCATATGAATTCACTCATATGAAGACTTTAAGACAGAGAACAGATGAATATAAGGGAAGGGAAGCAAAAATAATATAAAAACAGGAAGGGGGACGAAACATAAGAGACTCTTAAATATGGAGAACAAACAAAGGGTTACTGGAGGGGTGGTGGGAGGGGGGATGGACTAAATGGGTAAGGGGCATTAGAGAATCTACTCCTGAAAAAAAAAAAAGGAATCTATTCACAGAAGAAGAGCCTTGACTCTTGGTAGACTTAATTTCACCAGGATGATGTGTTGAGGTTTAGATTAGGCCAGAATTGGTCTTTAACAGTAAATCAGAGAGGCACACCCACCACTAATTATTTGACTATAAAAAAAAAGAAGCTTTCGCACTCTGCATTTTCCTTTCGAAAATATAATTGCATGAGCTTAATTTCCTAACTGGGTTTAACTGGGGATCAGTGTCAAGCAGCAAGCTCTAAAATGTAAATAATTCATTGGTTCACCTTGTGATTTCCATAGCTACCAAGGACTTTAGCACCCTGACCTCTAGGAGAGAGGGGTGAAGTCTTCGACTGAAGCTTTATTTAGCAAATCCTTTTCACTTAAAACCCATAAGCTACTTGTCCCTGTCAGCAAGTGTCCAGAAGGTGTCTTGTCAACAGAACCCATCCGAGGGGAGCACAGCTAGGAGCCAGAAGAAGTGGGAGGATCCTGGGGAGCTTCTGCTGCAATTAAGCCTATCCCGTGAAGTGAATTGAAAACTGCTCTTATTTTCCAGCTGGAAGTAAATAACATGTGTATGACTCACCTTATGTTTTCTGATGTGCATGTACGAGTGTGTGGTATGCATCATATATATATATATATATATATACACACACACACACACACACACACACACATATATATATACACACACACACGTGCATGCATACATGCACGTGTGTTTATCAGTTGAAACTGTGCAGTGTTTTCACACAGTCCATAATCCAATAAAAAGTGCTGCATTTCCAATTGCTTCCTGTGGGTTCTGTGATTATTGTCCAATCCAATTCATCGCAGAATCTACCATCAGTATACTCAAGTAGTATGACCAAATATTTTTGAAGGCTGCTAATTTAAATGGATCAATGTGTTCCCAAGCTGTAATATTAACCATTCATATTTAAAGTTTGGGAGTTGCTTATGCAATTTTTTTTTTAAATCATTGTTCCCCTATTCAGTCACTTCACTGGAAATAGGTCATGGTGTAATGTTTCTACCATTAAGAAGGACAAATTACGAAGTTCTCTAAATCTTAATTGCTTTTATAGTTGACACTTTAACCAAATTATTACACCCATAAAATGGAATAAGAAAAGGGTCTTGCAAAATAAATCATTTCAGTTTCAGTGTTGCTTGATAAATAGTAATAGGAATATAAATTCTATTAAATGAGAAACTCTGCACTATAAATTAGATACACAGGGTGGACCTGACCAATGGATTTGAGATGGGGAATATATTTGCTTTGTGAAAGACAAGTAATATAGGGGTTATTAATTTCATTATGGTATTAGCTGGTTATAATCTAGCACATTAATTAAATATTGTGGATTATAAGCTTTGCCCTAGTTTTAGTTCTGATCTATAACAACCTAGGTTTATTTATATCCCTAGTTTAAGCCACGCCTTTTTCAATTCCTCTGAAACAGCATCATTGATACCTTTTGTCTGTACCTGCAACTGCACTTCTTGTGAATCTTCTCTGACAAAAGCTCGAGAAAATGTTAGTAATTGCACTCATTCCTACCAGCAGGGGAAGCCTACAATTATTTATGTTTTCAGCATGGTATCAGTGTGCTTTGGGTGAGTTCTGGATGCCTGAATGCTCTCTACCATTTTATTGTGGTCCCTATCCCTGATCTTCCTTTACTTTTCCTGCTTATTCTTCACAAGACCTGCTTGTCAGGGATTCTGATGCTTTTTCTAGTTTTACCAAACAGAATTGGTATCCAATTTCCACTTGCCATTTTACATCACTGAACATCACTGTCACAAAGGCCACAAGCTGAATATAAAACAGCAATAGATGATCACTCCCTGCATGTCTGAGTTTGTTCAAGACAGTTGTGATACTTCGAATATTAATGGGTATAATTGGGTTTAATCATGAAGACAGGGTTTACACAAATGTAGAAAGAGCTGGGGAAGCATCAGTCTTGATGATCAAGGCTGGAGAATCAAGAAATAGGCATAAATGTCAGACTGAAGCAAAGGAGCAGGGAAGGGAAGTTTTCACACTTCTGCAATTGCTGGCTGAGGAAGACACCTGGAAGCACACCACAAGGGATTGCAAGGACTTTCCCAAAACTCATTTGCTTTGCATCTACCTTCTAAATCACAAGAAAGTTGTTCTCACTGGAAAGTTATAATCCAGAACCATATAGGGAAGGAGATTTTAGGAAACATGTTTTCCAGGCTCAAAAGGGGGGATGTCAAGATGCTACTACATTGACAACAATCTAGCAGTGTCAACTCCTTCGGAAATTTGACATCTAGGCCCATGTCTTTTTATCACATTTAACCCCCAATTATAGAATAAAATAACATCATGCTTATAATTAGAACTATGCAAACATCGGGGCACCTGGGTGGCTCAGTCAGTTGAGCGTCCGACTTCGGCTCATGTCATGATCTCGGGTCTGTGGGTTCAAACCTCACATCAAGCTGTGTGCGGAGAGCTCAGAGCCTGGAGCCTGCTTCCGATTCTGTGTCTCCCTCTCTTTCTGCCCCTCCCCGCTCATGCTCTGTCTCTCTCTCTGTCTCTGAAAAATGAATAAACCTTAAAAAAAATTAAAAAAACAAACTATGCAACCATCTTTTAACAACCAAAGACCAACTAGCAATCTTCCCAAAAAGGAGACTTAAGTCCCATATGTCATTTTAACTATCCCGAGATTATGTCTAATCATCTTAAACCGAGTTACATTTATCTCTTTGAAATCCTATGATTTAATATTGAAATAGACAGGTAACTATGATTAAAATAACTAATATTAGATAATATGACAATGAAGAAAGGAAAAAGAAACAAATCATTCATTCACTTATGTAAATATAAATAAGTCAAGGCAATAAAGAAAATGAGTATAATCACTACAATTATTATTTCTACAAGTAGTAATTTGGCCATAATTGCTATTTATATGTTTCTTATCCTACTAAACTTCCCTTAGTCTGTTTGTCTACAGTAAGTGACTCAGTTCATTGTGGTTCTTTGCCCAGTGGAGCAAATCCTCTTGGAGGATCTCTGTCATTAGCACTCCTATCTGTATTGGCTTTCTGTAGATCCCCATTATCTTTTGCTGCAGAACATAGGAGGACTAAGAGACACCCTGTAGGATATTCTGGGTTCTAGTCATACCAGCTTTACTCCCATTTTGTAGTGGCAGCCCAATTTCCCCTTTATAACTGGAATGAATTACCCCAACAATTATAGTAACACCCTACTTTGTTGTTGGTTCAGTGGTATAAGGTGCTTATAATGGCCAGATGGCAGTTACAGCTTCTAATTAATAATAATTATTGTGTGTCCCCTGATTCTAAGAATTAAGATCTTAAAAGCAGCAAGCCCAAGTGGTAATAATGGAAATGGAAACCTGCTAGTGGATCATTAAAAGTAGTGATGAGAGGAGCCAGTTCCTTCTTGTGGTTCTTAAATCCACGCATTCTGGCTATGGGTGAAATAACATTATATACTGGTTGCTGATTCAGAGCATATACAGTATCCCGAGGACATTTCCCCAGCCTTGCAAAGTTTGTCAAGCAGCTACAGGCCTATATCTTAAAATGGCAGTGCCACTGTTACATTAGATCAGCTGCTTCAGGGTAACGGGAGACATGACAAGACAAGTGGATTCTGAATTCTGAGGGCATGAGCCTATAGCCATATTGCATTCACTGCAAAATTGTTTCCTTGGCTAAGAGCAATGCCTGTGTGGAATTACCTGATAGTGAATGAAGCATTCTATAAGTCCACAGGTAATGGGGCTAGTAGAAGCATTGCAGACAGGGAAGGCAAATCTACATCCAGAATAAATGTTTGTTTTGGTAAGAACAAATCACTGCCACTAGGCAGCTGGGTGGTCCTCCCAGGAAATGGCTCTATAGGGAGGGGATCAGTACTGATCTTTGCTTTGGCAGATTGGTCACTCAGTAGAAACAATAGCCAACAGCCTTGAAGAGTGCACACGGTCTTCATCCCTGTTGCTATAGACATTTTGATCATAAGCACATTGGGCAAGAAAAGATGTCGCTGGAGAGAGACTGATTGACATTCACACGTGGGGTTATATTGTCCATCTGATTATTGAAAGTCCCCTCTACTATGGTAGCCCTCCAGTGGCCATTTACTTAAGGGTACAAATATCCTTATATTCAATGTGAATTTGGAGAATTCAAACCACTTACCTCTTCTCCAGACCTCCTTGTAAACAATTTTGCAATTTTATGTTTTTCAATTCTATCACCATCTAACGAAACCGTTAGCCACTGCCCATAAACAGTAAAGATCTATATCTCTGCCTATAGTTCTAAGAAAAAATGGATAGTAAAGCACAGTGCTCAACATTCTTTGTACTGGGAAGATTTCTCTTCACTATCATTCTTTAGGGTCACTCCTGAGTGATGAGCAATGTTGCAGCTACCCACTTAATATCCACCAGGCTCTAGTGTAGATCATCTGTGAACAAGCTTTGTTTTTGTCAATGAACTGGTCATAGGGGACTCACCATGAAGCTAAAGGTGCTGACTGAGGACAAGAAGTCTGGCATAGGAGTAAGACTGGTAGAAGTCTCAGTAATTACTATGCAAATTGCTTCTGCTTTCAAGACCTGCTTGAGCTCTATCTTGGTGATGCCACTTCTGCTTGATTAATGAAGCACTGTTGGACTTACCCAGATTTATAACTTGGTGAGCTAGGTGACACACATTTTATGAGAAAAGCTTCTCTATGAGAGTGTATTTTGTTTGGTGGCCCGTATCAAACAATCACTCTCAAAGATTTCTCTCAATATATCTGTGTCTTTCACTTACATCTCTTCCCCTTCTCTATTAACTGGATGAAATGTACAAATATCTGAATAAAGCTACGGGATATATCTTAATAGGAAAGAACTTGCAATTGTCCAATACACAGATGTTGTTGATCATTTTTTTTGTGTGAGTTCCCCGCCTGGCTTGCCCCTGCTTGCTGGGCACAGGTCCTTCTGGAGAAGGCAGGTGTGGATGCCAGACACACATCCCTCGCTCAGGAATAGCCCGAGGGCCTGGTCTTATCATCAGACTTCTCAGACAGCTGCTTCTGAAAGGTGGGACTCAATGGGGCTGGACTCTGTGGATTCTGTGAATCCAGAGCCAGTGGGTCCAGTCTAATTCCCTAGGAAAAAAAAAAAAGTCTCTTCCAGGACCCAGGAGCAAGCCAAAAGCTATTTCTCAAAAGGAAAATAGTGATCTTCAGAAGACGACATAAGTTTACTCCAAAATTCAAAAGGCCTGTACTGTTATTTATCTCTAGGGAACTGCCAATGACTCTATATAGCATTCATATCTGTTACAGACACCTCCCCACCATTGAACTTGCAGGGTTATGTGGCCCAAGCGGAAGAGCAGCTTGAACAGCAAGCAGCGTGGACCTGTCGCATAGCTTTCGCTTGCTCTGTTTCCTACTCAAAACTGTCATTATTAAGATTACTCAGTAAATGCATGGATCAAAGCAGAATTCCTAAATAAAGTACCGATTGCCTCAAAATCCAAAGAGGCACCCTAGGTGTTGTATCTTGTTCTTAGTGATTGGAGCCACTTACTTTTCACTTTATAGGTACTATCTCAATATATCCCAGACAACAGAATTCCTAGAAATTTCACTGAGGTTTCAGGCTCTGAATTTTGTGGACCCACCTTCTGACACGTATAGATTTTATTAAGGTATTCAAGGATATTAGCTACTTCCTGCTTAGCAGTTCCAGTGAGCCTTATATCATCAGAGCAGTAGACCAGAATAGTATTCTATGGAATAGCTAGACAATCAAGGTCCTTGAGGCCTGAAGTATTACAGAGGTGTGAGGTAAGGCAACCTAGTGAAAGTGTATTGCTACTCGCTCTATAGAAAAGAAAACTTCTGGTTGTGTTTACCAACAAGTGTAGAAAAAAAAGCATCTATCAGATCAATGGCTGTATACCAGGTATCAGGAGCTGTGTCGATTTGTTCCAGTAAAAACCCACATGTGGTCAATAGCTTCAACTAAAGTCACACTCTAAGTTTTTTCCTCTGCACCAGCCAAGTAGTAAGTAGAATGGGTAGATTGGTAGGAACCAATATGCTTCCATGTTTCAAGTCTTTAATGCAACATTACTTTGGATTTATTATTTTTGTAGAGAGAGGCCTTTCCTACCATAATAGCTGTCAGTCCACAGATCAAGGAACTAATATGAGATGTCTGTATGTGCCTAGTTGAGCTATGCATTCAGAATTAGGTAAACAGTGAGAGGCTTGGAGACCTAATGGCCTTATAAAAACACATGAGCTGAAACTCCATTAACCAACCACCCAGCCTCCATAAGTCTGTACTTAGACCATTGGAGCACAGTGACATATGAGTCTACAGGAATGAACGTCAGTTCAAAGTAATTTCTATTAATTCCTGGAAAGTGTGTCTATTTCCATATCTTTCAGTATGTAGTCACTCTGATAAATGGACACAAGTTCCTTTGGGAAAGGTTGGGAGGCAGATTTATAGACAATATTCATAAGCATAGCAGATCCTTTACTTAAAGTGACCTAATGTATTACTAGTTTCCTATGGCTGCTGTAATAAATTACCACAAATGTAGTGGTTTAAAACAACAGAAATACAAATTTATTACCTTAACAGTTTTGGAGATTAGAAGTCCAAATGTGGGTCTCACTGGACTAACATTAAGGTTTTTGTAGGCTTATATTCCTTTTGAGAGGCTCTAGGGGACAATATATTTTCTTATCTTTTCCAGATTCGACTTGCCTTTTCCAGAGGCTACCAGCACTGCTCATTATCCCCTCATATCTTCAAAATCAGCAGTGATCAGTAGACTCTTTCTCACAATGCCATCTCTTCAGTTCTGACTCTTCTGCTTCAAGTCTGGGAATTTTCTGAAGACACATGACCATCTATTGTATTGATTCACGTCAGGTCTCTGTCACCAATGAAGTTTGGTTTTTTTCACTTCGCTTATATGAATGAAGAAGGTGGTTCATTGTGGTGCAAGGGACCCCATGATAAGTTAGCCACCACCGAAGATTTCTACAGGCCAAATCATTCTGGTTACTTCTTGGATCCCATAACTCAGGGATTTCAATACCCATCGAATTCAGATCCTATTTCCATGGCAGCATTTCATACTTTATTTGCAGACAATTGCCACTACAGAGCCTTTTAAGGATGCTGATAGTGCCTTAATCAATTTATTTCTCAAAGCCTTGTTGAAGATGTGTACTCTAAACCCTCCAGGTGATATAGCTAGCAGGTTGGTAAGCAGGCCATTCATAATAAATGTACTCCAGCATTCTTATCTCTATAAACCTTTGGATACCTTCCTCTGTAGCAATGGCTCTCAACTGGAGCCAATTTTGCTCCCTCAGGGTACATTTGACAGTATCTAGAGATGTTTTTAATTGACATAAATTGGGAGAGGTACTAACAAGCATCTAGTAGCTAATGTCTAGAGATACTGCTAAGCATTCTATAATCTGCAGGCTCCTTCAACCCCCAACAAAGAATTACCTGACTCCAAATGTCAACAGGGCCAAAATTGAAAAACCCTGCTCTAGAGTATACCGAGGGTGTTCTGATATCTTAGCTTCATTATAATTATAGACCACTAACGGGTCTAGATTTCAGACAACCCATCTAGAAACTGTTAGAGTCATTCTCAGCTGGTTGAGCTAGTGCATTGAATTCAAAATCTCTAGTTGATGCACCCATATTAATAAATTCAGTCCAATTCAATATTATATTCTTTCCCACTCTGGTCTAATGACCTTGAAATTCCTTCTTTAAAAAATCATTATTTGTATCCTTTTACCAACCTCTCCCTATTTCCCCCACCTCCTAGTCCTTGAAACCACTTTACTACTCTGTGTTTCCATGAGTTTGACTTAAAAAAAAATTAGATTCTACATATAAATGATATAAGTTGGTATTTGTCTTTGTCTGGCTTATTTCACTTAGCATAATGCTCTCAAGATCCAGCCATTTTGTAGCAAATGGCAAGATTTTTTATTTTCTCATGGCTTAATAATATTCCAGTGTACATATACATCACATCTTCTTGATCTGTTCATCTGTTGATGGACACTTAGATTGTACTCACGTCTTGGCTATCACTAATGATGTTGTAATGACATGGGCATACAGATAACCTTTGATATCTCTGTTTTCATTTCCTTTGGATATATACCCAGAAGTGAGAATATTGGATCATACAGTAGTTCTATTTTTAATTTTTTGAGGAAACTCCATATTGTTTTCCATAGGTGCCGCACAATTTACATTCTCACCAACAGTGCACAAGGGTTTCCTTCTTCCACATCCTCAATAACGCTTACTATTTTTTGTATTTTTGATAATAGCTATTCTAAGGTGTGAAGTGATAGCTCACTGTGAGTTTGCATTTTCCTGACAATTAGTGACATTGAGCATCTTTTTATGTGCCTGTTGGCCATAATTTGTATGGCTTTTTAGCAAAAGCGTATTTTTATTTATTTAAAAAAAATTTTTTTAATGTTTATTTATTTTTGAGACAGAGAGAGACAGAGCATGAACGGGGGAGGGTCAGAGAAAGAGGGAGACAGAATCTGAAACAGGCTCCAGGCTCTGAGCAGTCAGCACAGAGTCGGACGCGGGGCTCGAACTCACGGACCGCGAGATGGTGACCTGAGCCGAAGTCGGACGCTTAACCGACTGAGCCACCCAGGCGCCCCGGAAAAGCATATTTTTAAATTGGATTTGTTTTTGTTTTTGTTTGTTTGTTTGTTTGTTTTGTCCTTGAGCTGTATGAGTTCTTTATATTTTTTGGATATTAACCCTTTATCAGATATATAATTTGAAAATATTTTCTCCCATTCCATAGGTTATATTTTCTTTTTGTTGATGCCTTCCTTTGCTGGGTAGAAACTTTTTAGTTTGATGTGGTCCCACTTATTTTTACTTTTGTTGCCTCTCTTAAGATCTCTTCTCATCCATATTTTTCAAGTTTCTGCTGATATAATTGGTAGGAGTTTATACTCAATGCCTGTCCATCTGGATTATACTGTGTATTGAGTCATGTAACAGGTCTAGTATCAATAAAGGTGATGGGGGTTGCTCTTAAGGATCAGCATTTACCTACAAGAAATCTGTCTCTGGAGTGGTCCTTACAGGTTCCGTAGGCAAGAAGAGTCTAACCCTCTTACACAGGGAAGGAAGGGCTGCTTTTATTGGCAAGAGAGGCTCAGGGGAATTTGGAAGTTCTAGGTCCTTAGCTTGATTAAAAGCTACCAGATATTCTCAGCCCAATTTTTAGGGTCCTGTTCTTTCCCAATCAATGCCTTAAATTTAACATGAGAAAGAAAAAAGAAAAAACTTTTGGATTTTGTTGTCAGAAACTTCAACTGTGAGGCTACAGGAGATGAGTTCCCTTTGGGGTAGTCATAGAAGTTTTCTTATTATTTATCTAGACTTAAGCAGTAATTTTAGAGGCCTAAATATATCCCTCCCATCCTAAATTCTCCATTACATTTAGAAGCAACCAGCCCATCTAACAGTTACAATGCATTTATTTCCATTATAATGTTGTACTGCAGAAGCTCACAGCCTTGACTTCTATCAGTATTTGACTCCAGGTAACTACAGTGATAATTTAAGTAACTTGTTTTGCTACTGCTTGCCATTAACTGCCATTGACTCACTACCACTAAAAATGAAGGTTATTAACATTTTTTAATCTAATCAGGTCAGAGAATCAATGCAACACTCCCATTCACAAGTTTCTGTGACCCTAAGACTACACTTAATAACAAAAGTTGCATTCGTTTTGGCTTGGTCAGGAAAACAGAGCTTTAACAAGTATAATGAAAAGAATTACTTGAATATAGAAATTAGAGCTTACAAATAAGAAGGATCTGGGGGAGCTGGGATATCTGCTAGTCTGAGGCTGGATGATGGGAGAACGTTTCACTGTGACATCAACAAAAGCCCTAGACTAGAGAACAGAAGCTGCCATTTTGGAGAAGTCTGCAACCACCGCAACTTAAAAGTAAGAGCTTTGGAAGATGGTTTGGAAGGCTGCCACTTATGACTGCCACGATATTGCAATTATAATAGCTTATCCTTCACTTCTGCTTTTCAAATCTCATGCAAGTTCGTCCATTGGCAAATCCTAACCCAGAAATTTACAGATGAGGGAATTCTGGGTAATGTAGTTCTTAGCCTTAAAAGGGACTAAAGGTGATGCTAACAAGTGGACAACAAACACAACATACTCGCCAGTTTTACAACTACTCGTGAATCTCCATTGTCCCACTTTGCCACCTATAATAAGCCCAGTGTTTCAGTTCTTGTTTGTTTTACCTCAATCTGCTTTTGAATACCCTCCCTAGCATTGATGAATCAACTTCCAAAAGTAACTGCTCAGCATTCGATTCAAAGATCCGTTTTAACTTTGCTTTTCAGAACATTACACTGGGTTGGGGGAACCATGTTTCTGGACTGAACCAGGTGGTTTATGTGTTCGAACTTGAGTTTGGCTTTGTTAATCCTTTGGGATTTTGGAAACCAAGTCTCTATGGCAGCTGTAAGTAGAAGCCATTCTAAGCCTCCTGAGGTCTGTGATTCCATCACCTTAATTTTAGTTCAAACATCATATCCTTAGCAAAATTTAGCCTGACTTCCCATCCACCTAAACCACCCTGTCAGATCAGATCGACTTCATTCGCATAGCAGCACTTTGTACTTCTCTATAGCACTTACCATAGAATGTACTTACACATTTGTGCAATTATTTAATAATTCTAACTCCCCCTAAACTGTAAGTCTCAGGAGGACAGAGACTATGACTGTTTTGTTTACCACTACACCCTTTTGCTTACCATTATATCACAGTGCCTGATACATAATAGGTGCTCAGTAAATATTTTATGAATGTATCAACTGATAGCACCATGCCATCCTTTGCAAAGGTGACAACAAGATGTAAAGAAAAGAGTGCTAATAGACCATCAAGAGAGCTCCGTTCTAGCTCTTCCTCACTTGCTGCCTTGTCAGATGACCTTGGGCAGGTGAATTAAACTTGCTGAATTTCAGTTTACTCATCTGAGGAGTGAAGCACTTGATCTGGAGGGGAAGTCCACTTCAGTTCTGAGTCTATAACTTAACTGTATGAACAAACCTCATACACAGAATTTTCTTAAAATAGGAACTGCTGTCACCCACCTACAATGAATATGGGGGGTGTGGAAGATGGGGGATACTGAGATGACTCCCAAATTTTTAGCTTGGGTGACCGGTATTATTTCTATAAACAATAACAATCAAAGTCTATAACATGAGACAGGGATCTTTCTTTGGAGTCAGGATTCACAATATCTTCCTTATTTTTTATTTTGGTCATTCTTATTGGACTGTACTCAAACTACCATTTTTCTTGGAAGTTAGCAGCACGTCTTAGTGGCAAATGCATGGGCTTCATAATGCATCATATAGATCTAATTTTTAATCCTCATTTATTTGTTTGTCATTTGATCTTGATGAAATAACTTCACCTCTGTGAGCCACAGATTTCTCTTCTATCAAATGAACCTAAGAAGAACCACCCTATAAAATTCTTTTAAGGATGAAATCAGATACTCTTTGTGAACATCCAAGCCCAGTTACTAGAATAAAGGAGGCATTCAAGAAACTGAATTGAGATTAAAAATGAGGAAATTGAGGCACCAGGGAAATTTTGTGTGCATGTATGTTGCCTAAGCTCCCACAACTGAATCACCTATTTCTCATATCTGCCTGGACTTCGTATGTGTCACCATCCTGTGAAATAGTAAGATAATAAATGATGAAGGAGGTTAATTCAGAAATGAATCCATGTGAATAAAAAGAGTAGGCACAGGCTTGGCATAAACAGTTCTCAGTATCTGAAAGGACATTGAGCTCTTTGATTTTTATTCCTTTAATCTTTAATGTTAATTTTGGAACTGCACTGAGCACAATAAACACAGGTTTCCACTATCAGACTTCCAAAAGTTAATTCAAAATACAATACAATTTTTAATTAACCGAAATGCTCAGAGAAGAGAAGAATTTTAGTTAACTAAGAAAGAACTTCAAAACAATTTTTCCACCCACCCTTGTACTTGAACACTTTTCAAGGAGAAAGTTTTAAAATTTTCTAGCCATAGTCTATAAAATATGTACATTCTTGGGAATTTTTTTTTGTTGTCTTAGAATCTAATGATACCTGTGTTATCATTGATTATCAATGATTCATTTAACCTACATACGTTTTTCTAAGTGCTCACTTTAACAGAAATTGCTAGATGCTAGGAATACAAACACAAAAGATATAATTTCTTTCCTCAACATTCTTAGTCTAGTGTCATAAAAAGACTTGTAACTAAACATAACTCAAAAGTGAATGTTTCTGTCATTATTGTAGTTATTTAATTATAAAATCTTTCCTTTTAAAAATATAAAGCAAGTTAGGTTTCAAGGGTTATTTCTGAATCTGTTTGTTCATAATTGTAAAATGTTGAAAGAGGTTTTCACCTGTATTTCCTTGATGCAGTTCTAACCAAATTGAAGTGTGATTTGTTCATTCACAGATGAAAACCAAGTTCAAAGTTTTCCAGGTTTGAATTGGTGGATGTTGTCTCAGAGAACTTTTTCCAAAAAAGATCAGTTTCATTAACATTAAAAATTAGCACAGGTTGTTGAGCACCACCTCACCCCAAAGCCCACGTGCACATGCGGAGGTGCACACACACACACACACACACACACACACTGATGCTCTTCAGGGCAGCCATAGAACATCCCAGTGCTTGCTTGTTTCCTCATCACTGCTTTGATGGTTATAGAGTCCAATAAGCATTGAACCATTGCATGTTCAAGAGCTGCGCTAAGACTTTCAACAGCATTTTCACCTTGGGTAGTCTTTAGTCATTTAACCAATCTTGAACCTTTTCCTGAATAAATATTAGACTAGTGGGTTTCCAGCATGAATGCTAATTCCCTAGCCATGCCCTCAGAAGGTTATCCATTTTCCTCATAACCTTTCATTGTATCTTATCACATACTGCCTGTGACAACTACGGGAAGATAGGACAATGATTTGGTAGCATTAAGGACATATTTGAGGTTCCTGGTCAGCATTTTAAGATGACCTCTGTCAACATGGTTGAATGTTTTCCCTTAGGCACCTCCAGCTGAGATGCAGATGTGAAATAGTGGAGAAATACTGGATTGCCAGCACTGTGGTTTTGCCTGCAGGTAAGATGAAGTGAGCAATGGGCAAGGGATTTGACAGATGCAAGCAAGTGACTATAAATATTCACCCTGGAACTTTAAGCCACAAAGAAAGAAAAGAAGAGAATGAAGTATAAGGTATAGTGGAAAGGTAGAATGATCAATTGATTAGAGAAGTGAAGCAATTGATCTGGGGGGGAAGTCCACTTCAGTTCTGAGTCTTTAACTTATTTGTATGAACAAACCTTGTACGTTAGAGGTGCCTTGAAGAGCCAAAAGATTGTTGGAACCAGTAGTCAGGTAAAGAGAATAAGCTGGAAAGAAGAGAGGTGATGATCAGAGTAGATTAAGGCTTGGTTGCAGATAACAATCTTGATAAGGTCTACAGTTTGACTTGGGGAGTGTGGAGGCAGAGGTAGGGTGGATGTAAGATCACTGAGAGAAAGACATTAAGCATATGATCGCCCTGCTGTGAAAGCATCATACATGCATAATTTGGAAATTACTAAGAGTTAAGATTTAAGTGTATGGACAGCATGAGAGTGAGCCAGGAACTGAAATCACCAAAAAATGTAAAGGTGGGCAATAATGTGGGAGCCA
Organism: Panthera tigris; assembly: GCF_018350195.1. Taxonomy (NCBI): domain Eukaryota; kingdom Metazoa; phylum Chordata; class Mammalia; order Carnivora; family Felidae; genus Panthera; species Panthera tigris. The sequence continues at coordinate 54,507,491 of NC_056667.1, read as the reverse complement.
ATAGATAACAGCCCCAATTCCACTTGCTCAAGAGTAGTATTACAAAAAAACCTCAAAACTGAGCATAGAGACCAATAAACACACTTCAGTTCTGAAGTCTTAGGCCAGTGAAGCATTAGAACCATGTATTAAATCAAGTCCTTTGATATTTTTTACCTGATATGCAATTCACTTTTTTATTTTTTATTTTATTATTGTTTTTTGATGTTTTTATTTATTTTTGAGACAGAGGGAAACAGAGCATGAGCAGGGGAGGGGCAGAGAGAGAGGGAGACACAGAATCTGAAACAGACTCCAGGCTCTGAGCTGTCAGCACAGACCCCGACGTGGGGCTTGAACTCACAGACTGTGACATCATGACCTGAGCTGATGTCGGACACTTAACCGACTGAGCCACCCAGGCACCCCAACAATTCACTTTTTTAAAAAAGATTTGGATTAGCTATAAAAACCAGAATTCATCTCATAAAAGTCCAGGTTTCCATTTTCTCCTGATGAATGGAAATTTTTGTCAATATTGGGCTCACTGACACACAGTAATAATAAACTGGAGCTGACTGATGACTGCCTAGTTAGACAGGACACACCTTCTCCAATTTGCCATGGTCCCCACCACTCCCTTGTGATACACCTGACATCTTTTATCTATCTATCTATCTATCTATCTATCTATCTATCCAGCATCTATCTAGAGAGAAAGAGTGCTTGTGAAAGGGGGAGGGGCAGAGAGAGAGGGAGAGAGAGAATCCCAAGCAGTCTTTGTGCTGTCAGTGCAGAGCATGACGCAGGGCTCTATCCCACAAACTGCAAGATCATAACCTGAACTGAAATCAAGAGTCAGATGCTCAACCTACTGAGCCACTCAGGCACCCGTCCTGTTATTTATATGTCTCACCTACTGGCATTTGAGTTTTCAGTTCTGTGTTAAATTACTAGACAATATTTTGACCAAATGACTGCACAAGATTGCTAAAGCTACTTGGAAAAGTGAAGATCAGAGAAGGAAATGTATCTATTTCCTTCCAAGATCTGAGAGATCTTGACATTAAGTCAGTTTGACATTAAGATATTTTTTTATCATGTTGCCCCATCAGTTAATACTCAATCAATTATACTCATTGAACATAAAATAGAATTCATTTCCTAAAGCATAAGTCATTTCAAATTATATTCTAAATATATTTTTTGTTTCATAGAAATAAAATTAATAGCTCAAAAATTGCATTGAGGCTTATACATTCAACCTTCTTGATTCATCAGAAAGGAAAGGAAGCACAAGGTGTTAACACATTCAAGGTTAAGCAACCATACTGAGTGACATAACTGGAATTTAAATTGTTGTCTTTACTCCCCAAAATTAAATTTAAAGATTATAATTTCTTCGGTTTGGGTTCTTTGGAAATACTTTTATTGTAAAATATGGCAAACACAGAAGCTTACAGAGTTTAATATATTAGTATATATGTACTTATTACCAACCTAAAGAAATGCAAATGTCTTTATATCTGGCAATGAAATATAGAGTTGAAGCTCTTCCCTCACATTCTCCAAAATTCTCATCACTTCCCTCCTTCCTCAGAGATAACCATTATAACAAATTTGGTATTTTTCATTTAAGATCGTCTTCAAAAGTAGTTACATTAAGGGTGCCTGGGTGGCTCAGTCAGTTAAGTGTCCAACTTCAGCTCAGGTCATGATCTCACGGTTCATGAGTTTGAGCCCCGCATCAGGCTCTGTGCTGACAGCTCGGAGCCTGGAGCCTGCTTCGGATTCTGTGTCTCCTTCTCTCTGCCCATCTCTCACTTGTGCTCTGTCTCTCTCTGTCTCTCAAAAATAAACAAATAAATGTAAGAAAATGTTTTTTAAGTAATTACATTTATGGAGATTTTTATTCTTATTAAGATGTGTGAACCTACAATGGCTAAACGGAGAGTGCAAATAGATTGATTTACACACCAAAATCACCTTAGGAAAGGAAACAGAGCTATCTTACATCCTCTCAGGGAATTCTGAATTGAAACTCAAGGTCATCCATAAGAGACTCAATGGTTTCATATTAAGAACTAAATCCTGTTTTTCCAAGAGTAAAACTAGAGAGAGCTGTTTCTAGGCAGAGCCAGCTTCACGGACAGGCAACATGTGCAATCACACAGAGCCTCCATAGCTCAAAGGGTCCCATGTTTGGTTTACTGTTCTACTATTGCTGTCTTGAAATTCTGGTTAATTTTAAACAAGAGGTCCCACATTTTCATTCTGCACTAGGTTCTGCCAATTATGTAGCTGGAGTTAGTTCCAAGACCAAGTGGCAGCTGAACTGAACCTTCCATCCCAGCAAACGCAGTGATCTTGGAGAGACTGGAGGTGACGAGTGCCAAATTCACTTTGACCTCAGGGGGGCGCTGTTCCACCTTTAATATTCAGTCTTAGTCTTGGATGTAGACTACTTACCTTCATTCCCCAATGGGCAGCAAAATATAAAACCAGGGATGTTTAAGTAGGATTTTAAAGGATGAGTTACTTCAAAAGGGAAATGGACATGGAAATACAAAGATAAGAATTACAACCATTTGTTGAGCTTACCTTGAGCCAAATGCTATGCTAAGCACAGGAAATGCCGTATTTCTTTTATCCGTGCGCTATGATATAGATGTTATTATCTCCACTTTACAGGTGAAAAAATGAAGACCAGACAGTTTACGTACCTTCTCAAGGGCAAATAGCTAGTAAGAAGAAGAATTCGAGTCGGAACCCCGTTCTGTCTGCCTCTAGAGAGCTCTTGTTTGTTATAATCTAGGAGTAAAAATTCCAGAAAAAACAAAAACAAAAATAAGTAACACAGTTGTTTTTAAAGGATTTTTTAAAGGACTCTCCATGCTTTAAATCATGTCATTCTAATAACTCAAGAAGGATTTGCCATAGTGCATTATGTACTTTCTGAGTTCATTCCACTAATCAGATGCAAAACTCTGTATTATTGTCCAATTCCTATAATTACACATTTCAAAATTTGTAGAATGCAGTCCTCTGAATATTTGTGCCCCCCATTCATATGTTAAAATATAACCCCCAAATTGATGGTATTAGGAGGTGGGATCTTCGAGGGGCTCCACTTCATGAATGGGATTTGTGCCCCTCATAGAGCTGCGCAGGAAACTTCTCTTGTACCTTCTGTTATGGGAGGACACTGTGAGGAGATAGCTGTCAGTGAGGAAGCACTCTCCCCAGACATGGAAACACCTAGTGCTGTTTGATCTTGGGCATTTGTCCCAGACTCCAGAACTGTGAGAAAGAAGTTTGCTGTTTATAAGCTACCCAGTTTCAGGTATTTTTGTTATAACAGCCTGAACGGACTAAGCCACAGAAGAGTCCAGATTTCAAATATACTGTTCCATTTTCTTCTGAAGTTTTCTTATGCTTCCCAGGCAATGAGTTTTGATTTGGGGCTCTGAAAACACTGTCACTGAAATTGAGACAGAGCTATAAACTAGTACCTTTTAACCCAAATCACCACCAACTCACTTTTATAAACAGAACTTTGGGGTACTACAAGCCATATATTCCTCTCGGCTACCTATAAATACCTAACTGTAGGGTGGGGAAATTATTTATGGTAATTAAAAAATGCAACTCAATAAAACTAACACCTGTACAGAAGACACATACACATTTCCTAGCAGCGGGTTATATTTTTATAGTATAAGCTGGCCCTTGCTATAAAATGAAGGAATTATAGGTGCCACATTAAAATGATATTTTCTCTTAAGGTTTAAAGATATAATGTATATCGGATGAAGGAAATTTCCTTTGTTTCCTAGTTTACAAAGAAGAATTATTATGAAAGGGTGCTGAATTTTATTGAATGTACTTCCTATGTCTCTTGAGATTTTCATACCATTTTTACTTCTTTTATAAAGAACATAATGTGTCCAGTTATGTTAACTGGTTCCCTTTTTTTTTTTTTTAAAGGAAGGTTTTCTTTAATGTTTATTTTTTTTTAAATTTTTTTTTTAATGTTTATTTTCTTTTTTTTTTTTTTTTTAAATTTTTTTTTTAACATTTATTTATTTTTGAGACAGAGAGAGACAGAGCATGAACGGGGGAGGGTCAGAGAGAGAGGGAGACACAGAATCAGAAGCAGGCTCCAGGCTCTGAGCCATCAGCCCAGAGCCTGATGCGGGGCTTGAACTCACGGACCGCGAGATCGTGACCTGAGCCGAAGTCGGCCGCTCAACCGACTGAGCCACCCAGGCGCCCCTTAATGTTTATTTTCAAGACAGCATGAATGGGGGAGGGTCAGAGAGAGGGAGACACAGAATCCAAAGCAGGCTCCAGGCTCTGAGCTGTCAGCACAGAGCCCGACGCGGGGCTCAAACTCACAGACCGCGAGATCATAACCTGAGCCAAAGTCGGACACTTAACCGACTGAGCCACCCAGGCGCCCCAATGTTTATTTATTTTTGAGAGACAGAGAGACAGAATGCAAATGGGAGAAGGGCAGAGAGAGGGGACACAGAATTCGAAGCAGGCTCCAGGCTCTGAGCTATCCGTCCAGAGCCTAACCTGGGACTCAAACTCACAAACTGCGAGATCATGACCTGAGACAAGATCAGATGCTTAATCAACTGAGCCACCCAGATGCCCCTGTTAATTGGTTTTCTAACATTTTAAACTCTGAATAGCTGGGATAAATATAATACAGATATTACAAATTCATTTTGTTATATATTACTGGATGTGGTTTGTTGAATCTGTCTATTGTATCCTCGTTGTTTATTTAATCTTTTGCTCTCTTGCTTTAGAATCTCTTTGATTCTACTTTCTCAGGGCTTATTCTCTTCTAGTAATTATAATTTCTTAAGTACAATGCTTGGCTTAAGGAATGTTAAGCCTTCCCTCTTTTTCTTTTCTTTTTTTTTAAATTTTCTTTTAATGTTTATTTTTGAGAGAGACAGAGCAGGAATGGTGGCGGGGGTTGGAGGGCAGAGAGAGAGGGAGACACAGAATCCAAAGCAGGCTCCACGCTCTGAGCTGTCAGCACAGAGCCTGATTCAGGGCTTGAACTCACCAACCACAAGATCATGACCTAAGCTGTAGTCAGACGCTTAGCCAACTGAGCCACCCAGGGGCCCCTGTCTTTTTATTTTCTAATATTACCATTTATGGTATAAAATTCCGTCAAATACTGCTTTAGCTGGACATCCCAAGTTTCATTATCTTTTATTTTTTTACATGCAGTTTTATATATTTTCTATTTTCCATAATAAGCTCTCTTTTGATCCATGAGTTATTTACAAATGTTCAAAATCAATAGCAAAAAAGATGACTAAAAATGAACTCATCTTCTGTGATGCAATCTATGAAATTTCTTCTAAATCTTCTAAATTTCTTCTAAAATCTCTAAATATCTTTAGCTCTGTCTTAATCTTCTATTCAGCCAATGTATTGAGTTCTCATTTCAATTATTATATTTTTCACTTCTAAAAGTTTTGTTTTCTTTTCCACATCTTTCTGGTCTAACTTTGATACTCTTATTGGTTCTTTAAGCATATTAAGCCTGCTTTTAAAATATCTATTTGTTAATTTTTATATATAAATCTTACTGGGTCTAGGACGCCCAAGTGGCTCAGGCAGTTAAGTGTCCCACTCTTGGTCTCAGCTCAGGTCTTGATCTCAGAGTTGTGAGTTCAAGCCCTGCATTGGGCTCCACACTGGGCATTTTATTTTTTAAAGAGTCATTTAATTTTCTATTTTTTTTTAAATCTCGGGGGACTCAGTCAGTTAAGCTTCCGACTTCGGCTCAGGTCATGATCTCAGTCTGTGAGTTTGAGCCCTGCATCGGGTTCTGTGCTGACAGCTTGGAGCCTGGAGACTGCTTCCGATTCTGTGTCTCCCTCTCTGTGCTCCTCCCCTGTTGCTCTCTCTCTCTCTCTCTCTCAAAAATAAATAAACATTAAAAAAAATTAAAAAAAAACTCTTACTGGTTCTAATTCTACCGGTTGTTTCTGTTGCATTTTGCTTCACACGTTTTTGGTTTCTGACTGTGAACTCATGTGACTGAAAATATAATATATATATGTATATGTATTATTTATATATATATTTTAATTTTTTTATGTTTATTTATTTCTGAGACAGAGAGAGACAGAGCATGAGAGGGGGAGGGGCAGAGAGAGAGGGAGACACAGAATCCGAAGCAGGCTCCAGGCTCTGAGCTGTCAGCACAGAGCCTGACGTGGGGCTCGAACTCACAAACCATGAGATCATGACCTGAGCCAAAGTCTGTCACTCAACCGACTGAGCCACCCAGGTGCCCCTATTTTTTTTTAAGACTGAATTTAATGTGATCTCCCCTAAAAGAAGATCCACTTATGCTCTGTCAGGTATCTGTCAGACATTACCAACATAGGATTACTTTCAACTAAATTTTAAATCGAGTTTAAATTTTATTTCAAGTTGTCAGGCTTTGTCAAGTTGTCACTTCACAAAGAAGTGTGAGTTTCGTGCCCAACGTTACAGCGACTGTGGGCCTGTGTTGAGAATTCTCTGGGGAGATTTATTTTCTTTTTACCTTTTCACTCACAGTCAATGCTGAGAAGGCAAGTATTTTCACTGTCTCCCTTTACAGGGTATTTCACCCTCCTCAATCATCCCGGAAGGATATCAGTTTTTAGGCCCCTGCTTGAAAACATGATTCTGGACCACCCTCCCATTTACTCAGCTTTGTGACCCAGTTGAAGCATTAATGCCCAAACTCTTGGCCACCAGAATCAAATACTTTCAAGACACTGCTACTCCAGAGGTACCTGACCTTGCTGATTTCCCTCTTCCTTATCATTTCTGGGCTGCAGTTTCTAGACCTTATTTTGCTCTAGCGGAACGACACCTATAAAATACTTCCATCACGTGTTTTTTGATGTGATATACCAGAAACTTTTCTCCAGACTGCTTAACAATTTGTCAGAAATGGAAATCTTGGAATTAGCTTTAATAGGGAGGAAACTCTGGCAAGGACACAAACTACTTCATTTATGCAGGTACCTTTGTGGTGTTAATAAAGAAACCTCAGTGTAATAATTGGCGAAGGAAACAAAGAGTGTTGGTCAGTGAAGTCAACAACTGAGGATAGATTGTCTAGGACAGTCCCTCTTTATACTTCATGGTCCAGGTTTATTATTTCTCCATTTACTTTAATTGAATGCGTCTCCATTTCACTGTCAAAAGGGTTCCTGTTTGGATGACAAGCTGTGGTCATCCTTACTAAGGAAAAGTTTTTTTGTGGTCTCTCATGTGAGAGATTTATCTGTTGCATTTTCTTGTCATTCAGTGTAAAGAGAGACAAACAGTCTTTTAGTCAAATTTTTCTACAACACAGTCAACCCTTACCATTTGAAATGTAAGCGTCTATATTTTTATGGAAGTTGTCCCTCTGAGAAAAAAATAAAAGTAATTATGGGAAATGATATAGCTAGAGAAGGAGATAATTATTGCTAATAAAGTGACTTGTTTTTTTAATAATTTGGATGTAACAGAAATTACAGTGAAATTGCTGTTTTATTTACTGTATTATAAAGTATTTAAGATATATAGAAAGTGTAAATTTAAGATATATAAAAGATATAAATCTAGTACAAAAAGCTTAATTTTATTTATTTATTTATTATTACTCAAAGCGTTGGGATGTCTGTGTTACCTATCCGCCAAGCCATACTCAGAAATACTGTTCCAAATTTCATCTTGATAATTCTGATTTCTTTAAAAAAAATTTTTTTTTAACCTCACATGTGAGTTACCATTAGCAATCGTTTTCATTTTAATTTGATATCAGGGGCATCTCATTACATTTTTTTTTTGCAACTTAATTTTTTAATCTAATTTTTGTGGCTGTAAGAAGAATCATGTTTACTTGTAGTGCTTTAATTCATTTATTGTCACTAGTAGATAGAATCCACTGTGGTTAAATCATGTAATCATTTTCCTGGAGGTGGATATTTGGGCTTTTTTCAATTATTTACTATTACAAAAAAGTGCTTCTCTGAACATTCTTCTACATGTTTCTGTGTGCCCATTAAAATGCATTCAAGGTATATACAACAAAGAGTTGAAATACTGGATTATGGGGTATGCTTCTTTTCTTCTTCTTCTTTTTTTAACTTTTAAGTTTATGTATTTATTTTGAGAGAGAGAGGGAGAATCCCAGCACAGAGCCTGACGCGGGTTCGATCTCACGAACCGTGAGATTATGACCTGAGCCAAATCAAAAGTCAAATGTGCCTAACAGACGGAGCCACCCAGGCACCCCGGGGTATGCTTACTTTCAACTTTACCCTAATAACCTCAATTTTAACTTAATTACCCTTTAAAAGCCCTGTCTTCACATACAGTCACAATCTGAGGTACTGGGGGTTACATGAATTCTGAGGAGACATGAGCCTGTAACATCAAATTCCATGGAAAACCTTTTAGGATTTTATGTTTTATTTCTTCATAGAACAATTTGCATATGTGCTGCTGAAGCGAGCGCTTCATAGAACAATTTGGAGGAGAACTGACATCTTAAAAGTTTTCCAATTCAGGAGCATTTATTTCTGTCTTTAGAGTCTTTCAATAACATTTTATAATTTTCTGCATAAAAATCTTACATGTATTTGTTAAATTCATGTAGTGTTCTCATATTTTTACTGGCTATTATGAAATATTCCTTTTAAAAATGTTTATTTCCTGTTTTTTTTTCTGGTCTTCAAATTGTGTGTGTGCGTGTGTGTGTTTATATTCTTTCCCTACCTAGATCTAAGCTCCTTCTTCTGTGAAATTATAAAAATCTCACAGTGATTTCTGGTAGTTGATCAAATGATCAAATGATCTAAGTCATGAATAATCTGTGAGTGCTATGGCACTATTTTGATAGTAAATGTTGACATTTAGTGAGTGTTTAATGTATTCTAGATATTGTTTTAAGTATTTGCACACATTATTTCTAATACCCGCAAACAGTCCTATGAAAGAGGTACAATTACTATTATCCCCATTTTGCAGATGAAGAAACTGAGGCCTACAAAGATTTTTTTTTATATATAAGATATATATATGTATATCTTAGGAAAAAGGTGAAGGTTGCAGTAATAAGTTAATTTGTCCTGAATTGCCTAATATTTCTTCTACTCTCACTTTACCCCATTATATAATGGGTGTGATTTTATAAGAAGGAACTGAAATGTGAAGACTGTGTTATTCTGTGCTGTGAACAGGATGTTCGGTAAAATCTGATTAAAAGAATATTTTTCTTGACTAGGCTTGGGCTGCTGTATTGCTCTTTCTTTGGTGATCAACCAGATTAGTCTTTTGCATATTTTTAATTATTCCAGCATCTTAAAAGGTTATAAACTCTACAAGAGCAAAGGGCTGTTAATGAAGTACCACACAAAGAGCAATGTTTGCTTGCTACAAAGTAGCTACCCCTATAGCTCATAGGCACAGACCCGAATCCAGGCTCTCTTTTCAAGTTTCCTCCTGGGTGGAGGCCTGCTTCCTTCTGGCAGGAGGCACTATCCTCTGCAAACTTCACTGCTACTGGGAAAACCCTAATTATTCTCAACATTTACATGTCTCAGAGTACACACAGTTACCAATCAGAGATAAGATCTCCACCAGAAAGAGAAAGATGTTTTTCAAACAATTTAAAAGGTGACCATTTGAACGCTACTGAAATTGACATCTTTCTAAGATAGTTAACCAGGGGAATAATTATTCCATTTGCGTGAAACTCTACTCTTCTACATAAATGTGGTTCTGTTCAGAATTCTATCTTAATTACTTTTATTCGTGAAAACAGTTCATTGATCACTCCATGTTTCCCTAAAAGAAAAATACTTTAACACTTCAAAAATTTTCTGTAACCATAGATCTTTATTATATTTTTTCTTGATCGAGTTATCATTATAATTGTTAGCATAAGAACAATTTCTTAACCCCTTACCTCAAATCCTGAAATTCAAAAAATAATTTGAAACTTGGAAAAGTGAAAACACTTTTCTAAATTAGTAACAAACATATTTGGCTAGTAAAACTGTCTAAAATTGATATAGTACAGGTATAGTCTGACAAACATCCAAAAATGTATTATACGTTTTGATAAGTATGAAACATTAGAATTCCATTGGCACTGAATTTCTTAGTAAGAAGGATAGTGACTTTTTAAAAAGTTAGGTTTAAAAATCCATGAGTAAATATTAATTTTTGCTAGAATGAGTCAAGGGTAAACATCAACTCTATTGCTTTTGTGGTTGTTTTTAAACACTTAGGTTCTAAGTCTTTCATATAAATTTAAGTAGATGGAAGTGGAAGATGTTTTGTTATAGAAATGTTACCAAGTTCATGGAATTTTTTATGTGCCTATGTTAGTAGTCAGCTTACAATTTAAGTTCTCTTTCAATGTCTTCTACTAGCTGTGCAAACAAGGAATAGGGACCCATCGAACTTGCAATAGAGTTTTTCTACCCACTCATGAGAGATATTCACATTCTGCATATCAACACTAATATTTCAAATTGTTCCCTTTTGTGGTACCTTGAAGTTGTTTACAACCTAAGGAATTTCCCATAGCAATTTAGAATGAGTGTGATGTTTGGCTATTTTCTGGAAAGTAGAGAAAGGGATTTTCTAGCCAAAGGTGCTTTTTCAGGGACATCAACTTTTCATACCATTCACACTGGTATGAATGGAAGTTAGGCATCTGGAAATGGATTCTCTAAAAACTATGCTTGGCATGTTTTGATTATCCACAGGAGTACATAAACCCTGCAGAACATTGCTACAAGCAACAAGGAACCACCGATTACACTGATCAGAGTAGTGTTATGTTCAGGTTTGAGTTTTCGAAAGATCACTCTGGCTTTGGAGAAGAGAGATCAATAGGCAGGTGGTGAAATGCAGTGGCTAAAGGAGTAAAGCTGAGGCCACTCAGACCATGTCAGCCACAGAAGGAAATGGGAGTTAGGGAACGTGCTGTCAAATTCTACAAGGGGTGGCTCAGAACTACAGACTAGTATTATTGACTCATGATTTCCTTGATGTGTTATATTTACCCACACCCTGGGAACTGTGTAAGAACTCCAGGGAACAATGGAACAAATTTCATATATATTTGAAATTACCTTGAGAGTTTGTTTTTTTTTAGAGTAGAGTTTTCAGTAATCTCAATTTAAAAACAAAATACCAAGAAATGATGAATCATTTCCTGGAGTTGTGTATGTTTTAGAAACTAGTAAACCAGATCAACTACTACTCCCGTAAAGAAATTATTTTGGATAAACTGGCCTGGCCAATATGCTTTGAACTTATTCTACCGAAATACTTTGCATTCTTTAAAGATGATCTCATATCTGATCTGATTTCTGAAAATTTCTCAAATGGAGCCAACTTAAAGCAATTTCCATTTTGTACTGAATTGTTTACAATTAATTTCTAATACCCTATGTTTGCCCATTTTTTCCCCATATTGTCTTGAGACTTCTGTTCGGAGGTTATAATAAATTATTGTTAATTATAGACACTAAGTATTCAGTTCTATCAAGTTTATATCTTGTACAACCCATGAGATTTTAAGTTAGAAGTAATATGAGCTTCTGGAGATGGGACCTGAGTCTAAAGCTTCTCTGAGCCTTCCAGAGGGTCCAATGCAATGTTATACAGAGCAGGCTCAGTAAATATTTGTCACCTGATGAAATTATTCCTCTTGGGTAGTAGCATCCTTGTCTTCGTGACCATTTAGAGAGGCTATCTTCTTACTCCCAAGTTTTTTTTTTTAAATCATTAGTTTCCATATTTCAGTAAAATAGTTGAGCGATCAAGTAAACAAGAAGAGAAATGAAGGTGACAGCAAGGTCATCTTTACTTATAAGGCTCATTTTTTAGGCACTTCCCTTCAATCCCATTATTACAGGGTTTCTGTACCACGTCAACTTTACTCTTTGGTTTAAGATTGATCTGAGACTTAAATGTCCAGGGATGAAAAGAGATACAGGAAGAGAGTATGTATTTAACTCCTATTATGCAAGAGATGACTTATATGTGCTATCCTATCACACCAGTAATCTCTTGGGCAAGGTTGGAGGGACAAAAAGCTAAGAATGAGGTATCCGCTCTCAGCAATCCTTGAAGGTCCTTCCTACTCCTCAGGAATTTTCAAATCCCAGATACCTTCAAGAAACCCAGGCCATGGACACTCATCTAAGCTTCCATATGGAGATGTTTTATAAAAACATCCAGAATCAGACCGAGGGAGTGAACAACTTGCCCTGCTTTCCTGTAGATCACTCAAACTATCAAATTCTTTCCAGTATCAGAAAGAAGGAAACAGCAATAACAGGAGCACTGAAAACATCCAGCTCACGTCTTCGGTTAGTTGAGATCTCAGGCCTGCTTCACAGAAAAAAAACTACAGTAACATCCCAGTCTCTGGGGCCAGGGGGAATAGCTTCCCATATAGGTAGACTCCAATAACGAATTGCAAAATAAGTGTGGGCCTGTATCTAGAGTAAGATTGTGTAAGGCCGAGGCAATCTAGCTTTAGGAACTGATGATCTCTGTGCGTCCACTTGAGTCATGGCTTCTTGAAATCTAGGTAAGCATAGTTTTAGACCAAGATCTATACTGGTAGCGAAGCATGAGGAAGGGGGAAGAACACTACTAGACATTTTTGAAAGGTCAAATTTGAATCTTGATTTTGTGACATTGACTTTGAGCTAGGCACTTAAGCTCTCTGGAGCTAAACATCCTTTTCTGCAAAAAAAAAAAAAAAAAAAAGGAATAATGATACCCACCCTGATTACACCACAGAACCATCATGAGGATCAAATTTATTCCATCAATTTTAAGCAAATATTTACCACATACTTTCTATGTGTCAGGCACTCTGCTACATGCTGGGATAAACTGGTGAGCACAGATGTGTTTCGTGGCCTTGTGTAGCTTCAGTCTAACACAAGGTTCTTCAACCTCAACACCATTGATCTTTTGTACTGAATAATGTTTTGTTTTGGGAGGCTATCCTGCACATATCCTGTAGCAGCATCTGTACCCTCTAGATGCTGGTAATGTCACTGCTCCCTCTCATTACAACCAAAAAATATTTCCAGACATTGCCAAATCTCCCTGGGGAGGCATAATTATCCTCAGTTGAGGACCACTGATCTGATGGAAAACAGGTGGCTTCTGAGAAAGGGAAAACAGTTTTATTTTCCTTCTCCTACTGGATGTTAATTGGGAAGCATCTCCTGGTGGCAGCCATCTTATGACCAAAAGGAGAACAGACTGATGCTTTAACGGCAGAATGGAAGGATGGGAATAGCTTGGCACCCTGGAAACATAGTATAGACTTAATGCCTGGAGTTGGCCCTAGCTCTGATCCTCTGGACTTGCTGTTAAATGAAACAGCGCATTTTCAAATCATTTAAGCAATGGTTTCTGTTGCTTATAGCTAAAAGAATCCTAGCTCGTATGACCTTACTTCATCTCTTCTCATGTATCATATATAAAATCAGTATCCTTATTCATTCTTTGTTTTGTAATAAGGATAAAAAATTCATATAATATCTTGCCCATTGTTGGACATACTGAGTGTATTTAATCAAGTCACCAGTATCATTATAATGCTTATCACTGGCCGCCTAAGACACTCAGCGTCCTTTATGTATGTTTCTGTTTCATGCTGCTCCTTCATATGTGCTTCAAATGCTAATTTTTATCAGAGATTTCCTTGGAGAGTGTTCCTTTAAACATACTTTGCAACTTGCCAGTCACTATTATATGTTAACCCAATAACCATGTGTCTGTATATTTAAACCTATAGCATTTTTGGTAACCTCACTATTCTCACCTCTCTCCGTGTCTCACTTCTCTTCAGATTGCATGCCTCGCCTATAACAGAAGGGAGGATTATTGTGCTCCTCTCCCTTTGGTGCAAAGAGTTACATGCTAGGAGAGACATGAGATTAAAACTGGATCTCCAGTTAGGAAGGAACATGAACGTTATGACCCTCCCAGTGATGCAGTGTTAAATGTCCTTCTTACCTACACTGTAGTAGCCAGTCAGGAGGTTTGTGGTCCCTACACAAACGAACTGGTGCCCACCTCATCCAGCTTTCCTTTCCTTCCTGATCACAAAGGAACACACTCTGTGCCCTTGCAGTCAGGGGGAGCCGTGTGACTAATCTGGACAGTTGTCTGAACAAAAGTGACATGGGTTGTTCCTGCACAGCAACATCTGAGAGTGGGCATGAGCTCTGCAAGTTCTCTCTTTTGTAACTTTGGAAGCTATTTTTTCCAGATGGTGTAGCCACAAAATGGAAGGAGTCTGGACCCTGTTCGGAAGGGAACAGCCACAGAGAGCTGTCTGATCTGAAGGAGACTTTGTGAGTGACAATAAACTAGTATGTGTAAGACCACTAGGGTCTGGGCTTATTTGTTACCAAAACATAGCCAATCCTATTCAAATACGAGGTATTCCTAATTGTCTGTTTCTTGTCACATGTCCTGTGGTTATACTAAATCACTTTTTATTTCAGATAAAAATCTCTTTTATCTCGAATCATCTGGGAAGGAGGTGTTCCACATTAGTAAATTTTCCAAATACCCAAGTGGAACCAGTATGTTGAACAAACTACTTGTGATCATCCTCCCCCCATGCCTGAATGAAAATTGGGAAGGTCTCACACATATTTTTTGTTCAATCTCAGAAAACACACAGTGTTACAGTTATTTTAAGTTTCAAGCACATTTTCAATTCAGTATTTGGGATACTTTGTGTACGATTTTAATCAAAACTTTAAACCCACATTTTGTTCTCTCCCCCAGTTGGGTCTGCTTTGAACTGGAGCTCACAGCAGGAATGGGACGTTTGGATTTCTCCTTCTCCTGTCCCTTCCCATCTGGTCTTCACATGCTACCTTCCCATATGGCAAAGGGTGGTGAGGCGAGATAAAGTGATGGGAAAGTTTTTACTTGGCTATAGAGCTTTATGTGCTAATGACCCTGGAAGACGATTAAATTGATAGCTCTGGATGGGCCTAAAAGATAATTAAGGGTGACTTTCTCTTAAAGTGCCTTTGTGAGCTCTATGAAGGTGCTATGCTAATTCTACTCTTTTCCATTACCTTTGACCTAGGCAGATGCATCATTATTCTCAAAGGCAAGACTTGTGATTACTTTCTCAGTTCCCAGGTATCTTCTTGCTCATCTGGGTCACTCTATTGAATAGGACCCAAGAAGCCTCCGCACTGATATGGTCTGTGTGACTCACACATGGTCCACAGGAAACATGCCTATATTGTTTGCCCTGTCAGACTGTGGAATAAAGGCTGATCTCCCTGTGACCGCGACCCTGGCTCTGGGTCCCTAAACTAATCAGTCAACCTCTTCTTCGCTTTCTACATAGCCTACAGTCTGCTTCTGCTTTCTTAGACACCAGTCTTCTCCCTGGTACCTCCCAACTGCAGACGACACACAGAATCTCTCCAAGTGGTCGTCTTGAAGCTCACTTCACTAGGACAGGAGTTGAGAAGATTTTAACTTCACTTTTCCAAAGCGGGCCAAGTAGACACACACAGCAAAGCAAATGCACTCCTCAAAGACATCTTCTTTCCCTTTTTTTTTCTTAATCCAGCCCCACTTTTATTTTTGATCTGACTGAGGAGTTTAAGAGACGTGGACTATTTTCTCAGGGTTATTTTCTTTATAAATCTGATTTGTGAGAATACGAAAAAGGGGAGGAGTTACGTCTCCGGCTCATTTTGATATCCCGACAGGTACAGTATGAGCGCCTCAACTGATACTAAGACAACACCTTGTCACATGAAACTTAACTTTTTAAAACAATGGATTCCTTTTTATTCTAATGATTTCTCAGTGGCATATATTTTAAATGTGCTACATACTTTGCCTGTAAGCTTAATTATTTGTAGATAACTGAAGAGTTGTATTATGTATATTAGTTATTATATTCATGCCTAAAAATCCATGCTTTTGGGGTGTACTGCTGTATATAAATGTGCTTATTTCTATGTCAAATGGTCCCAAATGACTATGCTTTAATAGTAATGTCACATGAAGAAGTTAAAGAAATTGGAGTATTTAGATTGAAGAAAATATGACATATGAGATATATGAAATTATTCTTTAAACATGTGAAGGGCTATCTTGTGAATGGGGGATTTTAATTATTTTATATTGTCGGGGGAAGAACTAGAAACAATTATGTGGAATTTTGGCTCAAGATGAGAATGAACTTTCTGATGAATAAAACTGTGGCTTCCAAGGGCTAGTCATTTACAAAACCCGATTTCTCCTTGTCCTGGGCACAAAGTTAGATGCATTTCCCAAGCTTGTTTGCAGTTAGTATGTCCATGTGATTGAATTCTGACCAATGGACTGTGACATTTGCTGCTTTCAGGCCTGCTCCATAAATAACTTCCTTGCACAACCCTCCATGCTCTTTCTCCTTCCACTGGTTTTATGTGGATGCTATTGGAAGCCTCAGAAGCTACATGCCAGAGATGAAAAGAGATGGTGCCCTGAATCAGTGCCTGGAGGGAGCCTGCTACCAATCAGGTAACCTGTTTTGGACTTGACTTGGCTAAATTTATTTGACTTGATTATCTGTTACAGATACTAGCCCTGCCCTAACTAGTATAAGAACCATTCTGGAAATGGAAAGGACTCCATTGGGAAGCACCTCATTCTTTGTAACTAAGGTATTTCCTTCTGCAAAGATACCTTAGAAGGAATTAACATTTGCACAACAGTTGAATTACATATTCTCCGAGTTCCTCTCTAATCCTGAGCTTTTCATTATTTTATTCGCTCAAAGACTTTTCTAACTTACTACACTCTCAGACATTCATTTGAGAGTTGAAAGCATATTTTCCTTTAACAGTCCCTGAATGTCTCTTCTAATTTGCTGTTTTGAAAATGCTCTGAATATTTTAGACAACCAAACTTGGTAGCTCTGGGCTTAAAATAATGATCACTATGAAAAAAGCAGGGCATGAATTGTATAGAGAGAATGATTTTCATTTTTCAATATATTCCTCTTCATATGCAAGGAAAAAAAGATTAGAATGAAATACACAAAATAGCAAAAGTGGTTATTTTGTGTGTTGGCATTGCTGTTGGTGTTTAATTTTCTTCTTTAAATTTTTCTGTATTCTATTTTACTTAAGCCAGAGAGAGAGAGAGAGAGAAGAAAAAAGAGAAAGAAAGACAAAGAGAACAATTTTCCCTTGAGTAATCTAAAAAAACCAAATAACTATTAAGGTTACTTTAAAAATTAAAAATAAGCACATCTTAAACTAGGACCTGTGAGGTTGATGTATGCCATAGGAATGTGACTTTGATTTGCACATTTTGTCATACCCATGATCTCCAGACAATCAGACTCTGTCATTAGCAGTTCAGGTGACTGACCACATGCCCTCCAGCTAAGTGATGCTGCTTTACTGTGCACACATTTCAATTTTATTTATACCTCTCATCCAGCCTCCATTTCTCATTGCTCTATAAAAAGGAAAAGCAAGAAAGAAACTGCATTTATAGTTAATATTAGAGATGTTCACCTCATTCTTTATGGCTCATTTCATTAACTGATTGTTTATAGAGTTTATATACCACTATTGTGACTCCGTGGAAATCTTTGATTGGAGAAATTATTCACAATTGCAGGCCTTAAATGAATGCCTTTTGTGATAAAGAACTGGATAGGGTATTATTTCATATTCCCCATAGAATTATAATTGGATAATTCTCATTATAGCTGTCCTGCGTTTTATTACTCTCTGAGTCCCAGTTTACCTTTCAATTACTCTTCAATTTGTTTTCCCCCTGAAATCTTCAACTATCATTTCGCAAAGTTATAAGAGAAGGATGTTTCTTTGATGTATTTTATTTCTTGCCTTAAGAAATTTTCTCTTGCCTTAAGTAATTTCTTGCCTCACAAACTACCTTGTTTTCTCGTAATTGGAGTTGACCACTATGAGATAATAGAAAATATATATATATTGGTCTCTGCCCCCGGTTCCTGCACAGGGCTCCCAAAACCCTTATAAATTCCTAAGTGATAAGAGCACAAGGAACAACTTTTGTTCTAATGAGGCGGCTCTGGGTGGGCTCCTGGATGGCCCCCAGGTGGGGACTGGTCACCAGAAAGACCAAGCCAGGATTGGAAGCTTAGAACTTTCAGTCCCACATCTTCTCCTCCAGAGAAGGGAGAGGGGTTGGGGATGGAATTAATAATTGATCCTGCTTTGTAATTGAGCCTCCATAAAATCCCCATAGTATGGGGTTTGGAGAGCTTCCAGGCTGGTGAAAATGTCCACACTGGGAGGGTGATGGCCCCCAGTTCCACGGGACAAACATTCCTGTGCTCAGGACACTCCCAGACTTCATGCCATGTATCTCTTCATCTGGCTGTTCATCTGTGTCCTTTATCATGCCCTTTGATCAACCGGTTAAAGGTAAGTAAGTGTTGCCCTGAGTTCTGTGAGCCACTCTGGCAAATTAATCAAAAATGAGGACGGGGTTGAAGGAACCTCTGATTCATAGCTAGTGGGTGATAATGTGGGCTTGGGACTGGCATCTGAAGTGTATGTGGAGAGAGGGGCAATCTTAGTCTTATGAGACGGAACCCTTAACTTGTGTGATTTGACATTCTCCCCAGAAGATAGTGTCAGAATTAGGTTAAATTGTAAGATACCGAGCTGGTGTCACAGAGAATTGCTTGGTGTGGGGGAAAAGCCTTTATGCATTTCGTGTCAGAAGGGAAGTGTCCTGGGTGAGAAGTAAAGGAGACACAGGGATACAGACCCACAGGAGGATGGGACTGGGTTTTTCCCTCTACAGAAGGTAGAAAAGTGAGGTTTTTCCTTTTCAACCTCTGATCTAGGTGGAGATGATAAGTGACTTGATTGTATGACTCAGATCTTCCAAGCTGCTTTGAGAAATAGTTTTTAAAAATGGCTTTTATGTGAGAGGAAGGGCAGAACTGTACAGCCAGAATCAAGAGGCTAGAAGGGGAACAGAGTAAAACCTAGAAACTGGTTTTGAAGGGTTGATGTAAGAATAAAGCAATAGAGAAGCATAGCAGAAGGAAAAGGGTTTAAAAATGTATTCTGCTCTTGAAGTATAAACTTGAATTTTTTGTCCTTTAATAGAAATTATTTTATTGACATTTGGGTTTTAATGTCAATATTAAAACAGTAATGTCAATTTTACACTCTACCACAGGAAACTATTGATAATCTCTGGAAAAATCTTTAACCTTTCATTTCAGATATTAATTTTGGTCACTTCTATTTACCTCTTATCAGAAGCCATTTATGAAATGCTCTAATTATCTTTGTCCCCTTTAATTTCTTTATTGTTTCCTGTCTGGTTGAATTTTACTTTCTACTCTAACCCTCTGAGTAAGTAACTTAAAAACCCACATAGTTGTTTCTACTTTAAAATATTTAATTTTTACGTAGCATTTCTCTTACTTATATTTTTAAAAATTGTAAGTATTTTCTTATTTGGTCCTCATATTTTTTACAAAATGGAATTGCTATTACCATTCTCATTACAAAAAGAAAAGAACTGAGTTCAGAGAAGTTAAGTTAACTTGACCATGGTCATGTAGGTAGTAGGTGGCATACTAGGGCTATGACAAGGTCTGTGGGACCCTAGCTCTCATTGAGAGAGGAATCCCAGAAAAGATTGTGTTCAGGGATAGATACTCATGCAAGACGGATATTTTTTTTCCTCATTCTTTCTAAAGACTTGATAAATGTCAGACTGAAGTGGAGAGAACCAGGGAAGTGGAAGGTAATGAATCAGCCCTAGCTTCTGCCTTCAAAGGACTACCCATAGTTTAGTTGAAAGACAATCTACTTTAATAGTTGGGTTTTAGGTTGGATGTGTTATGAGGAGGGAGAAGGTAAGAATGCCCATCTTCTTGGAGGAAGTGATGTCTGATCTCTGTCATGAAAAATGAGCAGAAGTGGTAATGGGACAGCTGGGGAGAGGAAGCCACCAGCCCCAAAGGCACAGAGTCATGGGAAGCCTAGATCTAATAGAAGAAGAGCTGTCCAGGGAGAGAAACTGGGATTGTGAAGGCAATAATTTAGAGCCAGTTCAGGAAGGGTCCTGGAGATAAGGGACGGGGAGTTTGGGTTTTACCCTGGGGACAATTAGAAGCCCTCAGAAGTTTTAAAGCTGCTGCCTTCAAGTGACTAACTGAGCTACTGCATATCTAGGAAAGACACAGCTTTATCATAATTGACACACTTTGTTAAGAAACAGTTATGATTGTTGTGTCTTTATTCATGTATTTTTTTGGATTATTCTCTTTTGGTTAGTCTACCAGAAGATAGTTATCAATCCTGGCAGGTGCTTTCAAGTTGATTTATCCATCTGACAGCCAAAGTTGCCCCCAGGGTACCTCCAACTTATCTGAGTTCTGGGTCCTTCTCAGATTTTGGCCCACTTAGAAATTTGGGCATCCTTATCTCTAATCTTGAGCTCTTCTGAGACTGTTGGTCTCTAAACGTGGCAGGGGAATTGGAGAGAAAAGCTGAGCAGCAAAGTCCACAAATGCCACCTGAACCAAAGTCACCAAGTAAGTGAATCCTGGCCTCAGCTCCATTCACGTGGCCATTAGAGTGTCCGTGTTTAGAAATCAGAAAAGACTTGAGACATGATGTTTTTTATTGCAATTGTTACCTCATTTTGTCTTCATATTATCTGCGAAATATAATAGTTACTATTCTCACAATAAAAATGAAAAAACTGAGATTCAGAGAAAGCCCCTGGTGACCAGCTCGGCTCATATATGGCCAAGTTGGCTCTGTTAGCTTGTTTCCTTGTTGTGCCTGCTCCAGATTCCTGAGAATCCTGAAGAACAAACATAGTCTGAATGACATTTCACTGCTCTGATCTTTCTCTTCCTCTTCTCACTGTGGTGCAGTAGTTAATGGGATTCAGGCCAAAAGGAAGTGGGAGGAAAGGAAGGAGTCACAATGGGATCCACGCCTAAGCGTTCACTGTGGTATTCTGAGAGCAAAACAGAGGGTATGTTGAAAACCTTAGACTACGAGCCTGATTCTTATGGGAATTTTGATGTCTCCAAATATATTAGTGATTCATCACTGAAATATTACAAAAGAGAACAGAAATGTCCCTTGTGACTACGAAGTTTGAGATGCCCTCATCTCTGCTTCCCTAAAGTCAAGTATTTCATAAACATGATCTAAGTCAATCAGCACAATTTTATTCATTCTACCTTGAAGAGGAAAAAAAAATCAAAAACTCAAAAGGCTGCAAATTCAGGTCAAGTTCATATTAGAGCAAGACTAAGGTGGAGGCAGACATAATTTAGTTAAGTTTCAATTCACCTGGGCATAAACTCTTATACAATAGTATTCCCTGTGTTCTGTTTCCCCCTCCCACCCATCCTTCCTAACTCCCTGCAGCATAAACCTCTATGTCAAAAGAATTTTTAAAAATGCATTTTAGCCAGGTATTCCATGTTTTGCCCCTAATTTAGCTTTTCAACTTTTATTAAATACTCACTTTTATTCCACACTGCACCAGTCAAATTGATTACTTTCTGAGCCCTGGACATCATGGACATCATCTCCACACCTTTCCAAGCAATGTTCCTTCCCCCCTTGAAGCCCTTTCCAGGCTCCTCCAGTTTCCAAAGGCCCTTTGATTCAACAACTCACTTCTATGCTCAGCCATTTGAGAAGCATTCCCCCATCTCTGCTTCTCCCACTCCATAACATTTTTTTTTTCTGTTTTAGGTCCTTTGCTACCATTGTGGAGGCTATCTTTTGTTTTGTCCGTCCAGGATGCCTATCCTGAGACTGGCTGCACCCACTTCTTGGTTCCTTCTCCAACACCTACTCTGTTTCTTTTTCTGTGGCAATTCCTATGTTCCTGGTCATAGTTGGCTGGTTCTAGATGGAGCTCCTATTTCCAGCTGGAAGTTTAAAATTAGAGTCTTGCTTAAGAATTTTTCAACTATAATCGAGAAAAAAAGAAAACTAAGCTTTCTCTTTCAGTGGCCAAAATTGTAAGGTATCACTGTTGGTGGGCTATGGCTTATGTCCATAGAGAACAGGACTACCTAAGTTGATGAGTGAGAAACACAGGTTTGAGAAGAGAGAGTAGGTCCAGACAGCATCCATGTCCTGATTCCTGTGGTTTCTGACTTAAACATTCCTTGCATTCCATGACCAATTTGCCAGTTATTTACCTGTTGTCTCTCAGCTCCATCCTGCCTTTCTGTATTCCGCAAACTGCATTTCCCAATACCCTTTCCCAGCTGGCTTCTTTTACTTACAGACAACAATAGAGGGAGAGAAGGAGACCTGAAGAGAAGGGCAGGGGGTTCCTTTCTGTTTTCTGGCTGTTATTATCAGTGTCTTCCCAGCAGTGCCAGTTGGCTATCAGTTGCTGACTCATCACCACCGCTCAGAGGAACCAATAGTAGCTGGGGTGCAAACAGCTCCTTCCTCAAAAGTCTGAGCATTAGGTTCATAGAGCCACTTATCTGAGATCCACGGTTCTGGAAGCTTACCCCTTTTATTTTGTGCCCCAGCCAAGGGAAGTCTCCTTCCTGCAGTTACCATCTATGTGTTAGCTCAGGGTTCCTTTTTTGTCCTTTCAGCCTTCCAGCATCCATGAAACTATTTCCTATAGATGATTCTCTCTGATAACTAATTGGGATTTCTGTTTTTTTTTCTGGCTGATACATTAAAAAACTTCTTTTTTGTCTAAGGTAGTTTAACTGTTTATTTATTTTGAGATAGAGAGAGAGAAAGCAGGGGGGTGGCAATAAGAGAGGGGTATGGAGGATCTGAAGCAAAAGATCATGACCTGAGCCAAAGTCACATGCTTGACCGACTGAGCCACCCAGGCGCCCCTCTCTAAGGTAGTTCAACCTGGGGTTCTGTTTCTTGCTATCAGGTTACTCCTGACCAATGCAAGCATGCTTCATGGTTATTAATTAGAAGAGCAGCCACCATGTACTGAATGTTTACTGTATGCAAGGTGCTGTGTCACTACTTTATATGGATACTTTTATTTAATACATTCATCATTATCAAATAAGCATATTGACAAGAAGCATGTTTCAGTGTTCATCTCTTACCCCTAACTACTCCCTGCGCGCGCACACACACACACACACACACATGCCTACATGCTGTGTCCCCAAGGCCCCCACAGGCGTATAAGCCCTTTTTTCTCTTCCTGTATCAGCACCAGATAGGCAGACTTCATGCCGGTTGTCAAGGAGCTAGTTTATTCCTGATACCAAAGGGAAAAGGGTCTCTGCATGCCTGCCAGAATGAAGTCCATCCGATACATGAGTGATGTTGCCAAAAGTGCAGGACCAGCCATGCAAGTACTCTCTGTGGTCCCTCCAATAGCCTGGGAACTGTGGAAGGCAAATTTGGCACAAGGGGCATTGGGCTTTGAATATATTGAGTTCATTGTTTTTCAGAAACTTATTTTTAAAGCCAAGCCTTACAAAGAAACTTAAGTCAGGGACAGCAGCCTTGACCTCATCTAACACGTTAAAGGCCCAACTCTTTCATCTGGAGAACTTCTTAGAGACAGGAGACAACTAGAGTCCAGGAATGACAACAGTATAGATCCAGTATGGGATCATCCTCTGGGCACCAGAACATTCTGCCTTCATTCCTGATTCTAATAAAGTGAACTCACTGTGTTATTTCCTTATTGTTCAATTAAGTGAAGCTTAGCTAGGGGAAGGGTATGATTTAACGATAAGTTTTGAGATAATCTGGCAGGGACCAATAATAATATGATGAAGGACCAAGTCAATAGGTTTTGTTGCACATCTGGGGAAATTATAGCAGAGTTAAGATTGGTTAACTTATTTAAGACTACACAATTAAGAACTGAGCTTTGAAATTATTTCACTCAAACCTCATACTTTTAACCATAATATCTTACTGTCTTGTCTCTTTCAGAATATGAACAATACAGAGAGAGAGGGAGAGAGATAGAATTCCAAGCAGCCTCCACACTGTCAGTGTAGAGCCTGATGCAGGGTTCAAACCCATGAACCATGATATGACATGAGCTGAAACCACGAGTTGGACACTTAACTGATTGAGCCACCCAAGTGCCCCTCTATACTCCATTTTTGGCAAGAAACTTTAAAAGAAATTAAATAGATGCATTCAAAGATGGCCCCATTGGAGCACCTGGGTAGCTCAGTAAGTTGAGCATCTGACTCTTGATTTTGGCTTGGGTCATGATCCCAAAGTCATGGGATCAAGCCCTGTGTTGGGGTGCATGCTAAGTGTGGAGCCTGCTTAAGATTCTCTCTCTCTCTCTGTCTCTCTGTCTCTCTCTGTCTGCCTCTCACCCTTGCTCACATGTTTTCTCTCTCTAAAAAATAAATAAAAAATAAAATAAAGAAACAAAGATAGACCCCTTGACAGTTGAGACGCAGTTTACACCTCTGAATTCCTCAGTTTCCTTGACTTGCTCAACTAGATCTCATGCCACCACTGTTAGGCAAGTTTGCCTAGTTCCTGTCAGTCCTGGTTAGGGCCACAAGCATGTTAACAATTTTTGCTCCCATCCATAAAAATTAATTAAAATAATATATTGACCATTTGTTGACTACATGCCACATATTGAACTATGAACTAAAATAGTATTTCCTGTAATCTTCTTGATAAGGTCCGCGAGTTAGGCATTATCTCATTATACAAGTGGGGAAGCTGAGGTTCAAATAGGTGAATTAATTTATGTCCCAAAGCCCCATAGCTGGGCAGCTGCAAAGCCAGGATTTAGAGACAATGCTTTTAATCTCCAAATCACTGTCCTTATCTAGTGCACCAAAGGTAGATGGACTTTGGTGCCACAGACTCAGCCTTGGTGCACTGAATAAACCCTGAGTACCTGATATATTCCAAGTATTTCCCTTCAACACTCCCGTGGCTGCCCCAGTCCATAGAACTCCAAGGTTCGTTGCCTTGCTTCTCTGCGTAGCCCTCTCGTTATATCCAGGGACAGCTTACTAGCTAGGTCCAATATGCAACTCAGATTGCGCATATTCCCCTATAGCAACTCCCAGGGACATACTCAGTCCCTCTGATGAGAATTCTGATCCTCATACTTGTCAAAATCACATCCAAACTTGCTCAGTCCGTTAACATCGCGCATGATAACCTTCTCCAGGCTCCATGGATGACCTGGTTTTCCCTTGTCCTGTCCTAGTGACCATGCCTGCCATCTTTTCTACAAAGGTTTTATCATGTGGTGTGATCTAATTCCCTTGAAAATTGATAACATTTTTCCAGAGTTTAGCTCAAAAGCTGCTTTGGCAGAAGTTGCTTCCAGTGTTATGATTGAACTTTTTTGTTAACAACTGTTCATGTAAGAACTTAGCAAAGTAGCCATTTCTGACTGCGGTGCACTTGGAGATATAGCTTTGTGTGATGGTGCAATATCTGATTCCAGGTGGATAATCTAATAGAGGTCAGTTGGCTACCTGAAAGAATTGGAAAGCTTCTAGGCAGACATTCTAGGTAAATAAACTATCTCACTTCCCTTATCTCCATTTCTTCTGCACATTCTCGTGCTCCACTCAGGCAAATGTGCTCAACATTCCCTTTGTATCATCATCCTAATCAGCCTTGAAGACTTCTTCCATCACACGCTTGGCCCAGAACAATTCAATTCATTCATTTCTTATGTGATAATCTCCTGAATGTGATTGTCTCCCGAATTATCCACAAAACTCCATCAGACAAATTGAAAGCGAAGTTGCAATTATCTCTGAACTCTATCATTTTCTAAACCAGCAACTACCTTTTCTCTCTCCTGTCTTACTACCTTACAAACACTTTTATCAGCAAACAGCAGCTATCAAGATTTCTTTAATGCATCGGGTTACATCTTCAGTTACAAACTAATAAGAAGTTAAAAAAGATAATGTGCATTTTAACAAAAATATCACAAACAGAATTAATTTGATTTATAATCTATTTTAGATTTCAGTGATTATGGCCCACAGGGACCTTAAGAATTAAGCAGTTGGTAATTAACATTAAGCTGAGTGACCAAAGAACTGGATAGGATATCAAAAGGACTGAGTTTCAGTTCTGTCTCTTCCACTAGTCCTCTATAATGGCTGACAATTCTTTTCATATTTTGGGATTCCCTGAAAATACAGAAATTTGGACCGCATGGTATTCTAGGTTCTGAAATCTTTCATGGTTACAGCATTTACAAACCCACTTTAATATTTTATTAAGAAACAGATGTTAACTTATTCAGGTTAGATGAATCACTGGGACAGATTTGGGCTGATTTACCAGCCACCCTTCACCACTGAAAGATTCTCCTTCTGGTTCCAACCTGGAAGACTATGGGTTTTATTTTTACTAAGAAAGGAAACTTTTCATTTATGTATTTGACCTTCATTCATTTAAATAGAGTACTACATGCTAGGCATCAGGGTAGGAACCAGAGATGCAAGGGGGAGTAGTACAGAGGAGCTCAGAATATAGAAACAAGCATTAGCCAAATAGTCAAACAATAAATACAATTACACAATGCAGTAAGTGCTATTGTAGCTCTGGTGTAACAGGTTCCCTCACCCATGTGCTTTATCTGCTGTGATGCTCCTTACTCTACTATGTGGTAGAGGACAAATGTGTCTGTGAGTGTGTGCGTGTGTGTGTGTGTGCGCGCGCGAAGGGGCCCCAGTCTTTATCTTAGCTAATATCTTTGCCTGGACATGAAAGGGTTTTCGTAGCCCAGGTTTTGATATCTTACATAAAATGGCAAGGTACAAATTGTCACTCTGTGAGTGAGATGGATTGCATTTTCTGCTTTCAAATTACTCTCTGTATCAATACATTACAAATTACCTAAGAGCAAGCACTCCTCATCAAAGTAAGTATTTTCTTCTAAGATAACTGATATCCTTATGAGTTATGAGAATAACACATTTATCCCATTAACATAACTTTTTACCTTACTCCTTACAAAATAATAATTCTGTCAGGATACTGTCAAAACGTCTGACCTCTTCCTAAACCAATTTATACGATAAGGCCGATTTTATTAGCTTGGAAAGTCTGTGTCTGGACCAGATGGGCCTGATATAAAATATTCTTTTTGATCATATCATCTCTCCCAAGCTAGAAGAATAAAACCAGATGTGTGGAGAAGTTCAGTTCAGTCATTCATTCAATTAAACTATGAAAGAATATAAAACTGAGGTATCCAACTTTATCCAGAGGCCCTGATTATGGGCATTACTAATAAGGAATGACATCAAAAATCTAAAGGCCATCTCACTGAAAGAGGATCTAAAGGCCCCACCAGGAAACACTCAAACCTAATGATTCAAGTCAATGTCGACCATTAGTTGATTTGATTCTATTGGTTCATTCAGTTATTTGTGCAAATGTACACAGCTTTATTTACCATGTATACAATACGATGCCAAAGACAGAAGTGCTCTTTAACTAATTTATAATCTAGTTGAGCCTTTTATCTACCACAAGCATACAAACAATATTTATTAGCTACGATAGCCAAAAGGTATATTTTTCTTCTTATAACCTAATGCTTCTGCACTAACAGTGTAAAAGATTTGTGTTATTCGGTGTTGGTTGAACATTTTTTTGACTACCCCTTTTCTTTCTTGATTATTGAGAACATAGAGAAAAATGATTTTCTAGGTTGTTGCTGTCTCTCTCTTGTGTGGGAGAAAAGGATTCAACAGGTACCCTGGGAACCCATTAAAGTAAAAAGCATTCTTGAAAAGTGCAGTCAGAGGAATAAATTAAATATCTTAGCATGTGATGACCCATTCTGGAATTTGTGGTTCTATTATTCTTATGGCCTGGTTTCAATAACTGGGGTGTTCATGGAAATGGCATCAGATGAAGGCCACTGTACATCTCAGCACAGATGCTGGCAAAATTTCTACCAAGCATAACTCAGCTCTATAACTAATCAAACAAAAGTAACACAGGGTTGAGTAGCTTGTAATTTCCTGTAGAAGTCTGTAATGTTGGGACTTGAGATCTAACTCAGTGGCATTTGACTGCGTGTTAATAGTGTTTCCTTTTAATGGGATAAATCTTAAGTGTTGTTGGCTTAGTTTGTGAGGGTTTCTTGAGTGTTCTCAAGCCTTGCAGAGTGGTGCTCAGAAAATCTGTCCTTAGTGTCCTGGGTTCCTGATGAAAAGCTAATAAACTTCGACTACATTCATTGAAACTTAATACCTTCTGTATCAAGTTGGAAACAGACTATAAGTGGAGTATTGTGTCCTGTTCTGAGTGCTGCACTACAACAGTGACACTGGCAACTATAAAATAGAAGGTGCCAGAAGTGCCACCTGGGAAGTAGCCCAGGAGGAAAGTTTTACAAGGACTAGTTAAAAAGAATACTGGATGTTTTCTCAGAAGAAATGAAGACACACGGTTGGGGAAGATAGGGAAAAGTTAAGGAATTAGCTTGTTTAGCTTTGTTCCAAAAGACTCCATAAAGACTCGGTGGAAATTACTGGTAGGCAAATTGGCAGGTCAAAAATTAGGAAGAAAATACAGAGCTACTCACATATAGAAAGAGCTATGTCTCAAAACAGAATCCACCCCAGACGATGGTATTCCAGATGACTACAGGGACCTGACTCCCTGGAGTGTGTAAGGGAGAATCCTGTGATTGAAGGAGGTAAATCTGATTTAGGTACAAAAGGCTAAGGTCTTGGAGTTGGGCACACCTGTGTTTGTAGATCAGCTCCATAATCTCTTGGCTATAAATTTGAGTAAAGAATTACCTTATCTGAACCCAAATCCTGCCATCTTAAAAACAGAGGTTAACACCTTCCTCAACATTATTTGTTTTGTTTTGAATAAATAAGACTCTGTTTGTCAATGGTCTATTGAAATGCTTGGCACATAGGAGGCAGTTCTCTGAGTAACTTGTAGGGGTTCCTTCTAGTTTTCAGAATCCCAAATTCTAAGAATGATTCTGGGAGTGTATCACATTTTTTGCTAGTTACCTTGTCCTGTGCTAACTCTATCTTTTCTGACACATATTGTGATCCTGCCTAAATATGTTATTTATTGGCTTGGGGTAAGTACCCTGTGGTCAAACCTGTGACCAGAGGTTCTGAAATGAATGTGAGATTACTCAGGTGATAGTTAGTATTTTTATCATAAAATCATGAGTTAGGTTAATTTGAGATGGTATGTTTTGCCCTGCCTTTAGAACTTGGGGAGAAAATTCACCACACTTTACTGTGTATTGGGATATCAATCAGGGTTTGTGCTTTGGCTTTAGTATACAGTAGCTCTATAAACTCTGTTGACCTCAGAGTCCTACTCATTGAAACAAGGATATTGATTAGATAATCTTTAAAGAACCTCCTTATCTATAGAAATCACAGGATTTTACTATCTAGGCAGCTCTGTCAATATTTTTCTAGAATGGAAAGTGAGGATAACACCTTAGAGAATGCAATTTGAATTCCAAACAACTCTATTATGGCAAAGAAGTAGGAAGAAAGCAGTGGGAAAATGTTCATTGCAAACTAATATGGAGGAAAGTAAATGGTACTAATTCAAGGTAAGAAAAATACCAAATTTAGATTATACAAGAGGCCTCAAGTATACATGAGTCAGGAAGTTAATAAGATTAATGAAAAGAGATACACAAGGTATCATGGAAGATCCAAATCTTGTAAGAGACAGTCAAGAAAGCTTTTCAAGATCTCTTCTTAATAGAGGAGGAGTTTGTCAGGCTGGGAGAGAAGGAGTTAGGGCTCAGGCCCAAGTGAGTGTGGGGGGACACTTGGTACTTGGGGAGCAGCAAGTGGGTCCAGTATACCAAGAGTTCCAGGCGTGTATTAAAGAGTAGCAAGCTGGGGCGCCTTGGGTGGCTCAGTCGGTTGAGCGTCCGACTTCGGGTCAGGTCATGATCTCGCGGTCCATGAGTTCGAGCCCCACATGGGGCTCTGTGCTGACAGCTCAGAGCCTGGAGCCTGTTTCAGATTCTGTGTCTCCCTCTCTCTGCCCCTCCCCCACCCATGCTCTGTCTTTCTCTCTCTCTGTCAAAAATAAATAAACTTAAAAAAAAAGAGTAGTAAGATATGAAGACATGAAGTCAAAGAAAGTGAGCATTTCTGAGCTAGTGTTGTGAATAGGAGCTTGGGCATATCACCTTTATCACCCTCATTTTTCTCAAAAAAAAATGTTCATGGGTGTGTAATTATGTAGGCGGCATACTACGGCACAAGAACTAACCAGCTCCCGTATTTCTTTCCTACCATACTTCCACGAACATTTATTGTGCATTTGCACCAGGGTAGCCCTTCAGGACATGCGGCAGATGTTCAGGTCCTCGCTCTAGACAGCAGAACATCTCTTGTCTATGCAACTCCATGATTTGAGAAACCCAAACTTTGTTCCATTTCCCCATTCTCCCAGGCCTCCCCCTGCTCGGGCTCCCTGATTCAGCAGGCAGCCCAGGTTACGTCCAAAAACCTTTGTTGGTGCCATGCACAGGGATCTCGGGTATCTGCAGGGCAGGCTGCTTCACTCTGGTACCTTTCTCAGCCCTGCTATGTTCCAGTTCTCCATTCCTCTGTGTTCATGGTGATAAAGGGAAAGATTCATAAACTGCCAGCCAAGCAGATTTCTAAATGGGGATTAAATTCAGGTCTCCCCTCATTGCAGGCACCCCTAATCTTTAGGAACTAGTTTACCAGAGTCTCCTGAGCTCTGAAGCAACTGGCCACCCCTCCTCCACAGGCAACAGTGAGGAAGGAAACAGGCACTCTTTGCAAACTGTACTTCCCAAAAGGTTCACTCCCTCCTCCCCTTCTTGGTTCTTCTTGTAACAACTAGAGTTTGGGCAGTTTTGGTGCCTCCCACTGAGTCCCTCACATAAACTTCTGAAGGCTCATTGTTTTTAAAATGTGTCATACTTTATAGTGTCTTGTCCTAAAGTTTGGACCTTAAGTGCCCACTACTTACATTGTTTAAAAAATGACCTAGTGCCCAGAACTGTGGTTTACCTTTTAGGCACTGAAGTTTAGAAAATTAGGACACAGGTCAGAGGATTCCTATCTAAAACCTTAATTGTTTAATGAAAGAGCTAAGTACCAAAGACATGAAGGGGTTGGTCCAAGATCACGTATTTGCTACTAGATACTAAAACTGTATGAGTTAAGATGCTTCTGGTTGCAAGAGGGGCGCCTGGTTGAGCGTCCAGCTTTGGCTCAGTTCATGATCTCGCAGTTTGTGGGTTGGAGCCCCACGTCAGGCTCTGTGCTGACAGCTCAGAGCCTGGAGCCTGCTTCGGATTCTGTGTCTCCTTCTCTCTGTTCCTTTCCTGCTCATGCTCTGTCTGTCCTCTCTCTCTCAAAAATAAATAACGATTTTAAATAATAATAATAAAAAAAAAAGAGATGCTTCTGGTTACAAGAAACTCTGACTCTGAGTTGTGTTAAACAATAACAGGATGCGTTATATTATGTATTATATAACAAAAAGTCCAGAAGTGGAACAGCCTGAAAGCAGAGCAGAGTCAAGAGCTCTTGACTCTTACTCTGCTCCTCTCTCTGCTTTGCCCTTGTCCCAGGTGTCAGCCTTGGGTTGGGCCTGCATCCCATGTGCTCCCAACATGTAACTGTGGCAAAAAGAATTCTTTGTTCTTGTCTAACCAGCAAAAGAGATTCTTTCCTCCAAATGTAAAATGGAAATTCTTCTCTGTACTCTGACTGAGCCAAATTGATCATATGCTCAATTCTGTACCAATATAGTCACAAAGAAATGCCTGTGCACTGATTTGCTTAAACCTGGGTCCCTGAATAAACCACTGGTTCGGGGTAGAATTACTCTGCTTGGTTTAGTTATTAGGATCCATTTATGGAGTGCGGGTAAGTTAAGCTGTTTCTCTCTCTCTCTCTTTCTCTCGGGGCTGGATCCCACAACCTTGGAATCATGACCTGAACTGAAATCAAGAGTTGGATGCTCAACCCACTGAGCCACCCAGGTGCCCCAAGTTAAACTATTTTAAAGTCACAAATATGACTGTCAGGGAGTGGTGAGGGGTGGTTATCTAAACAAAATTAGGAAGGAGGAAGGAAGGAATGGATACTGCCTAAGCAGCAAACAGTATAAACTGCAGGAACCTAGGGACCCCCTTATGTTCCAGTCCTGCTTTGATTGACTGACATAGAGGAAGAAAGATAAAGAACTCTAGAACAATCTAATACTTAAAAGAGTACCACATTCAGAATAGACATTGTGTGATCCTTCCTATGAATAATGATGCTGAGATAGTCCAAACAGAAAAAATAGCTAAGGAGAGGGCAGCAATTTTATTCTGCCAAGACAAGGCCATCTGCTATGACATCACAGGTAGACACAGCAGCACATTTTATCCTGTGAGGTTGCCAAGGCAACATAGTCTGACTGTGACAGCAGGTTAAGGTGGCAGCACAGAAACTGACATTTTCTAAGATTTATTTTTTATTGTGAAAAACAATTTAGACTAAAACACAACTTACTGTTGGAGAATATTTTAGATTCTCGGGGGTAGTTTAGCCAGAGAAAAGGTAATTAATTGCTGTTGATCAATATATTTTGGATATTCTTTGATGACTTAAAATGATCAATAAATCCCAATGGTTGGAGTCTGAGAAGGCTCATAGATGATGGGTCTCATTGCTTTGTTTAACTGCTTCTTTTTCTGATTCTTTTTGAATTTTTGAGTATTTTTATCAATAAGGTACGTTTGTGCAGATAAGGCTTTTTCCCCTCTTAATTTATTTCTCAACCAACTTTTGTTCTATTGCAGCTATTTGATGAGACTCTTTTCAATACTTTTTTGCACCTGCATTCCACAGTGTCTATCACAAAGCTAAACAAATAGATGGCATTGAATCATACCTATTGGTGAATTACTCTTTCTTCATGCTTAGTTTCCTTTAAAATTTGTATTCCACCACCAATTTTCTAAGTTAATTTCCCTTATTTGTTTCTTTTTGGTTGAGATTTGTCCAAAATGAATAATGGGTTGAAAATGAAGTTTATAGGGGCGCCTGGGTGGCTCAGTCAGTTAAGCATCCGACTTCGGCTCAGGTTATGATCTCACGGTTCACAGGTTCGAACCCTGCACCGAGCTCTGTGCTGACCGCTCAGAGCCTGGAACCTGCTCTGGATTCTGTGTCGCCCTCTCTCTCTGCCCCTCCTCAGCTCGTACTCTGTCTCTCTCTCTCAAAAATAAATAAGACATTAAAAAAATAAAATTAAGTTTACAAAACAGCATGAATCTCATTAAAGAAACACAACTACATTATCTGTTTACCAGCCTGAGATATAATTCGTATACCTCTTTTATCTTTTCAATTAATGACTGAAACTCTCAAATACTCTTACAAGTGGCAGAGTCCAGTGTCTCCTTGAGGCTTCAAAATTGATGGTGCAAGAAACACGGGACTTTCTCATTAATTAATTAATTAATTAATTCATAGAAAAAAATGTTATGGAGTGACCATTATATGCCAGGTACAGGTGCTAGAGACACAACAGTGGACGAATTCTATTTTCAGATACTCTTAGAGAGAACTAGGAAACTTACGTCCACAAGAATTGATGCTCTGATCATTTCCATATGGTTTACTGCTGACCATTCATTCCATACCATTGGATTGAAACTTGTCCATCATGAAGTGATACTTTCTCATGTCCAGATTCTTACTCAGTGTTGAATTAGCACCTTACCCTGAAATTCAGAGTTATTATACCTTAGTTCAAATTTATAGCCATTTTCTCCAAAGCTTATAATTGAGGCAGGAAAAAATAAGTCTTGAATGAGTTGTTTTTGTGTGGAATGATTTCTTTATTTTTTTTAAGTGGTCAAACTTTTTATACATTGCTCCTACACCACACAACAGAAGATTCCAGAAAACCCAACAAAATACTAACTTTTCTTGCCTTTTCTTTTTTTTTTTTTAAGTTTATTTTTTATTTTGAGAAGAGAGCACAAGTGGGGTAGGGATGGAGAGAGAGAATCCCAAATGGGCTCTGTGCTGTCACCGCAGAGCCTGATGTGGGGCTAGAACCCACAAACCATGAGCTCGTGACCGAAGCTGAGATCAAGAGTTGGACGTTTAACCAACTGAGCCACCCAGGCGCCCCAATCCTAACTTTCCTTGAAAGCCTGAACAAGGGAGAAGGCGCTACTATGGAAAAAAGCACAAAATTCCTTCCTGACCCTTCTCCTTTATCCTTAAAGTATTTAAGCTGTCAGCGGAAGTGCAGCAAACCCTCTTGCTCCTCCCCACCCCAGGGCATAGGTTAAGTTTCATTTCAGCTGGGAAAAAGGAAAAAGAAAAAAGGAAAAGCCATATGACTAGACGAGGGTCAGAAAACTGTGTGAGACCATTTGAGGTCTCCTACTTTGGTGGAAGGGCAAGATCACCAAGCAAGCTCCAACTGAGACCCTTGGATGTAGGGCCTGCCTAAGAATGAAGCAAAAGAAGGGTAAAAAAGAGTATCCCTATGACCCCACTACCACTACCATGCCAGCAACCAACAAGGAACAAGCTATGGCAGTCTACTGCTGAGTGAAAGGTACGAGTATTAGAGAGACAACTTCTCTGATCTGTAGGTACACAGCCAAGGCCTAAAGCTGAGGGTAGAGCAGCAGCGTTGACAAAACTATCTGGTAAGCCAACTCTTACCATAGGCACAAGGTAATATCAGAAGGATTAAACTGGTGAGGCCCTGAAGCAAGAACAAAATTGAAACCAGCTGGATTTCTGACCTTATTTACTTAAACACTGGCAGAAGATGCAGTATTCCTGTTTCCAGGCATAAAAAATATTGACCTCACTCTCTACTATTCTACATACCACATCGAGCATGCAAAAAAAAATACAACTTCTGTCAGGAGAGAAAACAATTGATAGAACCAGACCCAGAGACTGCCCAGTTATTGAAATTATTAGACATCAAATTAACAATTAATCTATGAAAAAAGAAAAGGTGGACAACATACACAAACAGTTGAGGAATATCACCAACCCAGAGAATTGAAACTGAAAAGGGATGCCAAATAGAAATGCTTGAAAAAAAAAATGGGTAACAGAGATGAAAAACAGTTTTAGTGGACCCATCAAGAGAATCAGGACAGCTGAGAAAAGAATCAGTAAACAAAAGCCAAGAGAATTCTTTTTTAGCAGACTTGTACCATAAGAAATGCTAAAGACAACTCTTCAGGCAAAAGGAAGATGCTGTCCGGGAGAAACTTTGATGCACACAGGAATGAAGATCTTTGGGAATGGTGAAAATAAACACAAATATAAAAGTTTTCTTTTTATTTCTAATCACTCTAAAAAATAATTGGCTGCCCAAAGTAAAATTAATAGTGATGCCTCACGGCACATGTAAAAGAAAAATGTATGGCAGCAACAATATCAAATATGGGAGGGAAGAATAGAGCATGTGCCATGAGGTTCTTAAATAATATTGAAGTAGTATAATATTCTTTTAGGGAAACATGCCTTATTAATGATAAATATTGTAAATCTTGGAACAGCCACCAAAAATAAAATTGTTTAAAAAGATTTGTGAATAATGGGCCACATGTGGAGATAATATTTAATATTGAAATATACTCAATCCAAAACAAGTGGGAAAAATAGGAGCAAAGAATGCATGGAACAAGTTGAAATCACTAAATAAAATATTAGGTTTTAACCAAACACATATCAATAGTTGAACATATCAGCTAAAAGAGATGATCATATTGGATAAGAGAGCAGCTTGACTGTATGCTATCTATAAAAAACTAATTTTAAATACAGGTTAAAAGTAAAAAAATGAAAAATAGATTTACTATAAAAACACTAATCAAAAGAAAGCTAGAGAAGATAAATAGCAGATAAAGTGAACTTTAGAACAAGAAATATTACCAGGGATGATGACAGACATTATTACATAATGATAAAGAGGTCAATTTATCAAGAAGACATAGCAATCCTAAATGCATACGAACGTAACAATGGGGCTTTCAAAATGCCTGAAGCAAAAACTCATAGGAAATGAAGAAATTGACGAATCCACAATTGCAGTTGGTGACTTCAATATTTCTATCCCAGTAATTGATGAAACAAATAGACTTTAAATATCAGTGAGGATAGAGAAGATACAAACAACACTATCAACAAGCCTGACCTAACTGACATTAACAGAACTCTCCTTCCAACAAGAGTAGAATGCACATTATTTTCAAGTGCATTTGGAAGTGTACCACAATAGAGCACTTTCTATAAAATTGTGTATCCTTAAAACAAACTTGAATTTTAATGAATTTAAAATAATTGAAATCATGCAAAACATGTTATCATTCAGAAATTGAACTAGTAATGAACAGAAAAATACCTAGAAAATCTTGAAAAATTTGGAAATTAAACAACACAGTTCTAAGTAACCCATGGCTCAAAGATCAAGACCCAGTGGAAATTAGAAAATATTTTTAGGGGCGCCTGGGTGGCTCAGGTGGTTAAGCATCTGACACATGAGTTGGATCAGGTCATGATCTCAAGGTTCATGAGCTCGAGCCCCACATCAGGCTCTGCGCTGACAGTGTGGAGCCTGCTTGGGATGCTCTCTCTCTTTGCCCCTCCCCTTCTCTCTCTCTCTCTCTCTCTCTCTCTCTCTCTCTCTCTCAAGATAAATAAATAAGCTTTAAAAAATGTTTTTAAAAAAGAAAATATTTTTAAACAAATGAAAATAAAACACAATGTATACAATGTGTTCAATGTAGCTAAGCAGTAATTGAAAGGAAACTGCTAGAAATAAATGTTTAGTAGACAAGAATTATCTCTAATCAATAAGCTAAGTTCTATCTTAAGAAACTAGAAAAAGAGCATATTAAACCAAAAATGAAAGAAGGAATTAATCATGATCTGTATAAATGGAATATAAAATAGAATAACAGCAGAGAAAACTTAATAAAATCAAAAGCTGTTTGTCTAAAAATCAGTAAAATTGATGCATATCCAGTAAATCTGATCAGAAAGGGAAGTCATAAGTTACCAGTATTGGAAGTGAGAACAGTGATGTCACTACACATCCTACAGATTGTGTAGATATTGAAAATTATCAATTTTAGATACAGATACTGAAAATTATTAAGGGAATATGTGAGTAACTTTATATCAATAAAGTAGTTGCCATGGGCTGAGTATTTTAGGGGAGAGTTTGGCTGGGTGTTTTCAGGGCCTGACTATGAAATGGTGGGATAAAGAAATTCTTGTGATCAATGGAGCCCTTCTATACCTTGGTTGCTGTGGTTGAGCAACTAGATGTGTTTGTCAAAACTCACAGGGCTGTACATTACAAGAGTTCGATTGTATTCAATGTGAAGTCATTAGTTTCTTCAGTTTAAGTTACTTCATCATCATGAGGCACCTGGGTGACTCAACTGATTAAGCATCCAACTCTTGATCCCAGTTCAGGTCTTGATCTCAGGGTCGTGAGTTCAAGCCCCACACTGGACTCTATACTGAGCTCTGTGCTGGACATGAAGTCTACTTAAAAAAAAAAAAAAAAAAGACAGATACTTCATCATCATTTTTTCTCAATCATTCTCTACATGTGTAATAGCCGTATCTAACTTTTGGGCTTCTTATCCTCTTGTTTTTAGTTCGCGTAGATTAGAAAACTTATTAGATGTCGAAACTTTTAGTTATTAAAAATTCTTGCCATGGAGATTGGAGAGGACTACATAGAAATGACAACTATGTGCAGTGTATAACCTTGAATTGGATCTGGAACAGAAAAGGACATTATTGGGAACTGGTAAAAATTACAAAACGGAAAAATAGTCTCAAACATAGGATTTTTCATTTAAATATGTTTCTTAAACTAACAAATATATGTAATCCAAATAAGAACAATATTAAAAACAAAAAAATAAAAGACTTTGCGTCGATGCAGCTGAAGAAAATCCCAGCAACACCCACCATTGGCCATCTCCCAAGTGGACTTGTTTATTGAAGCAAAGGATGTAAGACAGGAGCGATGTGCTGCTCGTGAGTGTTTGCAGCTGCCCTTGTCTCTCCCAGCTTTTGACTCTGGGGTGTGTGAAATTTACTGTTCAATAAGAGGGGAAGCTCGGATCTACTCCATGCAATGATAGAAGATGACAGGCCCATGCCTCATCTAAACCTTGTCACAGACATCTTTTTTTTTAATGTTTATTGGTTTTGAGAGAGAGAGAGGAAACATGAGCTGGGCAGAGAGGGAGAGAGAGTATCCTAAGCAGGCTCCACGCTGTCATCACAGAGCCCAACAGGGGACTCAATCCCTGAAATATGACCTGAGCTCAAATCGAGAGTCAGACACCTAACCGACAGAGCCACCCAGGCACCCCCAACTCTGTCACAGACATCTTAATGAAGCCTTTTGTGCACCAATGGCAAAGAATCCAAAATTAAGAAATCCGTGATTTATAACATTTTACTTTTAAGTTTGGTTTATGATAACTCTTTATTGTGAATGAAATGTTTTCTCTTTTTTTTATTGATTTATTTATTGTTTAATTTACATCCAAGTTAGTTAGCATATGGTGCAACAATGATTTCAGGTGAAATGTTTTCTCGTGACATAACTGTCAGTGACTTCCTGGGCATGTCCAGACTTGCTCATGAATTTCTAGGATTAACTCCCACATTCCATTTGCAGTCCTCTTGTGTTCATCACACAATTTGGCATTCACCTCCTTTTTTACATACAACATTTGAGACTTCTTTTTGGAGATTATCCCACAAAATTGTCTCGAATCTCTTTGTCTCTGTGTTCTTGGTGTCTCTCAATCTTCTGCTGGAATTTCTATATAGTTAGGAGGAGTTCATACTTTTTTGTTGTTGTTGTTCTTAAGGAAAACAAGCTTCCCTGAGTATTTCTTTGGTATGTCAATTAATCCACGGTGGAAAGAAGTAGCGGGCATCCCCTGCCCTCCTAATGAATACAATAAAAAGGACGTGTATCACTGAATTGTAAAAATTTAATCTAGAATTCTTCATTTGGAAACAAAGTGGATGTTCAAAAGAACCTAATATTGTTCTTTTATGATTTTGATAAATTCTTTGTCTATATTCCTGTAAGAAAGTGACTACAAAATAAGGGAAACTCCTTGGTAGTTGAAGAAATTTTTCTTCACATTGTGGGTTTAGAGGACACTACTCCCCACTCATAATTTGTCCAAATTAATGGCTTTTCTAAGGCTATGTGCATATATCAGGTAAGAATTTTCAAGTCATATCCTTAGAACTGTCCTTTTTCCCCTTAGAACTAAACATGGTTTCTTTCTTCAGAACAACTACTCCATCAGTAATGAAATACAATGTTGCCAATTCAGAGTAAAATTTGACAT
The DNA here is from genome assembly GCF_018350195.1 of Panthera tigris. Taxonomy (NCBI): domain Eukaryota; kingdom Metazoa; phylum Chordata; class Mammalia; order Carnivora; family Felidae; genus Panthera; species Panthera tigris. Next base: position 54,468,008 of record NC_056667.1, on the reverse strand, counting down.
TTTAGATGTTCTTAGGGGAAATGCTATCCCTTTAACTTTTTTCATCAATCTTTTTTACTCTAACATGGCATCTAGGTTTCCAGGGGCCCTCAGAGCCTGTTGACCATACATAATAGGGGAATTGTCCTGGTCCCCAGGTACTCCGAGCTTGTCTGTCTTCCAGTGTCACATCCACAATCCTCTTGGCTATACTAGAAACATCTTTTGATCTCAGTGCTCCATTGGTGAGTGCAGGAGCTGAGTTCACCTCTGGCCCATCAGCCTGGGTGCCTCACACACCATGACCATGGTGTTGTGACAACTCCACATGTGCTCCCTATCTCCCAGGGCAGAGGGGAAACAGAGCACACACTTCCCCTCATCAAAAACCTTCTGATTTCTCTGAGTGCACTATCATCCCCTACATCTGTCATCTTGAAGTTAAAGGGAGAAGGGCTATCAGTGCTACTTTTCAAATCTCCTCACCGGTTTGTCTCTTGAATTCCTTAGAACACTCTCTTCTCAACTTGGAGGTACTTGGTATCTCCTCAGGCTCTGTGCTTACTTATTTTGTGTATGTGACAGAATATGGGGAACACAATAAGACAGAGAAAAATGACTAGAAAAATATTTGCAGAAATCTGTAGTTTCTTCCAGGACCGCAGCTTTTCTTAAAAAAAAAAAAAAAATGTTACTTTTTAGAAGAGTTTTAGGTTCACAGCTGAATTAAACAAAAGGTATGCAGGTTACCCATAGACAGAATGGGTATGCCTCCCCATTATCATCACGCAACAGAGGGCACATTTTTTTCTTTTCTTTTTTTTTTTTTTTTAATGTTTATTTATTTTTGAGACAGAGAGAGACAGAGCATGAACGGGGGAGGGGCAGAGAGAGAGGGAGACACAGAATCAGAAGCAGGCTCCAGGCTCTGAGCTGTCAGCACAGAGCCCGACACGGGGCTCGAACTCACGGACTGTGAGATCGTGACCTGAGCTGAAGTCGGACGCCTAACCAACTGAGCCACCCAGGCGCCCCAGAGGGCACATTTTTTATGATTGATGAACCTCCATTGACTATGAGTATTCAAATAAATTGAACTAAAGTCCATACCTCACCTTAGGGCTCATTCTTGGTGTACTTTCTATGGGTTGACCTAATGCACATGTATCCAGCATTATAGTACCACACAGAGTGGTTTCACTGTCCTAAAGGTCCTTTGTGCTCCTCCTTTTTATCTCTTTTTTTTCCCAACCCCTGGCAACCCCTGATCTTTTTACCATCTCCATAGTCTCACCTTGTAGTTGGAATCATACAGCATATAACCTTTTATGACTTTTTTACTTAGTAACAAACACTATTCTAAAAGATTCACCTACGTTTCACTGATGCTAAGATGCTTTGTTTATAAAACACATTATTTTATGAGCCACTACGAAAAAGTATGCTAATTAAATATGAACATGGCTTTCTTTCACTTTGAGTTTTCATTTTATACTTAGCAAAGATGGCACTTATGTTAATGCATTTAAAAAAAAATCAGAGATCACAAACATTCACATATAAAAAGGGAACTATAAGAAAAAGAAGTTATTTAACATATTTCTAAAACTTATTTACATTTGGAGACTGTCTATTCTCAGTAAGTTTTGAGAGTGCTTCACTTTAGGATTCTAGTTCCAAGCTTTTCTTTCAAGCCACTGACACCCATTCTCCAGTTTTGATACTGGAGTTTCTTGGAATCTGACTATAAAGTGTCACCTGGAATGTTTTCCAATAGGTAGGATTCAGGTTGCATCCTAAAATGGTCCTTAATGGGGGCGCCTGGGTGGCTCGGGTGGTTAGGCATCCCACTTCAGCTCCAGTCGTGATCCCATCATGGTACGTGAGTTCAAGACCCACGTCAGGCTCTGTGCTGACAGCTCAGAGCCTGAAGCCTGCTTTGGATTCTGTGTCGCCCTCTCTTTCTGCCTTCCCCTGCTCACCCTTTGCTTCTCTCTCTCAAAAATGAACATTAAAAAAAATTTTTTTAAATCGTCTTTAATGACTTGTGTCCTGAAACATGGAGCAATTGCAAGTATCCTGTTGTGTCACCTGGAACAGTGACAGTCCTAACTGGGGAGCGATTGCTTTATCAGGACTGCTGCGTGGACATCGGCAGGGGAAGCCCCATTCTTCGTAAGAACGTCCTGATTCTGAGATGCTAAACTGCGAAAAAGAAGGTCTTGGAGTCAGTGACATACAGGTAAACCACTTAATCCTCGCGACACTCTGAGGCAACTACTGTTAGTATCTCTGTTTCACGGATAAAGGAACCTATCTCAGTCAGCTCAGGATGCTATGACAGATTACTAAAGACTGGGTGGCCAATGAACAAGTTGACTCCTTATAGTTCTGGAGGCTGAAAATCTGAGTTTGGGGGTCAGCAGGGTAAGGTTCTTATGAGAACCCTCCTCCAAGTTGCAGACTGCCAATATCTCCTTGTGTCATCACATGGTGGTAAAACAGCTAGAAAGCTGCCTGTGATCTCCTTTTTTTTTTTTTTTCTAATGTTTATTTATTTTTGAGAGAGGGAGAGACAGTATGTGAGCGGGAGAGGGGCAGAGAGAGAGGGAGACACAGAATCCATAGCAGGCTCCAGGCTCTGAGCTGTCAGCACAGAGCCCAATGCGGGTGGAACTCACAAACCCTGAGATCACAACCTGAGCTGAAGTCAAAGCTCAACTGACTGAGCCACCCAGGCACCTCCCTGTGGTCACCCTTTATAAGAACACTAATCCCATGTAGGAGGCCTTCACCCTTATGACCTAATTACCTCTCAAAGCTTTTATCTCCTAATACCATCATACTGATGGTAAGGATTCCAACATAGGAATTTTGGATGGACACAAACATTCAGTCCATATGAAAATCCAAGATACAAAAATTTCCAGAAATGTTTTCAAGGTCACACAGTACCAAGCAGTCTGGCTCTGTTGTGCCTCACTACATGGTTCCCCTCCTTACTTCCTCATGGCTGTGATCCAGGGTCTCCGCCCCAGAGAGGTCTTTCCTGACCACCTGAACTAAAGTAAAGTAGCCTTCCTCATCATCTTGTGTGTTCTCACTCTACTTTCTCCACAGCACATACCGTGACCAGACATTATAGTAGATGGTCCTCAGCTTGTTTATCGTCAACCTTCCTGTCGAGATTGTAAATTCCATCTGAGCAGGGAACCTGATTGTTGTATCCCAAGTATCTATAACAGTGCCTGGCACATAGTAGCCATTTAGTAATTATGGGTTGAATAAATTGAAAATGTAGATGCAAAGATGTCAACCATGCATCTTTCTTTTCTACGAGACACAGTGGGACCTTTTCAACGTTGAATATGTGTCATTGCAAACAGGACTTTGTTTCATGATCGGTGGTGTCCCCTCTGATGACTCATCATGTAGAGGTAGTGTAAATGAAGTGGCAAAGACTAGAGACTGTAACAGCCTCCTGCCTGGACTTGAATCCTGGCTCTAGTACTTACTAGCTATGTGATCTTGAGCAAGTTCCTGAATGCCTTTATACTTCAATTTCATAGCCTTTAACTTGGCAATAATAACAGTAAGGATTAAATGAGTTAACACATTTAAGATACTTTTAACAAAAAAATAAATAAACATTAAAACACAAATAAAACGCTTTTAACAGTGTCTAGCACATGTTAAATGTGATGTAGATGTTACCTATTATTACTATTACCACTCAGCCACGCAGTGCTCTTATAAGAGAAAATTAGACTAGGTTTTTAAAGTTCTTTTAAAATATTTTAGTGTCGGTAATTATTTATTCATATATTTATTTTGTGAGTGATTTGTCCTCTAAGAGCCAGAGTATCCCATTGTCTATTTCTACATATTTTAGAGGAAGGACAGGACTGGTAACAGTGCCCAGGGCAGATATAGACTCAGATGACGGGCACACGGGGATTTACATTATTTGTTGTTATCATTATGCTAATGATTCACTTTGTAAAAACAAAAAGAAAAACAATAGCCTAGCCCTTCTAGGGAAAATCGGGCCATTCAAAATGCACTTAATTTTACAATGGATTTGAGACAGAGTTCTTGGATATGACTCCAAAAGCACAGGCCATAAAAAAGAATAGACAAATTGCTCTCTGTTAAAATTCAAAACTATTGTGTGTCAAAAGATACCATTAACAGTGAAGGCAACATACAGAATTGTGAGAAAACACTTGTAAGTCATATATTTGATAAAGGGTTACTGTCCAGAATACAGAAGGAACTCCTACAGCTCGGTGACAACAAAAACAAACAGCCCAATTAAAAAATGGGCAAAAGACTTGAACAGACATCTCTCCAAAGAAGATATGCAAATAGCCAATAGACACATAAAAAAGATGCCTAGCATCGTTAATCACTAGGGAAATGCAGATTATAAGTGCAATGAAACACCACTTCACACCCCTTAGGATGGCTATTCTGAAAACAAAACAATAATAAACAAAAGCAGAACATAACCAAGGTTGGAAAGAATGTGGAGAAATTGAATTGAAACCTTCCGCGCATTGGCATTGCTGGTGGGAACGTAAAATGGTGCAGCTGCTGCAGAAGACGGTATGGTGGTTCCTCAAACAAATCAAACCTAGAATCTGAAAGGGCGGGCCTACGCCGGCCGACTCCATCTTGTTCTGTGTTCTCCACCTTGAGTGACTATGTCCCCGACATGACCCCTTTTCCGGGAAAATCACAGAAACCTCAGACCGCGCCTCCTCCCCTTGAGTAACCTCCCGCTCACCCGTTCAAACTTCCTGATCAAAACACACCCAGCGACCTGCGTAACAGGACTCCGACCCTTCCCCAGCCAATCGGCTGAGGCCACAGCCATTACCTCACCAACTGCCCCTAGACCCCTATAAAACCTTTGTGCTTTTCAAACTCGCTCTCTCTCCCTGGTATCTCACCGCTGCGTCGGTGCAGGTAGGGGATTGAGCTCGAGCTAGCTCGAATAAAGGTTCTTTTGCTTTTGCATCGGACTCGGCTCCGTAGTGGTCTTTGGGGATCATGAATTCTGGGCATAACAGAATCGTGGTATGATCCAGCAACGCCACTTGTAGGTTTATGCTCAAAAGGACTGAAAGCAGGGCCTCAAGCCGATATTTGCACAGTAATATTCAGAGCAACATGATTCACAGTAGCCAAAACATAGAAATAACCTTTAGAGGAAAACTATTTTTCTTCTCTACTTTAAAAACCTCTGACACCAGATGGATGGGAGGATGGGCAGATTCTCCCACATCAAAGATTTCTCCAATACTCAGAAGACACTGACTGGGTGTCCTACAAATGTGATGAGGGAGCATAAGGCAAGCTTAGGGCAAAGCACCAGCTAACAACAGTCCCCCACCCACAGGTGGGGTATGTGTGACCTTCCTTAGACATTCCTGGCTGCCCAAGAACAAAGGAAAGGGAAAAACAAATGGTTAACTGATAGAGATCACAGCCATGCAGGACCTGAGTCTCCATCAGTTTACAAATGTCTAAGTAAATTACAAGAAAAAGGCAATCTTATCAACAGCTTAATCTCCAGAAACCTATAGACTCAGTTTCCTGGAGCCCCAACATTACCCTCCCCTCCATAGTGATGTGGGAAACAAAGACAAGAAGGAAATTGTAGGTATAGTTAAATTTCTTTATAATCTGCAGCCCATTTATGATAGGAAACGATAGGATTCAGTAGGCAGAGAGGGAAATATTAGGACCTGAGTTCCCTGGGTGGGGAAAAACACATATTTTGGAACAATGCTGGGAGTGTCTGACCACAGCGAACCCCCTCAGTCGTAAGGTCCCACTTAAGAATGTAATAGACACCACCTACTCCCCTTCAGGTTTCCCTCAGGAATTTGACAAAACATCTAACTAAAAATAAGTAGTAGACCATAAAACGTATGACCCACAAGGATGATATGGCCATAGATCACCCCTCATATGATGGAATCTAGCCGATCAGGAATGGACAACCCAGCACCTAGAGTATCCAGCCAGTAAGGGTAGAGCCTGAGAAGGAAGGAGGGGGAAAGGAAGGGAGGGCTGACCAGAACCTTATAAAACAAGGACCCTTGCCTATTGTTGCATTCATTCACTTTTGAATGCTCCCACTTTGTAAAGAGAGCTTTCCTACTATTCTTCCTTTCTAATCTTTAAAAAAAATTTTTTTTAACATTTATTTATTTTTGAGAGACAGAGAGAGATAGAGCACAAGCAGGGGAGGAGCAGAGACAGAGGGAGACACAGAAGCCAAAGCAGGCTCCAGACTCTGTGCTGTGAGCACAGAGCTCGACACGGGACCCAAACTCACGGACCACGAGATCATGACCTGAGCCGAAGTCAGCTTAAACAACTGCGCCAGCCAGGCACCCCCCCCTTCTAATCTTATACTCTAATAAACTTCTGCCTGCTGCTCATTTTGTGCCCACCTCTTCATTCTTCGAAGCGGTGAGATAATGAATCCCGGTTATTGAGGTAAAAAAAAATCCTGCAACACGTTGACAAATACTCGTGGCAAATACAAAGTATAACAGTTCTCCAGAAACTCCTTCCCTAGAGGGAAGACAACCTTAGCTTGACTACAGCAAGGCCTCCAGTGTCTGATGAGTCCTCTTTAGCATATGAAAGTCCTTCTGGAGGACTCCCTTTTGCCTTTGCCTTCCCCAACTCCAACTCCAACTCCAACTCCATGGCATAGAATCGGTCAGTGCAGCTCTTTCCGCCCACAGGTCCTATCCCCCTGCTTTAATAAAATAACCTTTTTGCACCAAAGACGTCTCAAGGATTCTTTCTTGTCTGTCAGTTCCGTCCCCTACCCCCCCCACCACGCCCAAACCCCAACAAATGCAACTTAGCTCTGACACTATCTACCTGAAGACGGCATCAGATCCCACAGTTTAAGGGCTCAGTCCCATAAGACAACCCTTACTTCAGACATCAGTCACAAGCCTAGGCTGTCATCTGCATATCTGACCTACCAGCTCTAAATTGGGGTTCCCATCACCCCCTCCTTGGGTTCAATAATTTGGTAGAATGGCTCACGGAACTTAGGGGAACATTTACTTACGTTTGCTGACCTACTAAAAAGGCGTACAACCCAGAATCGGCCAGATGGAGGAGATGCACAGGACAAGTATAGAGCGAGGGGTGCAGGGCTTCTATGCCCTCTCTGGGCTCACCCCTCAACCCAGCACCCTGATGTATTCACTAACCTAGCAGCTCTTCAAATCTCAATGTTCAAGAGTTACTATAGGGTTTTAACCTCCACGCCGCTTTACCTGTGGTGGACAGGTGGGGCTGAAAGTTTCAATCTTCTAATCACCTGTTTTTCTGGTCACCGGGCCCATCCTGATGCTCTCTAGGGTCTCCACCTGAAATCATCTTATTAGCATCAACTTGCTGGGACTTTGGAGTGGTGGCGGTTTGGAGCTGACAGCTTGAGACATCTTTGGTGCAAAAAGCTGATTTTATTAAAGCACGGGTGGGGGACAGGGACCTGTGGGCTGAAAGAGCTGTAGTGGGGTTGGGAAGACTGATTATATACTATGGAGTTGGGGGATGTAAAGGAAAAAAGGAGGCCTCCAAAAGGACTTTGAGTCTCTGCTAAAGAGAACTCGTAAGATGCCTGGGGCCTTGCTATTGTCAAGCTAAGGTTGTTTTCCTCTAGTAAGGTATTAACATTAAGACAGTGGGGAGTTCCCTGAGAAATGTTATACTTTGTATTTGCCTCAAGTATTTGTCAATGGTCTGCAGGGTATAAAGAAATTTAACTATACCTAACATTTCCTTTTTGTCTTTGTTCCCCACATCACTAAGGGTGGGCGGTGATGTTGGAGCTCCAGGTAACTGAATCTGTAGGTTTCTGGAGATTAAGCTGTTGATAAAATTGCCTTTTTCTTGTAATTCACTAAGACATTTGTAACCTGATGGAGACTCAGGTCCTGCATGGCTGTGATCTCTATCAGTTAACCATTTGTTTTCTTTCCTTTCCTTTGTTCTTGGGCAGCCAGGAGTGCCTGAGGAATATCACACATACCCCGCCTGGGGGGGGGGGGGGGTGGTTGTTAGCTGGTGCTTTGCCCTAAACTTGCCTTATGCTCCCTCATCAGTATCTTCAGTTCTGTTCCACTTAGCCACTGAGATGTGTGTGTGTGTACTTGAAATCTACAAATTTTATTTAGTTCTTTCTAAAACTTGCCTTATTATTTTTTTATATCCTTGTTTTCTTTTCCTATTTTTATTTCCTCTGTTATTTCCTTTAACCTTTACATGTGACTATCGTACATTTCAATCGGCTCATGCCAATATATGAAGTCTTTGGGGAGGGAGTCTAAGTCTTTCATTATTGTTTCTGCTGTCTGTTGCTTTTTCCTTGTGCGTTTTGTGGACTTTTTAAACTTGTGGACTATATTTCCTTCAATGACATCTGGGAGAATCCCAGATACCTATGATGGGCATGTTGATTGCAACAACGTGAATATTGACTTCCAGGCAACCTCTTTTATAGCTCCTTCCTCTGCTCACTTACTTCCTACTCCTTGCTCAGGCTTTAGTTGTTACTATTACTATTTAATTCTTAGACCCTCAGAAAATTCCTCACTCTGGTAAGTGCAATAATGCATTAAAACTGGGTCTACTGTGTTGGTCTGACTCACCATCTAATTATATTTTATACGGAGGGCCCTTTAGAGTAACTAGTGGGCCCTATTGGCAGAAATTAAAATCCAAGTCTTTCTTTGGTTAGTGAATTTTTCAGGTTTTTAAGAGTTTGGGTTGTCTGAAGCTCTAAAATGTTTTTCATACATCCTCCAGCAGGATAACACAAATGATTACCCATGTCCAATCATTCCAGACTTTATTTTTCTACTGAAAGAAATGGAGGTCAGAGGAAGCAAATGCCTTGTCCAAGCTACTTCTGCAACTGAGAGACAAACAAACAAAAAGGTTTAATACTGATCACTGGAACCAAAAAACTTTTCAGCTTTACCCAATGGTCTGTGGATGAGGCTCAGAAAAAACCGAAACTGGCAAAGAGCTCAGCTAGCCACAGACTGCTTGGCCTGTATACAAGTAATCCAGGATGTCCAGCAAAGACGCCTTCACTCATTGGAAGTATAAACCATAGTTATTTCCAACTGGGGTCTGATCAGCACTCACAAGGTGGAGTCATGAGAAACCGGAAGGAAGAAAATTTTGCCGATTGATCAGATCCTTTTTGAGTCCTAGTCATGTTATAGTCTGTGGGGAGGAAGTCATGGAGATTTTTCAAGATTTCATGGGAATGACCCAAATCTAAATGCCTTACTCAAGACTCAAGAAAGTATATACATTTGCATTCCTGGATTAACAACAACTGGGTAGTAGTATTCTAGGGGAGACTTTGCAAAAGTCTTGCTTCCCCCAAAATGCCCACATCAGGAGCTTGGGGTTCAAAAGATCTGTGTTTTCTAGGCTCTGAGCCAGCTGACATCACTTTGGACCCTAGACTAAGAAGTAAGGAAGATCTATCCTAAACTCCTGTCCTAGAGGCCTGACTCACCTTTTTGGTGGTGAAGACAGCAAATTAGGGATACCTATAAGAGCAACATGTACAGATCTTTCTGAAATCAGTGTATAGATTTTTGTAAATAACAGTTGCTATGTTCCCAGTGTCTAGTATAAAGCTTGACATATCAGAGGCTCTCAAATTAAAACTTGTTGACTTTTTTTTTTTTAAATGATTGGACCCTGTTTTTGAGCTTTAGTGGCAATATTGCTTTGTGCCACTGGATGGTGCTATTAAACCACTCTCACATGCACACTCTCAAACCGATTTTGATGTTTTCCAGCCTTCAAGCAGAAAGTATCTTCCATTTCTCCGCTTTCAAACCATCTCAGTTTGGACATCACGTGGCCTTTTTCCCCCTTGAAAATAGCTGGAAACATTTCTGACTCTTTTTTTTTTTAACGTTTTTATTTATTTTTGAGACAGAGAGAGACAGAGCATGAACAGGGGAGGGTCAGAGAGAGGGAGACACAGAATCTGAAACAGGCTCCAAGCTCTGAGCTGTCAGCACAGAGCCCGACGCGGGGCTCGAACTCACGGACCGCGAGATCATGACCTGAGCCGAAGTCGGCCGCTTAACCGACTGAGCCACCCAGGTGCCCCTCATTCTTTTTTTAAAAGACTTTATTTTTTTTTTTTTTAATTTTTTTTTTCAACGTTTTTTATTTATTTTTGGGACAGAGAGAGAGACAGAGCATGAACGGGGGAGGGGCAGAGAGAGAGGGAGACACAGAATCAGAAGCAGGCTCCAGGCTCCGAGCCATCAGCCCAGAGCCCGACGCGGGGCTCGAACTCACGGACCGCGAGATCGTGACCTGGCTGAAGTCGGACGCTCAACCGACTGCGCCACCCAGGCGCCCCTAAAGGACTTTATTTTTTAGAGCAGCTTTAGCTTCACAGCAAAATTAAGAGGAAGATACAGATTTCCCATATACTGCCTGCTGTCATACATGCACATCCTCCCACCCCATTATCAACATCACCCACCAGAATGGCATGTTTGTTATAATAGATGAATCCGCACATCCTTATCATGCAAAGTCCACAGTTTACACGAGGATTCATTCTTGGTATTGTGCGTTCTATGGGTTTGGTCAAATGTACAGTGATATGTATCCATTCTTAGAGTATCATACACAGTATTTTCACTGCCCCCAAATCCTCTGCATTCTGCCTATTCATCTCTCCCTCTGATTCTTTCTTGAAAACAGTGATTGTTCCAGTAGCACTTCTACTAAAATTGGATCCCACAGCTCAGACATCCAGGAGAGAGAACATCTGCGGAACATTTTGTTGTTTTTGTCAGGAGTGGCATTGTCAACTAGTTAATAGAAAGAAAGGAAACCAGGAATTCAAATACCCACTGTCCTCTTGTTTATCAATGACCTAAGGATTCTTCAGAGATGCCTCCAGCTGCAAAGAAGGGGTGTGTGTGTGTGTGTGTGTGCACCCATGCACTTGTGCACACATTTGGTGGTTGGAGGATGTGCAAAAGAGGTATGAGAGCAGGACTATCTCTTCCCACATTATTGACCAGACTAGCTCCATGTCGGGGATAGAGGTAGGAAATATATGCTTTTGTTTTGTTTGTTTGTTTGTTTCTAAGAATATTACTCTCTGTTAAAAGAAGGCTCAATTATCTCAATGGCCCTTCTAGTCCTAACATGCTATGTTCTAAGTTCTTCAGTTTTCTCGGTTGAATATTTCACCTTGGTCTATCCAAGAAGACCAAGAGCATGTGGAGGATTAGCTTGAAGCAGTGCCATGCAGGTCTGAATTTATCCTTAGAGACCTTCTTTCATTGCTACCTCCTTACTGTCACCTGAGCTCTGGCTGCCTGGCTCAAACAAGCTACCACTCAGGACGTGTTTGGAAAAGGTGTGGAGAGGCACAGAGCTTTTCCCAACTTCTTATAGTGAGCTTGAGGAAGTACATAGGTAGAAACTGAAGGCCAACGCTCTCAAACAAGAACACATCAACCCATGGCAGACTGAGCAAGAGGTGGGAACAAAGTGTGCAGAAAGAAGAGGGTCACAGAGGTGGGCAGGTGAGATGGCAATGTGAACCAGTTCCACAAATGAGTTTTGAGTGTCTGCTCTGTGCTGGGCTCTAAGGATACAGAAATGAATGCAAGGAGATGTCAGGAGATTGGAGGCAGATACATAAATGTAGAGCTATCAGGCCATATTTAAGTGCTTTGAGAGTGGATGGAACAGGGGACTAGGGCAATTCAGAGAAAGAGCAAATCTAGAGGAGTTGATGCCCAAACTGAATCTCCATTGCCCCAGGCATCATTGCTACAATTATTCTTGATTAAAAGGTTTTCATTGGAGGTTGTTTTTTTTTTAATCAGACTTCTTTATATCTTTGATGGTTGACTTCATACAAGTATATAGTATTAATAGCTACTCTTCATTAAGTTCTAAGCATAGTTCTAAATCCCTTTATGTATAATTCCACATTTAATCTTCACAGAAATCCTGTAAGATAGGCAGGTATTAAGACCCTTATGGTGAAAAGTTTTTGTGGAAAATTTCAAGCCCATAGAAAAGTTTTCTGACATCAGGAGTACACTGAAGCCAATTTCAGATATCATGTCATTTCTGAACATAGCTCAGTATGTTAATCTAGAAGATAAGGATACTTCAAAAAACGTAACCACAAGTCGGCTTCTAGTTAAGATGCAGGAACAGGAACTCGATTTACCCTCCTGCCTGACATAACATGACGGAAGGAAGGAAGGAAGGGAGAGAGGAAGAGAGAAAAAGGCAAAATATACGAAATGATATTTTTCAAGACATGTACATCAGGCAGTGAAGGACAATCAGATGATTTGCCCCTTCCTCTCCCCTCCTCTCCCCTTCCCTCAGCATATTGCCTCCAGAGAGAGTTCAGGTGAAGCACAGAGAAGGAGGAACACAAAGAAACAGTAAGCAGGCTTTTTGCAGAAGTAATTTGACTGTAAAGTTCAAATGGAAATGCAAATGACTTAGAACACTCAAAACAACTTTGAAAAAGAAGAGCTAGTTTGAAGGAGCAGAACCATGTGATTTCAACACTTATGACAAAGTAACAGTAATGAAAAAAGTATCATATTGGCATCAGGATATGCAAATAGATCATTGGATCAGAATGGAGGGTCCAGAAACAGACCACATATTTATGACAACTGTTTTCTGATGAAGGTACAAATGAAATCAACAGAGATAGGACAATCTTTTCAACAAATAGCACTGGAACAATTAAATATCTATATGCAAAAAAATGAAGTTGTACAATTACAAAAAATAACTCAAAATGGATCGCAGATCTAAATTTAAAATCTAAAACTACACTACTCCTAAACCTCTAAAATGTAGGAAACTTATAAGACCTCGAATTAGCCAAAAATTTCATAGACGTGACATCAAAAACACAATCCACAAAATTAAAAATGGACAATTTGGACTTCATCACATTTTAAAACATGCACCCTTTAAAAATTTCTGTTAAGAAAGTGAAAAGACAAACTGCAGCCTAACAGAAAATGCTTGCAGATCATATATCTGATAGATGTGAGTTTATTTATACGTAATGATTGATCATACATATACACACACTTATACGTATTTGAGACACTTGATTGTATGTATGTATGTATGTATGTATGGAAGATAATAACCATTAGGTAATGCAAATTAAAACCACAGTGTGTTTGGGCGGCTGGGTGCCTCAGTTGGCTGAGTGGCCGACTCTTGATCTTGACTCAGGTTATGGTCTCCTGCTTTGTGAGTTTGAATCTTGCATGGGACTTTGCACTGATGGTGTGGAGCCTGCTTGGGATTCTCTCCCTCTCTGCCCCTCCTGCATGTATTATCTCTCTCTCTTTCAAAGTAAATAAGCAAACTTAAGAAAGAAATAAAACCACAGTGTGATACCACTTCCAATATTTATGTATTTATTTAGAGAGTGAGAGAGAGAATCTTAAGTAGACTCCACACCCAGCACAGAGCCTGACATGGGGCTCCATCACTCGACCTGACTATGAGATCATGACCTGAGCTGAAATCAAGAGTTGGAGGCTTATGCTTAACCGACTGAGCCACCCAGGTGCCCCTACCGCTTCCAATCCATTATACTGGCTAAAAGTAGAAAAACTAGACAACACTAAATGTTGGTGGTGATATAGAGCTTTAACTAGTGTGAAACCAGGAGGCAGTTCTCTGAACACATTTCCAATTGCCTTGCTTTGCCAATACTACCCAAGCATTTTGGCTAAAGACATGTACCTAATTAAGGAAACAAAGTCTGAGGCAAATGCAATAAAATGAGGCCTAAGAATGTAGTCATTTGCCTTCTGAGTTGAGGACATTGAACACTTAGGGACCTTAAAAGATTTGAGAGCCTTGAGGGTCATAATGCACACTGAGGTCCAGTGGTCTCCAAAATACGGACAACGAATTAGGGGTTTACTAATTAAGTCACCCTGAGATGCCTCATGAAAGAAGGTAGAAAGGGAGGTCTCTAAACTGGAATATGCATCAGTAGGACACATTTTCTTTGCTGGACTGACAGTCTCCCATTATAAGTTGAAGTATGTTGTTGCAACTCAACTATCTACTGAGAATAGGAGGGAAATTACAGTAGGAGTGATAGTTGTTGCATTGTGGTGAAATATGTTGTCCATCTAGTGAGCATGACCTAGCAGTGTGAGAAAAAAACTCAAGCAGTTTTTCTAAACAAGCAGGACAATAAGTGAAGTATTAAAAAAAATAACAACCAAAAAACACATTAAATTATGCTCCTGCTTTTGATCGATAACATAACACTACAAACTAGGGTGGTAAACAATGAGTATTTTAAGTTGCAATTTTAAGTCAGAGAAACAAACATTCGAGATTCAAATTATGGAACAGAGAATGGGAAATTTTTAATCATTTTGGACCTAGCCCCTGTGCTCTGGTGCCCTTCCACTTCCTCCTTGGTCAAAACTGTGGGGTTGTCTTTAACAGTCTCTTTAGCCATCTGGTGCCTTAATTTTCTCATCTGCAAAATAAAGACAAATATTATTGTACTCAAAGAGCATAATAGAGGCCTAATATATGTTCCTTAAGTGAATGAAAGGATTGGTTTCTCCAACTCTTAAGTGCTATCATGGGTCACACCAGTGACCTTAATCTTCCAGGGACTCTAAACCCTAGAGAAGGATGTAAACTATTTCCTGACTCCAACTGTAAAAACTAACTTCCTCATTTCAGTAGAAATGACACCCTTAGCAACAAGCCAATACCATAAAGTGTGCATGTCCTAATACCAATATATTTTTCAAAATTTCAGTGCTTTTTCTTTTGTTTTAAGTTGGAAAGAATCTCAGCAGCCTTTGGGCTGCTACCGCTCTTTTACATATAAGCTCAGTGAAGCCCCAGAGAATGGAATGACTTACTTACATTTACCTAGCAGAGACAGTGGGCCTGTTGAGCTTTCTTCCAGCCAAGAGCAAGAATTAATACGATTGCCCACATTCAATTAAATCCCAGTATAAATAAAAGAATCTAATGCTACACTAAATCTACTCTTGGTACCAGGTGGCAGATGTGAATGTGTTGTAAAAATTGACTGAACGGGTGGCAGGGGCCGTTTTGATCAAGAAGTATGACTGTCCCGACAGTTTTAATCCTTCATCTCTTGAATCACCCTAAAGTGCTAAAAATTCAACAGGGAGGGTGCATCAAAGAGGGAAGATGTGGAAGGTTTTAGTCCTGGAGGTAGGGCATTCGTAATAAAACACAGGATGACTTCAACTTCCAAAGAAATTAAAAGTGGGAGCAATGAGGATTGGGGTGGCTTAAAAAACTGCTCAGTGCAAACCTCTGCCTATCAGAAGACCCATCCCAACAAAGCCAGTTCCAGGGAGGCCTAGAGTAGGGAGGGGAGAGTTCCTGACAAATAAGATAGGTCATAGTCCAGTGGAACAAAAAAGCTGATTTCAGAATATGGAACTTGAAAACAAGTAAAGAGGGAAAGAAAGGAAGATACTCACCTAGGGGTGCTGATGTTGTCATAGAAGTAATATACCTACTGCTTGGAAATATATACCATCTCAAGCAACTATCCGGAGCTTCACTTCCTGTAAGCATACAGGAAGTCTTGCCCCACGTTTTACCTGCCTACTGGGTCTACCATTATATTAAACTGATAAGAACAGATACTACACTTGATCTTAGCCAAAAGGCCGAGAAGCGATGGGTCTACTATTATAAATGTGCTTAGGAGGTTAGAGCTGGCCATTCCTAGCCATACCCAATATTGCCACATACTATCCTCAAGAACAGTCATAATTCAGACTCACAGAACTTTAGAGTGAGAGGGACCCTAGAATAGGACTTCTATCCTTGGCACTATTGACGTGTTGGGTCCAATAACGCTATGGGGGACTATCCTGTGCCCTAGAGGATGTTTTAGCGGCTTCCTCAGCCACTATTCACTAGTTGCCGGTAAGCAGCTCCCCAGTGGTGAGAAACAAATATGTTCGCCAGACATTGTCAGATGTTCCCTAGGTGGCAGAATCACCTCAGCTGAGAACTACTACCCTAGACAACTGTATCCAGCTTTCTCACATCTCACACCCATAGAAAATGAAAATATTTGAGTAGGACAATGAGTAAATGAGATGGGATCTGGAAATAGCTAAATAAACCTTGGTGAAAA
This sequence comes from Panthera tigris, assembly GCF_018350195.1. Lineage (NCBI taxonomy): Eukaryota > Metazoa > Chordata > Mammalia > Carnivora > Felidae > Panthera > Panthera tigris. The sequence continues at coordinate 54,451,759 of NC_056667.1, read as the reverse complement.
AAATGTATTATGCTTTATAAATTTACAGGAAACATAAAATACAAAATAGTTAGGGAATGTTAAATATTAAATGTTTAGAAGATTCTGAATAAAATTCAAAAATTTAAATGAGAAATTTGAACATACTTTTACTAACATAGCTTTTTACCAACAAATTATGCTCAATGTGGCTATATGCAGCTCTGTTCAAGCCATTTTAATGATGACCACTTCACATCCTTGGCAATTTCTATCGGTAAGAAACTTCATTTGTGCAAGTAGATGATAAAAATGCTAAAACCATTGTTTATCGTCACTTGAAGATTTGTAGTTTCTGGAATTAAAGAAACCTACTAGCCTTTTTTCTTTTCTTATGCTGACAAATCAGCGTTTAAATCTCTTTATGAGAAAGCAAAAATATTTCAAATTCACACTTCTACATATCTTGTGTTGCAAAATAGTAATGAGAGGCTAATTAAAGGCATTGCACACGTACTGGAAGACTGGTTGTCCTGCAACTAACACGGAAACCCCTAAATGGGCTTCTTGTCTGTCAGCAACAGAAGGACAAGAGAATCTGATGAATGTAAAGACAGAGATTCTGGGCTATCATTTATTGCTGGGCAGACCAGAAAGCCCCACCGTATACTCCCCACCAATCCATCCCCAACTGGCTGCATCTTGGGCTGGGCGGGTTCCAATCCCTGGGCACTTGGCAATAAACTCCTCAGTGGTCCTCAGATTCTATCTAGGATGGTTAGTGGTTTGCTCTGAAGCTGGCTGCTGAGATGTCCAGTCCATCAAACACTTTTTTGGCTGCACACAGGGCATCATAGAACAACACATGGTAAATTTGGCTCACTGTGTCTCCTCTGGGAACCATGGGGGTGGCCTTTGAAATCTTACTCAGATGACTCCCCCAAGGAACCTGTGATAGACTTCTCTTGGTTAGAGGCACCTGGTCCCAGAACCTCAGTAACTCCAAATCCCACAGAGCATTCCGAGTGTTGAGAGACTCCATAATTTAGAGCATACTTAGAACCCATTGGTGGCACACTGTTGTAATACAGCACATAGGTTGGAAAACTCTGCCTTAGAGAATTCTTCCTTGTCCTAGTTTGAGGACGTGGTGGCCCAGAGAGTGGTATGACTCGTCCCACATCCCACACTAAGTTAATAACAGAGCTGGAAACGGAACTTAATTCTACTGGCTCCTGGCACCACAACCACGCAGATCCTTCATTTCTTTTCCTTATTTTTTCTCCCCCTCTCTTCCTTCCTCCCACTGACTCATTCACCACAAATTCTTCATGTGCCTAGCCTACCAGTCATAAACATTGGCTTGTACCATAGGGAAGGCAGCATTTCTTAAACTTTGGTCTAAGGATTTAAGAGTTTCTTAAACTTTGCTGTGCATAAGAATAAAATTGTAACAATAAGTGTATTTTACTACTGTATCTTTGTGAAGAAAGTTGAAGCCAGGAGAGGAAAGGGTGAAGATTTGCAGTAGGAAGCATGAGGCAGTATTTCCACTATACTTCATCTAATTTCTTTGGCTGAGTCTAATGCTGAACACTAGAGCTTTGTGACTTCTAAGAAGACATAGTGACCCAAAGGCTACAAATATTTATGAGTTAAAAATAACAGATTAGTTTATCTGATGCAAGTCCAGATATCTGCTGAGGCTTCCCTTGTTTTGGGCAACCTGATTAGACATACTTGTGTTAGAGCCCCTACCCTCTGTCCCCAGAAAAAATGAGGTGGGTAGTGGACGAACAAGACAGAGAGAATGTGGTAATGGCCGCCTTTCTGAATGTAGGGTGTGGAGGGGTTGGAGCACCTCTTAACAGTTATGGCCCTAGGAAGTCTATGAGAGAGTACATAATGTCAACCCAGAAATGGGCTCATAAACATATTTTCACCCTGAATTAATCCTTTTCTTCTCAAAATCCTTTTACATAATTCTTATGTGTGTATGTTTGTGTCATTTTACATTGTTATACACCTGTTGTATGTATGGTGGATGAGAATGATGGCTACCATTTTACTACATGAAAAGAGTAGATGAAGAATCCCTGGAACCCACAACAAATACTGTGATATAAATATAAATACTTAATTATTTAATAAATATTTAATTATTTAATTATTTATAATAATTTATATAAATATAAATACATATATACACACATATATATTTGAGCTTCATAAAAGCATTAATAGAAAGGTGCAGTTGATATTTTTTTAATATTTATTTGTTTCTTTGATTTGAGTATAGCTGATACACAATGTTACATTAATTTTAGGTGTGCAATGTAGTGATGTAACAAGTTTATGCTGTATGCTATTTTTGCCACAAATGTAGCTGCCGTCTGTCTTCATACATCATTATTACAATATCATTGACCATATTTCCTATGCTATGCATTTTATTCTGTGACTTATTCAATCCATAACTGAAAACCTGTATCTCCCACTCCTGTTCATCCGTTTTGCCCATCCCTGCAAGCACCCCTCTCCTCTTTGGAAACCATTAGTTTGTTCTCTGTCTTTATAGGTCTAATTCTGCTTTTTGTTTGTTCTTTTTTTTTATATTCCACTTCGGAGTGGAATAATACAGTATTTGTCTTTCTCAGTCTTACTTATTTCACTTAGCATAATATTCTCTAAACCCATCCATGTTGTCTCAAATGGCGGGAGCCCATCCTTTTTTATGGCTGCATAATATTCCTGTGTGTGTGTGTGTGTGTGTGTGTGCACATACATACCACATCTTCCTTATCCATTCATCTTTTGATGGACATTTTGAGGAAATGAATATGCTGTGTAGCTTTGAACAGATTATTTTTCTCTCTGAGTTTCTGGGTTTAACAATTTTTTTTAATGTTTATTTATTTACTTTTGAGAGAGAACCAGTTGGGGAGAGACACAGTGAGAGAGGGAGACACAGAATCTGAGGCAGGCTCCAGGCTCTGAGCTGTCAGCACCAAGCCTGGCACAGGGATTGAACTCATCAACCGTGAGATCTAACCTGAGCCGAAGACACATGCCTAACTGACTGAGCCACCCAGGTGACCCTCTGGGTTTTTTTTTTTAACCTATAAAATAGGGGGATTGGCATAGTCAATCTCATGATAACAATATATCATAACTGGCCCAAATTCTACAGCTAGAAAAGGACTTTAACCCAGATCTTCTTTCTCCAAATTCAGTGTAAGTCTTCCAAATCACATGTCTTATCAAAGAAGCTGACACTCAGAACAGCTAAGTAAAGTCCTCCCAGTCTTGCTCTATCTAGGGTAATAAGTCAAGAAACACTCACTGCACTGCTGTCCCTCCGAGAGCCAGGATCAGCTGTGTGGATGAACATCCCCCATCTGTGTGTTAGGGGTGCTCTGAGGAGGTCATCTGGCCCTGGCTATTCCCATGAACCTGCATGCTCAGAGTCTGAGAGTCAGGCCCTGGTGAGAGTACAGACAGCAGCGGTAGCCTGCCTGCAGGATGGCCCTCTGAGCCACAGCAGGCAGACATCAGCTTGCTGGAACTTTAAGCCAATCACATCTGTATCCATTAGATTTTAGTTCCAGTTTTTTCTGCCTCGCTGCTTTGAAAGTGAGGAAGCAGTGCCTTCCTTGCAACACCCAGCCGTCAGATATCAATCTTGGGTGGCATGGCGGAACAAGTCAAGCCTGTGAGTTAGGAGCCCTCATCCTAGTTCCAGATAGCTATGTAGCCTTAGGGAAGTTATGTGACCTCTTTGAACCCCAGTTTCCCCCTCTTGAAAGCAAATACAGTTGGTCAAATAATCTCTAAGGCAGGTATTCTCAAACTTGTAACAGGCATGAAGAATTGCTTGAGAAGCTTATTGAAATGCATAATGGTAGGGCTCCTGATCCCAGTGATTCTGATTCAACAAGTTGAAATAGGACCCAGGGATCTGAATTATGTCTTAGAGAGAGAGAGAGAGAGAGAGAGAGAGAGAGCGCTTGAGTGGGGGAGAGAGGCAGAGGAAGAGAGAGAGAAAGAGAGAGAGAGAGAATCTCAAGCAGGCTCCATGCTCAGGGCAGAGCCCAGTGTAGGGCTCCATCCCACAACCTTGGCATCATGACCTGAGCTGAAATCAAGAGTGGGACACTCAACCAACTGAGCCACCCAAGTGCCCCAGGAATCCAAATTTTTAATAACCTAAGTGATTCTGCTAGAGGTAGTCTGTCAGCACTTTCAGAAATAATGCAGGGCTGAGAGAACTTCCAACTCATGCTGTGTGGATTATCCGTCTCCCACCATAGTTAGCGAATAACTAAGTGCTGGTAATTACTCAGGCAAAATGTCTGCTTCATTCACCTCTTCCTTTCAATCCCACCACAATGCCAATTTTATGTCAGGATGATGGCAATGACTTCTGATTTGAATTCTTGCCTCCATTATTCTACCCTTTATGCTCTCCCATTACAGTCTGCTTATATGCCTAAAATCTCCTCAGAACCCTGCAGTAGCTGCTAGTTGTCTATAGAGTGAAAAATCCAAACTCCTTGATCTAGCAATGATCTCTAAATTCTTATCTTCTATGCATCCTTCATAAGAACTTTCTGCAGGCAGAGTTTGGCTGTTTGAGGTCTCCTGAATGAGCATGTGTCTTTACCACCATGCCCTTTGTTCATATCTGGTCTGCTTTATGACACTCTCCCTGTGACATGTCTGTACCCACTGCCTAAATTCTATTCATATTTTGAAGCTGAGCTTTAAATATTTTTTAACATTTATTTATTATTGAGAGACAGAGAGAGACAGAGCATGAGCATGGGAGGGGCAGAGAGAGGGGGAGACACAGAATCCGAAGCAGGCTCCAGGTTCTGAGCCGTCAGCACAGGGCTTGACATAGGGCTTGAACCCACAAACCGCAAGATCATGACCTGCGCGGAAATCAGGCACTCAACCGACTGAGCCACCCAGGCGCCCTGAAGCCGAGCTTTAGTTTACCTTCTTTATGATGTCTTTTCTGACCAGCCCTCTTTGTGAGCTCTTCCTTATTCTTGTAACTCTAGCCCAATACCACAAAATGATCACTCTAACTTTTCTGTCTACACTGTGTGTTTACCTCAGTATCTTCACCTCAAGCACAGTGGTGTCTGTTAGTGGTTATGCATTTCTGTGTTCTCCGAAAGCTTTGCACAGAGAAGTATCAGATTTACTGCACAATCTTTTCTCACAGAAAGCCTTAACTAGTTAAGCAACAAAACTAGTATGTACTTGAATGAGGTAATCAGCTTCTGACATTTTTCTCTGTTTGCAAAATAGAAGAACCAAAACAGGATACTCCTCATCCCAGGATGTTACAAGAAACCGTTTTTAAAAATGAAAAATTGTTGACTAAAAAGCTGAATGAATAGGTGCACCTGCCTGCTTAGATTAAGAATACTTCCTCTAAGTAATAAGCCTTTTTCCCTCTGTGAAGGATTTCCTGACATCCCCAGACATGCTTGCTGTTGTTGATAATAATGGCACGTATTGAAGGTTGCAAAGAATCAGGCACTCTTAAATACTTCTTATGTGATTTTATGTGAATTTCACAACCACTCTATTAGTGATTATTGGCTATTTTATAGGCGAGGCAATTGAAGCATAAGAGATTAAATAATTTAGCAAAATTCACCAGCTAATGTCAGAACCGGAACTTGCACCTAGGTCAGTCTCATCCCCAAGCTTAGGCATGTAGTCATTACATTATCCTGCCAACCTAACATCCTGCTGACCTAACATCACAAAGCCTGTCAGTTGTTGCTTACAGGCTAGTCATCTGGGGAGACTGTAAATTCCTTGAAGGGAGCTGCGTCTTTAATATCTGACACATAATAGGTGCTCAGTGAAAGCTGAATGAATGCAGACTTGAAGAGAATGTAAGAATGAGACAGAGCCTACAATATGTCCCAGGCAAGGTGATCATGGCAAGTGTTAATAAGCAGCATCGACAGTGTGAGAGGCAGAAGAGACCCTCTAGCTGCTGTCAGGAAAGGCTGTGTGGAGAGGGTTACCTTTGAGATAATAATGGTCCCTTACCTGAGGGCCCCTTCCTTGATACCTTTGACCAGGATAAGACCTTGATCAATAATCAATATGGTATACACAACATAGGGTCCTAAGCCACTTAATAATTCAGATGATCTGTGTGTCACTTGGGTCCTTCGTTGCAAACCCAGAGCTTACCTTAACCAGTTTAAGCAGAAAAGAAATTTACTAAGGACATTAAGGAACTCAGAGAATCTCCAGGAGAGCCAGAGACTCAGGGTCAGGGGCTATTCAACTAGAAACAGCACCTCAAACCTCTTGTGGACAAAGTGTTGACACCACTGCCACTAATGGAAGCAACTACCTTGGCTTACAGTACCCCAGACTGAGAATGTCTGAATCTCAGCCAGTGCTGTAGCCCAGAGCTGGAGGCTCCAGCCACTCTTTTTGTTAATAAGATGGTGTTCATCGGATGCCTGAATCAGCACATTGGTCTCTTCCCAAAGAGAATGAAGTTGCTGGGGAAGCACAGTTCTAAGGACTGACGTCTGGGCTTCGCGAAAGGCTGGGAAAGAAGGCTTCGGGCTTCTAACTTGGCACAGCGGAATTCAAAATGTAAGCCATTCTCCCAAATGTAGTAAGCTAGTTCAAAAGATGCTGAGGGGTTCCATGAAGTAGAACAGGTGTTAATATATTATAACAGCAATGGTAGCGGAAACTTACTGAGCATTTACTAGGTGCCAGACATTTTACATACATCCTGTTTCTTCCCTGCAAAAGTTGCACAACTGATGATACTCAGACTGAGGATACTTTTGCACACAGGTGGCTACTTGGCCCAGGAGAGGTTACCTTTTAAGGCCATACATGAAAGGTGTTGAATTCTATACCAGATTAGATTAGTGGTACCTGCTACTCCTCTGAACTTCCTCTATCATAAAACTCTTTTTGTTTTATTGTTCTTAAATATTCAATGCCTGCCTTTCTGGCTAAGTGCCATGAGCGGAACAGGCCTGCCTGTCTTGTTCACTGTTGTATCCCCAGCACCTGTTATATTTATTCATTCAGTTAGCAGGCATTCAAGGTCCACTGTATGTCGGGCACATTCAAATGTTCACTCAACAAAAATGTTTTGAAAAAAAGAATTAATGTTTATTGTTTTTTGAGAGACAGAGAGACAGAATGAGAGCAGGGGAGGAGAAGAGACAGAGGGAGATGCAGAATCTGAAGCAGGCTCCAGGCTCTGAGCTGTGAGCACAAAGCCTGAGATGGGGCTTGAACCCATGAACTGTGAGATCATGACCTCAGCCAAAGTTGGACGCTTAACCGACTGAACTACCCAGGCAACCCTCAACAACAATGTTTTGAATTTGTCTAATGTGCCAAGCACTGTTCACTAGGTGCTGGGAGTGTTGTGAGAACAAGGCAGGCAAGACCTTGTCTCAGGGAATTTATATTCTGCCTGAGGGAGATAGACAATCAAAAAATAAACAAGTATATAAAACAATTCAACATAATAAATGCTATGAGGGAAAATAAAGCAAAAGAGGGGATAAAGAGTAATGGGATGGGATGATGAGGAAGGCCTCTTTGAGGAAAAGGCATTTGATACTCCAGAATGAAGGAGAGAATGACCCTCGTGAAGATCTGGAGAACCATGCTCAGGTGGTGGGAATAGAGAGTGCAGAGGCCCTAGGCGGTAATGAACTTGGCCTGTTCTGGGAACAAGGTTCTATATAGTAAGGCTCTACAGAGCACAATGAATAAAGGGGAGAGTCAATGATGAGTTTGGATAGTCAGGGCCAGGTCGCATACAGCCTTGCAGGCACTCCCTGATAGGAAATTTTGGTTTTATTCAATACAAGAGCAGCATTGGAGGGTTACGAGCAAGAAAGTACCATGATCTGACTTGGTTTTAACTAGATTACTGCAGACAATGTGTGGGAATCAGCCTAGGAGTGGGGCTAGATTCAAAACAGGGAGATTGGGAGAAAAACCCAGACTTCATGGTACTTTGGATTTGGACACTGAAAGGCTTATCAGACATCTGAGTGGGAATGGATATTCAGAGGCATTGGATATATAAGATGGGATTCCGAGGGAGAGGTCAGAAAAAGACGCACAAGTTTGGAAGATGTGAGTCTACAGGCGATGTTTCTTTTCTTTTTGTTTTTTAAAAAAATTTTTTTAATGTTTATTTATTTTTGAGAGAGAGAGAGAATGAGTGGTGCAGGGGCAGAGAGAGAGGGAGACACAGAATCCAAAGCAGGCTCCAGGCTCTGAGCTGTCAGCACACAGCCCGACGCGGGGCTCAAACCCGCAAACTCAAAACCCTCATGACCTGAGCCTAAGTTGGAAGCTTAACCCACTGAGTCACCCAGGAGCCCCACAGATGATGTTTCAAGTCTTGAGACTAGATAGGATTACCTAAATTAAAGCTCAAGAAACACTTGCTAAGTATTAAATCGATATTTAGGGATAGAGATCAGGCAGAAACATAGGTCTAACTCAAAGCCCTTGGGCAATGTTTTTTCTGAAATTCAGGACAGGGGAGGGGAAACAACTTTACTGAAAGGGAGAGAGAGAGAGAGAGAGAGAGAGAGGGAGAAGGAGGGAGACGGATAGAGGGATAGAGACACTGAGGGAAAAGGAGTAGAAAGAACAGCGCCAGATGGAGCAAAACACGTAGAAGGGAGAGGCCGGCAGGGTAGTGGGGAAAAGAGGGCAAGAGCCTACAGTTCTGCCTGGGACTCCTTTAATCTTCCATTTCTGCACTTACAATCACCCTCTCTGCTCATTGAATGCTTTCTTTAGTCTTGTTGACTACATTTTCTAAAATTATTCATGGCACTCACTTTATAAATACTCTTGGGAGCAATTTATTTTTATTTGGTATCAAAAATAGCTATCTTTTCTTGAGAAATTTAAAACAAATCCTGAGAAATCTAGGAACCCCATAACTAACTGGGCTTCTTTTCATGTGTTGATACTGGGAAGCTCAGAGCCTCGTGAGTGGTATTTTTGTATGACCCTCATTCCAGCTCTATTTTGTGCCCCAATCATGTCTGTCTTTTTTATTTATATGTTCTTCTTGTCTAAATTTCTTTGCTGTCTTTAAATATCCCTGACAGCTATACGAACTGCTATATGGAGCAAGGCAAGAAATAACGGACACATTCGGCATCTTAAAGAAACTTCATTTCAAACCGTCTGTTCCATTGCCATGATAGTGAGTTCATCTGTCAGACATGTGTCTCAACTTCTGGTAGAGAAATTATGTCGCTCAGATCCATCAAGGGACTGTGCCCCAAGTTTCTGCTTTTTCTTCCTTTTTCCAGAGGAGGGAGAAAATGAACTCGTTTTTCCCTCCAAGCACCCTATGAATGAGGAGTAGTAACTATTTATACCGGAAACAAAAGAAACCCAGATGTTGCCAACACACTTATCACCTCCTCAGCCAGATCTAGGCTAATTCAACTTTATCTGCAAAAAAGCCAATGCAGTTGCTTGCTTTTAGCTTTGCAACAGGGATCCCAGCTTGATAGTTTAAGCTATACTTGTCCTAGGATACAGTTCCAAACACACATGGAGGGCAGGTGTTTGGGGCCTCCAGTGGTCTGTTCACATGAAGGAACACTGCCTGAGCCAGAGTCAGCTCCAATCTGGAATGGAGAGGTCACCATGCTCCAGAAGCAAAGTGATACCATGGAGTCTTTGGCACCGGTCATGACAGAAGACATCACTGCTACAAGGATGGAAAACAGGACAATGGGGACGCCTGAGCAGCACAGTCGGTTAAGCATCGGACTCTTCATTTCGGCTCAGGTCATGATCTCATGGTTTGTGAGACTGAGCCCTGCTTTGGGCCCTGTGCTGAGTGTGGAGCCTGCTTGGGATTCTCTCTCCCTCTCTCTCTATCTCTCCCCAACTCACTCTCTTTCTCTCGCTCTCAAAATAAATGTAAAAACATTTTAAAAAATCTTTTTTTTTTTTTTTTTTTTAAGGAGGACAATGGTAGCCAAGAGTGCTACATAAGATCTCCACTTCCTGGGGTCTCCCAGACTGAGCAGAGAGGAGTATGAGATGGCCAGAATTACTGCAACAGCAGGTAGGAGAAGAGCCCAAGAAATACTGTTTTGATACAGGATTACTGAGACCCAAGCTGATTTGGCCCAGAGAAATTCTAGTTAAAGGCTATTTTTAGAAAGGGTTGAACTATTAATGGCTTAGAGAATGTTTATCTAAATCTACTTGTGTTAGCTTCCATAAACACTAAAGTAAATTTCCTTATAATGCAAAAGAAGACTTTATGAACTCATTGTTGGGAACGATTAAGTGTATATGGGAGAAGGAAGATGTATTTCCAGTCATTGGTCAATCATCTGTGAACACTTATTAAGAACTGATTACCAACTTCCTCTATGCTTGGGGTAGAATTACTTACAGAGAAAAAGGCCGTTGTCACAGAAACTGCAGGCAGCTACAATCCCCTTTGAACACAAATGAAGAGTGAAAGCCCTGTGACCAAACTGTTGTCCCTAGACAAGAAGCCTAGAGGCTTCAAGACTATTCTAATACTAGGATTTGGTTTTGTGCATGACTCTCCCACTCTAGTTCTGAAATGTGCTGTGAATCAGGGCCCTTCTGATAAAGGAGAAGATAATGGCTCAGGCAGGTGACACACCCTTCAAGGTCTACTGCCTTTTTGGAGCATACAAATCTGCTCTTGTCTTACATTTGCCTTGGCCTGATGTCTATAATAGAGAGAGCAAAGGCATAAGGGGAGAGGACATCTGATACATCAGAGGGACCAGGGTGAGTTGATTGCATAATACTTCTCTGTTTGGTTTGCACTCATAATATAAACAGGTCCAGAATCTTAAAGATGGGTGGCAGAGACTAAGGACAACAGGCTTGCCTTTCCCTTAAAGTACCTGCCCTCTCAAATTCCAGGGCCACTATTTACTGATTCTTTGACATTAGACAAATCCCTCAAGACTTCAGAGCCTCAGACGCCTCCTGTGTTAAATGGGGATATCAGTTATTAGATCACACAGTTATTTGAAGAACAAATGAGAAACTACATGTGAAAAGTTTTTGTTTTTGTTTTTGTTTTTCTTTCAAATATTAGGAATTCATTGTACCTTTATGTAGTTTCATGGCAAGAGGTTAGTGTCCAATTCAGGGCTATACTGCATTTATTGAGCTCCGTGGGCTCAGATTCTGGCATAGCGCCTGGTTTACTGTAGGGTTTAGTAAATGTTTGTTGTTGAAGAAATGAGACAAGGTTGCAATTGCTTTGCCTGGAATCTCTTTGATAGTTGATTCTAAGAATTGGAAAGGAAGTCTTGAGGTCACCTGGTCTATGCCTCTGTCTCTGGTCATACAAGAGAGGCAGTTTGGTATAGAATGAAAGCTGCTCCAAGGACATGAGTGTCCGTGCACCATACAGATGTTTAATGGGGTTTGTGGTAGAAGCTCCAATAGGATACAAATTTGGCCCACCTATAGGTAAAGCAGGCTTTACAATTTTTTTTTAATGTTTATTTAGTTTTGAGAGAGAGAGAGACAGAGCATGAGTGGGGGAGGGGCAGGGAGCGAGGGAGACACAGAATCCGAAGCAAGTTCCAGGCTCTGAGCGGTCAGCCCACGAACCACGAGATCATGACCTCAATGAAACTGGACGCTTAACCGACTGAGCCACCCAGGCACCCCCAAAGCAGGCTTTTTAAAATTGCGCAAACACCATAATGTCCATCTTGATGGAGTTTGAAGTCGGGTTTGTGAGCAAACGGTTAAGAAATAATTCTTGGCTGTGGTGCAAAAAAGGTGATTTTATGAAAGCACGGGGACAGGACCCCGGGGGCAGAAAGAGCTACACTGGGGTTGTGTGGAGCAACTGATTATATACTTTTAAGTTTGTGGAGGTATAGATGGTGTAGGTCTCCAAGGAATTTCTGGATGCTGAAAGCAGGGTCTCACAGGACCCTGAAGATTTAGCTATTGTCAAGATAAGGTTGCTTTTAGTTTTTAAGGAAGTGTAAACATTAAGGCATTAAGGCAGCCATAAACGTCTTGGGGAGTGTTATACACTGCAGGTCCCCGACATCTGTCATTGGGCTACAGGCTGTAAGGGAATTGAATTTAAATTACATTTTTCTTGCCTTTGTTTCCCTCACCGCATGTCCTCTAAAATAATTCCACTATCCTTATCTTACTGTTGGTTTATGGGACAATGTCTCTAGAAGACTTCTACTGAAAATACAAATATACTTTCAAAGAATGGTAGCTTACAAAATTATGCATAAATTCTTAAACAGCAGACAGCAGAGACTTTCAGGACAGGAGTCTTTCGGGTGGGAGGGAGTGGGATTGAGGGTGGAGTAGATTTGGGGTTATTTCTCTTGGAGCATGAATCAGCTGGCGTGCTTTGGTGAGTCCCACACAAACTGAGGGCAGTGGAAAAGCACTGGGGAGAGGAGGACTCAGAAAGTGAAGGGTGGGGAAAGGGCAAAACAGATAAAGGGAATTAAGAGATCCAAGTTTCCAGTTATAAAATGAATAAAGTCATGGAGACGAAAAGTACAGCATAAAGAATATGGTCAATGATATTGTAATAACATTGTATGGTGACAGATGGTGACTATACTTGTCATAGTGAGCACTGAATAATGCATAGAATTGTCAAAACTAAACGTTGTAAACCGAAAACTAATATAATATTGTATGTTAACTGTACTTCAATTTAAAAAAAAAGATCAAAAGGAGGTGTAGGATGGGCACCTGTAAGGCACATGTGGCAAATACCTCCATTCTGACTGATTTTTAAGGTAATTAAAAATTTCAAAGCACGGTTACCCTAAATTTCTTATGTAGCTCTCATGACAACTGAAGTGGTCAGAGAGCATCATCACCATCATTTCACAGTTTCAGGTGAGGACAGTGAGGCCCAGGGAGGTCAGCTGGTCCCTTTAACATCACTCAGATACTACGTACAAAGAGCGGTGCTGGAGTTTATTTCCTTTCACTCCTGATCGGGTATTCTTTTTATTAAATTCTGCTGCCTCTGAAATGAAGATAAGACTAGCAGTCCTCTCGCATGACGGTGTCACTGTGTAGTAACAGAATTGTTACTAAATAACGCTGTGGCATCGTGCTAAATAACAGAAATATTTTGTCCTTTATTATTGCTGGTACCTTACAGATGTGGGACCGGGGAGGTGGTGGTGCAGGGCGCAAGTAATGTGCCGGCCCTCCTGCAGCCTCATGGGAGATGGAACATGGACTCCATCAGTCTGGGTGCGCTCAGAACTCTTACACTAAAGACTCTCTGGGTTGGAAGGGTCTTAAAGGTAGTTTGGCATAACCATCCATTTAATCCTTCTCCACTGTCCCCCTAAATGGTTCTCTATGGGTTTGCCTTACAGAAAAATCAGTCTCCATATCTCTACGGGCAGTCTCCTCCATATTAGGGCAGTTCTCATGGTTGTAGTACCAAAGGGAGAGATTTTATTCTTTCAGCAGCAGAAGATATAAGAACATTTCATAGGAAAACACTTTGCTAGCCTCAACTGAGGCCACTCTAAGCCTCTCAAGTTGTGGGAGTTGGCTGATGCCACTTTAGTGAAAAGGACCGGGGGATTGCATAAGAGAGGATGAGTTGTTACTCTCTGCTTGGAGAATGAGAGTGATAATAGGGGGGAAAGGAGGGAGGAAAATTGAGTAAAATGGTGGCATGCTGTGTGCTTCTTTGAGTATCTCCTCCTTATCCACCCCCCCCCCCACACACACAAATTCTGCAAAGTCGATAAAACCCTAAAATATGTGTTTGGATTTTTATGGAAATCTTTAAAAAAGGTTGCTCTGGGGATACTCCCAAAGCAATAGAGACAGTTCTCCTATTCAGGGGAGCTGCCCATATGACCCCAATGCCCAGAGAACTGGTAAATGACTCTGGGAGTAAGGCTCTCCTAGATGACCAATGGGAGGTTGTGCAAGCTCTCGTTAGCTCTCAAAATCCAGGAAGGCCTCAGCTGATGCTGGTGTCACAGTTAGAAGGAGACTTTCTCCAAATCCTTGCACCCATGATTTCCCTTTCAGCTGGATTGTTCCAAGTAGAGAAGAGGCAAATTAGTTCAGTTGACTCCTGACATACAAAGGAGATACTTGTTGAGACTTTCTCAAGTCCTCACTTTCACGAATATTACCACAGCTCATGATCTCCTATACAATGATCTGTAAAATGAGCATAATAATATCTCGACAGGGCTCTTTATGAGGATTATGTGAAATCATGTATTAAATGGAGATAAAACTCCATAGAGAATCTGATGTCTTGCTTTTCACAGTGTTATCCAAATTTGTGACCAGTGAAATTTAAATATGGTGGCATAACATGGTCTTTGGAGGGTAGCTTCAAAATAACTGAACCGTCACGTATAAACATCTCCAGTGCCAAGATTCATGTATGTCAAGCAACGTATTCAAAGTATCTTCCATATTCCCTGGGTTTTAAACCCTCAGGTCTTGGCATGTCAGCCATCAGTTTCACACTTAAAAAGATGAATGATCCAGGGGCATCTGCATGGCTCAGTTGGTTCAGCATCCAACTTCAGCTCAGGTTATGATCTCACGGTTCATGAGTTCCAGCCCCACATTGGGCTATGTGCTGACAGTGTGGAGACTGGAGCCTGCTTCAGATTCTGTGTCTACCTCTCTCTCTGCCCCTCCCCAGTCGTGTTCTGTCTCTGTCTCTGTCTCTTTCTCTGTCTCTGTCTCAAATAAATAAACATTAAAAAAATTTAAAAACAACAGGATGAGTGATTCAGAATAATGGTGCCACTTTTTTTTCTGCCAGCTTTTTCTTCCAGCTAATAATGACCTCATCTCTGAAGTCTAATTCCCCCTTCCTACTAATTACTATTCAGGAGCAGGTGGTAACCACAATTACATCCCCACACCTTGCGTCTGATGTCATCTGCAGAGCTAAAATGGAATGTCTAACGGTCGCTGCAGTCATGTTGAGGAGCAAGGGAAGGGCTGGGATAAGAGATCAGAGCTTGGCTGGATGCCAGGTGTGTGAGCAAAGATCATCTTGTTTTTGTCTTCTGGGAGATTTGTGAGAAGTAAGAACTTCTTTGATTAGAGAACATGAATTTTAACAGTAGAGAGAATGAGTGAGATTGGGATCACAAATAATTTGGGGACTGACAGGATGGTCACAATCACATTGTAAGCATCCATGGGTGAGCCAGAACTTTGTGTCTGCACGTTTATACCATCTACGTGAGCCCCTGACCTCCCAGCAAGGGATGATTGACTTTCCTTGGAAAGTGACCAGCTTGGGACCCCCAGCCTGTGAAGATAAGACAGGGGAAGTGGTGACAAGAGGGGAGAGGCTGACAAATTGCATTCCCAGGATGATCAGAGAGGATTACGGCTCAGGAATGTTATTTCTTGCAGGAAAGACGTGGCATTATCTCAGAACCATCTGGTGGCAGCGGGAACAAGAAGGGGGAAGGAGGCTATGAGCAGTCGTCACGTAGCCATGTCTTACTGTTTGCAGACGCCCACGATCAAGCTACTTCCTGACAGAAGTGGGTCAACTAACAGCCTTGGCTCAGGAAAGAATAGAGCTTCAAGGAATAAGAGAGCGGCCCTGCAGAGGCTGTGGGATTCCTCCAGCAGAACAACTTAGAGACACTACCCAAAGCTTCCTGTAGTGTGGGCAAAGTCTCCAGGCCCAGGGAGAGAGGGCAGGGTGCCCTTGGTCTTCCAGGGTGAGACTGATCTGAACTCAGGTGGGCTGATCCTCTAGGAACCTCAGTGTAAAGTGACATTTGTGGTCACCCAGGTGACCCAGGTTGTGGTCAACCAGGTTTCAGTCCGGCCTGCATATGCCTTTTGTTTGCCCCACATTCGTGATTACAAAGTGGTTGGATTAGTTCCCAACTCTAAAGTAACAAGGTATTTCATATAAAATGCAGGTTTCTGGCTGCTCTTGGAGAATGAGAAATCGGGCAGCCCAGGCCCCAAGTTTTCACATAGCAACATTTGGCTGGAGTTGAGTAGCCGCTGGCCACAGAAGCCAGGGAGTAACTCTCCACTCCCGCATGTTCCCCACCCATTCACTTCATTCCAAACCCCTGTAGGCGTTTGTATTTGTGACTCCTGCTCTAAAATGCAACATCAGTGAAGGCAAGGGATGGGAGCATTCGTCCCTAATAGAGCTTTGTCCCCAGCACGCGTCTGCAGTGCTGGGCAATGCACAGGTATTTGATGTGTATTTATGTAATAACACATAGTGAATTAAGACATCCCTGTTAAAATAAAGCAGATCTGCATTTAAATCCAGGCTATGTGGTCTTGGGTGAGAAGCTGAACTTTCTAAGCCTCTGTTTTCCTCATTTATAAATTAGGGACATAAATACCGACCTCCTTGGCCAGTCCAAGAAAAAATGTGAAATGCTTAGCGTGAGGCTATCACATGGTCAGCACCATGTGATAAATATTTGCTAAATGGCTGAAACAATGTTTAGTCACATGACTTGACCCATGGGCCTCTTTCGTTGGATAACGTAGAAATTCGTTTCATTAAGAATGTATGGGAATTGCAATGGGCAAGAATCTCAAATGATGGCCAAAATAGCAGTTCCTGTGAGGGTGAGGGATTGCTGGGCAGGAAAGATAACTTGTTCCTCAATTTCATTGTTGATGATTACAGCAGCAACATGATTTGCAGCAATAGGGGGGAAGCTGCTGGGTGAATTATAGGGGTGGGGTGGGGGTTGCGAACACAGGCTTCAAATATCGACAGGTCTGTCCTACGTGCCAGGAGCTTTGCTAGGCAACTATATACATGCAAGACCTTGGTTTCCTCCATTAGAAAACGAAAGCAATAATACCCATTATATAGGGTTTCACCTGATTAGTTCACGTAAGAATCCATGTAACATGCTAAACACATTGGCTGGCACATGGGAGATGCTCAGCAAATGATTTATTTATTGGTACGAAAGAGAGACACTGTGACATTTACAGTCCTGAGCGCTGTATTTATTCCATCACCTTGCTGTGTCATCTACCTCCCTTCCCTTGGACTCTGTTTCCTGTAGTGTGAGAGAGCTTGTGTGGTGGATGCTGTGGAGTGCCACCCAAACCCCCCTCCAGAACAAAGGCACTCAGTAACCCCAGTGGCTGGGAGTATTGGCCACAGACAGCTCATGGCTGACTTCCTTTTGGAGAATTACTCTCAGCCAAAGGTAACTGCCTTATCCAAGGTTACACCCTCTTTCCCGGGGGCGGGCAGGGTTGCTCAAAGGTACAAAATACAGAGAGGCTAATTTAGGACATCTCTGAAAGGCCTTCCAGCTTCAGAGTGCCCACGTGGGATCAGCTAAAGCCTCTGTTCCACTATGAATCCACCTCTCCCTCTGTCCAGTCCTGTTTCCCTCATTCCCTTAAAGAGGCTGTTCCCAGAACACTCTCCAAGAAACATTTGGGTACAAATCTGCCTCACAGAGCCTGTTTCCAGGTAACCTGACCAATGGCCGTTTGAGTGATTTCACTTAGTTTCTCTGAGCTCAACATTTTTTGGCTTGCTCTGTCTGAATTAGGTTACAAGAGACTGGGATATGTTGCAGAAGAAGATCAAGGTTATAGCTGCCTATGAAACCCTCAACATAGAGTCTAGAGAATTCCTTATGAGGTTCTTAAGAATAATGTGGGAGTTAGGCAAATATTTCCCGGAAGGGCATGAGGTTTCAAGTAAGTGGCTGACCTCATCTTGTGCAGCCCATGTGGGGTTTTGGAACTGAAGGCACACCTAGTGCATCTCTGTCAGAGAGATCAGATAGACCTCTCAAGGGTCCACAGAGAAACATGAAAGGAAATTCCTGCTTCAAGCCTAGAGGGTTGATCATGGTTTCTTCCACAGAATGCCACGTGTAGGTTCTTCTAGGACTGCACCGTCTTGCTGGCAGGAGGTACAGATTTTGGTGGATGCCGCCTCCTTTCCAGAGAGAGGAGGTTGTGAAAATCAGCTGGGATGGGAGAGCCAGGACAGTCCAGCAGGACTACGCGTCTCTGTCAGTTGTCTCCCTAACGGCAGGCATTTCTATGCCAGGAGTGGTGAAGGGAGCCTGTTATTTTGTCTGCAGAAGAGCAGGCACCTTGGCCAATGCAGGATGACCCCAGCTGTCCTTTCAGTACCCAAAACAGGAGAGTGTGCTCAGCCCCTCCAAGAAAAGTGTATGCAAAAGGAGCCCCAGCTGCATCTGGTGTTTGCACATAGTGTCCCTAGAGACCCAGTGCTCAGCGTCACATGAGTCCTCTGTGTGCTTCGGAAGCAAAGGTGCGGAGCCAGGATGCTAAATTTGTCCTTCGCAAAGTCTCCCACAAGAAGGAAAACTCCCTGAGTCAAGTCCTGGGAGGCCAGGGGATGGGGATGGTTTTAGGGTCAGAGCAAATGGGTGGAGGAGAAGGAGGCCGTTCCTGTAAGGCCGGATACAGAATATTTGCCAGAGACTCCTGGGGTGTCGAAAGGAGTTAAGGACATGTCATTGCATCAGAAGACGGACTCTTCCTTGGGCATGCTCTGTAACTCCTTGGAACGTTTATTTCCCCTTCTGTAAAACAGGGAAGATAGTAAGAGTTTTGGCTTCACGGGTTGCTGTGTAGTCTCAGCAAGGTCACATATCTAGAGGACTTAGCTCGGGCTCTGACCCTCAGCATGCACTCACTCCCTAAGCAACTGCAGTCTTTAAGCCCTATTCTCCAAGGTGGCTAGAGCTCAGAGGGGGCAGGTAGAGGAGTCTGGGCTCTGAGTACTTACATCAAGTGTCCACCAGGAGTCAGCTAAGGAGACCCTGTAACTCAGACGTGGGATTGCTTTGGCATCCTGACTGGGTCATCCTCTTGCATTTAAAATCTGAATTACTATCATCAATAGAAATGTGTTATCTTTCCCTTTCAATATTCCAATTTCTACTGGCTCCTCTTGATTCCTGTGGGCATCTAGTTTAAGTGGGCAGAAGGAACCAGAAGCATTGCTTTTCTCCATTGTTGATAATATTATTACAACTAACTTGATTTGTTGAGTGCCTACTACGTATCATCTCATTTTTTGTGTCTTTTTTTAAAAAAATGTTTTTAGCGTTTATCTTTGAGAGAGAGAGAGAGACAGAGTGTGAGTGGAGGAGGGGAAGGGAGAGAGGGAGACACACAGTCCAAAGCAGATTCCAGGCTCTGAGCTGTCAGCAGAGAGCTCAACGTGGGGCTCGAACCCACACATTGTGAGATCATGACCTGAGCCTAAGTCGGATGCTTAACTGACTGAGCCACCCAGGTGCCCCCGCGTGTCTTTTTTAAAAAGTGAGCTCTATGCCCGATGTGGGGCTTGACTCATGACCCTGAGATCAAGAGTCATGCTCTACTGACCAAGCCAGCCAGATGCTCCTCATCTCACTTTTTAATTACAATCTCGATATATACCTAAAATGCTGTAACATATACTTCTTATCATAATACACTCATTTTATGGGTAAGAGGTGAAGGGGGAAAAGAGAAACAACACCACAAACTCTTAGGTCATTACTGTGTGAGGTGGTGTTTCATTTCATTTGATCCCCAGGCTCACTAGTGAGTGAGGCAACTTCCTCACACGGATTGAAATTCCCATGGAAAGGGGATGCTGGAACAGAAGAAGAAAAATGGGGTACAAACAATGTGGGAGCAAATAAAACTTGTTCATGAGTACACGTGGGACCCTATCTGGGGATTCCCAATCACTGGAGTGCACTCTCCAGGACCTAGAGGTACTTTATTGACAAGTGGAGGCAAGAGCTAGTCATGACATATATTAGAGAGTCCTTCTGAATTGTCTTCTTGTCAAAGGTTTTGTGTTTTGTTATAAAACACCTTCAATGTCCTTCTCCATATCTCTGGGCCAGGATTTTCCTATGCCAATCCAAACAAACTTCCATTCCTATCACTTAATGATCTCCTTGACGTGGGAGCTCACCTCCTTAATTAAATCTTTCAGTCCACGTACAGGGCTGTGAAAGGAAATCTGATCCTTAGTGTGATCTCAGGGATGACAGCAGGTAATCCGGCATTGCCTGTGAGAATCCAGAAGGACCTCTTTGTGAACATTTCTCAGTTGCATCCTTGGGGCTTTCCAGAGCCAGAACTCCCTACTAATGCGTTCCATTTCTGTGGGATAAGCCAGGACCTTCTCAGATTTCTCTTGCTCTGGAGAGGGCCCTACATACAGGAATTACCTGCCTGCCTGTCATTTCCTTTTTTCCTTTCTCCTTCCCTCTCCTCCCCTTCCTCTTCCTCCTCCTCCCCTTCTCCTTCTCCTTCTTATTCCCCTCCTTCTCCCCCTCCCCCCTCCTCCTCCTTCTCCTCTTCCTTCTTCTCCTTCTCCTTCTCCTTCTTCTAACAAACTTATCTCCAAGTCCTGCCTTTACCACTTTCTAAGTGCCCTTGGGCAAACTAACCTCTCTTAACCTCAGTTTCTAAAATGCGTGGAGTGATTTCTAGCACCACTTTAAATTTAACACTAATGCCGAGGGTAGTAACTAAGAGCTTGAGCACTGGAGTTAGTAAGACTGGGTTTGAATCTCCTTTGCCACTTACTTCATGGCCTTGAGCTAGAAAGGTGCACTTTCCTTGGGGCTCAGTTTTTCCAACATGGAGATAGTATTGAACTCATAGGGGAAGAGGACTGCATGTGCTAACTGCACTAAGCACACATACCTTGTGCTGATTCTGCTCTAAGCTCTTCATGTCTGTGAACTCACTGAACTCACATAATATCTCCGTAACAAGACTTTTTTTTTGGTCTGCTCATTTTTCTGACTTACTGAAGGTTTTGATTTGCTTATTTTAAACTTAATTCTGTCACTTCCTATTTTTGATTTATCAACAACTGCAATGCAGGCAGTTTCTCTATGTTCATTCAATATATGCCTCAAAAATATATTGTAAAGGCTATGATCAAAAACAGAACAGTAAGAAAATAGTGCTAAATCTTTGTACATTAGAACATGAGGAGGCCTCTGAAATATACAAATGACTGATGTCCACACCAGACAAATGAAATCTGAATCTCTGAGGGTAGGGCCAGATACTCATGTGTTTTAAAAGTTCCCCTGTTTATTCTAACAGTTGACCAACACTGAGAACCACAGCCCTACGTCATGAGTTTAAGGATACTTGTATAGACTGATAAGCCCTGAATGACTGTGGGTAAGGAGGTTATCAACCACGACTCTGTCTTATCATTGTACCCACCCTTCTGCAATTAACCTAGATGTCAAATTTCCCTCTGAATTTGGAAAACATTTTTAGCATGTTCCTGATCAGGCTGCTCCAGTAACCCTATCAGACAAGTGCTGGTTGCCATTGAGAACTATTTTCATGCCTAAATGTTTAGAAAAAAGTGCTCTGGGGCTTTCCCCAAATTAACGGCATGGGTTTATCTTTTCTGAAATTCAGCTTTTTGAAAATGAGGAAGTTTTGCCTGCTGTCAGTTTCCTCGAACTTTACTCCATCCTTGTCAGAGATTATTTTTAAAAAAGCAGCTCCCTCGTCATACCTGTGAGCTTTCTCAACCCTGTGGGTTATAGTTAATAATGTATTTGGAGACTCGAGGTTCATTAAAAAATCTTTATGCTCCTTTTCTAGTCCTCATCTATTTTAGGTTCTATTCATGTGTCAGAAGTTATTCATCCCATAGATGCTTGTTGAATATCAATTCTGTGCCTGGCACTGTGCCAGAAGCACTACCACATGTACGAACCCCGAGAGGTTCGTGAAGCTCGCACCCGAGAGGTACTAGAAGCTCGCTCAGACCCTCTCTTCATGTTCAACATCCCAACCCTCTGACCCTCTCAGTGTATTTGAGTCACCCCATGAGTTCCATCCTGCCTTTTTGCAGGCCTCCTGGGGGGACAGTCTCAAAATTCACTGCAGTGTCTAATGTCTGGTCCATCTTGGTGCCTCAGCTTACGTCCTCTTACACTACTGAGGTGAACGGGCTGGGAGCCCATGTATCAAACCTGGTGAATGAATGCTGAACACAAACCAGTCCGCTTGGCCATTTCCATAAACGTCTACTGCACAGTTTTCATTCTGGAAGCCATTGTGTCTTCTCCAGAACCTTGTTCTGTGCCCTGGAAGCATGATTCAACATAGCCTGCATCTGAGCCACCACGTAGGGCCCACGTGGGGGCCTCCCTGGGCTAAGTTTTAACATATACAAAAAACAGGTCACAAATCTGTTGTGAAAAGGTGAAGGAAATTGGCCTATTTTTTCCTTTGTATTCACTCTAAGGTCATTGCAGTTTTTATTATTCCACGATTATACTTCCAAATTTCCTTTACATACAAAGACAGTTTATTATCATGGAGTCCATACTGTGCTGGATTCTTTACCATTTTAATTTCTAGAATGCTCACAAACCTCTTGAAGGGAGATACTGTTAGGCCTGTTGTACAACCTAGGAAGCTGAGATTCTGAGTTATTAAATAAACTGCCTAAGTTCCAACAGAAAGCAAGTTGTGATCCAAACCCCGGGTGAATCTGGTGCCTGAGCCAGTGTGTTTCATGCGGTCTCAGTGAGAACAGCCAACTCCAGCCCATCCCAGGCCTACATCACTAATGGATAATGGTACTTATTCCCACTGGATCTAGATACACCCACAAAGTCCTCAGCACATTATTCCCATGGCCACTAATTACCCTTCAGAATTGGCAGGCAAGTTGCAGACTATTTGTCATCCCCTCATGATATGATGGATACAGTTGTATTAAGCCATATCTTAATTTTTACAGCATTTATCAAAAATCTTACTTTTTCAACTAAATCCCTTTCCGTTCTCTTAGAACAAAGACAGATTCTCTATACTCACCAGTGTTCTATATACTCTGGTTCCTTCCTATTTTAAAACTTCAATTTGGATCTCATTCTCCCCTCTTTTTCTGTCCCCTAGACACAGTGGGAACCTTTTTGTTCCTTAGATAGTTGATGCTCTCTTCTCCCTGAGGGCCTTTGCACATGATGTTTCTTCTCTCTGTAATATTTATCCTCTCCTTCCTTCCTGGGTAACTTCTCTTCTTCCTTTATACCTTTGCATGTTGTGTCTAGAGCTCCAGTTAGATCACATCAGACGCCCATCATTACCTTTTGACATTATAGAACTTTCTTTCATGGAACTTATCATGGTTTGTGAATGTGCATTCTTGTGTCAACACTGAATCAATTCTATCAGTTCTCCCTTTATCTTCATAGCCCTAGTGACTGGCACAAAGTGGACAGACAAAAACCAACCAAATAAATACAGACCAATGTCTTGAAATTTCAAACCAGTACAGAAGTCCCCTGAATTGCCAGTTTCCTTTGTGCTTTGTGTATTTAAAATAAGCAATCCTAATAAATGTGCAGAGGACCTATCAGGAAATACTGCATTTGTAAAATGAGGCAACACCAGTCTGGTGGCAACTCCCGTTCCCTGACTGGCCCCAGGTCTCATGCATGCACCCACATGCTCCTCACTGGGTTGCTCTGTCTCCACCCTGAGGCAGTGGGCAGAGTGATCAAGGAGAAAGAGGAAGTGTTGGACTCAGGCCGGGATTGAGTCCCAGCTCCAATAGTCTGTAGCTGTGCAACATCTGTCATGTGGCTTAACTTCTCTGTTCCTCAATGTTCACATCTGTAAAATCCCTCACTCACAGGATTGCTGTGTAGTTATAAATGGATAAATGAATCGGAAGCACCTACCTAGCAAGGAGACTGGCTTATTGTAGAGGAATTCTTCTTTCCCCCAGGGTACAGTACATACCTGGTAAAAAACAACAGTGTTAAATTCTTCAATTCAATTCAATTCAATTATGTGATTTCTTCAATTAAATTATGTGATTAGTGTAGCTGACATTATGTCATGGCACATGGTTCTAAACATCCTGCCCCCTGACTTAACCCATTTAAACTCACAAGAGCCCTTAAAAGCAAGTACTGGTGTTATTAACCTCATTTTTTATATGAGGAAACTGAGGTTCCAAGAGATCAAGTAACTTTCCAAAGTCACACAGCTAATCATTATAAGGCCGGGATTTAAACCCAAACAGTTGGTTCAGGATACCAACTCTTGGCTGGAGAATTAATGAGAAATCATAGGCAGTGGAAAGATCTTTGCCTTTGGAAAGAAAAAATCGCCCAGTTTCACTATTTGCTGGACAAGTCAGTTCTTTCTTTTCTGAAATGGGGATAACTCCCCCTGCCTCCAGGGTGAGAGCCAAAACAGATAACAAATGCAAAACCCCTGTACATTCTGAGCATAAGACAAATGTTGGCTCTTTCCTCTCATGAAAGTCAGGCTGGGCAATTTCTTTCTTTTATAAAAGTGAAACCTTTGAGTTATCTTGCCAATAACCTGGGCACAGTCAAGAGAACTTTGGCACTGGAGTTCTAGAGTTTCTTGGATAAAACTTGTTGACAATGAACCCACACAAAGCTGGAAACTCCCAGAGGGATAACTGCACAGGTTCTGACCAGGCACAGATTTCCCCTGAATTCTACAGCGTTTCAACACAGCTGAGGCTCTTCAAGAGCAAAGCTCAAGGTTCCGGAAAAGCAGAGCCCAGCATGGGGGAGGAGAACTCTTCCTTTGAATGGGAAGGAGTCTTGGTGATTGAGTTAGCAAATTGGTCTCCAGCCACGCTACCCCTGCCCTTCCAAAGAATCATCATGAATGTCTCTCTAGGAACCTCCTCCATACAGCATCAGCCAGAATGGTGGTTTTCAAAAGAAAAAAAAATTTCTGACATTGGTCCTTTGATTGTCAGAGATGCCTTGCTCTGTGAAGGTGAAGGATCTGCCCCAGATGGCCTCAGGACAGACGCTGAGCACTCTGAGCCCTACTGAAGGGGTTTGAGTCTGCAGAGTGCCTCAGTTTCATCCATGAAAGAAAGAAAATAATGGCTTGATCTCCCGTGTAATGTTGCAGTGGAATAATAAATGTTCAGAGCTTAGGATGGGGCCCAGTCCTTTGTAAGCACTTAGTAAATGTGAGTTGTAGTTGTGATATTACAGCAGTTAAAGCATTTCCCCTAGATCATTCAGCAAAATAAGTAAATAAACTGGAATTGGAACTAAAACCTCAGAGAATCAATCGCAAGCCCAGCCCTTTCTATCATATCTGGCTTGTCTGAGCCTCAGTTTCCTACTTTGTATAGTAAAAAGGTTGAGGGGCGCCTGGGTGGCTCAGTCGGTTAAGCATCTGACTTCAGCTCAGGTCATATCTCACGGTTCTGGAGTTCGAGCCCTGCCTCAGGCTCTGTGCTGACAGTTCGGAGCCTAGAGCCTCCTTCAGATTCTGTGTCTCCTTGTTCTGCCCCTCCCCTTCTCATGCTCTCTCTCTCTCTCTCTCTCTTTCTCGCAGAAATAAATAAACATCAAAACAATTCTAATAATAATAAAAAAAGGTTGAGCCATTTCAGAGTGTTGTAGGATTGTAGTCTGAAAAAGACTCCCCCAACTCCACCCCACCACCCACTCCACTCCATGTGATCTGACCTCATTAAAATTGTCCCCAGCCCTTCATCCCCTTGGGCTCTTTGTACCCTGACAAGCTTCCTCCAGCCCCAGAAAATCCCCATGGGATAGACACACACACACACACACACACACACACACATGCGCGCGCTTTTTTAAAAATCAGTGTTTTCCCCTGAGTTCCCATGTTTTGCCGGGCAGCGGGCAGTAGACTCTGGGAGAGGTGTCTGTCTAAAGGGTGCCCGTGACCCGCAGCAGCCCTGATTCCAGGGATGGCACATCTGGCTGTGTGTGTCCTGGCCTGGGTCAGCACGGCCAGTCAAATGAGGGCCGTGTTCCAGGTCTGCGTGACTGAGGGGAGAAGAGCCCCGTTTCCATGGCAGCAGGTGTGCAGGGGCGGGCCGCACGAGGCTTGCGCAGATTTGGGTTGGGGAAGACAGCACAGGCTGGTGGGACAGACAGGAATTCTGGAGGTAAACAGAATTCTTTTTCTGCCTCAAGTCAGTTTAGCATCTTACACAAGCGACATAACTTCTCTGAATTACAGCTTATCTGCCGGTGAGAGATCTTAATGCCCTCCTGGGGGCCCTGGGGAAGACTAAGAGGGTGATTAGAGTAAAGCATGAAGCAGAGACTCAATAAGTAGCTGTTTACTTACCCTTTTCTTCACTCTTTTAATATAAATGCAAATAATGGATTTGGGTTCCAGGTAGATGAAAAGAGGAAGAAAAGTTAACAGTGATACTTCAGTGGTATTTATGCTGTATGCAATATATCAGTTTTTCTTCTTATAATCCTGTGAGGTAGGGACTGCTATTATCCCCATTTTACAGGTGAGAAAACAGAGTCTTGGCAAGGCTAAGGACCTTGCCCATCACCACTAGGAAGTGGTGGAGTGGGATGTGGATGAGTGGGCTCATC
Source organism: Panthera tigris (assembly GCF_018350195.1). Lineage (NCBI taxonomy): Eukaryota > Metazoa > Chordata > Mammalia > Carnivora > Felidae > Panthera > Panthera tigris. The sequence goes on along the minus strand of NC_056667.1, from coordinate 54,425,294 downwards.
TCCTAAGCTCAGCTACCGCCACCCACGAACTGAGCTGGTGGTTCTCGGTCCAGCAGCTGGGGACCAGGCCTCCTTTCATCATTTCTTGGAGCTTTTTGGTCACAACCGAAGTCTCATCTCAGCAACGTTCTGCCACTTCCTTTCTGGGGTTAGCTTCAGTTCAGCCTCAGCTTCACCCTTTCTTCTGAAACCGTAGATCTCCTGTCAGCAGTCCACTCTCAGTCACATGAGAGGAAATGTGCAGTGAGGGCAGGAAGTGTGGTCCCGGTGATCCAGATCCTCCTACTGAGGTCTGGGCCTGGGCCTGGGGACATCTGAGGAATCTGGCTATCGTTCCATTGAGGGCACGCTTCCAATTCTCTGCTGGGCCGGTTTGCCCCCATCTTGTCAGTCATTGCTCATCCTCTGTCAGGGTCTGGGCCTTGCTTTGCTCATTTCCTACTCCTTCTTTTCCGTGGCCCACCCTGCTCTTGACTTCCCACAACCCTCCTCCACACAGCCTTCAAGGCTTTTCGCAGTCCAGCCACATTGGATGCCATCGTTTCCGGCCCCCAGGCATCCCATGCTGCTGAACCTCTCGTCATGCACGGCAAAGCTTTAGGCCTTCCTCCATGCACTTCTCTGTTTGTTAAGCCTTCCAATTTCTGCCCTCTGTAGGCAAACTCCACATCCATCAAGACGACAGCCACCACACGGTATGACTCTGCCATGCACATTGTAGTTTACGGAAATGACACCACCACCTCTGCTCACAACATAAACTTTTGTATGAAAGGCACCTATATTAGGGCAGGAGTGGAGGGCTGTAGTATATTTGGATGTGAGATGGGTAGAATTCCCAGGTTCCCTTAGTCCCTTCAATCCTTAAATATGTATGGAGCCTTCCAGGTTCTGGGCAGAGGAATTCAGAATCTGCTCAAGGACCTGGGCAGCTGAGGGTTGCTGACTTGGGCAGCATATCCTCCGTTCTCTGGTCTTAAGCAGAAATGGCCAGAGCTTAAGACGAGTGGGAGAGTTGCCACTGGCTCTCCATGTCCCCAAGAGTACCGTGGGCTGGGAGCTCCTTTTGCATGACAGCAGAGGGATCCTCTGAAATAGTCCGGGGTTGGAGACACATCTATTGTGTGTCTAATTTACTACTTACAAATTAACACTTGGCCTTTCTAATCAGCTAGCTTTCCGGGTCCTTGGTTTCTTTTTCTGAAACACAAAGGAATTGGCTCAGTTTCTTGCTAGTGCTCTTTAAAATGTTGACATCCTATGAGCTGGGGATCACATCTCTTAAGCATATTCTTTTTTTTTTCTTTTTACTGATTAAAAAATCATGGATTCTAATGGTGGAATACATGGGAAAGTGTAATACAGAAGCCAGTCAAAAGTGTTTATGCCTCAGAAAAACCTCATATTAATGTTTTGGTGTTATTCTTTTTTTTTTTTTTTATAGTGTGCGTTTATGTGTTTGTTTGTTTTTAGATATTTATTACATAGTTTTCAATAAATATAAATATACAAAATATAGTAGCTTACATAATTAAATATTATTCAAAAACATTATTTTAATGGCATCATAAAATCCCATCATTTGTTTTTATGTTATTGGACGTTGAGACTGTTTTAAGCTTTTTTGCCAATCTAAATAGTATTATAATGAATATCCTATCTATAAATCTATGTGAATAGTTAAATCATTTCCTTCCTCAATTTCACTTAACTATAAGGTTACTAAATTAAAGAATTATGGGCACCTGGGTGGCTCAGTTGGTTGAGCGTCTGACTCTTGATTTCTGCTCAGGTCATGATCTCACAGTCTTGGGATGGAGGTTTGCATCAGGCTCTGCACTGAGTGTAGAGCCTGCTTAGGATTCTCTCTTCCTCTCTCTTTCTTTCTCTCTCTGCCCCTCCCCCGATCATGCTCTCTCTTTTTCTCAAAATAAAAAAAATAAAATGAAAAGAAGTGGAATTATGGTTAGGCTGTTGCTACATAGTACCCAAATCCCTTTCAGAAGCGCTGTATTCGCTGGTGCTTCTCCCAGAAGGGAGTATGAGACAATGCGACTATGAATTTCACTGGAGACTCGGTATTAGGTTGGATCATTTATTTATTTATTTATTTTTTTAAAGTTTATTTTGAGAGAGAGAGTGAGCAGGGAGGGCAGAGAAAGAGAGGGAGAGAATCTCAAGGAGGCTCCCCACTGCTAGTGGGAACTCAATCCCATGAACCGTGAGACCATGGCCTGAGCCAAAATCGAGAGTCAGATGCTTAACCAACTGAGCCACCCAGGTGTCCCTAGGTTTGACCTTTGAAAATAATTTTATCAGCTTAAGAAATGGCGTCTCTATGTTAATTTTATCTGCACATCTTTCATTACTTGTAAGGCTAATATTTTTCACATAATGATTGACCATTTTGATTTCTTTTCAGAATAAGCTCTCTATTACGAACTTCACTCATTGTTTTGGAGTATCTGTCTCCTCTTTTTCATACTGATTTTTGAGGATGCTTTATTTATTTGTGGAATCAAAATCAACCCTTATTGATCTTTGGGAAGCCTATCATTATATTCTTTGCTTTTCATATATGTGGCATATATTTTCTACATTTATTGTTTCCTTTACCTTGGTTTATGGTGAGCTTTAACACGTGTTTTAATATTTACAAAGAAAACCGGATCAATCTTTTCTTTGAAGTTTTTCTTTGTTTTATGCTTAGAAAACTTATCTCCACCTAGAGATAAGATAGTCTCCCATAATTTTTTATAATTCATTTCTACCTTTAACTCTATAACCAAGTTACATTTAATTCATATATAATAAAAACGGGAATCTATTTTTGTCTAATAACAAATACCTCTAGGTTTGAACAATATTAGTTAAGACTGCTTTTTAATAACTATTTGATATGATATATATGATACATACATTAAAGATCTTTATATAGGGAGTTCAGTTTCTAGGCTTTCTGTTATATCTGTCCATCTTCCTAACCTGTAACACTGTCCTGTGTCTTATTATAGTTTTACAATAATTTTAATTACCTGGAAGTTCACATTATCCATAATTTGTTCTTTAGCTTTGACTGTCTTTAGATGAATTTTACAATCAGTTTGTTAAATTCCCCCACAAAACTACTATTAATTCATTTTTGAAATTACATTAAGTTCATATGTGAATTCAAGGTTAATTAATATTATTATGATACTGAGTCTTTCCACCCAGGAATACAGCGTGTATTGCCACCTCATAAAGTCTACCTCTATGCCCTTGACTCCTTTTTTCTTACAGTTCTTGCCTATTTTTGCTTGTTTCTATGTAATTAAAATATTTTTGCTATGTATTTTAAATTATTTTGCGATGTGATCATATTTCTCATTACACTTTCTCACCAGTTATTATTTCATGCTGACTATTTAGCATTAAATAATCAGTTAATACTATTGATTTAGTGTTTGGTGATAGCATACAAACCAAATGTATGTAGCATTTCTTCCTTTAGTGGTGCTAGCAGGAAGGAAATACGCTTTCATTCTTGTTCCGAAGCTCCATCCACCCACCATGCAGGACATCTTCATTCCTACACTTACTGAGTACCTCCACTCGCTCCGTGCTGTGCTTGGCAGTGGGGCCCAGCAACTTTCACCTCATACTCACCTTCCAGAGTTTGTCCTTCCCAGTCCTCTGCCCCCCTTCAGCCACAGTGAGAGGCTGGTGCGTGTATTAATAACACTTTCTGGCAGCCTCATGATGCTTACTTGGAGGCTTCCCAGAACTGGCAGCATGGGCTTCCATTTTAATTAGCTTCTCAGGAGGTGTTTGCACAATTCATAAGACAAATAAACCTGCTTTGGAAGCGGGAAGCCCAGTGCATAGAGGGCCTGGTCTCCTGAGTAAAGCTCCCTGGAGCAATGTTTCTGGGAAGGGTGATTGAAATTGTGACAGGGAATATGGTGGATTTGGCTCAATTCATCCTTACTATGGATCAGAGGCTAGGGCTATTGCTGGAAATGAGTGGCATGCTAAGTCATATTGGAGACCTAAAAGGAAGCAAAATTAAGAGTACTGATCTTGCTTTTATTTAAAAAGTATTTTTAAAGTATTCGCTTTAAAGTATTTTTTTTTTAATTTTTTTTTTTAACGTTTATTTATTTTTGAGACAGAGAGAGACAGAGCATGAACAGGGGAGGAGCAGAGAGAGAGGGAGACACAGAATCTGAAACAGGCTCCAGGCTCTGAGCTGTCAGCACAGAGCCCGACGCGGGGCTCGAACCCACGGACCGTGAGATCATGACCTGAGCTGAAGTCGGACGCTCAACCGACCAAGCCACCCAGGCGCCCCTAAAGTATTTTTAAAGTATTCGCTTCCTGCATTTTGACTTTTTGAAATATTTCATTAAAATATTACTTACTTTTATTATTTATTATCATTAATTCATTATTTATTTACATGACTGGGTTTTTTTTTTTTTGACATCCCCTTAAACTTTGCACCTGAGCCAATTGCCTAATTCTCCTCACCCTAGTCCTGACCCTGTTGCAAATGCCTCTGTCATGAGTTGAATTGTGGCCCCAAAAAGATAGGCCTACCTTCTAGCACTCAGAATCTGTGAGTGTGACCTTACATGAATAAAGCGTTCTTGCAGATATAATTAAGGATCTCGAGATGAGAGTTTATCAGGGTGGGCTCGAAATCAACTGACAGATGTCCTTGGAAAAGGAGACAGCACAGACACACAGAAGAGACGGCCATGTGAAAACGGAGGCAGAGACACAACCAGCAGCCAAGTAATGACCAGAAGCTGGAGGAACCACCAGAAAGCAAGGAGGAGTCTTCCTTAGAGCCTTTGGGAGGAGCACAGCCTTGCCCAACACTTGACTTCAGAACTGACATCCAGAAGGTGAAAGAATCAGTTTCTGTTGTTACAAGCCACCTCATTTGTGATCCTTACTCTGGCAGCCCTCGGACACTGTTAAGCCTCAAAGGCACGTGTGTTGGTAAGAAGTTTGTAAGCCAGACTGAAGACAGACCTCAACCCCCAGGTCCCAGCTGGAGAAGCTGCAGGTGTTCCAAAATGTGTAGAGAGAAATACAGGCACACCATAAAAAGCTAAAGACAGTTGCTGGTGGGTTAAGTGTATACCTGTGTGTGTGTGTGTGTGTAAATTTTTATTGATTTATCAAATATTTGAGTACTTTCTATTTGCCAACCCCAGTGTGTGGTTCGCAAACACACGGGCCCATGCTTGCCAAGCACAGACGTGATGATTTAAATTAAATCTTAAAAGACAGAACTACATTGTGAAGCAACTGTAGAATTCGAATCAGCTTTTCCCAGAATACTTGCCATGTTTCTCCCATCTCTCAAGGAAACCTAGCAAGAGCTCTCTGTGATTTCATAACACCCTCTGTTTTCTGCTAGCGTGGGACTTTCCGCACTGTGTAGTAATGGTGCATTCTTACCTGCCTCCCCCCCTCATTAACTGTGGGCTCCATAAAGTCAAAGATTGTCTTTTCAAATCTCTATTTCTCTCTCTCTTTCTATATACCTGCTTTTTAGAATAGACCATGAATGAGATTTTGAGGAAAACAATCAAGGCACCCATTATTGGATATGTCCAGTAAGACCACAAAAATTTTAACTTAGAAGATTTTTTTAAAAGTTGATACAATATCAACTTAATTTTTTTTTTTTTTATTTTGGCGAGAAGGGGCAGAGAGAGAGAGAGAGAGAGAATTTCAAGCAGGTTTGCACGCTCAGCACAGAGCCTGACATGAGGCTAGATCCCACGACCTTGGGATCACCACCTGAGCAGAAATCAAGAGTCAGATGTTCAACCAACTGAGCCACCCAGGCACCCCACTTAGAAGACTGTAACAATCAGAAGTACCCAGAAAACAACAACAACAACAAAACCAAATAAACAAAAAAGGGAAGGTAGTGCGTGTAGTGGCTAAGTTTGCAGATACTAGGTTGAACTCCTGGGTGTGTTTCCCATCTCTATTCTGTATTAGCTTGTCCACTAGTTCTTACTTCTAGAATATCAGACTCATAAAAGTATCTGCCTCAATGGGCTATAGTATGGCTTCATGGATTATCTTATGTAAAGCTTCAATACATTTTAGTTATTATTATTATTACTATTAATTGAATATAAAACTTTAAGCAGGGTAGTATCTTTATGCATTCTCCGAAATACATGGGTCACAAAATGTACTTCTGAAGAAAGGAAGGAGTTGTTGATATAAAAGGAATTGTTACTTTTAAGCTGAATAAGTGTTAAAGGTTTGCTGCCCAAAATGATGACGTTGGTTTTATACTGATTCATCTGAAGATGTTCTTTTTTATACACATGTATGACAAATGGTCTTCTAATAACATGCTTCTATTTCTTCACTTTCAATATTCAACAATTTCCATAGTTGTCATTCATTTTACTTTCACATGTCCTATAAGCTCCATGCTACATTATTTTCATTTTTGCTTAAAGAGTCAGTTATCTTTTAAAGAGATTTTTTAATAAGAAAAAAGTATACATTTAATGGTATAGTTACCATTTCTTGGGTTCTTTATTTCTTGGAATAGATCCAAGTTTCCTTTTGGTTTCCTTTCTCTTTTGCTGGAGGGTTTCCTTTTATATTTCTTGTAATGGGAGGTCATTGGCCATGCATTCTGTCACTTTTTTTATGTTCAGAAAAACCCTTGTTTCTCCATTTTTGAAAGGTATTTTCATTTGGTATACAATTCTTGGTTAACAGTTTTTTCTTTTAGTATTTTAAAGATGTTGTCCCATTGCCTTCTTGCTTCCATTATTTCTGACAAGAAATCTGTTGCCATATTTAATCTTTATTCTTCTGTACATTACCTGATTCCCTGCTTCACCCTCACCACTCCCTTGGCTGCTTTTAAGATTACTTATTTATTTATTTATTTTATTTGAGAGAGAGTGAGGAGGGAGAGGGGCAGAGGGAGAGAGAGAGAATCTCAAGCAGGCTCCATGCTCAGCACAGAGCCCAACATGGGGCTCAATACCACAACCCTGGTATCATGACCTGAGCTAAAATCATGAGTCAGCCACTCAACTGGCTGAACCATCCAGGAGCCTCTTAAGATTTTTTTTTTTATCACTGGCTTTAAGCAATTTGATTATGATGTCCTTTGTATAGTTTTCTTCAAGTTTCTTGTTTTTGGACTCCATTGAGCTTCCTAAAATTTAGAAGGTTTTTTGGAGAGTTTACAGCTATCATCAAATTTGAAAATTTCCCAGCATTTATCTTTAAAAATATTTTAATAAACCCTTCTCCCTCCCTCAAGGGCTCTAATTACACATTATTAGCTCCCTTGAGTTTGCTCCAAAAGACAACGATGAGTGGTTCATTTTTTCTTGTTTTTTTAAATTGTTCGTTTTTTCCTGAGTTTGCTCCAAAAGACAACGATGAGTGGTTCATTTTTTCTTGTTTTTTTTAAATTGTTCGTTTTTTCCTGTTTTTTTTTATTCTTCTTTCTTTATGTTTCATTTTGAATACTTTCCATCACTATATCTTTAAGTTCACTAATATTTTCTTTTGTAATGTCTAATCTGTTATTAATCCCACTTACTGTATTTTTATATCTTTCTTATTTTTATTTAACAGTTCAAACATTTAGGATACAGCTCCAACTGTATTCCTACCTCCTAATTCCAACATTTCTATCAGTTTGGAGTCAGTTTTATTCGACTGATTTTTCTCTTAATTATGGGTCATATTCTCTTATTTCCATGCCTGGTAAATTAGATGTCATACATTTCGAATCTTGCCTTGTTTGGTGCTAAATGAAATGTACTCCTAGAAATATTCCCAAGATTTATTCTGTGATGTACTTGAGTTACTTGGAAACAGTTCAATCCTTTTGGCCTTGCTTTTAAGATTTATTAGGTGAGGGTATAGCAGTGCTTAGTCTGGGCTAATGATTCCTTACCTAAGGCAGTGTTTCCTGAGTTCTCTAATGCCCCATGAATCATAAGGTAGATACAGGCACTTTTTCAGATCTATAAGAGCACAAGACACTGTTATCTCATCTGTTCTAGTAATTATTACCCTTGTCTTGGGTTGTTTTCTCATAGGTATGGGCTGATCAGTACTCTGCCACATCCCTGAGGGGTGCTTTCTGCACCCTCTGGAGTTTTCTCTCTGTGCTGCTGTCTGTTTTCTGGAGCTCCCTCCTGAGGACTTTGGCCACCTCATTCCCCTCTGACCCTCAGGTCTTTCTCTTCAACTCAGGGAGTCAGTCGAGCTCTGCTTGGGTCGCTGTTCTCTGTGCCATAGCTTGGAAATTCTCTCAAGAAAGTATGTTGGGCTCACCTTATTTGTCTCCTGTTTCTCAGAGATCACTTTCCTTTGTTGACTAATGTCTAGTGTCTTGAAAACCATCATATCCTATTTTGTCAGTTTTATTTTTTCTTCTGGTTATTTTAGACAGGATGGTAAACCCAGTTCCTATTACTTCTTATTAACTGGAAGTCTGAGACTGTCTTTTCAATTTTCATATGTCCCAGCCCCTGCTAAAATCTGATTCAGAATCTGTATTTTAGAAAAGCAAGGTATTCTGATGGATACTCCCAGTTATAAATCAGAGGACTACATCTTTGTTACTCAAAGTATAGTCCATATACTAGCAGCATCAACACCAACTGCTTGCTAAAACTGCAGAATTTCAGGTTTCACTTAAGACCTACTAATTCAGAAGCTACATTTTAATAAACTCACCTATTGATTTGCATGTACATTAAAGTTTGAGAAGTGCCCAACTGGCTAATTTTATTTTTTATTCATGTATTTATTTATTTATTTTCATGTTTATTTTTGAGAGAGAGAGAGAGAGAGGCAGAGAGAGAGGGAGGTAGAGGATTCCAAGTGAATAGAGGATCCTGCTGTGCTGACAACAGTGAGCCCAATGCGGGGCTTGAACTCATGAACCATGAGATCTGATTATTGATTATGATCTCTCTATATGGTTTATATATATATATATGTATTTTTTTTTTTTTTTTTTTTTTTTTTACCAATCTATACTAAGAGCCTAGACAGTGCTTGGCATATGTCAAGCACTCAGTAAATAGCTTTTGATTGACTAACAGACTGAAAAGTTAGATGCACTATCAAAGCGGGTATTTATATGTCTCCGAGAAGGACAATTTAGACACAGAGAGCTCAAAAGGGGAAGAATAATTTGACTCAGATGAGATGGCTCAGACTACCTAAGAAACATTAGTATTCACAAGAATTTGATAAAGGGGGCGGTCTCAGAGAGATGTCTCAAGTGAACATTATGTCTAATTGAGGAAGCCACTAAGGGAACTGCAATTCCATGTAATTACAGCCAAAGAGGAAGAACATGTTGAGGAAACAACAGGTGATTTTTGAGAAAGTGATCATGCCAAACCCAAATTCACAACTGCTGAGGAAACAAGTCTTGGGGCAGAGGCTTTACATATAAAAAGCATTTAACAGGGGTGTGCAGACCTCAGTTTGAGTCTCTGGTTCTCTGCTGTGGAATGACTCGAGGCAATTTTCTAGTCTTCTCCAGACCTCTATATTTAATTTTTTAATGTTTATTTATTTATTTTGAGGAAGAAAGAGAAAGAGAGGAGAGGGAAGAGAGAGAGGGAGAGAGAGAGAGAGACAGAGAGAGAGAGAGAATCCCAAGCAGGCTCCGTGCTCAGCATGGAGCCTGAAATGGGGCTCAATCTCATGACCACGAGATCACGACCTGAGCTGAAATCAAGAGCTGGATGCTTAACCCACTGAGCCACCCAGGTGCCCCTAGAACTCTATCTTTAACATAGAATTGGTGGAGATGATTATGATGGTGATTATGGGCAGTGGTGTTGCTGTTGGAGCTGGTGGCACCTAATTTGCATCCCAAGGAGTCTTTGTGGTAATCAAATGCAGTGATGCCTTTGAATGGATACATAATGTCTATAAAGTCCTACACAAATGACCGTTAGTCCTGGATCTTAGGAAGGAAATGAGAAAAACTTGTGTGGCTGAACAAAGATATGCTCTGAAGAGCTCAGGTTGTAAAATAATAGGTGTAAAAACAGTAGGAAGAGGAATGACTTTCCCAGAAAGAATACAAAAGTTTGTGACCATAAGAAAAGAGTCAGGAAGGCCACTTGATGAATGTGAGTATATGCTTAGTAAAAAAAAACAATAAAAATAAGCTAGGTGAAAAATTGCTGAGGACAATAGAGGGAGTATTCAAAGCTCTGATGAAAAGCCAAACAAAACACACACACACACACACATGAAGAAAAAAAAAAGAAAAAAAATCAAGGAAGTACAGGAAAGTCTTCTGGCCGATAGTGTAGAGCCAATAGTGTAGAAGTAACAATTTACAGGGAAAGTGTAGCCTGATAGTTGTCACTTCCTATAATCTCTTTCTTTCCTATCTTCCCATCTTTCTATCTTCTCAGGGAGAATAAATTTCAGGCCAAAGAGAAGAGAGGGAGGACAAATAGCTTTCACATTATAAAAGGGAGAAAAATAGTCAAATAGAAACTCCCAACATCCAGCCTCCCATCTCATGCTTGAATTTCGCCCTTGGCATCAAGCCCCAACAAGTAAAAGTTTTAAGCAACCAACTCTACTATCTGAGGATTTACTGTATCTTTAATCAGATTATTTAATCTTTGCACAAGAACAGTTAGGAAATCTAGTTTGTCTAAATGCTGAATCCAAGCAAATCTTCCCATACCTTCCATTTCCTTGGGCCCCACCCTTAGTTTAATTAAGAACAAACTAATTTTCTTTTCACATAAAAATTATTTACACATTCAAAGATTGCTACCATTTCCCTTCTCCAAGTTGAGTTCTCACTTCTTCAGGCTTAGCACTCTTATTTTCCTATAACAGTTGAATGGTTGAATTTCTTTAGTATCATCTGAAAGTGTTTTAACTTAATTTTAACCAAATGTTCTTTTTGGTTAAAAGAAATGGCGAGCAAGAAAGGGCCAGTGTTGTTTTGTTAAAAGAAAATCAGAGAGATCAGGAGAAATTCTTTGAACTTCCCTTTACTGAACTCACAAATCCACTTAGACCTGTTCCTCTCCTTTTCTGGTATATTGGAGAATGTGACCTTCCTTAACACTAATTCTCCCTGTCTGTTCTGTGGACCACACCACTTCTGCCTTCCCAGGAAGACATTATCAGTGATCCCCCAATCTTGCTTCCCTCAGTTTCTCCCAACTTTCCTCTTCATAACTGAGCTTCTTTTCTGCTCTTACTGCCTCCATTTTTCACCTCCCCTTTACTCTATTCACTGAGAATAGGCTATTGGGCCATCACTTCACTGGAAATGATCTCAGTTCACCAGTAATATCCATATTTCTAACTAAAATAAATATTTTTCACTTTTAATTTTACTTCTCTCAGCAGGATTCAATGTCATGGAACGCTTCTTTCTTAAAACATTTTCCTCCTTTAGGCCTCTTAGACACCAGATTCTCCTGGTACACTCCTAGTTCCTTCAGTTGTCTTTCTCAATCTCCTTTATAGGCCTATCCTTTCTATATTCTTTCATTAGATAACAGAGACCCTCAAGGGTTAATCCTACCCCCAGCCCTCTTTTCTCACTACATAGTGTCTGCTTAGGACATCCCTTGGCTTTAAGTACCATGCATATGATCTATGGATACCTCCCAGTCCAGGTTTCTTTGCATTCGAGACTGTCATATTCAACCATCTCCTTCACATCTGCTTGAATGTCACAAAGACATCTAAAAATCAATGTACTCCAAATTGGAATCGTGTTCCCTCCCCCCCGACCAGATAGTATTTCCCTGGTGTCCCTTTTTTTTTTCTCCAAAAATTGACTTCACTACTTTCCACTTATCTAAGCCAAACACTTGGGATTTATTCTTCAGTCTTTTTTCCTTCTCTAAATCATCCATCACCAAGATCTATAAATGTAACACCTAAATAACTCCACGTTCCATGCATTTCTCTCCATCTTCACAGTCCCATCTTAGTTCTTATCATTTTGGTCGGACTACTGCAACCACCTGCTAACCTGTCTTCCACATTTTTATCATCTTCTCAAGATCTGCCCTCCACACCATAATTAGAATCATCTTTCCAAATTCCAAGTCTGAACATACCACTTTCCTGCTTAAAATGTTTTGTGGATTCTCATTGTGTAAGAGCAAAATCCTTAAAATTCCCGGTGAGATATGGCCTGTGCCTGCCTCAGCAGCTTTGTTTCTTATTACTTCACTATATCCAGCCAAACCGGCCTCCTTTCAGAAGCCCCCTAGACTCTCTGCCCCCTCCTGCTGCAGGACTTGGGCATAAGTTGTTTTTGTAGTCATAAAATGCTTCCCTCTCTCTTTCCTCATAAATTGTCGGAGGCAATTTATTCTAATTATTCTCATGTAACTCCATTTACATCCTTTGGAAAACTTCTATCAGTTCCTAAGAAAACATTCGCTTTTTAAAAGTTGAATTAACATCTGTCTCTAGCTGCAATTTTATTTAGAGTAGGGCTTTTCCCTGTTTGCCTATCTCTGTATCCCCAATGTCTAGTAGAGTACCTGGCCCACAGTATGTACTCAGTAAATGCTTGTGGAATACATGAATAAATGGATGGGCTTCAACAATGCCCTTTCATAGCTCTATGTGTTCTTTTTGCGTGTTCTTCCTTCCTCCTGGAATATAGCCGTCCCTACTTTTCCTCCCCTGATCCTTTTGGTCTGTTGACTGCTCTTATATCCTTGAAGACTCAACCTTGAATACTCATCCTTGTCTAAGAGAAATGGCCCCTATTATTCTCCTCCAAAAAAGAGTTGGCTGCTCCCATTTTTGTGTTCTTCATGCATATGTCTACTTTAGCACTTCTTACAATGTTTGAATATTTCATTGCACATCTGTTTTCCTATATCCTCCAGTACATAAGGAGCAAGAACAGTGTCTGAAAAATATTAGGGAATCAATGCATGTTTGCTGAATTAATCAGTGGTAGGTGCTGATGAACCATTATTTGAAATAGTAGATAATTTCCCCTGTCCTCCTTAACTGTTCTATTGACTTCCTTTCTGAAACTGTAAATTTGGTGGAAGAGGACAGTTTTCTTCAGCTAGAATGAGATGAGCCCTTACCCAAGAGTACACAAGTACCATGTTCTTCTGCCAGACTCGCCAAACAAAGCAAAGAGGTGTTAGGAGAGCATCTCTGTTCTTTAAGTGGCTTCATGTTTCCAGGTGCATTGTATTGAAAGGACATACCAGTGTGTTTTTGACTCATAATTGGTGATCTTTGGGAAATCAGAGAGAACATAAAATATGTTATAAATCTGGGGGGGTGTGATAGACAAATATTATCCCAATCATTAGAAATAATGATAGAATCCAGTAGTGCAGATGGTCAAGCATGACATCAATTGCACAAGAAATTCTAGAACAGATTATTAAGGTATGGTTTATAGGTCATTTGAAAGAGAAATTCTCCAAGATCTAGTCCTGCTATATAGTTTCTGTCAGTTAGGGTTAGTAGATCCTACCAAAGAAGCAAGTGCCGTATACATGAAATGTCTCAATTTCAGAAAAGCTTTTGATCACATTTTCTTAATATGTTTGCACATGTAGGTGAATTTATAGTTGGTGAGCAAAGGTGAATTTTTACTTGACTCACTGCCATTGCCCACGGAAAACTGACAATTGGATTAATGCTGATCTGGAAGGCTGCTGGTGACTGAATGCATTTCTATTTCTTGTCCTGTCCTATTTAATATTTTGCTGACAATGTAAGTGAAAATATAGAATACATGATAAAGATTTTGATCACAAATCCTGAGAGTGTCAAAGCTAATGAATTATCAGAATCGTAATTTAAAATTGTTTTTCGGCTAAAAACAAAGTTTTAGAATTGAAACGAACAGTATAAAGATTTTTTCCCACACATATATTATCTCATTTTATCATTATATACAGTAGGATGTTATTATTACTCTCTTATTGCATGCCTGAATGTACCAGACTCTTTGCATAAGTTATGCCGCTTAGTCTTTCTAAATAATCAGTTGATATGGGTATCATTCCTCCATTTTACAGAAGAGAAAACTAAAAAGCCGACAAGTATCTTCTCTAAGGTCTTAAAGGTGGTGTTGCAGCTGAGATTTACACACAGATCAGTCTGACACCCAAACTAAAAATGTTCTTCCCTATACTCCACTGTTTTTTCAGATGAAATGTATTAGTAAAGTGTAAATGCTGCACTTAGTTGAAGAAACTCAATTCTATAAGCACAGAATGGGGGAGAAGTGGTTTCACAGTGGCTCGTGTGAAAAGGTGTGAAGGGTTTGTTTGCCTGTAGCACCTTATGAATCATCAGGGTGAGTCACTGACTTCTCCCCAAATGAACACAATCTTGGGCTGTGGAACAGTGCTCAGAACAAAGAAAGACCAGAGTCATACTGTGCTCTACCATGACTGAAACATGGTTCTTGCTTCTGGAACACTCATCCTAAGAAAACACTGTCAATGTGAGTGAGCTCAGAATAATTTGACAAGAATGATAAATTTAAGTCATATGAAATATGGTTGAAGGGACTACAATGTAGAAAGCATGCTACCTCTAGCTGTGTAGAGTTAATATCTGTTCATATGTACTGCAGGCCAGGCACTAATCTGAAAGTTTTCAGCCACCATCCATTTAATCCTCACAAGAAGTGTTGACATAGGTATTGTTATTATTACTTCTGTTTTACAGATAAGGAAATGGAGGCACAGAGGTTAATTATCTTTCTCAGGGTCATGTAGTCACAAACTCTGAGTGTTTGGCTCTTATTTTCAATTGAAACAAGAAATTAGAAGAGGAATTATATACAAAAGTATACCAGAGAGACTGCTCTAGAAGACACAATTGGATACCGTCTCACAAACCTAACAGCTTACAACATCTCAAAAGAATATGCTGAGTTCTCTATCAGTAGAAGCTTTCAGTCACGCATATTTTTGAAGAATCTGCTGCATTGGAGGAGGATGGGCTATTATGACTTAACGTGTTTCCTTCCATTTCCATGAGCACATCAATGTCAGCATTACCCCATATTGGTGGGGTAGAGTGAGAGCCTTTATCCCCTGAAATCTTGAGGTGTATGTAAAAAATCTAGATTAATTGGAACTTAATTTACAGAACCCTAAATTAATCAAAAGGCATTGCTGCATTATGCTTTTCAAAGACAGAAGGTGACTTTTTAAAATATTTATGTATTTATTTATTTATTTTGAGAGACAGAAAGCTAGGGAGAAAGAGTGTGCATGTGAGCTGGGGAGGGAGGGAGAGAGAGAGAGAGAGAATCCCAAGCAGGCTTTGTGCTCTCAGCACAGAGCCCAGTGTGGGACTGGATCTCAAAAACCATGAGATCATGACCTGAGCCAACATCAAGATTCAGGTGCTTAACTGACTGAGCCACCCAGGCACCCCAGAAGGGACTTTATAAAAGTATTTTAACTTTCAATTATTCTTCCATCCATAAGAATATACATGCTGACAATAAAGATTTACAGAGTAGCTACCATATGTAATGCTATATCTGATTCCAACTTTAGCTGTCTATTGCTCATTCCATCTAATTATGACAAAATTTAGACTCAAAAAATTTAAGCGACTTGCCCAAATTCCCACAATTAGGCAGGGGCAGAACAAGGTCTATAACATAAAATTATCAAATCTTGCTTTCTCCAGCATATTCTGTTCCTTTCCCAAGAGAATAAAGTAGACAGATACAGTTCACAAGTAATTTCAATAACAAGGTTTTCTTTCTTGTTTCTTAGGTCATTTCATCACTAGACACTTCTTTCACCTAGGGCAAGCACAGTACTGTTGGTGTTGAGGAACACAAAGATTAAAAAAGAAACAAAATGGGGTGCCTGGGTGCCTCAGTCAGTTAAGCTTCCAACTTAGGCTCAGGTCGCGATCTCACAGCTTGTGAGTTTGAGCCCCGCGTCGGGCTCTGTGCTGACAGCTCAGAGCCTGGAGCCTCCTTCAGATTCTGTGTCTCCCTCTCTCTCTGCTCCTTCCCCACTTACACTCTGTCTGTGTCTCTCTTGAAATAAATAAGCATTAAAAAAAAAAGAAGAAGAAGAAGAAGAAAAGAAAAGAAACAAAATGAAAAACATTGTCCTAGCTTGGAGGGGCTCAGTGTTGAGTAGGGAGACAGATCTGGAAACAGTGAGAATGGATCTGGAATCCAGTGAGAGAAACTAAGAGTCAGCTTTCCTGGAATATACATTTTTCTCATCTTCTTCTTATTAACTGGGGTCTTGGTGTAATCAATATCTAGATTTATTCAACAGATCTTTGAGCGTCAACTCTGTGCCAGGCCTGGTGCTAGGCACTGTGGAAACAGAGAACAAAGCACTGACATGGCCCCTGCCCTCACATCGGTTACAGTTGCTTAGTCTTGGGCACTCTGGCCTGGTTCTTCTTGAGATCTACATGTAAGAAGCTAGAGACATGTGGAACCACATCTTACTTGGGAGTTAGGTTAAAAGTCAATGGAAAAGATAAAAATGGAATATAAACAAAATTACTATTGAAAATAGCTATACCGGACATGACATACTGTATCTCAAAGCATCCAGAAAGGACACTTTTGTTCTTCCCCCTGGGTTGTAATAGACCACTTTTTATTTGTTTTTATTTGTGGTTTCCACTCATACTCATTCCAGAGCCTGCATTCAGGACACTGAACTACAGAGACGTGTGAGAGCTGCTTAGGGTAAAGCAGAAGATGCAAAGAGCATTCTGAGGCAACAAAAGGGCCTGGTAGAATTGTCCTACCAAAGACATGAGAGGAGTTCGTAAAGAGATGGGGTAAAATTTGAGGGAAGGAAAGAAAACAGGACTTAAGATCACTACCCAAGAGCCCAAGTCCTAGCCACTCACTTGAGCAAGAGGGCAATGCTCAAGCATCAGTGCAAATCAGGCACAAGGACAAGGTTGGGGCCATAAGGAAACACCTGAGATTTGCCTTATCCTCACTTACTCTCAGAAAATTTGTGAGACCTACCATTTTGGGGGGTGAAGAGATATGAGATGGAGAAAGATTCTTACATCTGAATTTCTCTTGGGAGAGCAATGTATATAATGCACAAAGAACATATTGAGAAGCTCTTTGGTTTTGAAGGGAGATTCCTCCAAATCACGCCCCATCAACAAAAGATGAATGCTAACAGTGGTGCAACAGCCAGGAAAAATAACTGCTTTTGCTCCTGAGAGGGAGTTTCAGTGGGTTAAAGGACAGAGTGGAAGGAGAAGAGGGAATGAGGCAGCTGGACAGTCCAGAAAGCAGTGTGTTGTTGAGCGTGCCCTCCCAGAACCAACTGCTGTTTCTATAAAATTCTATAAAATCACAAAATTCTTGGTATGGGCATACTTCTCGAGGAACCTTGTGAAGTGGCCATATTTTGGGTCAGGATTGATTTGGGGTGAAACAGTCCACATGGATAAGTTAAATAGCCTATTCACTGATAACGTTAGGACTTTAATGACCTCTTCCCTGAACTTCAGACTCATACACCTAATTGCCTCCACAGCATCTCCTCGTGGATAACCAAAAACCACCTCCAACCCACCAAAATCTGTTCCCCTTCTAATGTTCCTCATTGCAGGAAATGTTCCCACCATTAACTGGATTGCCCAGGCTACACCTTTGGGATCTTTCTCACTCCTTTTCCTGGACTTCCATTTTCAAATCCATCAGCAAGTCCTGTTGGCTCTGCCTTGAAAATATATCCCGTCTTCTAAGTCTCAACCACTTCTACCACGGCTAATCTTATCAAGTTCCTGACACTTCAGAGGATGATAGCAGTAGCCCTCTAATGGGTCTCAGTAAGTTTTTAGAAATACAGATCTGATCCTATCAATCCCATGCTCAAAACCTTCCGAGGACTTTGAGAGGTCCTTATAAGAGCCTAACACTTCTCTGTGACCTGGCTGCCAATTTTATTTCCTACTCTTCTCCCTTTCCTGGCCTTCTTGCTGTTCTTTGAAGTTGACAGGCACACTTTGTATTTGCTGTACCCTGGTCTGTGCCATTAACAAGGTGTGAGGCTGGGATTCCAACCTGGGCTGTGGAACTCCAGAGCCATTGTTCTCAAACCACTGTCACTTACCCACCCTGTGGCAACATATCACACAACCTGATACTGTAGTATTTCTCTTCTTGTTTCTTCGGGTTTTCCTACCTCACTAAAAAATACAAACTTTCTAAGGGCAGGGATTTTGTGTATTTTGCTCATCACACAGTATCTGGCACATAATTTGCACTTTATCAATATTTGTGGAAAGAATGAAGCCTTAGCTGATATCTGAGTATAACGGCTGACACTGATGCTTTATGCATCGTTCACTAGTCTTTACAGAAACCTCACAAAAGGGTTATTATTATTTTCCTCATTTTAATGAGGAAGGAACTATGGCTTAAAGAGGTTAAGTGTCCCAGGTTACACAGCTAGGAAGGGGAAGAGCAGGGATTTGAACTGGGATCTGTTCACCTTCAGAGCCTAAGCTTTTAACCCCTGGGCTACGTTTTTCCTACTACCCCAAGGTCCTGCTTTCTCTTCTCCATGTGGCATCTAGCTACACAAAGGAAATAATTAATAATTAAGTAATTAATACGTTTGAAGAACTCAAAAAGACCTTAAGAAAAAAAAAATGCCTTGGTATAAAGCATTAAACAGTTTTTTTAGCATTAAACTTTTTATAGCTAGGTAGTACCTGTTCAGACATGTAGTCTCTTCCTCTGATTTTAGAGAGAAGTTTGAGGTGCAGAGAAGTTGAATGGGTGTCTAAGGCTCCCAAACCCCATGATGTTTCCAAAAGACAACTAAGAAATTAGGAAAACTTCTGGTGAGTGACTGTGTGTTATGGGTTGAATTATATCCCCCCCTCAGATTTACATGTTGGAGTCCTAACCCCCAGTACCTCAGAATGTGACTTTATTTGGAAACAGGGTCGTTCTAGATATAATGAGTTAAAATGAAGTCATATCAGAGTAGGGAGGGCCCTTAACCCAATATGACTGGTGTCCTTATAAAAAGGGGGAATTTGGGTGCAGGCACATAAACACAGAGAATGCCATGTAAACATGAAGGCCGAGATTAGGGTGCAGCATCTACAAGCCAAGAATGTCAGATTCCCCCAGTTACTAGAAGTGAGGGGGGAGGCATACACAGATTGTCTTTCATAGCTCTCAGAATGAATTGACCCTGACACCACCATAACCTTGGACTTCTAGCCTGCAGAACTGTGAGACAACAAATTTCCATTGTTTAAGACCCCTGGTTTGTAGTACTTGTTTACTGAGGCTCTACAACATTAATACACTGATCTCAGGTGGGTCACTGGCCATCTCTAAGCCTCAGTTTCTTTATAAAAGTAAAGGGGTAGACCAGATGATCTCTGAGGAAATTATATGGCTTTATCATTCCAGGAGTCAGAGACCAACACCTTATTTTTTGGTTTGAAAAGCATGAGGTTGCATTTTACCCTTGCATAAAACCATTTGATTCAGTACAGTTTGACAAAAGCATATTTGTTTCAGATATTGGATTGGACGCTGGAAATTTAACAGGGAATAAGCTCCAGCTTTTGACTTCATTGAGTTACAGTACTTTGGAAAAGAGAAAAACTTGACTTTAGTAGCGTTAGGTTTTCATAATTATAATATTTCAGATTTTTATATCAACTCATGTAATTCTTGCATAACCCACTATAATCTAGGTATTATTCTTATCTTTATTTTATAGATGATAAAGCTAAGGCATGGGAGGGTTAAGTGACTTGCTCAAGGTTACACAGCTAATTACACAGGTAAAGCACAGGATGTTCTAGGAGCTTCTGCATCCCAAGAGTCCTTATTCCAACCTTAGGGATCAAAGAAGCTTCCTGTAGGAGGGCACCTGATGTGAATCTTGAAGAATGTGGGAGATAACCAGCTTGATGAATCCTTTTTAAGGGGTACAGGATGCATTAATGTTGGGTTTATAAAGGGAATTTGCCAGCCTTCCTGCCTTACCTTGATTTCACGGGTTTTAAGGCTCATGATCATTGATTTGATCAATAACTAAGACATGCACTCAGAGAAGTAGCAATGGAATGGTGGGAAAGTCCTGGAATTATCACCCCCCACCTGACAAATGAATAATCCCCATTTTACTGAAACCCAGAGAGTAGGTGACTTGTCTAAGATTGTGTGGCTAGTAAATGGAGGAGTTAGGATTTAAACCCAGGCCACTTGGCTACAGAATCCATGAAATAAACCACCCTTTTTCACTTGAACTCCATTAGGCTTCCTTCAGTGGACTGAGAATTTCCATGACTTCCAACACATGTCACAATAAGCCTGTGGGAAAATACCAAGGGAAGGCCACGCTGTGGAACTCTGACAGTTCATGACTCTATAAATTGGCCTACACATTTTGGTAAGTACTAAGGTATCACCCTCAGCCTTGGCAAAGATGCCATAGTAATTTCTGCTTCGCAGTTGCTCCCTGCAATCAGGAACACTGATATGCCATCATAGATAAGAGAATGGTTACGTTTATTATCTATGTTCTAGAACCAGATGATTAACTTTCTTTTAGGTTTATCTTCATTGTGGTTTTCCTGAGAACATAATTATGATTTTGTGTTCCGCACGGCAGATGGTGAGCAACATAGCCGACTGCAAGCTCCTGGAATGTAGAGCTCTGTGTTACTCATCTCTGATGCCTGGTCTCATCTATGTACCTGACCTGGCATCTGGCCATGGTGGATGCACAGTATCTGAAGATAGTTGCAGTCAAAGAAAGTTGCTATGGCCTGGATGTTTGTGTCTGCCCCTCCCCCCAAATTTATCTGTTGAAATCCTAACTCCCAAAGATGATGGTATTAGGAGGTGAGGACTTTGGGAGGTGCTTAAGTCATGAGGGTGGGGCCCATGGATGGGATTAGTGCCCTTATAATAATAAAAGGGTCCAGAGAGATCTGTAGCCCTCTCTACCAAGTGAAGACACAGCAAGAAGGTAGCGGCTATGATGCAGGAAGGGGGCCCTTACCAGAACCTAACTATGCTGGCACCTTAATCTCTGACCAGCCTCCAGACTGTGAGAAATAAACTTCTGTTGTTCATTCACCCAGTCTGTGGTGCTTTATTATAGCACCTTGAACAGACTGACAAAAAGCTTTAGCCACAAGCATGGCCCTCTCTTCAGGAGCAGTGGCTCTCTACTTAGATTGCATATTATGATTACCTGGGAGAATCAGAAAAATCTGGTGCCCAGGCTGTACTCAAGACCAGTTCAAACAGAATCTGGGAGTGTGGGTGAGGCCCAAACATTAATAGTAAAAAAAAAAAAAAAAAGTATTCCCCAAGTGATTCTCATTTACAGCAAGGATTAAAACCCATTTCTCTGTAGAAAACATGCCTGTGCATATTTATAAATATTTATAGCTATAAACATTATAAAAGTCACACCTGTGACTATGCTAACCGATTCACTTTGCCACTTAATCTGTAAGAGCTCAGAGATGATGGCGATGGAATCAGAAATCAGGGATGGTAGCTAAGTGCTATGCACATTAGCTCTGCAACCTGGCAGACTGGTTCTGCAATGTTGGCGTGTCTTGTCTTTGTAAAGAAATTCACTAATTTCAGGTTATTGAGTGGAATGTTTCTAGACAGATCCATTTACTTGTTCACAAGCCAGTTCCCTGTGGTTAAAATATTATGCGTTATCCACTGATTCTTATTTGTGGCCTTCCTTACCATACACACACACACACACACACACACACATACTTCTTAGGATAAATTTTTTAAATGTTTATTTATTTTTGAAAGACGGTGGGGGGGGGCATGACCAGGGGAGGGGCAGAGAGAGAAGGAGACACAGAATCCGAAGCAGGCTCCAGGCTCTGAGCTGTCAGCACAGAGCTGGACACAGGGCTTGAATCCACAAGCCATGAGATCATGACCTAAGCCGAAGTCAGACGCTTAACCAACTGAGCCACCCAGGCATCCCAGGGTAAAATTTTTTTAAAGCTGATTTAAAAATTTCAACAAAGTGTTTACATATTTTGCCTATGCTATTTATATAGCTCTTTCCATAAAGAAAAACATAACCATATGATCAATAGGAGACTCCATGAATGGTCGAAAAGACCACTGAGAGTCAACAAGTACTCTGTCAATGGTGCTTGAAGAGGACTATTTGGACCTCAGATTCTTCGTCAAATGAATCAGTGGGACCATCTGAAGACATGAAGCTAATGTTCTCTGGTTCTATGATTCATTTTTCTGGAGGACCCAGCCAAGCTGGAGAGTCCCTTTATTCATCTAGTGGATTAAACTCTTCAGATTCTTAAAGTGGTTTTCTTTACCACCTCCCTTCCCGCATCATTGAGCTGCATGGATATTTGCTAAGAAAACGTGAAACGTTCCAAGCTAGGGGACTTTTTGGACACAGATTCTGAAACTTCAGTTGCGGGGTTGGCCAGGCAAAGTAGTTGGTTTTCTTCGTGGGGTATGGTAGGAGAGAAGAGAAAAAAAGATCTGCTTTTAATAGGTCAGAACTAACCACAAAATAATTGGGCCTATAGTCTAATCTAATCATGCTTTTGTTTATTCACTTTCATATAAAAGTCTCTTACGAATGCATTTGAGCACAATATATAATAATAATAATAATACTATTATAACATACATTGTGAGAAACTTTTGAAAACAATAAAATGTCCACCTGAAATAATGCAGTGTTCATAGACATACAAACCCATCGGTCATGCACGTTTGTGCCATTTCTTTAACTAGTGAGTTACAATGCTGAACTGAAAGCATGAAATATATTTTACACACGGAGACTGAAGTCAGTATGAGGCCTAACAAGTGTTATCGGAAGCTTCACATTTGCATAATTTACTACATCAGTTCACATTTTATTATAAAATTCACATTGTTTTATTGTGTTTTTTTGTAATTAATGGGAACATGACATTCCTGCTTAATGGCAGGCAAGAGGCTTTCAAAGTCAGTAGTTTGGGAACACTCAGAAGAACCACCTGCGAGCAAATGTAGTGTTACTGCTTAAACCAAAGCCACAATTATAGTAGAACCCAGTTATAACCCAATTCATGCATACACAGATTTGGATAGAACATGGGTGAAAACTACATCCCATTGCCCCCTACCCCTATCAAACTATACAAAAGTAAAAGCTCAGTATAAACCATTTAGTATCTAATGTGAGAATCCTGTTTCCAAAACTGGTTCACAAAGGGGTTGTGCAGTATTAGCAACTCAGATGGGGAAGAGGGCAGACCTTCTGAATAAAAGCCCACGAATGTCCTCACTGGGGAAGGGGTCGTATGTCTCTCTTAAGCGATGTCCAGGTTATATAATACACAATACAAAAACGTGACAAGAAAAGTCGCAACTCTTAGGCAGAGTTTTCTACACAAATGTAACACCACCATTGGCAGGCAATGTTAGATATATAAATTAATAACTTACAAAACATTACATTATATACATTAAGTAATAAATATACTGTTATAAACAGAAATGGAGGTGTTAGCGCAGAAGGCAGTGCAAGAGAAAGACGGCAGCATCCAATTGAAAACAGGGTAACTGGGTGGAGACTGATGGGGGGAGGGGATAGGATGGGGACCGTGCAGCACCCAGCGGCCCAGGGGTTCAGGACACAACATGGTGCGCTGCCTAACGGAGCTGAATTTTACACAGACTGTTACTGTGAACAACACAATTACCCTTTCCTACCTCTTAGTTTGCTCACTTTATTCTGTTTGCAGCACAAGAAGTGAAGTTCTAAGAGGAGAAAAAATACTGCTGTAAGCAGGCAAACAGAGATAAGTTATACGGGCAACCGTCAAGCTGAATGGGACAATAAGGGAAGGAAGTAGAATGTGGTTAGAAGCGTGTCCTTTCTATTTGCAAAAGTAACTGTAGGAAAGTGAAAGATATTGCCCAAGAAAGAAGGAAGACCATTTGCTTTCCTTTTTTTTTTTTTTTTTCCCAGAAAGAGTCAAAAAAGTTTATGTCCACTTTGAACGCTTATCTGTGTAGAAGTTGATACTAAACCCTAGGTATTCAACAGGCATTTTAAAGACGTGAAAATGTTTTACAAAAAAGGCACACAGGTTGGCAGACAAGGGGACAGGTGAGCAGATTTATAAATGAAGTTATTAATCAGTCAGTTCAGTCACTAGAGGGGACAGATTCCCAAAACTTAGTGCAGAAAAATCTCTCAGTTTTGTGTCTTCTATTTTCAAGCCATTTACTCAGGATCTGATCTTGGCCTCCAGTACCAGATAAAGCTTCAGCTCTCCACTAAGCTTGCAGGCAAGGCAAGTCAGCCGTGGAATTTTCTGAACTGCTATCTGCTTCATGGTCTCGCGTTCTGGCTCCAAACTCAAGTAACTGGAAAGGCCACATGGCCCTTGTCCCGTGCAGGCCCAGGCCCCCGTGATGGGCTGGCCCTACCATACAGCT
Source organism: Panthera tigris (assembly GCF_018350195.1). Classification (NCBI taxonomy): domain Eukaryota; kingdom Metazoa; phylum Chordata; class Mammalia; order Carnivora; family Felidae; genus Panthera; species Panthera tigris. Next base: position 54,400,771 of record NC_056667.1, on the reverse strand, counting down.
GGCATGCTTGTCAAAGGTGGAATGTTCATCTCCACACGGAGAAGGCAATTATGTGTCGATAGGGGACTTGTCTTCTGTCACAATGTCTACATCAGTCCCTCCTAGTGAATCCCTATGTTCAGGATCGATCACGCAAAGTGTCTTTGTGCTGCTGAAATAGTCGTGACCCTCTCCCTCTTTTTCAGGGCCTTCGGAATCCTCCTCTTCAAGGGTCAGTTCAAACTGAAACTTCTCCATCAGACCCTGACAGTCTCTGTTCTGCTCGTCCAGTGGTGGGGAGGGACTCTGCGGTATCATGCTCTGATACCAGTTTCTATTATCTTCTAACGTATCCAGAATGTCCTGGGCATCAGGCTGCACCAGATCTGCCCAGGTCTCCCAGAGTGGATGGACAATGTAGTCAATGAAACCAACCTGGAAGAAAACAAAGTTACACCCCAGTTATTGTGATGGACTCTTGAAAACCTAACAAACTATCCTGGTTTCTAGGTAAAGAAAGAGCCACAACAACCCAAGGGGGATCAATAATAATGGATTCTGTATTTCAGTATATACTACATGATACACCCTCCCCTGGATCTAATATCCAAGTTATCGCTCTTAAGTCCACAGAGGAAGTACTGTTACCCGCAGTTTACAAAGGAGGAAACTAACACTCATTGAGATGAAATATCTTGTCAGAGATCACAGAGCCTGGAGGAGCTGGAACTTAGCTTAAGCAGTGGAGCTGGAACTTAGGCCCAGTTTTGTCTGATCCCAGAGCCTGTGTTTGTCTCACTGTAACTGACTACTTTTCCTTTCACGTGTGCCAGATAAGAAGTCTGGATGTAACCCTGACTGGGAATGACTTTGTCACTACTTGGATTCTGTGAGTCATTCCACAAAGAAGGAAGCTCCAGGTCTAATGAGTTCTGACTCGACATTCTTTTCCTGATAAATTTAAAATATGCCGCTATTCCAAAAGGAAGGGGAGACAGCCCCTGACTGCTCTGAAATTTCTCGGAGTGGAAGGCTCTTGTTTGTAGACGAGTATGGTAAAACATCTGAAGATACTTCAAGACCCTAAACAAACAAAGATCCCCTCTGTGGACATGTCTGCAATTGTCTTAGATCCCACAGGGTATAGTCACTTCCATCAGGAGAAAGGAGGGAAAATAAAAACAATTAAGCAGTTCCTTTGCTAGTGTTCCTGTGAATAAATATGAGGCTATGGCTCTGTTATGGTTTACACAGGGGCTATGCATCCTGCATGAGCTGGCTCAGTGGCCTTATGCTGACCTCTCCATTGTCGGACAAACAGGAAACACTGGGGGTGGGGGCAGGTTGTGAGAAAGAATAGGCACAAGTTGAATGAGGGAATGGAATTCCCCTGTCCTGGTCTGGGGAACTGGAGAGATGCTGGGTCCAGATTCTGAGGTAAATGAGCAAGAGCAACTTCTACGTGCCCATGGGACACGATATAGCTATCTTTCCACACTATTGGAAACCTTTCCTTTAACAGCATTCTGTTTTTTGGCAAATCATCTCATAGATCAAAGTTCCTATGTGACTCTTTTGTATCTATATGTACCTATTATTTATATCTATCAACTTTTATCTATCTATCTATCTATCTATCTATCTATCTACCTATCTATCTATCTATCATTATCTATCATCTATCTATCGACCTATCTATCTCCTCCTCCTCCCTGGTGCTTCCCTAATCTTAACATAACTCACACCAAAGTTGGGACATCTCTGATCTGCATTAGTTACGTGAACTTGTGTGCAGATGATTCAGTTATTTCTCTTGCTTCCACTCACTCCCTTTTCCTCCCTTTTACTTCATTATATGTATTTAATGAATTTTAGAGACTATTTTCAAGGTGTTTTCCAGGGACCTGAAAAAATAAGCTCAAGGCAATGGAGAAAATGGAATCAGCTAAATGCAGTGCAGTCATTTCCTTTCTTCATTTGTTTTGCTTCTGCTAAATGATTGCCACTTTTTTTGAAAGCTAGCCTCTAGCCACTTATTTCCTAGGCCCTGGGTCGGAGAGAGCTCTACAAATCCCAAGAGCACCTAGTCAAGGGCTTTATTGCCAGACTACTCAGACAATGCTTGCTAGAGCTCATCTGCGGGAAACACCAGAGTGGGCCTTGATGTCATGGCAACAGGGAGACCTGTCTACAGTGATGGAGAGTAAAGAGTTCTGGGCGGAGGGTAGCTGGGTCACTAAAGAGCTGGTGAAATGAGCCAGGGGACAGCTTCTCCACCTGATACACTGGGAAAATAGCTGCTCTATCTCACAAAGCTGTTTGGAGGTTCAAATAGGACCACGTAGGGGGAAATGTGTAGAAAATCACATAGAACACCATAAAAATATAAAACACCACTGTTGATAATAAACAGGCATTATTCTAGTTAATTAACTCATTATTCTAATTAAGGCTTTAGGGGATTTGAGTTGGCCCTGATAAGTTAATATTATCGTGCATTTTTAGAGTATATTAGCCTTTTAGAGCATGTTAAACTCATTTGACTGGGTTTCTTTAAGAAACAGCAAAATAATAATTACAAGGGAACTCTGCATCGATATTACCAGTATGTGTAAATTGGGGGGTGGCAGATAGTGGGGAAAGAGGATACACACTAACAAAAAGCCCTCCTAATGTTTTTGTGATAAAGACCTTGAATAGCCTATAGACCCATTCTCAAACATGACTACCTTGCTCAGGTCATTTGTTGCTCTGAAAAACACAACATTTCAGCAGGTCCTGAAGCCTTTGTGGGGATATCGATACTTCTGGTGCTATACACTCTGCAGCTAGAGGTATCTGAGGCATTTCTGCATCCTCTAGACTCCAGCATATTGTCCCTACTCCTTAGCACATAGGGAATCTGTAGCTCTGGACACGATCAGAAGATGTCATCATGTTCTCAGATGTGGAGAAGCAACCTTGGAAGGGGACACAGGACAGGGCGTCGACTGTGAGGTAGAAGAGGTGTGTAGAATGAAATCCACACTTGACAGTGCACTTGATTATGGAGGGGCAGCAGACCCAGGGTGGGGGAAGCAAGGATGAAGGGTAGAGCTCTTAGATAAGGACAGGGGCAAGAGAAATCTGGAGAGATGGGTGTGGGGAGGTAGTAGCTCTGAGTAGCTCTGAGTTCAGGTCATAGACAACTCCCTAAACTGCTTGAGGATACACAGACCACACTTTGACGGGTTTCTGAGGACTGCTTTGTTTCCACCCTGTGAAACTGAGTATAATGGAGAAGGCAAATGAGTCACGAGTAAAATGGAACTAAATGGGTAGTTGCTTCCTTATAGCTTCAGGAATTTGATAGAACCTTCCAGTTCTACAACCTGCAGAGCTCACAGAAACTTCGAAAATTGCATATTAGATACCTGGGATTTTTCCACAGAAGCTGTGTGCTTATCACACATTGGGCTGATCTCCATTCCCCTCTCCCGCTCTTTGTCTCCCTGCTGGAAGAACTCCTCCATGATGCGGTCTGTCCACTGCCGATATAATTCCAAGGACTTGGTGGGGTTGCTTAGGTCTGCACAGTGTACCATGTTGCGAAGGACCTGAAATCATCAAGTTTTAGAAATCCCAGAAAATCAGGTGTAAATACTACCAGAACATCTCGTTCCTCTTGTACGAGTACACTTGGTACCCAACCCAAGAACACTGTAGTTGCCTTATAATTGTGGTGAGTACACCAAAAAAGCAGTCCTACAATGGTGCTGGCCAGACTTGGTTATTTACCATCACAGGAGTCCCGAAAGGGAAAATGTGTGTTTTCTCAGACTGATAGTCATTGAATGTAAAAACTGGAAGGGACATTAGAGGTCAAATGCTGCCATCATTTCCCTTCCCCAGTTTGGAAAAAATGCGAAGAATTACTCAAAAGTAGATGTCTTCATATTTTCCACTTGTGGAAAGAGACCAGCTGATGGCAGTTTGTATAATCAAAACAGACCTAACAATCTTCAAGTCAATGGGATTTATATCCAAACACGAGCTTTTGGGCCCAGCAGTCACGTATCCCCTATTACAAATGAATTTTGCCATTTATTTTTAGAACTAAGAAATTCAATAAATAGCGTTATGTTTTTCTTCATAAATTAGAGGATACGCTTGAATGTCCATTTTCCTTGTTCTTAAAGTAAGTCCAAGTTGCAATAATAACCAGATATGCGACTAACTGAACGGACGTTTGGTTTCATTTTTTAATTGTTCAATTTAGTTTGGTTTGGCTTTGTGTTAAATCAAAGGCTTTCATCAAATACCTGTATACGATCCGTGTAGTTGTCCAGGAGAAGAACACCTGAACTTGTAACTTTCTTTGTTTCCACCATTGTTTTCAGGTCTGCCAGCAGGCTCATATGTTTGGACATATCAGTTGCTAACACCTAGGGTAGAAATAAAATGAAACTCTCAATAAACTTAGTTCATGGAAGAGAATGGAGTTTCTTGTCCTTGGCAGGGAAAAGTAAGTGAGGGATGTAGAAAGGAAGTCTTACCATGTCGATAACCATTTTCCTGAGTGTCTGGCGTTGCTTCTTGGTGAGATTCTGGAAGATATCACAGTGTTCTTCTTGCAGCAGTTTGAAACCCACGGCAAGGTGATGGTTTTCCAACACAGATTCATCATTATACATCAAAGCAAGTTCTGAATCTAATAAACAAGGAAAAAGGATGACTTAAGAACAAAGGGGTATAATTCCAATGTTGGCATTACTTCAGTGTGAAATCAGATTTAGTTCTCTCCAAGTGTTAGGAACCAAGATTCACATGTCATTTCTCATCAGAGACACAGTTTCCTCCTCCAAAAGGTAGTAGCCCATTCCCAAGCAAATCATGCTTGTCATAGATATTGGTGCATAAGCTTTCTCTTTGACTAAAATTCATGGTATTTTAAAATTCTTTTTCTCCTTCTTCACTCCAGATGAAGAATTCAACATTAGGTAAGGGCATATTTTTATCTCAGTTTGTAGTTTCCTTTATGTCTTCACACACTTTTTTGCTTTGGAAAAGAATAAACTGAATGCTACTAAACTTTATCAAATGCATTAGGATTTTCAAACTATCTCACTTTCTTGTAGGTTCCGCAGTTCTGTCAATTGTGAGTTTTTGATTTTCAAAGATGTTAATAGTGTGAGTGTGGAATTTTGTTTTATCCAAATAACTTAGCTTTTTTGGAACTTTCTACAAACATGGTAACAAAACATTAATAATTTTCAAGAACAATTTTGATGTCAGATTTTCTGTCCTCTGGCCCTATATCTCAGAAATGGCAAGATCTGCAATACCTAAACTATAGCTTCCAGCCTGCCTTTCATGCAGAAGAGTCATAGACATCTTTCATTAGGCAGAGACATGGTCTGCACTGGAGAATATGGTCAACAAATTCTGAAAGGAACATTTTCTCTTAATAAATAATAATAGCCAAGTGATGGCAATAGGTTCCTAATTGCAGATGTGGTCACTCATATACCATTGCTTTAACTGTGTGCTTTGCCTGACAGTCTCAGAATGGATGGTAGGATATATGAGGTCATTTTAGCATTTCTGCCCTGTTTACCCTGTGATCAATCCCAGATCTGCAAACTGGTTTTGTGGGCTCTAGTGTTGTAGGTGGCTGTAACAGAAATACCACTTTTCTGTGTGAAGCTAACTGGCCCGTATATGGTTTGATTTGTGACACCACATTATGTCAGCTGATACAATCCAGCAGCCAGGTAGTTGCCCAAAGTTTATATTCTTTCAGTAGAAGAACAAGGTTAAATAAAGAATCTACCCTACACCTAGATTATACAGATATTCTGATAAAGTAGGACAGAGACTCTTACATAGTAAGTAGCTCAAACATTCCTATAAAACCATCAACACTTGATGTTAATTATGACCACAACTAGATAACCAATATTCTCAGAAGAAAAAGTACTTGCATTTTTAGCATTTAGAAACAGTGCGCTAGCTGAGAAAATTCATGGATTTTATTTTTTAGGATTTATTTATTTATTTTGAGAGAGGGTTCAAGCATGAGCAGGGGAGGGGCAGAGAGAGAGGGAGAGAGAATCCCAAGCAGGCACTGCACTGTCAGCACAGAGCCCTACATGGGGCTCGATCTCATGAACCGTGAGATCATGACCTGAGCTGAAATCAAGAGTTGGACACTTAACTGACCAATCCACCCAAGTGCCCCAAATTCATGGATTTTCACTGCCATGGATACTAAGTATTTTCAGCATGACAAAAGCACTGAGTACAGCTTGAGGTCCTAAGGCTGGACCAGCCTTAAATGTCACTGGGGTCATCTTCACTACTACAAACCAAGCATTCCAGTGCTTCCTTTTAGTTTTATTTCTGTTTAGAGGTTCCCATGCTCAGACACAATATTTGGGCCTGCTTCCTCAGTAGAGAGGGACGCTAGTGGGTCACCATATTCTATGTGAGAGCCCTGCATAACACTGAAAATCATTATCACATTATCCCCAAGCCTTTCCTTGTCCTTACTGAATAATTCCACATCTGTTACTCTTTCCTCACATATATTTTCCAAATGTTGAGTACTTTTTATGGCTCCCCTCTGACCCTTTCCAAGTTCTCCACGCAGCTCAAATATTGTGTTGCCGGACTGGACACAGTACCCAGGAAAGGTCTGACTGGCTTGAGTGGAATGGAGGATCACCTCATTATTACCCTTATTGTCATCCATAATGAAAACATTAGGGGGAAAAATGAAGCAATGAATCATACAATCATCTCAAGTGACTGTTCTAGTAGTGAACTCACTTGTGTTGATGAGAAACTGGTTGGAGACTCCAGGGTGATCAACATCATGGATAGCAGCTGCAAAAATGGCGGCCAGAATTTCCAAATCTGTGAAGACAGCCTGCAGAGCGAAACGAGCACATTTAACTCCGTATCCCATTGGCCTGTATCCTGCCTATTCAGCTTCATATTAAAGTATGCATTTCACTCTTGCTGGGAGGACTGTCTGCTGATTTATGTAATGTCTCAATACATTAAATAAATGTAGATTCTATCCATCATCATGTGAAAGGAAAAATGGCTGAAGCCCATACCCACATCAAGCCTGTAGGAAGGCCTTAGCACCATGCTTCAGATGGGGTCTGATGTTTGTTTCTTGGATAAGTGGTAGGGCAGAATGGCGCTTATGTAACACAAGCACACAGAAGTCAAAGAAGCAAGTCAGACTGGCTCTGCTCTGACATATAACAACCTTCATATTTTTAGGCTCAGTAACTTACAGAAGAAAGGCTAAATTCTAAGCTCATAAGATTGGCAATAAGTTATTTCCCAAAGCTAAATTTGTAGTGAGATCAGATGCTTTCATATATTCACTCATTCTTCCATCCGTTCCTTCAATTCTTATCCAGTAATTGTTTACTACGGGCAAGATCTGAGAACATTTTAAGAAGTAAAACTGAATGCCCCACTGCTCTACTCCTTCTTGCCATGTTTTGAAGCCTCCTCCGCCCTGACTTGTACACAATAATTTAAACCTACTATTTGTGTAGGTATATATTCCTTCTGACTAAATGGTCTTTCTCTGGCTGAAATATCTTTCCTCATCCTCTGTGATTACTTAAATCTTCTGATCCTACAAATGCCAGCTCAGCTTCCACCTCTTCCATGAAGACTAATTGCTCAAAGACCCACTGAGCTCTTCCTTCTCTAAACATGTGTGGTCCCTGTGGTCAATTTCTGGCTACACAATAGATATCCTATCAATAACAGTGGGTAGTTGATAAACGTGTTGGCCCACTCTATAATCCTTATACAGAACATAAAAATAATACTGTTTCTCTCCTTTAGGGGATAAAACAATCTTAGCTCTATGTCACTTCCCCAAGTTTTCTTGGATTTCTTTTCTCAGGAAATATGGAACCCAAGCAATAGACTTGTAGTCAGTTTCATCTTTCTTTACCTTCCAAACCGAATCTGTCAAGGTAGGTAGGGCTGGACAGGGGTTGGCAAGTCCCCTCCTGCATTGAGCCTGCACAGTTTAGAGGTATCTGACTACCATTGCTGTTTGTCAAGGAAGATCATGGTCTGCTGGGCACATTGCTGCTAATGTTGGGGGTATGAAAATGCATTAATCTACGAAGAAAGGAGCCACAGCCACTGTCTAGCAAGATGTCTAGCAAAAGGGAACACTGGTACTCTTTGCTTCAGCATTATTAAATCCTTACTTCTAGATATTCAGTTACTTTTTCTTCAAAAAGCTCATAGAATTGCCTTTATGAATTCTTAGGAGGATAAGTCTGTGGATGCTTATACCTAACAGGAACAATGTAGGACATTTTATATTATATTTCTGTGTTATCTCTCACAGTGCTTGGGATGGTGTGGGCAATTCAGATCAGTACATGCATGTTAGGGATATACTACATACTAGATGATGAACTGGACACTTATCAGATACCGGAGATACAATAAAAAATAAAGCACCCTGTTAATTGCTTAACAATTAAATAATTTTTCAGTTGTGAGAGATGTAAAGAGAGGGTTACGCTGATATTGGGAAGCAGAGTAGAAATGCCTTTCGCTGTTATTAGTAACCCAATTAATAGATGTTATACATAATAAAGAACCAGTTCAAGCAGGTGCAATTATTTCTGTAAATATATTACATGTTGGATAGCTTGTATTTTAAAGAGGATGGGCAGTTATGCAAAACAGATCACAACTACTCACATCTAATGCTGGCGTAGAAAGAAGAACATGGGTTGACTGGGCTACATCAGCAGCATGTAGGCTGTTATGATACGCCACATCAGAATGGTAATGGTCTTCTAAAGTCATCATGTAGGTTACAAATGTATCAGATGAGATTTTGAATGTCTTTAGGAGGTCTCTTTCCTATGTAGTAAAATGGATTAGAAAATAAATAAGTGGATGTCCAAAAATGAAGAAAAGTCAAAGTAAACTGGGATGGAAAAAAAAATCATTAAGAGCCATCTAATTGAATAAGCAATACTCTCTCCTTTTTACTCACCTGGAATATGGCATACATGATGCATGTGAGGGGCCTATTGTGTGAATATCCAGCCACATTGAAGATGTTAAGGCCCCATTTGTTCAGATCTTCCAGCTCCTATGATCAAAATTAGAGGAATTTAGGAATAAGTACAGTTTTATCAGCATATGTCATTATTTTTATTTAGTTTTTGGACAATGGTTGGCTAAGTCTTCAGAGTGTCTATTTAGAGTATTCTAGTTGCATGAAGATTTGAAGATGGAATGGCCTAGGAGGTTGGGTGCCCTCTACATTTTAGTTACATGTTTCTGTATATTTTTTCAGAAAAAGGACAGTGTGTGTCTAATTTACAGATTTAGTTGTTGACCTGTATTTGCCACATCAGTTCTCAACCAAGCTGTATTCAGAGGTAGCTGCAAGTGGCTAGAAGTCCCTCTGGCTCCATTTCCCTGTCTCTCCTCTTCACTGATCACTGGCCCATTAGTAACAGCTAAAAAACGATCTCAGGGGAACTGCTTTGCCCTTTGGTTATTATCACAAAGGGCCAGGTACGGGAGAGTCAGCTGCTAGAATGTGCAGAAGTTAACCCGACTTTAATGTAAAAGGTCATGAAAAACGCCAACCGCGGATTATTCCATCTTAGAGCTCTTGGGCTACACATAGACCTGGGAGAAACATTATTCAGTCCTGTGTTGTGGGATTATCCCAAGATTATGATTAAAGGAGTAATTTATTCCATTCTGAATTCTTGCCCGGAATAAGGGATCCAGGCTCTCCCCGGGGGCTTGCCCCAGTGTGAGATCAACCTTGCTGTAATGGTATCTCTCAGAAAGTCTCACTGAATGTCTGTTTGCTCACAGCAAGGTCATCGCCTAGTGTCACAAGGCCAAGATGAGCTTGGGGTCACCTTAGGCGCCCCACTGGGGGACGGGTGAATTCTTTCTGTGCCTTCCTCCACAGTGGGGTTTGGGCTCTGAGTCAGTGCTATCAATCTTTCTCATTTCTTCTCTGGCTCTGCCAATCAGTGCAGATTCTTTAACTAGTCCTTGGCATATAGTTCTGGATCTGTCCTCTGGGACAATTCAATCCTGTCTGCGGCCTCCCTATGGATTCTCCCTGTGTGTCTTCGGTAGGATTCTCATTCATGAGGAACTTCCATTTACAAATCCAGCTCAGAATTAAAAAAATAAAAGGTCCTTTGTTGTAGAAAAAGGGTCTTGAATTAGGTGCCCAGCAATGGACAAAGAGGCCACACCAGCCTTCTTATTGTCCAATTTAATAACAAAGCCAACATGATCACTGCTGTTTTCTAGTAGATAGTTTTGGGCAGCCGCCTGCTGGAGAGCAGAGAACTACATACACCCCCAGCTCATGCATACCTTGGCCAGATGATCTTCATTTTCTGTGTTGACTCCAAAGCGTGAGATGCTTGTATTGTTTAAGCTTGAACTGTGCATCAGTTTTTTCACTCCGCTTATCTGCGTCATGAGCTGTTGCTTTTTCTTTTTCTCTCTGTCCTTCTGGGTGGGTGATGGAATCTCCACATCATTCTGCTTGTCTGCAACAAAGGGAGACAGTTTTCAGCCCACGTGTGCCAATGAGAACCCACTACAATATGCAAAATAACTTCTAATGTCCTGTAATGGATTTTACATCTTATAAAGGACTGCCATACATTATCTCACTTGATCTCCAGGACAATCCGTCAGGTGGATGGGGAAAATAGAATTTTTTGCTCCATTTTATTGCTAAGAAAACTGAGGCCTAGAGGAGCTAAATAAATTGAGCAGTGGCAGAGGCAGGACTCAATCCCATACCTTCTATTTGTAGTGTAATTTAGAATTATACTTCTATATTTTCAAGGGAGGTCATCAGTATTTATATGTCAATTTTTTAAGTAAATAACTTACATGTTTGTATAATAGAAAAGGTTCATGCAGCCAAACTCAGGTGCATAAAAACTTTATGTTCTGCTCATTTGATTATATTTGTATTAATTTTTTTAATTTAAAAAACCCACACAACTTTAACTGGATATGACATCATTTCAGCGTAGATGAGCAGTATATAAGTGAGGTAAACAAATGGTTTGTAATCTTCAAATAAATATGCTAAACATTGGCTTATTACACCACCATTTGAGGTTTAGAGGAAAACTATATCAGTTTTACTTCCTGCTTTATTTGTATTCATTCTACTAATTAATAATAAACAATGCCTCTCCTTTATAACAGACATTAGATTTATTAAAATATTTATGCTTGTTAAATATTTATGCTGACCTCATTTAATCATTAAAAAAAATTCTGCTACAACAAGGTAATAGCAGAGGAAGGATTAGCGACGAAAACATCTACCTTCCTATAGAGGTTCTTTCCTCTATTTCATGCTATTAAAAGTATCAGCAACCGAATATTCCATTTCACTTCACAGGGGCCTTTATCCTGAGTACTTCCAAAAAATGCACAAATTCTTTCAGGCCACAGGGATGCTTGTGTGTGCACTGAGGCAGTAATTTATTAAATTGCTTCAACAGCTACTTCATTGAACTAAATGACACCCTGTGGCTGAAAGAGTTAATGCAGCTTTCCCAAGGTCCTGCATCCATCTCTGCTTGTTACAGTAAAAATGAGGACAAAGACAACTTCTCTATTTGAAAATGACATGGTTCCAGATGGCATGCTGGGACCCAGACTATTTGCTTTCAACTCTTGCAAGATGATGGCATAGTCACATGTTTTCCCCAGAGACCTCTGCCTGCTTCCAGGGCCCCGTGGACAACTCATCAAAGCAAAGCAAGCACAGGGAGACAGAAGCAGTGCCATGGACGCATCAACACCGGGAGCAGAGGTATTCTCTGTCCCTAGTGTCCCCTTATTATCTTCAGATGCCAGAAGCTCCTAGACTCATCTGTCCATGACTTTTGCCTAGGCAAGAATTTTAGTGGTCATTTCAGTTGGTTTAGGGGTTTCCAACCTGGTTCAGCATCAGAAGCACCCAGGGAACTTTAGAAAAATATGAGCCCCACCCAGTCCTACTGAATTAGTATTTTTAAAAAGGCTTCCTAAGTGACACTGACGATCAGAGCCAGGTTTGGGAACCAATAATAATCCCACACCCTCACTTTTCAGATGAAGTCAGCAATCTGCCCAAGCTCAAAGGGCAATTTATTCAACAGATATTTATTTTGCAATTACTCAGTTCCAGACACAGTGACTTAATAGCATACATGGAACCCAGGCCCTGAGGTTCCTGTTACAAATTTCTTTCTGGTCTCACAATCTCTGGCAAAAAACCCACTATATATCATATTATTCTTGACATTACTTTTCTCTCTGTCACTTCACTCCTAATAATTACTACTTCTTGCTAGAACGAAAGGCCACAATAGCCCGTGCCTTTCCCGACGACAGTGCTTTGCCATTCCTCATGTCTGATTAAAGAGACTGTTAGATTCCCCTATGCTGCTGCAGATGTAAAAAGCTCTAGTGGGACCGGCAGCTTTCCCCTGTGTTAACTAAAGATTCCTTGCAGCAGCCAGTAATTGAGCTGAACCACTACTGTGTCTGGAACATTACAATAAAGAAGAAAGTCATTATTCACAGATAGCACCAACTTGACACTAATGGGTGTTTCCCTGTACAGGCACTGGGACAACTGACAGGCTTCCCTATTCCTATTCTGAATTCCTCTGTTAAAAGCTTAGCCGGTGTAATGTAGAAATAACCTGAAACACAGACTTAAAGAATCGCCATAAACACAGTGAATTTACACTTACAGAACAGTTAGAATACAGTGGAGAAATAGCGGATAAGCATAAAACAAATAAAAAAAAAACAACAGATGCAAAAAATGGTCATGTCAAAACTCTGCTAATGGCATAACTGGAGGTGTTTTTCTTATTAGAGCACAGCATTTAATCATGCAAAATTTCTATATTCTTTTCCTTGCATCGTTGAAATTCCATGTTCTACTCTTTGAGACACAGTAGGGGATTTAAAAGAATGACTTTTCTCTGTTTGTAAAAATATTTACTAAATTATAATATCATATCTAGATATCTTGCTTTACCTATGCTTCCTCCCTGTAGTTCCTGTCTCACTTCCTCTCACTTCTCCAAGCAACCTGGAGCTCATGATCCTATAAGCATCAGTAAGTACCTGGTTGGAAAATGGACTTTTGCTGCCTTCCAACTCCTCCATCTAGACACCGTCCTTTAGATGGAAACAGCACAAGTTTCACAGATCACTGGAGTAAGGGATCCCCTCCTTCCCAGATGATGCATTTTAATGTTCAATGACTCTTACTGTAATAATGCTCTTTAATTTTCACTTAAAGCGCTAAGGTCTTCTCATATTTTGCTAAGATGGTTGCCGTGCTCTGATAAGACCCTCTTATATTACTGGGAACTGTTAATAAACATATTTTATTTTTTAGGTCCAACAATCTTGATTCCTACAGACTGTTCTCCAAAAGAATATACCTATTATGTAAATGCCCTTAAACGTGATGGTCTGAGTTCCTAACAGCCTTCTTTCCTAGTTAAAGAAGTGACAGGGTATTTAGGTCTGGGAGTCAAGGGGGCAAAGCCTTAGCTCTGGCTCAGGAAGAGAATAGCCAGGTAATCTTGACTAGGTTCCTTTGCCCTTCTGAGCCCGCTTTCTCTCTAGTAAAATGGGGGAATTGGACGACAAGGCCATGAGGGTCCTTTGCGGATCTGACAGTTTACAAAGAAAGATGCATTCATGCTTCTTCTCCAGGGACATTCACCCACAAGACAGGATTCAGAGTTCCATGTCTTGCATTTGCAGTTTGGAAGCAAGTCTGGTTTGTTTGCTTTTCGGGATTGTCAAATTGCAAGCCTACAGTCTATTACAGAGAATCCAGACTGCCAGGTATGTCTTAACAGAACTGAAAGACTCAGTCTGTAGCACAGTCCTAGAATGGTAGAGTTGGAAGGGATCTGGATGCCATCTATTCCAGTGCTCCCATTGTAAGATGAGGCAAATAATGTATCTTTGTTTATATGACTGATTTTTTTTTCCCTATATTTTCCCAAGAATATTTAAATTTTTAATCTGTCTGGTCTGTTTGATCAGGTCTACTTTGCACACACACACACACACACCTTCCTAAGGCTGAGTCTATAAGAATTGAGATTCTAACACCTTCCCCAACAACTTGTTCTTGATAATTTAATTTTTTGGACTAATGAGAAGCAAAAATTGCTTTTCCTCAACAGATGTGCCAAATGGCAAATGAAATATTCAAGAGAGAGTTGACCTTTGCCTGTTCTTGAGACACACAATGTTGATCCTGAGAGCTCATCTTTAATATCTTATCAGCTTTCTCACTTAATAGCCTACGATGATAAGAAAGATTAGTATGCTAAACAATTCTTGCCTTCCTTGGCAAGCTGATGGTGAAAGGGACTACAAGTGTAAGACAGCTGCCTCTGCACAGTCTCGGATGACAAAGGGCTCATGCCACCTTATTCCAGTCCTGAGAGTCTCTTCTGAGAAGACAGATAAGCCCTGGCATTCTATTTTTTTTTTAAGTTTTTTAATGTTTATTTATTTTTGAGAGAGAGGGAGACAGAGACAGAGACAGAGCGTGAGCGGGGGAGGGACAGAGAGAGAGGGAGACACAGACACAGAATCCGAAGCAGGCTGCAGCCTCTGAGCTGTCAGCACAGAGACAGACCGACACAGGGCTCGAACTCACAAACCATGAGATCATGACTTGAGCCGAAGTCGGATGCTTAACCAACTGAGCCACCCAGGCACCCCAGCTTTGGCATTTTAAAATGCAATGTTTATGAGCACAAAAATGAGTTCTTGCACTAATCAAGATTTTCTTCTTCTCTCCCATAGTCATTAACCTGGAGAATGTACGACTGTAACTGGGTGTTGCACAGAGCAGAGCACATTTGAAATGGACAGTGGAGGATGACTGTCTTCAAAGGAATGAAGGGGGTTAATGCATAAGAAAAGGATCAGTATATAGCACTTTGTGTTCAGTTAGATGCTAGGTCTCCTTGGAGCTGGGATATATGAAAATTCTTCTCCTTTGTTCCCTGACCAAAGTGTTGTAACCGCAGCTGGAGAGAACCAGGTGCCGAAGGCACCCACATACTGGAAACAGTTGGAAAAGCACTTGTTAATCGTGCCTCTGCCCGTCCGCTGCAGAGCACTGCCCTGAGCTCTGCACTGGGCTGATCAGAGATTGATTGGCTGACAGCAGAAACTGCTCTGGCATTAGAGAAACAGGACTGAGTTTTTTTTTTTTTTTAAATAAAACCAGAAGAGGTGTGTGTTCCCATAAGGCCCCAAAGCAAATGTTCATGGATTTAATGATGTGTAGCTATGCCAAAAAGAAGGGAGGTGTGATGTTCAGCTGTAAGAATGGGTCATTTCCCTGCATAGTGGAGTTCGGTAAAGGAGCATAATTCAGCAGTATTTGAAAGTCAACAGAATCAGAATCTAGATGCTATCCATTTACCTTGAAGGACAGATTCGCCTATCCCACATATCTTTATTAAAGAAAAAAGTAATCCAAATACGGTCACTATATCACCATACAATAGAATGGCTTTAAACATGAGCTCAGAAATCCCTAGTATCACACAGGATGCCTGACAGTAGTTGAGGATCTTTGATGCAAATCTTTTCTGTCAGTGTCATGAGTTAAATACCAGCAATGTGACAACAGAGCACAATAGATCAAAACATCAGATTGGGAAGATAAGGATGCAGCTTGCAGAAAGCCAAATCTTTCAGAGATGTGAACATTCTTTTCTTTCCATTTATCTTTATGAAATAACTCAGCAAAGCAATAGTCAAATTATTTCCAAAGCTTATTCCTCTGGGCCAAATCACCACACAGCTATTCTCCAACCACATCTCTTACAAACCACCTAAGAGGAAATCTTTTGCTCAAAGCCCACTTATTGGCAGAATTTAAAGAATACCATGTCAAAAGAGCCAATAGGGTGGCCCCTCAGATTTAGATGACTGAACACCCGCCCCCACCCCACCTTTCAGATGTCTTGGCCATGATGGAAGGGGGTGGGTGGATAAGGGGTGACCTGAGGTTCAAAGAAATACAATTAGCCTATAATAACCTTCTGTCTTTGATGGGTATTTTCAATCTTTTCTTCTGTTTGTAACATCTTTCTGCTAGTTTTTTTTAACCTTAAATGTTGTCCTTAGTTCTTACTGAAAATGGCTTTTTCTGTAACTTCACCCCATTCCAGACTCACACAGGGATGTCACTGATGGGTTGCAGAGATTAATACTGAAAAATCTCAATTACGAAACAGGTTTCCCAGTTAATATCTTACCTAAGAAAGTATTTGAAATGTATTCAGAAACCTGGTTCCCTGATCGGCTCATCTCTGAGAGGTGTGTCAGCTCCCGGTTCAGCATTCTCTTGAACTGTGTGAAGAAGAAAAATGTGTTAACCACCTAAAAAAAAAGCAAATGATCACTTCAGATATTTTCAACTTTACTAAGAACCAAGAGATTGGAGGAGCAGGTATCATTAAATAAATGATACTGTTTCTGCAAAGTACAAAGCCTCCTTAATGTGAAATCATTCCAACGTCACCTTAGGGAAAAGAGGTTTTCTTAAGATTTGTTAGAATTAACATCTGATTTCTTTTGAAGACGCAAACGTAGGAAAAGGGATTTTAATAGAAGTCATGATAATTTCACTTGAAAATGTAACAACT
Source organism: Panthera tigris (assembly GCF_018350195.1). NCBI lineage: Eukaryota > Metazoa > Chordata > Mammalia > Carnivora > Felidae > Panthera > Panthera tigris. The sequence continues at coordinate 54,384,038 of NC_056667.1, read as the reverse complement.
TTTAAAATATATTTATTGGAAATTAACTCGAAAATACCATGTGAGAGGAGATATATGTAAAAAGTTTAGGAGACAACTGAGGAAAAAAAGATGCATCCTTTACAAATAGAGCTGCATAAAGAGAATAGAATTAAAATACAGCACAGTCTATTTACATACAATGTAATATAACATGCTATTATTTTACACTAAGCAGCCTCAGTGGGCTCAGTGACAACACAAATGAAATCATGACAGATGTTTGCTACTTCACAGAAAGCGTACAGATGTAAATGTTTCACATTCTATCAAAGACACATAACAGAATCAAATTAACCCACCTTGATGTAACCCCAAGATACAGATAACAAATAGTTTGCCTCAGGCATTTTGGAAAGCTCTCCTCGCCACAATCCACAAATCCCTTGGAAAGAATTCACTGTTCTGAGAGAGCAGTCCCGAGAAAGGATGGGGAAAGCCTTGCAGGTTCAGTGGTAAAACAATCAAAGCTTATAAAAGACAAAGTCTCCAAAATTTAGGGCATTTCCTAATCCAAACAAAGCCCATCTTCACACTCCATTCTTACAAGAAGCCTACGCTCCCTGCTTCTTTCCTGGCAGAGAGAGTAATGAAATCAGGAATTGCACGAAGGAGCAAGAGCCTGTCTAAATGTATTCAGCTGGCTGGTTTGCAGCCCTTATGAATTATGAATAGTCCTGGTGGCCGAAGGGGTTTCCACTCTAGATTAGTCCTGCTCAGCTGAACTCTGCAAGGAAGGAGCAATTCTTCTTTCCTGTGGGGTTGCCAGACTGGGAAACACAGCCATCTTTTAAAAAGGAGAAGATTAAAATGGAGGAAGCCCCATGAATATTTAAGTAAATCCGAAGTCCCTACCCTCCCCCATTTCAACTAGGTGTTCTTAACCCTCTCTCCACTGCAGAGACCGCCCTCTCTGCACTCAGCCACTCTAACGTTTTCAAAGTGATGGTGCATTGGATTCATTTACTTCCTAAACATTTTTTAAAAACTGAGAACAGGTTAGAACTGTGGCTGTCTTCAGACTAGGCTTTCAGAACACAAGTACTTTTTTAAAAGCTAGCTTTTTGGAGGATTTTTTGCACACCAACAGTGTATGCCGATGCATTCAGCCTTCTTTCACAATCAAACAGGAATAGAATTCACGCACTTCATTTAAAAAATCATTTGCAGAATGCCATTTTCTCCACTGCATCAGCTCACTAATATGCATATTAGATTGCATTCGACAAATGAATTAAACACATTTCACCTTTTCAATCTAGGATCTGGAATGTGTTAGGAAACGTAAGCTATCATTTGCTGCAGGCATGGTGAATTTTTTTGGGTTATGAATGACTATGCTGTTTTGGTATTTTAGTGTTAAACATCTTCTAATTCATGTTAGAAATATCTAGGAGTTAAATTAATTTTCATTTCATTCTAGCAATCTAGGACATGTTGAGAAAGTCATTCCCTTCCTGTAGACTCTCTCAATCTCTCTCTCTCCCTCCCTCCCTCCCTTCCTCCTCCGCCCCCTTTCCCGTGTCAGCATTAGACAGCACAGGCTAGAGGAAAGTCTAAGACCGGAGCCCTAATGCAGTGAGCTTCCTAGGCCCATCCCACCCCCCTTCTTCTCCCTCCTGTTACCCCACCCTTGGACTCCCAGAAGTTCAAGTACAGCATGTTAAAGCAATAGCAAAGCACCATGGCAACAGCCCCCACACGCAATTGGCTCTCTTTCCTGTGAGGCATTCTCCTTTCAAATGAGCATCCTGCACCAACAATGGCTTTACTTCAAGCATCCAAGCCCCTGTCATGCCACTGCCTGTGCCCAGGAGACCCAGCCTTTCTAGCTGAAGGCAACGCAGCTTAGCATTGTTGCCTCCCGGCCCACCGCACTCCGCTTTGTCCTCAAAGAGGTTCTGGGGAGCCCTGCTTGCGTATGTGTGTTTTCCCACGATACAATATGTTAGTAACAATAACCAGGGATCCCTGGGTCAATGGTCTCAGCCAGTGTATTTTAGCTACTGAACCTCTATGCAGTTTTGAACGCCAGGTGAATTGTGTAAGTTCTAAGCTATTTATTTTTTTAAGACATACCTACTTGGTCATTATGGCCTCTCATTTTTACTTCTCAAAAGTCAGGCACTTACACTAAAGACTTAGAAGCTGGAAAAGGCAGGATTCTATGCTCTGATTAAGCAGCTAAGTTCTGGCAAAGGAGGAAACTTAACTTGAAGCACTGTAAAAATATCTTGAAAAAAAAGCACATAGACAGATGATTCCTTTAACTATATCTCTGCATAAGACTTAGCCAAATGTAACATTCAAACACCCCATCCTCATTTTGGTTCCTTTGGCCTGTGAAATACTTAGGAAGATTTTAGACTCAATCACATTTGTACTAGATCAAACAAAACCATTTTATCATGTATTAGATAAATATTTATTGAACATCTGAAACATACCAGGCAAAGCATTAAAGATAGAGCGGTAAAAAAAAAAAAAAAAAAAAAGGGAGGGGGAAACCCCTTTTAATGCTTTTAATGAACTTCTATCCTAGTAGAAATAGTCAGATGAAGTAAGGCATGTGAGTTAACCACAACAGTTAACAGTCTGGACAGAGAGGGGCTGGTTCTTTATTAGTCATATTGGCTCCTTAGCTCAGAATATAGAAGCAGGTAGAAATTCAATAATAAAAGTCTCAGAAGGGAAAAACTTTTCTCCTTCCTCTCTTTCTTTGACCTTCCATTGCCACAAAATCCTGTTAGGATATACTGCCATTCAGGCTCAGTGTGGGGGCAGGGAAGTGCCTCTCAGCTACAGGGCTGAGAATAAGCCAAACTCCTCACCTTTCCTGTATTGCTTAGGGAAGGAGTAAGCTACAGAAGAAGCGAGAGATGAATATCACCTCCCTCCTTCTCATGCTTACAGATGGCCAATGCCACCAAAAACAAAGTCGTCCTGAGGTAACCATAAAACACATTAACTCGATGAAGTACGCAAATGGAGGTCACGCCGGGTCAGAAGCTGACCCAGTCCTAAAATGTTGCTTAGCAACAACCTGTGGTTTTCCTCCTCCATAAGGGAGGGCCCAACCACACTGACTAAGGCGATCATCGCTCTCATCAAAAAGCATTTATGACGAGCCCACTTATGTTGGGCTCTGTATAAACTAAGAAAGGCAGACCTGGCCTTCAAGGAGCAGACAGGGCTATCTTTTACATTCTAATAAGGTAGAGGACAATTAGAATGGTTTGTGCTGGCCTGTGTGATGAAACACACCAAGGAGTAGAGTGGGATATGAACTGTGCTTGAGATACACAGGCCGAGGAGACAGTTGGAGAATTTGGCTTAGTTGGGTTTTCAGGGTCAGACTCCCATATGAAGGCTATTTCTGTTGAGCCAGAGACAGCCACAATGTAGTACACAAATCCTTTCATTCTTAGCTCTCTTAACAGTCCTGTGAAGTCACTTCACCTCTCATACATAAAATGAAAATGATGCATGGTTTTCGGCCCTCAGCCTTTCAATCCGAACCTGTCATGATTCTACGATAAGTTCTGTGGCAGCCTCCCACAGTCTGGACACGATACTTACCAGCAACTGATATTTCCCAGAAAATAAAACTCTCTCAACACTACTGAGAAAAACAACCCAAATTGGAAATGCTTCAGTCTGTAAGAATAAGTCACCAGCAACAGAAAAGAAGCATTTCTCATGCCTCCAGAGTTTGATACTCTAAGACTCTTGGAATCTCCCTGTCTACTTAGCGAGTTGTGTGTTCCGCCCAGATAGGAAGGTAAAACAGCTATACTGAGTGAAACTGTCCCAAGCAGTTACAGGATTGAAAGGGAATGGACATTATTTACTTTGTCAAATGCAGTAGAGAAATCCACAAACAGGAGTGCACTATGTCAAAGATAAATGTGTCTTTACTACCTAATGTACACAGATCCTATTTTTCTGTTAAGAATCTGCCTTCACAAGAAAACCCTGTTAAAGCCTACCTAGAAATAATGTCCCCAGAGGAAATGGCTAGAGCCCCTTTTGAGCACAGACAAGCAGTTTGTGAATGGACCCTTAGTAACACAAATTCCTCCAAGGCCTCCTAAAGCTTACGCCCAACACTAGATTTGCGAACACCGCTAGAAATTGCAATTATTTTTTGAAAATGGAAAAAGATATTATTCTCTGTAAGTGATTTAATCTTGCTTGCCTAGGATATATCTTCTTTATAAAATCAAAGGTGAATGTTTTCAAATAGGCTACCTTTCAGAGTGGGAAGTTATTTAAAATACATAATAGCAAAGGCTGAAATTCAATTACACTTGATAGGAACATTTTGTTTTATGAGTTTAATTTTTGATTTCACTTCAGTGCTACATACGGAGGTTCTTTTCTACTCAGCCATTTTTTTTTTTTGTGGAATGATGGAACATTTGATCACTTTTCTATATTTTTCACGAGTGTTCTGGTTTGAGCTTTGTGCAGAGATCCACAGGCAACCTAGGAGCTCTCTTGGTAAAGAGTTTTTCGTTACACTAATTGCACAGGAGGCTTAATGTAGAAGGATCTCAGAGATTCACCCCAGTTCTAAAACTTGGTGGTTTTATGTTTGTAAGACATAAATTCGGAAGAGTAAGAACACCAGGGGCTAGTATCAAGCACATGGAAGAGCTACTTTTAAGACTAATCTGGGCTTGCCAGGGGGGGTGGGGGTGACCTGAGTTTCACTGAGGAGTGAATCTTGAGTGATCCAATCTATCTTCAGCCTATCAAAAACTAGGTAAACAGGCACCTTCCTCTTATTGATAACCTCACGCTGAAGTCTGAAGGTGAAAACTGTGTGGATTAAAAAAAAAAAAAGAAAAAAAGAAAAAAAAAAGAGCCAAAGAGAGGAAGACTGCTCCAGCAGTTCCCCTGTGGGTGGCCGTCTACGCAGGAGCCCATCTGTGAGACAGGCGCCTTATTGTGTGGGACCTTCCTGTTTTTGCAGTATGAAACAACTACCAAAGTCATTAAAGTCACAATGACTTTATTAGGGACTAAATTTTGACTCACATTTTACACTCTGTTAGTCACAACTTAATCAGAGTTCCCGGGCATCAGGAAAGCAAGGGGGCTGAAAATTCCTCCTCAGAATGCTAGCGGTGGTAGAGGAAGTTGCAACCGCAGCACACAGTTCAGTGAAATGTGCAAGTAAGGAGGGCTCCGGTCTCTGTGCAAGATAAACTGAGTTTTGGGGGGGCTCAGGTTGTTTTCAGTGATGGACACAGTTTCTTTAGTTATAAAATGGCTACCTTCTAGGAGCCATTTTAGTTCAACCTTGCTTTCTTCATACCCCTAATTTTACATGCAAAGAAGACCCAAAGAAGTGAAGAATTCTAATTTCTAAGCACCTATACTTTCCTTTACCAAATCTGATGTAAACAAAAGGCAGGGATAGAGCGTACTTTCTGTGGAACCCTTTATCAAACTCACAATTTCCACAGTTCTTAACATTTCAGATTATCTGACAGTAAGCATCTCATCTCCTGTCTCCTTTTTTATCTTTCCCTCTCTATCATCCGTTTGAAACGTGATGTCACAGTTTCTTTAATGGCCTGTCTGTCTTATTTGAGAGGCAAATGGAATTGAACTGAGTGAATAGGTAATAGGGTTCAGGATGGAAGAACATGCCATTCATTGTCCACTAACATCTACTAAAATAGAAACTACAGTTCCATGGTGGGCCATCCCAGAAGACAAGCGCTGCCGTGCCAATATTCTGGAGCAAACCCTCAGTACACCAGGGGATAACGTTAGGTTATTCTAACTGTCCCTGTGCCACATCAGAAAGAAATCCATCTAAACATACTAGAATTGAGTGATTCTCTTCTTCACTGCCCAGGGGTGTAGTGAACCATAGAAATATGTAATGAAAAACAAGCATGAACATCTCTAGGATATTCTGCAACAAAACATTGGCATTTATCATGAAGCTAAAATTGAATAAATTCTACTTGCTGGTTAAAGGACAAGTATCTGCTCCAGTGACATTTAAAATTAAAAAAAAAAAATTTTTTTTAAGTTTCTTTATTTTTGACAGAGACAGAGTGTGAGCATGAGTTGGGGAGGGGCAGAGAGACAGAGAGGGAGACAGAGAATCTGAAGCAGGCTCCAGGCTCCAAGCTGTCAGCACAGAGGCCAACGCGGGGCTCAAACTCACGAACTGTGAGATCATGACCTGGGCCGAAGTCGGACGCTTAACCGACTGAGCCACCCAGGCGCCCCTGCTCCAGTGACATTTTAAAAGAAGGACAAACCATTAGTGCTTTCATACATTGAATTGACAAAAACTCAGTGAGAATTTAAATACAATACTTTACAACTTGACAGCAGGGCTTGAACGGCCCTCAAAATTATTAAGTGTTTCTTCCTACCTATTTATCCTCTTTGCTGCTGTCCGTTTTTCCTGGAATTTCTGAAAACATTTTAAGAGGAGATATGGTATACACTATTGGGACACTAAAAAATGGACCTCTTCTATACCCAAAGTAATTCCCATAAGAATGTTTAGAGAAATTTCCCATGACTTAACATTCTCTTAATTCTTAAAGCTGCTGCAGTGACACAATTAAATAGACAAAAGACACTATTAAAGACATATTTAAATTTTAGGTAAACTTTTTTTTTTTTTTTTTTAGTATAAGTGTGTTCTAGATATTGCAGGTCCCAAATATCCCATAAAGAGACTGGATTTCAAAATTATATACCCTGTCAGGTGTAGAGGTATTGTATATTTTTAGATAATTTAAAATGTTCAAACTTGTTCTTTTTGACAGAGGTCTTTCCTTCTGGTAAGAAACACAGCAACACTGCATCTGTTATTGGAGCTTCACAACTGCATTTTATATATTTGACCCTTACCTTTTAATCTGGCTAATAATGGAAATAGACCAAAAAAAAGATACTTTGGCAAATTTGGGCGTTGGCCTGACAAAAGATAGCAAAGGCCTTTCTTTAACAGATGACAAAAATCCTTGCAGCAACTAAGAAAAATCAAGGAATCAAAGTACACTATTTAGTTACCCTTTTGTTTTTGCATTTAAGCTGTCTACAATTTTTTTTTCTCTGCATAATGGCTAATATTTAACCTCAAGCTTCTAAAGCAAGTTCTAAGGCCATGGGAGCGTTAATGTGATTCCAAAGCAGATGACTAAGGTTTCTGTTGAACCATTTCACAGCAAGAAGTTCTATAACTTACTATACTTTTAAAATTAGAAAACTTACCATAGGTCACCATCCAGTCTAGTGTCCTCTACTGACTAGCAGAAAACAGGACCTTCATATCTGACTTGAAAGCCAGTGACACAGAACAGGAAAATTGCCCCCCAAACATGTGCTTTCTTTTTATAACTCCATAGGTATTGGTCATGATTCTCTTTAAGAATTGATACCCACTTTTACTGGACCATCTCCTGGCTTGTTTAAAATTCTGCACTATGTATAACCTTATTAGAATTCCCAATACTTTTGCAGCCACAAAAATCTACCCTAGCTGGTTTTTGAGATTACTCCTCTAATCCTTTAAATACATCATGTGGCATATATTGTGTTTTAAATTAATTATATTGATTTCAGCTAACTATGGTCACATACCCTTTGAGATAAAAGACAATGTGATGCTTCAAAGCCTGCTGTGGAAATCATTACTTCTGGGTTAACAACTTCCCAGGGCTGGGACAGGCCTCCAGTCTGGAAATTTCCAGGATCACCTCTAGGGACCATCGAATAAATAAAGGAAATCCATGGGCTACACAGACACATCATTTCATTCCCTGAATAAATGATCAGTTTTGGCATTTTGGTAATCCCTACAATAGGCTCTGCATTTGCGAACTGAGAAGAATGTGCCACAGGTGGGAGACTTGAACATAATTTTGAACTATATAAAGGATAAAAACGGTGGTCGTAAACTAATTTTATTCTATAAAAATTTTTATCACACATTTCATTTTCTTATTATTAGCTACCACAATTTAAAAGCGATGGATGAGTGCTTTGCACAACAGTGCACCCCCAAATATATAGTTTGCCACTTCATGGAAGGCTTATAAAAGTCGTCTCAGAGTTGGATGTGTAGGTCATACACACGATGTAGAGGGGGTTCTGATTACAGCTGGCCTTACCAGGGAGGTCTAACAGCATAAACAGGCCTCTAACAGCAAACTCAACATCTTACTAGCATGCCATACAATCAGCTGAGCATCCAGCTGAGTCTGGAAATAAAATCCCAGTCTGAGAAACGTGGCAAGTCATTGAGTCAGAGACTAAGTTTTTCCAGCTTAAAAATGGAAGGTTAGAAATTAAACATGTAAAGCGATTGGCAAAGTGTCTGCAGCACTTGTGCTTGATTCCACAGGGTTTATACTTGAAGTTGATGTTTTGTTTCTCAGTTTTGTCTCTGAATTTTAAAAGAATCTGAGCTTATGGGACGTTCTTCGCATGGGTTTGGATTTGGGCGGAGCTTTCAGCCAGCTCTGCGGCATCTCAACCCTTCTCTTGTTGTTGACAGAGGCTGGTGTAATTAACTACACAATTCCCACAACACACTACTGCAGGTGTGATGCAGCGCTATGTCATATTGATTACATGACACACAAGTTACTCATAGAAGTTCTGGCTCTCTGGGTGACACTTTGATTATTCATCAGTCTAAGGAGTGTAAACCAGAATTGCCACAAAGATAGATGAAGCCTGTCGAATGAAACTATAACTCAAAATGGCCTTGTGTTAAAACTCTAGCTTTAAAAAATACATATATATTCTGAGATGTCCTGCTGTGGCCAACTCTATCCATTCATGATTCCATGATGTAGCCAATTTCCTCAAATTAAGTTTGGAACTGTTCAAATACTGACAAAAACCATGAATGGCCACAAGTTGCCTCGTGTAATGATAACGGCACCAAATATTCATTTTGCTCAATTGCTACAGTGGAGGTCAGTCTACTAACACATCTGAATTAATTGAATATGTGGCTGGGATAGCAGTGAGAGCAGTATCAGCAATATGTCAGAAAACACAACCAGACGATGACAGAATGACTAAGCTGCTATACTCCAGACACAACAGATATGCGGAGAGGCTGAGTTTCAGACACAACACGTGTTCATAGATATGTTCTGAGCTGCACATGCATTGCCTGTCTCCGAAGGGCTTAGATTCTTGGCCACAGGATGTAGCCTTTTCAAGAGAAAGGTAGACCAAATACCCCAACACCGAGCCACATAACAGCCAAGGCGTGCGTCATATTTCTGTTCACAAAGAAACAGCATTTGGCCCTGATGACTTTGTTCTCTGTTGTCTGACTTTGAGTTTGGGAGAAGGCTTGGGGGCAAGAGTTTGCTGCGTCTGACGGTACTTTGAAGAGTCACTGTAAACCAGATTGGGTGGGGGGGGGTTCTCATTCAGCTGAACAATTAGCAAAATGAATTGGGCATGGCAAGCAACACCGTGTTTGTGCAACAGGAAACAGGATGGCTGGGTTCTAATGGATTTGCCGCTAACAACATACGTGCTTCTGGACAAATTAGATTAAGTTTCTGAGCCTCATGCAAACGATACTTGTTTGAATGCCTACCATGTGCCTAGAGCCATTTTAAATCCGGGAACTACAATAGTGAACAACGTAGACACAATTCATGTCACCAAAAACCTTGTAGTCTAAGGGAGGAGAGGAGTAAAAGCTAAGTTCCACAACAAAAACTAAAAATCATAAACTGTGATAGCAAATTGTAAAACCAAAAAGGTACTGAGTTCAGATAATTAGAGAAGTTCTCTCCAAAGAAATTACATCTACATCTATGCTGAGGTCTAAAAAACAAGAAGGGACCTTGACTGAGTTCTAGCTTCAAAAGTCTATGATTACATAGACTTGGTTTTGTTACCAAGCCATATAAGAATATAATAAATTACCCTGTGGATTTCCCTTTAATTTTTATTTTGTAATTTATTTTTTTTAATGTTTATTTATTTTTGAAAAAGAGAGAGACAGAGTGTGAGTATGGGAGGAACAGAGAGAGAGGGAGACACAGAATCTGAAGCAGGCTCCAGGCTCTGAGCTGTCAGCACAGAGCCCGATGCAGGGCTCTAACCCGCGATCCATGAGATCATGACCTGACCCGAAGTTGGACGCTTAACTGATGGAGCCACCCAGGCGCCCCTCCTTTAATTTGTATTTTTAAATCATCTGGCTTTGGAGCAAAAAGAAAAAGATTTGATTCTAGGCATCACCGGTTAGTAGCTGAAGGGCTTGGACAAATCAGTGACAAATCAGTCTTGCACCCTGCTTTCACACCGAAGTGAGGATATACGAATGCTTTCCTCCTGGTGAGCATCAGAATACGATAACATGGAGAGCTCTGTGTAAGCGGGAAAGCACTCTTCAGGTATGTCTCCTTACCTTGCTACCTTGGATCTGGCAACACAAAAATAACAGAGAGCTATACACTTGGAGAAAGTGGCCGTTTATTTAATGCTCTATCCTGGTACCATAGGGAACTCTGAGAGCAAATATGCTTTAAAGTGAAGGAATGGACCTAAAAAATCCCCACAAAATGCCCCTTAACTAATGTTTCCTCAGGCAGAATCAGAGTTCTCTGGGCAAGCAGTCCTGGAGCTCAGGGCTAGATCTGAAAAGCAGTGATCAAAACAGAAAAATCTTTCCTGACTTCTTCTTCACTAATATCTCCTCTTCCTTTTTTTTTTTTTTCTTTTTTTTATGAGGAAGGTAGTCAGTCCCCAATCCCCATCGGAAAGATGAGGAAAAGAAGGCTGAGGCAGAATGAGCAGTGGCCCAGGTCACACATCTAGCTGAGGTTGAAATGGAGCTCTAAGAGCGGGAGGTATGCAGGCAGTAGGGAGCAGGATGGAGATCTTCCAGAGAGGGGCAGGGGCCTGTGCTGCCCCTTTTTTTCTGGGCACTGGAGATCAAACCATTCCCCCAAACCCTGCCTTTCAACAGTCTGCCAGAGTTCAACGTCAGATGACTTTCTTGTTTGCTTGACTTTGGCTAACATTGAAATCAACCTCCATCCTCGTGAGTGGGGTGGGGGGATGGGAGCACTGGGAATATGCCGGGGTGGGGGGCAGGGAGGGAAGAGTTGGCCAGAGAGCCAACAGTGTGCTTGGTACAATCTAGTGCTGTTGAACCTCAAAGGCACCTCCTGCTGTGAGTGTCCCTGAGCAGCCCGTCTTCTCTCCGGCCCTGGTCCTCACCCGCCATCCACAATCTCGTCCAGCACCAGGAAGGCTCTGTCCACGTTCTCCAGCATGTATGAGAAAGAGCTCCTATTTTACTTATTTTAACCCAATATATTATCTTACTTTAAAGAAAAAGAACCCATTCCTACCCAGGGGCTCATGTTTTTATTTATTTTTGGCAAGACTCTCTTATTTTAGGATTTACTAAAGGCTCTAAAAGCTCTTTCTTGAAAAGCAATATATGGTTTTCTAAGTTTGAAAATTTTTCTATGCCCCACCGACAATGCAGCATTAGACAATGACCTTATTTTAATATATTTTAATACCTTAAACATATAGGAGAGAATTAACAAAACAGTGTTTTTAATTATTGTAATCAAAATTAGATAAAGTTTTGAAATTAAATCATACTGATTTAGAAATATTTAACAAGTGTTACAATACAGCAAGGAAAAATTCAACGGCACCTCACCCTGTCGCAAACATAAATAGTGTACTGGACCTGTCCAAGAAAAACATACCCATCAGTAAATGCAGATATATTTAAGTCATTCTGACTCAATTACAGAAGGTAGCTGGCAGTAGCAGTCAAATGATTAGGGGCTGTGGCAGGAAAGGCACTATGCCCTTTCACCTGGCTACATGAGTAGGTTCTGGCTGATTAAACTGACCTGTCTGGGTGGTGAGTGGGACATCTAGAGTAGGTGCTGGAGGACAATCATTAGTGATCTATCTGCGTCCCTAGCTTCTCACAATCAAATGGGCCTGTAGGAGTATACTGGAAATTCATATTACCAGTAGATAGTCTAAGTATGTTCCATGAATTTAAATTTTTTGAAAATATGAAAAAAAAATTCATTTTGAATATACTGTGCCCACTAGTGACGTCATTACCTGTCCTCGTATCTATTAAAAGTCCTCATGTCAACAAATTTCTTAAATGACCAAATCAAGAAGAATTTGGGGGAGAGCTTTTTAAAACAAGAGAAACCCTAAATCGACTACCACCAATGAACAAAAGTCTTCATTAGTTTTTCCTCTTTTCTCCTAACCATTAAACAGAAATAGAGCTATGTCTCTTTGATACGTTTTAGTCCTACTACCATAAGCATAAATGGAGTCTCAAAAAATTCAAAACATGATTGTAGGCCTCAAGAGCCTGCAATCTGGAGTAAACATAAATAAAGCCTCAGAGAACTAAAATACTAACTACGATATTAACCAGTAAGTTAGGTAAGAGAATGATTTTAAAAAATCTGATCAAACCGATTTGGGCCAAGTTTCAAAAAAGAAAGCCACAAAGTGTGGCATGCCAGGAGTAGGCTCTTAGTACAGGCCTGATGATGTATTTGAGCCAAAGGGAAGTCTTCAAAGCAAAAGAATACCAAGAGAAGGATAAAGGTGCATATCTCTTCATTCTCAAGTTCTCATAAAACTCTTATTTGTATTCTTTTTTTTTTAATTTTTTTTAACGTTTATTTATTTTTGAGACAGAGAGAGACAGAACATGAACGGGGGAGGGTCAGAGAGAGAAGGAGGCACAGAATCCGAAACAGGCTCCAGGCTCTGAGCGGTCAGCACAGAGCCCGACGTGGGGCTCGAACTCACGGACCGCGAGATCATGGCCTGAGCTGAAGTTGGACGCTTAGCCGACTGAGCCACCCAGGCGCCCCCTTTTTTTTAAAAATTTTTTTTAACGTTTATTTTTATTTGTATTCTTAAGCCAGGTTTTCAATAGATGTTCTGATATCAAGTGTAGAGAGGAAGTTGGAAGTCCAGTTTCGATCAATAGGACCTACTTAAAACTTGAGTATCATTTCAATTATGTGAGGATAAAAATGTTAATCCTGGCTGCCTTTGTAAAATGAGATATTTTTCTGATAGTAAATAAATACATACATATACATATACACACATATATACACACAAACATATATAGGTATATACGTTGATAATATATACATACATTTTTTAAAGTTTAGTTATTTATTTTGAGAGAGAAGGAGAGAGAGAACGAAAGGGGGAGGGGCAGAGAGAAAGGCAGAGAGAGAGAGAAAAAATCCCAAGCAGGTTCTTCATTGTCAGCGCAGAGCCTGATGCAGGGCTCGAACTCACAAACTGAGATCGTGACCAGAGCCGAAGTCGGACACGTAAACTACAGAGCCACCCAGGCACCCCATACATATATATATATATATATATATATATATATATATATATATATATATATATATATTTTTTTTTTTTTTTTTTTTTTAAATTCAGAAATTAAAACAGCAAAAAGTGAAAAAAAAAATGCCAAGGGCACTTAAAGTAACTCATTTCAAATACTTCCTGCTAGACTTTGAGCACACAATTTTCAGGAATACTAATTTAGTTCTCTTTACTTGAAGTGAGTAAGACATGTATAGCTTTTACTCAAGAAAGGTAATGAGAAGGGCAATGAGAAGGTTAAAGATCAGTGGAAATGATAGAGGGAATGTCTCCCGCCTTAACTGCAATCAGCCTTTTGCTGCAGATGAACAGCAAACTGGATTTGTAATCAGACCTGTATATTACTACCTTAGTCTTCCATTAATTAACCTTACGACTCTGGAGAAGTCATGCCATAACGAAATTACCTTTCATTTAGATTGTGTTTTATATTTGCAAAGATCTGGAGTATATTAGATTATTTAGTCCTCATCTCTAAAATGAAGTCTTCAAAATCAATGATACCTTAGGTTCTCTTTTAGGCTTAAAGTTCTGGGATTTTGTTTAATCCAACCATGTGTGACTATAACTGGAAAGAATATATTTCAATCTTTTTTGGCTTGATTTATCAACTTTCACCATCCATACTGACCAAAGTCATTAAATAGTTGCCAAATTACCACTTCACCTTGCCCTGTCTAATCAGCTCTAGCACAGCCTATTTGGTTGAGTTGGAAAGATATTTTTATTCGATGATGACTTCTTACTGTTTTCTTTCCAAAACAACTCATTAAAATTTACCTCTTCAGATAGCAAATGACAAAACCTTACCCTAAATCTAAATTTTTTAAATTCATTTAATCACTTTTACGACCTGGTATCTGTACTCAAAGTTCATCTTTACAACTGCTGAAGGTTATAGCATTATGCACTATGCTGTTAGCAAAGAGTGAAGGAAACTTGGCCATTTAAAGTTTTAAAGGAATACTTTCAAGGTTGCCATACTTTGAACCACTAAAAAATATAAAACGGCAAAACTGAGCCATGAAGATGAAATTTATTTTCAATACGTTCACTAAACTTCAGTCTCTGAAGGCTTTAGGTTTCAGAAGTGGTATATTTTTAAGTTGCAAGTAATTAGCAGAAGGAAACACAGGACTGATGAGCAGAAATGCATGATTTATAGACTTTAAACTCTGCTCCATAAAAAGAAAAAGACTATCGGGTATTTCTTAAAGAGAAAAAGATTATCAGGCACTTCCCAAAACAGAAACAAAAGAAACAGAAGTTTTACTGTCTTCTTCATTTCTAAATAACTTAACAGTCCTTTCTTTGTGGAAACACTTGGCTACTTTAAAGTAAATCAAACAAAGGAAGTTACAGTAAAATATCCAGGAGACTAAACAGTTTGGCACCAGTTGAGGGAAACATCACGTACAAATGGGCAAGTCAGAGAGGGACTGACAGGTTCCTGAAAAATGCTAAGTGGAGAGATGTGCTGGGATGCACATCCACTATTGGCATAGTGCCTTCAAGAGCGTGAAATCTATTGACTGTGGCACAAGTCTGCCTGAGGATCTTTGGTTTGGCAAGTCCTGGCTTCCAGAATGCTGATGGATCTCCATTTGCTGAGCACACTCTTACTTAGACGTAAAGTGTTTTGGAAAAATAGCACAAGAGTAAGCTCCACCCCTGGCTTTTCTTTCATAGATAATAATGGCACTGATTTTGGAAGTTTTTCAGATTGGAACACATTCTATCTAAAAGAAAAAAAAAAGACACGGAAGAAGTATAAAAAGTGTGAAATAGACATTTATTCCGTTAATATATGTAATTCTATTTTTCAAAACTAGTGTTCTGGATTTATATGTGATACTCTAAATATAGTTATCTGATTTGTTTTTCATATAGAATGAAAGGCTCCCCTAAAATGATGTATTTATCAGATATTGATAATATAATGCTGTCTTATCAGCTAGCCTGAGGTGCAACAGGCAAAGGTAATGTGCCCTCACTTCATTTCTGCTTTATTTTTAAGGATTTGATCATGTGGGGACTTTCAAATGAATTAGCAGAAAGACTGGGGTACATGGACTGGAACTCAATGAAGGAAATGGTTCTGTAAATATCAGTGCAGAAATATTTAAGTTAAGCAAAATAGATTAAAAATCAAACTTATTTCAAAGCACTACATTTTCAAAATCTTTGATTTGTTAAGTTTTCAAAGAGTAAAACTTAGAACACGCAATACACTCTCAATAATGATATGGTTGATAATGTTGGTGTTTGGAGCTGACAGCCAAGAAAGAATTCTTGAGATGTCTTCAGCGCAGAAAGGTGGTTTTATTAAAGCATGGGGACAGGACCCGTGGGCAGAAAGAGCTGCACTGGGGTTGTGAAGAGTGACGGATTGTATACTTTTAGGCTGGGAGGCGGGTAGCGATAGTGTAAGTCTCTTAAGGTATTTTGGAAGCAATGTTTCCAGGACCTTGAGGGGCTAGCTGCTGTTAGGGAAAGGTCATTTATCACTGTTGAGTAAAAACTCAGTCATGAGACCCTTCAGATGTATATCAATGGGCCATAAGCTTGGAGTATGATTGCCAACATATATTCTGGGGGATAGAGATAAAGGAAGTTTCCAAAGGAATTTTTATATGTTTAAGTAGACTTACAGGATACTGGGGATTGGGCTAAGATTGCCTTTGCCCTTAGCAAAGTGTCATCATTGAGGCAGCTGAACTCCTCCTAGAGGATGCCACTCTGCCTGTCTCAAGGACTTGTCAACGGGCTGTAAGTTGTAAGGAAACTTAATTTTTTTTCCTTCTGCCTTAGTTTCACACATCAAATAATACGGCTTAGAAATGTCCCTATATTAATTATTACTGAAGCAATGCTCTTCTGTTTCATGGTCTTAGGGCATATACTAGAAAAGATGTAATATATGATGAAATTGCCCCAATTAAATTTGAATGATGTTTTTTTTTTAAAAAAGAATAGCCTCTCTCCATTTTCTTTTTATGTTGTGGGGTGAATAAAAAGGGAATTTGGGGGTAGGTTGTCTTTTAAACAAAATTTCACTGTCTTCTCTTAGGCCATGATGGAAAATTTTGGAAACAAATAGATCCTGAATTTAGTAAACTGGTCCACAATAGGCATCAGATTAGTTTAATACCGTTATTCACATTTTTGATGAGTGCTTTACAACCATTTTCTATAACTATGGTCATTCTCCTCCCTCTTCTATGTTAAAAGACACTATTTCCCAGCCAGGAAGATTGAGTTTAAGATTATTAAGGGCTGGTCTGGAGGCCTAGAGGATGGAACCTGCAGACTAGGATTTTGACCTAGACCTAAACAAGCAATGATGTCCAGAGTTAGAAGAATAAGACATCCCAGAAATGACAAAATTTCCTTGTGAGGGTTATTAAATACTTCTGTATGTCTATATTTATCTGTCCCATTGGGATCAATGACGGTGAGTCAGATGGCCCTGAGTGTGAATCCTGCTCTCTTCTTTACCCTAGGCAATTTAATTCAACTCTTTAAATCTCACTTTACTGTAAAATCAAGATAATAATATATCTATTCCAAAGGGCTGCTGAGAGTATTAATGACAGAATGTCAGTAAGGAGCTTAGCACATGTCTGCACACATACACTTGTAAAAGGAGTTTGGTTGTCTATTACTGCCCCAACAACAAACACAAGAGCTGCAGGAGACCATGGAAATAGCCTTCTCCAACTGTTTTGTTTTGTAGATAAAGAAAGGCAAGGTTTCAAAATGATTTGACTGTTTAAGATAATGTCCCTCAATGGAGGCATAGCTAGAACTCAAACTCATGGCTTGTACCTGTAGGCTCTTTTCCCTTTGCTGCCTCCAGTTCTATATACATCTGGGAGGAAAGTGAGAAAAGTTGGATGGAAAATATTCGAGTGCCCCACCTGGCCGTCAGAACTGATTTTCATTCTAGTCTGCCCTCTAATCCGGGTCACCTCCGGCATTCATGAGGCCACATACGTAAGTTTAAATAGATAAAGATACAATTCGAGCTACCTCCAATACTCCCACCTCGACAGACACCCCTTCCTAGCAGCTTGGAAGGCCAGCATGAAATGTGCATTCCTGGTTATAGCAGTGCAGGGGGGACCTAGCTCCTGGCCCACGCCCTGTCCCATTTCTTCTCCGCGGAACCCATGTGCAAGCTTCTGTGCACCCTCTGCCACAGCCTGCATGTTCAAGTTCCTCCCACACACCTCTTCCAAGCCGAACTGCTGCCTCTTGGCTACTCCTTGGGCCTAAGGGTGTGAATTCCTGCAACACATCCAGGAAAGAGGCCTGTACAGGCCCTGGAAGTGGGTTCAGAGCCATTGGGTAGAGAATGTACGGGGCCCATTGGATGCAGTGTAGTCTGGAGCAGGAAGCACAGCTGCCCGTTAGCCCGCCTGCCTTCTCACCTCCTGGAGCAGAGTGTAGCGGGAGGAAGACCAGGCTAGGGCCCTCTTAAAGCAAAGGGTCCTGGGAAAGGACCCCTCTTGCCCTAAGCGTGGCAATGCTCTAGTCCTATCATTTAACTTCGGGCAAAAGTGGAATTAATCCCCTTCAGTAATTGGTCACCTGCCTATCACCTTCCTGACCGAGCTCTGTTGACCAACACAATCTATTTCCTTTATGGTTCTGCTGGATCCAACATGTCTCATATTTATCGATTTTTCAGTTAAATAGAAGAAAAGGACTCACCCAATTACAGGGCAACCAGCCTATCATGATCACATTCCAGTATCATGCAGCTTGGATCCCAGGTGGCTCCAAGCTGGTGGAATCATATGAGTTTATTCTCTCCCACCCAAGAGCACAGGCAATTATTTGCCTTTACAAAGGTTCAGTAGTTCAGTACTCTGGTATGGACATACCTGAAGAACCGGAAAAATAAACCTGCATAGCCAGAAGGACTCACTTCCCCTGTGATGCTATCTGCAGCTGTCTCCATGATGCCTTCAGAGAAAAAAGACCTTCTATCTCCCATTCCTATCTTACAGATTTCCTTAGCAAACACTGACTGAAGTAAGTGCTGGGTCCTGCTCTTTCATTCTAAAGAGACTACTAGTATTAAGGAGGACGGCTCTTTTCAACAATGAAACATCTATTTTCACCTTTGTCCTACACATAAAACAGCCCTGGGGGGCCAAGCTAGCCAAGAAAGAAAAGGATAATGGAGATGTTTGTGGGGAAGTTAGGAGAGCAATAAGTTGCTTGAACATAGCTCCTTGCTAAATACCACAGCATGTTCATCTTTTGAAAAACATTCAACATGCTGGGTATAAATGACCCCTCTGAAAATTTTCACCCGAAAAGTTTAGGCGAGAGACTCCACTTCTCAGTCAAAGCTCCCTTTCCTTGTCATTCACAGCTACGCCTGACTGGGATTGTTTTGTGCAGGTCCTTCCTCAGCTACTGTTGTTGCAACTCTGTACTTTTCTGACTGAGTCTGTCAGGAAGGAGACAGGAAATTCTAGTCACCCGCACAGCAGCTGTGCCATTCCTCCTATCCTCCTCCAATGACGTCGGTTGGCTTTGGTGACACGAGGTCAGGAACTGAGCCACAGTGAAGGTCAGGAAGATAGGTCAGTGTTTATGCCGTTGTTGGGCTGGGGATCCTGCTGAGGCTATTTGCTTTCTTCCTTGCTATACTGTTTCTCTTTCCGTTCCTCTTTTTACACGGCACAGCCAAAGCATCCTGTTTTCAAAACATCTGACTGTTTTGCCACTGAGGAACTCATGCTCTGATGCATTTCGCTGAAGTGTATGACAATTCTTCTAATTCAAGAGGTGATAAGAGTTGAAACAAAAATTAATGAACAAGTCTAAGAAGCCAATCTGTTGTTACAGAACACAGCTCTAACATGTCTAACTGAACCTGGGCTGCTGGCAGAAGGTTCCCTTGACATTCTTTTCATCTTGAAAAACGTCATTGCCTCATAAAACTGCTTCATTTATTTCATCTTGTCATTTTTGGGAAAAATAACCTACCGTATTATCCCACCTTGCTGCATCTTTCTCTGTAATTCTGGAATTCCATTTGGCCTGGGGCCAGTATTAAGGGATGAGGGAAATTGGGGCCAAGGAGAAGTCTATGTTTCTGTAAGTCACAGAAACAGTTCCTTGTCTAACTCTCAGGCTCTGAAGCACACTTGGGAAAGCCAGTTATAATCTTTGATGTCACAATTTTCTTCAAAATATAAAAGGGCGAAGAAAAAAACAATAAACACACAACCCTACCCAGATGGGTAAATATGAAAGACTGCTTCCTTTTTCTCTACTAGACACAGTCAATGCTCAACCATTTGCATGTTCCCAAACACCCCCAACATAAAACACTGGTTTTCCCATCACCACTGTTGAGTAGGTAAAAACTCAGTAATCGCTTAGCTGATCAGAACTAAGGACCCATCATTTTTGCAAAGATGTAGTAAATGCTATCAACAAGTTATCGTTTATTAATTATTACTACACATCAGGTGCCTTGCTGAAGGTTTCAGATGCATTATCTCATTAAATCTTTACAGTAACCCAGTAAGGTAGGGTGCCACTTTTACACTTTGTACCTATTTTACAGATGAGAAAATTAAGTCTTAGAACAGTTAAGTAAGTTAGCCAAGGTCAAGTAGCTAGTCAATGATAGAGACAGGACTTGAACTATGATCTTTTGACTCCAAAGCCTATGCTTTTCACATACTTCCCTGTATAGAACATCTTCAGACTCACTTCCACGTCTATCAACTCAGAGATTTGCCAAGACTGCCAAAAATGACCAGCTACAACTACATAGGCGTGATAATGATAATGATGATGATGACTGTATTTTTAAACAGTGACTTGGATGGAATGTTCAAATAATTTCAACCACATTTAAAAATAAATGTGGAATTTTATTTTCACCACAAATAATTCAATTCCCAGAAAATGGATACAGATCAATTTCTTTTTGGTGGCCACAAAATATTATTATTATATTATATTATATTATATTATATTATATTATATTATATGTGCCACAGATTAAGCCTTACCTGAAACAATTATCTGGCTAATCAAGATTCTGGGGGGAAAAAGGTCACTGAGTGAATAGAAAGAGAAGGAGATCTTTTTACAAATGAAATTGACTTTGGCTGTCAGCTGAGCATTATTCATCTACTGGATAATTGCTTTGCCCTACAACCTCTCCACTGCACATATCAAAAATAGGTGAAACTGCATGCCTTGTCCTTAAGCTAACTGTGTCAGCATTAAGGTTTAGCCCTTTCTTTAGGGTTAGCTCTATTCAGCTTTCATTGCTTCCTGCACAGGATACCATAAAGGAGGAGCGGAAGCCTTAAACGATTGGAATTCTCACCGGGACCTACACAGTCTTTGGTCTTAGAGCCTTATTGACCATTACACTGATTATGAACAATTTGTAAATACATTTGTAAAATAATGTGTCATTTCAGCACCCCAGACACAGACCTGGTTAGAATTTATAAGGCATCAACACTCCAAATGAAAAATAAGGACAATTTGCAGTTTCTCAGTGTGTACTCTTTCTGTTCCCTGGAGTTAGTTGTCTACTTTATCTTAGTAACTCAAGAAGAAAGTTCAGCATGTTTTTTATGGTGAAAGCTGCTAAAAAACTACCCCTAAATATTGGACCTACATCTTGTATGGGCATCAATGCTCACAACATGCAGTGAACAAAGGATCTGTTAATGCTCCGAAGCAGGCTAATGCATGTGTGAAAATCTTTCTACTTGGAGTCCAGTGTGCTTTAGAGAAGTTACGCAGTTAAGCCCTCCTCGTGGGGAAGCAGTTGGTCAAGTTTACAACAGCCTGGAAAATCCCAGAATTTAGTTTTCAGTTGAGAACTTCAGAAAAAAGTCAGTAAATAGTTAAATCTCAAAACTTTTCTCTTGTTTTTCCAACTTGAATCTGAACTACAATTTGAGAAAGAGACTTATTTTATTTTTTGCCCTTTCATTAACCAAGAAACAAGAGTTAAGAAGAGTCTATCCCCACACTCCCAGGCCCCTTCAAGACCTCCTAAGGACACAGGGCTCCCGGCACTCAGATCCCTCGAGCAGGAGTCAGTAAGCCTTGATAGCAAGGTGATACTTTTAACGTCAGAAGGAGGGAGGAGGGACACACATTCACCAGGGAACCTCAGGGCTGGAAAGGGCATGTTGGCAGGTGTGGAGCAAAATCTCTTCCCGGCACCAGAACCGTAAGATAGTAAGACAATTCTTCAGGCTAAGATGATTGGGGATTCTTAAGATATACACTTATAAAGGTGTAGTGTTAAAGCTTTCCACAAAAACCAACAACAATAAATATATACATACATACACACACATCATATATAAAGTTAACATTCTCCAAGGGGGGGAACAAACAAACAAAAAGCAACAACTCTCACTACATAAATTAGCACTCTAAATCCAGGTGTTAATTAAACAAATGATACAATGACAGATAATTAAAACTCTTCAACACTAAGTTTTGTCTAGGGATTGTAAGTAAAACCATTTCTTCGCAGTATGGGTGGAACTTAATCTCAAATAAGTCCACTTTGAAAAGCAGCAAACTTTTAAAAAATAACTTTCTTTTTTGGGAGACAGAGTATATTCTTTCTTTTCTTTCTTTCTTTCTTTCTTTCTTTCTTTCTTTCTTTCTTTCTTTTCTTTCTCTTTCTTTCTTTCTTTCTTTCTTTCTTTCTTTCTTTCTTTCTTTCTTTCTTTCTTTCTCTCTTCTTTTTAATCTTAGGTCATGCCAGCATCACAAAAGAAATGTTAGAGAATCCCAGAATGTCCTTCTGAGAAGAGTTTCAGAATTAATAGAACTTCAGGGAGAACCATTCTCTCCATTGATACATGGAGATCACATTATTTTCTTGTTCAAAAAAATATGTCTAACACCTGGTTGCAATGCAGCGTGTTACCATTTTACCCTATGAATTCATTCAGATTTTATCTTCCTGACAGCGGTTTTTCTTTTTTAAAGGATTTTCATTTGTACAGTTAATAAGCACCTCTCCCCTTAAACAAATTTCAAACTACATCACTAACAAAGAAGTTTGGTTTCTGGGCATGAAAGCGGATGGAGGATTTTTAACTTTTGCTGCAGCATCAAGACACCAGCAAAGTGTGGCACTTGGGGACAGAACCCTCCGAGGCAGGCTCAGCAAACCCGTTCTGATGCCGCGTCCTCGGATGCACCCCAGGCTGCAGGCAGAGGCCAGGGGAGCCCAGGGGACGCCGGGGAGCTTGAGTGAATAAACGGTCACCCCTTACCTTGTTAGAAGCCATCTCACTGACAGAGCGGTAGGTCTGGATGGTCTCTAGCTGGTCTAAGCACCAGTCCAATTCCTCCAGCGTTTCCATTGCTAATTTTTGATAAGATTCTTCTGCAAACAAACACACAGGCATGTAGTTAGGCTGGAGCGGCTGCAGGCTGTCCATAGCCGAGTCCCCGCCGCCGCCGCTGATTCCGGAGCTACTGAAGGTGGCCCCGTGCTCCTTCATTATTTGCGCGCTGACTCCTTCCTTCCAGCTCTCTCCACCAGGAGAACAAATCACCGCGGTGCTCTGCCTGGGGTGGCTGGTGCCAAGTTTTCACCACCATCCCCCCCCTCACCCCCCCGCTTGGATGAGGTGTCCCTGATCTACCAAGAAACTTCCTCCGAGGAAGAAGGCGGGGAAACATCTCTTAGAGGCTCATCTGCATACATGTGTCCTAAAACTAAAGGCAGAAGCAGTGAGTTTTCTCAGGCTCTCTCTGCCTTAGTCATCCCGGGGCTCTTCAGGGTGCGTGATGTCATTTCTGAGGGTTTGCAGTCTGGAGCAGAAATGAGGAAAGCATTTTCTCATTTGCTTTTCTTCTAAATGAAACATTTGG
This sequence comes from Panthera tigris, assembly GCF_018350195.1. Taxonomy (NCBI): domain Eukaryota; kingdom Metazoa; phylum Chordata; class Mammalia; order Carnivora; family Felidae; genus Panthera; species Panthera tigris. The sequence continues at coordinate 54,360,674 of NC_056667.1, read as the reverse complement.
GCGCGGGGCTGGGGAAGGGGGTGCTGCTGACAGTGACTTTGGAAGTCTAGGCAGTCATTCATTCAGGGGGATGTGTACATGTTGGAGACTTGTAATTCAGCACACATTGACCCGCACTAGCGAGAGGTGTAGGCTAGTCTCCCCTCTTCTGAATCTCTCCTTTAAGATGAGGTTTCCCTGATAAGACTTCTGTCTAAGAGAAACTGGAGTTTTACGGGAACACGTTTATTGGCCTGGAGTCTCAGCTCTTGTTATACTAAACAAAGCTAAAACTTCTCTTCTGCCACTGCCAGGGTCACAGGGAAATTCTGAACCGGACTTTCAGGTGGAGCCAGATGTGAACACTGCAGATTTTCACTTTGATTAAAGCCAGGGGCTGTGCTTTATGGTGGTGGGACTCTAGACTTTCTGGAAATATTTCTCAGTAGTCCATTAAAAAATATGTCTTCAAGATCATACTTTTGCTGGATAATAAAGATCTTTCTGAATGTTCAAAACATGTCCTTCCATACCCAAGAGTCTAATATTCAACATTATTGACTTAAGCACTCTATGTTAATAAACACGGAATTGACTTTATAAATGCTAGATGAATTAATGATGCAACACTTATAAAAGTCAGCCAGACTCTCCTGCATACATGACTGGTTTTGAGGGGAACAGCATTCATTAATTCTATCAAGCCTTCTGGAAAGCGGGCACACAACAGGTGCTAATAAAATTTAAAAATCTTGTGTGGACTTCTATTACAGAAAAGATTACACACATTCCTGTCAAATTTAGAATATATTTTTCATATGTTCATACAGAAATCCAAGGGAGACCACATAGCCTCTTATTGTTACTTGAATAATTCTGTGTGTGTGAGACATTCATACTAAGTAGGAAGCAGAAAAGAGAATGAGTAAAAGAGTGATTCCAACGGACTAGAATTGCTTGATCACAGACGCACATTTCAAAGAATAGATCTTTCATTTATCCCTCAAATACGCAGACACTAGGATAATGAGGGGTTAAAATTCAATATCCTGTATGTCATACTTAAAAGCCACAAAACCATTGGAGGTGACTTCCTCTATTTTTTTCACACTCTGCAAAAATGTGCAGACAAGAACTGAGGCGTTTTTAGTAAAACTCATTTCAAGCCAGACTTACACATCCCTTCCCTCCTTTCCCCTTCAATTTTGTTATGCTGCTTCAACAGGCAGAAGCTCCTCACTTACTGTCTACGGTGTCCAACACACCCCCTTGTCTCCTCTATTTCCTTCCAGAGGATCACTTCTTCCAACGAAGCTTTCCCTGAAGTGCCAGAACCCCCCCATCCTCTTTCCCAGCCTCTTATCAGAGACAAGGTCCAACCATTTCCCAGCTACTTGGGCCTTACTACCTTCGTGTCTTCCATATCGCAACTTGTGGTTCTCAGTAATTAAGATGCTCAGAGCCTTTTGAATTGGCCGATATGCAACATGACCATGAGATGATCTATCACATTTCTCCTTCATGAAGAGGGAAAAAAGGGATCCAATTTCCACTCTGGGCTGACAAAGGAAATACAATAATCATAACAGCAGAAGGACTAGGAAGAAGGAGGACTCTTCAAAGATCCAGCAGTAAAGGGTTACCTCCACAGCTCATTCACTATTACCCGGAACAAGCACATCTGAGCTCCTAGACTTAGTACAGTCGTGAGATCCCAGTGACTGGCCAATGGATATGATAGGCCCTTACTCTACTGCCCTTTCTTATTCTGGTCAGCTACAATATTTTTAAGTGAGAACTTCTGTGAAGTTAGTGTTGTAGTTAGTGAGAATTTGTTCCTTTCCAGACTGTTAATCTATAGTTAAAACTCGGTTTGTGTCTCATTCTGGACCCTTCTTATCACAGGAACTAATGCAGGCTGCACAGATGTCAGAGTGGGCTAAGTATATGGGCATCAACCCCCTGCTACTTCTGGGGAAAGCCAAAGGAAAGGACCAGTGATGCTCAGGACTGGCTTCCACACTATAACTTCTGATTCTAGCACTGGATCCAGTGCTTGGTACCTACCGGATACTCAGTAAGTACTCAGAGGAATGCCCAAGCAGCCTGCAACTGTCTAGAGATTTGGATATCTAGAGATTGAATGGTGCATCTGCAGTCCTGTGGGAAGAGCAACAGCTTTGGAGTGAGACTCACACATTTAGAGTTTCTCTTCTGTTTCCTATGTGATCCTGGACCTCAATTTCCTACATCTTAAAATAAAGATGAGAATACTTATCTCTTAGTTCTTAGCAGATTATCAATGCATCGGAACACAACTATTAATGGTAATCAAAATAACCCAAAGGCCTGGCATTTGAGAGTAGGGAAGAATAGGAAGGGAGAGAGAGGAATTGTGAACTCCACAAAGGGTTTTATGGTCAGGATCAGCTACATAATTTTCAGGGTCCAGTGCAAAATGAAATTGCAGAGCCCCTTATTCAAACAGCAGGAAAAGTGCTGTTGAAGGTAATAAAAGCATGAAGTTTTTTTTTTTTTTTTCTTTCTTCTGGAGTCTCTCTCTCTCTGAGCTATCATGGTAGTACTTTGTTTTTTGTCTTCTGTTTAAAAAAACCTTTTATTTTAAAATAACCCTAGATTTAGGGAAAAGTTGCAAAGCTAATGTAGAGAGTTTCCACATACCACACATTTATATTTCTCTATTGTTAGCATCTTACGTTATTATGGCACATTTATCACAATTAATGAATGGCATGGTGTTTTTTATTTACTCTGTAATATTGTGTTTCCTTGGGCATGAGGATACTATGAGGAGAGTGCAGACCCTCACAGGATTCCAGGCCCTACATCCTGTGACTTAGGGCAAGACAGAGCTCACAAGTCACTGGGGTACCCCTATCTGCCAGCTGCCAAACTGATGTGCTGTGCCCCAGATAGGGGCAGGCTCTGGGGAAGTCAGACACTTCCTTTCCCCACAGTACCAATGCCCCACTCCACACCAGACAGGTGGCCCCTAAGGGCATTACAAGGTCTGCACTGGGGCGTACTAGATACCCAGGGCAGGGGTGGGCAAGAGGCTCACCCCACCAAGACATGGCATCTGTCTACCATGGTATAGCCATGCCAGCCCAGGCCAGGGATGGCTGCTACCATGTCCCATCTGAGACTTTGCAAGGCACACGTGCCCAACTCAGACCCTCTCTGCACATGCACCTAGGCCCCCTCTGGGAATGGGTGGCAAGGGGAGGGATGCTGGATGAGTCCTGGGGTGCCAGGGATCAGGGAAATAGTGGGCTGAGAGTAAGTCTAGGGGAGGCAAACAAGTGACAGAAAGAAGGTGGGACAGCATATGAGCCAAGGCTCTAAGTCACTGGAGTATACTCCATTTCCCCATCAGACTTCATTTACAAAACACGAGATCAAAAATAAAATTATCATGAGTTTCCAGGCAGCAACTATGGGGCCCTGCTGGATGTGGGGCTCTATGCCTCTTGCCCAGGTTGCATGCCCACGAAGTTGGTCATTTCCTGTCTTGCAAAAATGGCTCGGGGAAGGAACAATGCTTAATACCACAGAAGCAAGTCTCAAGGGGATAAGAGCAGGTGATGGGACCATGTATGATCATGGGGTTGACCCTATTTATCAAAAATTTCCAAAGGGAAGAGGAGCAGGGAGAACCAACCTCCTGTTCTTCCCTTCTTTCCCTCTTTCCCTCTAATAAGAGAGGCAAAGGGAGATTCACTTTCTCTTACAGGTCTGGTAGGTATTACATTCGACCCTGAGAAACAGGAAGAGAGAATGAGTAAATAATTATAGCCAATATTAATCTGGTAATAATATGTGGCATTCATAAAGCCCTCTTCTCAAAAGAGTTCCAAGCACACTACTCATGTATCCTTGCAACATGTCCGTGATAGCCACTGGAGAGGTATGATTATCTCTAAATTACCTTAAGGCACAAGCCAAGAAGTCAGAGGTTAAATTACTAGAGCAAGATTCCTGGCAAGACCATTTCTTGGTCTGTGAAATAGATTCAGCTCCATGCCGAAAATGCATGGATTCCTGAAAATGCTGATTTAAAGTGGAATCTTACCATTGGATATTTTCTATTTAAAATTGTGTAATTGCCTTTTAAATGTGGTCACTTCTTGAGTCTCCTCTTCCCTTTTCTGATGTACCTAACGCAGTCATTAGCACATGGAGGCTGTGCAATATTTACTCAGGAGAACTGGTATGGTTCTGGTCCTTTATCTTGCTTCAGTGGCTGACATAAGGCAAGTTACGTAAGATTGCTGAGACTAAATTTCTTTATCCGGAGAATGAGGGTAAAGATACTTACCCTATTCTCACAGGGGAGGTAGAATAGGAGGATACAGACAAACCAGACTGTAAACCTTTAAGTATGATGCATATTTGATAAATTTCACATTTATTATTACAGATGGGATATAGGTGCATTAGAGAAAATTAGAAAATTACGGAGAAACAAAAATTTGAAATGATAAAAATGTCACATTTTTACTAAGCTCACTATTATTAATCCTTTTGTGCATATATGTTCATGCATGTTTGTGGTGATCACACTATACAAACTGTTAACATTCATTTTTTTCAGTAATTATCTTCCCTTTTCTGTTTTAGTAATTCCCCAATTCAGCTAATATCTAGCCTACACTCTAATTTCCCAAGTTTTTTTTTTTTTCACACAAATCTAGTAGAAATGTGTGTGTGTGTGTGTGTGGAGAGAGAGAGAGAGAGAGAGAGAGAGAGAGAGAGAGAGAGAGATGGGTGTTGGAAAAGACAGACCCAGAAGTCTGAGAAATCTCAGCATGGCCACAAAGAGCTGGCTGGCTCCTCATAGCTGGAAAATATGGAAATAGATTTTAACAGTAATGAAGTAATGAAGTCAGTGGCCCAGCTGGTAACAAACCTCAGGTGCGCTAAAGGTTAGCTCCACACTCAGTGCAGTAAGTGTTATTACCTCACTGGTCTCTGGAAAAAGTAGACAGGGGCCATTTACACAACTATATCATTTAAACTTTGAAACCCTAAGTCCTATCACCCTTAACAGAGATGAGAAGTTGGCAAGTGAAAACATCACATTCCAGCCCAAATATAAATTTTCTATAAACAGCATCTCAATGCAATTTTTTATTGAGGTACGAATGACATAAAGAGCTGTGCATATGTAATGTGTACATCTTGATGAGTTTGAAGATCAGCATACACCTGTGAAACTGTCACCATAAACAACATCATTAATTTAACCATCACCTCTCAAAGTTTCCTCCCTCTGTGTGTGCATGTGATGAGAATAGTTAACAGAAGACCTACCTTCTTAACAAATGTTTAAGTATATGATACATTATTAACTATACGCACCATGCTATCCAGTCGTCTTTAGGACTTACTTACTTTGCATATCTTAAACTATGCACCTTTCTACGAACATCTTCCCAATCCCCTTTTCCTCAGTCCATGGTAACTACCATTCTACTCTCAGCTTTTACGTTTTTTACTATGTTAGATTCCTGATATAAAGGATCATTCTAAATCAATTTTTTTTTAATTTTTTTTAAACGTTTATTTATTTTTGAGACAGAGGGAGACAGAGCATGAATGGAGGAGGGTCAGAGAGAGGGAGACACAGAATCTGAAACAGGCTCCAGGCTCTGAGCGGTCAGCACAGAGCCCGACGCGGGGCTCGAACTCACGGACCGTAAGATCATGACCTGAGCCGAAGTCGGCCGCTTAACCGACCGAGCCACCCAGGTGCCCTTCTAAATCAATTTTAAGATAGCTCCGTATGTATCAGAAACATATCCATCAAGGGGCACCTGGGTGGCACAGTGGGCTAAGTGTCCGACTTCGGCTCAGGTCATGATCTCATGGTTCATGAATCTGAACACTGCATCGGTCTCTCTGCTGTCAGCACAGAGCCCGCTTTGGATCCTCTAGGCCCCCCTCTCTCTCTCTCTCTGCCCCTCCCCCACTCATTCTCTCTCTCTCTCTCTCTCTCTCTACCTCAAAATAAATAAATAAACTTAAAAAATGCAACATATCCATCAAGTCATTCCACTTTCTACTCAAAGAAAGCACATAGAAAAGAAATGTAAATAATCTTTTATTTAGCAGTGTCACACAATCAAACTCTTCCCAGTAGAGAAGGTGGTAGTTATTCATAAGGTTATGTAGTGGTTAAACCAATTAGAACAACCGCCACATGTAACAACAGGGATGGACCTAATAAACATAAATGTCAAGCAAAAGAAACCAGATATTGCAAAGCACATAAAAATGGGATTCAATCTAAATAATGTTCAAAAGCGGCAAAAGTGAATCTATGATATTAGAAGTCCAGATATTAGTTACTGTGGAGGGCTAGTGACTGGAAGGGACTTAAGGACAGGCTCCTCTGGGGCTGGTAATGGTCCATTTCTTGCTTTGACTACTCATTAGCTGAGTGTGTTCATTTCACGACAATTCACTGACTCCTATTCTTGTTATTTGTACACTGTTCTCCATCTTTCTGATTTTCTTATGCATGCTTTCTACAGATAATCCCCATCTAGGGAAGCCCATTTACAAAAACAAAGAACAGGATTTCTAAAAAAACAAAACAAAAACAAAAAACAAAAACCCACCACATTTCCTTTCTTTTGTTCAACATAACTTGAATATATCTGAAAAACAGCCCCCCAAATAGGTTAGTTTTATATTGCATAGACCAGGATGATCCTACTACCTCAAAACCCAGTGGAACCCATTGGAGTCTGACTCAGATGTTTGTAAATCTTGACTTTGCCACTCATTCACTAGGCGTGTAACCTTAGACAAGGTGAGCAGCCTGTGCCTCTGTTTCTTTACCTGTGAAACAGGAAGACAGCATAAACTAGCTGTGAGAATGAACGGAAGCGACATATGCCAAGTGTTCGGTATAGTGCTTGGCACATGTCAGGAAATTTCTTTTGCCTCCCCACCCCCTCCCAGAGTGTCGCTCCCACTGTATGACCTCAGACAGGAGTTGCCTCTTGGCTAGGTTAGAGTTTAGTGGTGTTCACTTCTAAATGTAGACCTGGCCTGATATATCATTCTGCTTTCACCAAATCTGACACACCAGGTCAGTGGACTTTCAGAAGTAGAGAATTGTACAAGAAAACTGTTTGTTCCTTTATTCATTCCACAAAATTCCATTGAGAGTCTAGTACATGCCCAGCATGATGCTAGGTGCTGGGGTTTACAACAATGAACAAGACATGGTCCACTGTATTGTATAACTGTATAAGAAACACCTTTCCCATTCTCCAAAATGGTTAGTCTGTGCAACCGGGTGCCTTAGCAGCTTCCTCCCCTCCCCTGCCCCCGCCCCAAATTTATACAGTGCCTTGGTGAAAATTAGAAAAATGTGCCCTCTCTTGGCAGACGTAGCCCTAGGGCAGAAAGCTTGGGAAGTGACGCATGGGATGAATTGATGAGCTCTCCTCATCACCTGGCTGACTACCTTTGATCAGTACCCAAACTACACAATGACCTTATGCAATGGCCGGGTGGCACATGGATGTGGGGGCAAGCTAGCATGAAGCTTTCCCCCGTATTACTGGGCGTGCTCTGTAAAAGCAGAGCACAGAACTGAGTCACAGCAAAAATCCACACTCTTAACCTCAAAACAAAGCAAACCCTTGACATTGAAAGGAAAGTATCCTCAGACCTTCCCTAGCTCTTAATTTGTGAATACCATAATAACTTAAATAGCGTTAAACAGGCCTCTACAAAATAACTTAAAATTTTAACTTGATAGACTAATTATTACCTTTAAATACAGTTTTTGTTTTTGTAGACAAAACTTCTAAAGCAAGGCTCCACAGGGAAAAAAATATGAAAGAAGTCGTTCATCAGGAAAACTAAGAGACCACTCTTCTGATCCTTGGAAGTGAGAAGTGTGTATTAATTGGATTCTCTGTATTCAGCTTATGACTCTAGCTTTATCCACAAGCTTCTAGCCCTGTAGATGTCCTCTCTAGGTTCTTTGTGCCTTGATGTTAGCAGGCTTATTTCATTCCTCTGTTGCTCCTCACAGTGTAATAAGTGTTTGTTAAAATGCAAAATAGTTTCATACATATGGAAATCAGCCTCTCTTTATTTCAAGGTAGCAGGCTGGGGCTATTGGCCTGTTTATTTAGTGGCCTTGGTTATGATTTTTTTCCCCCTTACATTAGCAATACTTTTCATTGTATGTTTTTATGTCCGAAGGTATTTATTTTCTTTTGATGAATACTTGTAAATGAAATGTACCTGTTAGAGTGCAAGATTTCAAGAAGGCATGTTGCTTTAACCTGGAGTAAAGCATTCTTAGAACAAATCACCAAAACTGGAGGACATTTCTACATTCTGTAACAGAGTGCTTCCAAAGGCAGTTTGTAAGCCCTATGTGGCCTTTCTCTAGGCGGGATTTTGTTAATGTGTCTTTATAAATATGGAACTTTGCAATTGCACATGACAGGGATTTCACTGTGGGTGGATTCATGGAAGAAGAGGTTCACTGCCCTCAAGAGAAATAACAGTGAAAAGTAGGTCATTTTGATGCTGATTTCTTTAGCAAACTCCTCTAAGACTGCAAGTTAAAAAAAACTCCAATCACAACTAGATTTTATACATATACCTTGATAGTTTACCAAGTGCTTTCATCCCTTGCAAATCATAGTTTTCCTTGAAAAATAAATCCCATGAGATAGAAATTATTATTCTGTATTACAATTATTAAACTTTTTCCATTATGCATGTGAGGATATAGAGGCTTGGAGGTGTCCAATGATTTGCTTAAAGCCATCCTATGACAGAGAGAGAGAGAGATGAGAGATTGAGAGGAAGGAAGGAGGGAGAGGGAAGGGGGGCAGCCAGCAGGGAAGGAGAAAACCTAAGTTCTCTGATTCTAAATTCCATGGTATTTTTTTGCTAAGCTATGGGGCCTGTTATAAACAAATGATCCAACTTTTGCTTTCACCCAGGTGGGCTTAGACAAAACTATGTTTCTGAGATGCCAACCTCAAGCTCCATTCCCTTCTGCCCTACCTCTCACTCTTCCAATGTCCTTCCCCTCACAGAAACGTGTTCTTCAGAAGAACTCTGAGTTTGGCATTTACTTACTAATGAGAATCTGTACTCGTGTAGACAATAACACCTACCATCAATGTGAGAGTGCTCAAGGAACTCCATTACCCACCTGTGTTAGTGTTAAAGAACAGTGACACAAGGCAGTGATTAGAGATGGAGGTAAGTTGCTATCCTAATAGCAACACTATTTAGTTGCTACACTAAATATATGCAAGAGATATTTATGAAGGATATACAGTAGTGGTTAAAAGCTTGGTATCTGGAACCAGACCACCTGGGTTCATACAGTAAAGTTAAAGTCTCTTTCTTAGCTTCTCCATGCCTTAGTTTCCTCACCATGTAATGAGAATAATATGTATCTATATAATGGATTATAGTCTTTAATTAGTAAACTAAATGTAAAATGCTTAGGATAGTATGTGGTGTATTATAAGTACAGATAAATATTTAATTAGCAGGTTTTTAAAAAATGTCTTATTTGAGTATAGTTGACAAACAGGGTTACATTAGTTTCAGGTGTACAACATAATGATTCTACTTCTCTATAGGCTATGTTACATTCATCACAAGGATAGCTACTGGCTATCACCATACCATGCTTTTATAGTATCATTGACAACATTCCCTATGCTGTGCCTTTTATTCTTGTGACTTATTCATTGTATAACTGGAAGCCTGTATCTCTCACTCCCCTTCACCCATTGTGGCCATTCTCCTCCTGCCCCACCCCACCTCCCACCTCCTACAACCATCAGTTTGTTCTCTGTATTTACAGGTCTGATTCTGCTTTTTGTTTGTTTGTGTATTCATTTGGCCTTTTAGATCCCACATATGAGTGACATCATACGGTATTTATCTTTCTCAGTCTGACTTATTTCATTTAGCACAATACCTTCTAGATCCATTTATGTTGTTGCAAATGGCATGACTGCATCCATTTTTATGGCTACATTTTAAATATATACACACACATACATACACACACTGATATATATATATATATACACACCATATTAATATGTACACATACACATATACTATATGCATACATTATCATATATGTATACCTATATACATACAAATATATATATATATACATACATACATACATACATATACACATATACCTATACACACACCATATTAATGAATAGATTTTCTGCATGCCTATTCTTTCATAGACTCAGCTTGAAACTCTAAGGATATAGTGGTAAATTTTATAGACACTGCTTTCGCTTATTTGAAGACTATATTCTGGCAGAAATAGACAATTATGCAAGAACTTATTTAATTACAATTGGGAGAGAAGCTAGTAAGAAGTGTAGAGTGTCCTAAGAATTTAGTGCAGGGATAACAGGAGACCAGAAAGTCTGAGAAGCAGAGATGTGATAGAGAGAGTTCAGGGAAGGTGTACCTCAAAAAGTTATGAGATTCAAAGGAATAAGAATTAGGTACAAAGGAAAGAGAACATTCTAGGCAGGAGGAACATCAGGTTGTGCTCAAAGAACCGAGAGCAGTACATGTGGCAGGCACACACAGAGAGAAAAAGACTAGTATGTAGTTTAGATTAGGTCAAACAGAACCAAGGAAGGCCACGGAGGGGACTTTGGACTTTGTTCTGGAAGCAGTGGGAAATCTTTCTGGAGCCTTATCAAAGGAGTGGCTTTGCCAAATCTGCATTTTAAAAAGATCACCGTACCTACAATTTGAAGAATAAACCTAAAGGCAGGAAGGAGGCCAGTTAAATTGTATTTAAAAGCCCAGGATCTGGAGGAAGACAAATACAAGTTTGACTTCTGGCTCTGCCATTTATTTCATTAGCATTGTGAACCTGGACAAGCTACTTCACTTCTCTGTAAGACTTAATTTCCTCATCTTTCCCACAGGGATATATATTTTTCCCACCAGATTGTATGGGGATTAAACACAATATCCATATCAAAGCCCTTACCGCAGTACCCAGCACCTAGTAAAGTATTCATGCCAGTTGCCAGTAGCACTTTTATTGATTTTCTTGCAGTAACCTATGCAGGAGGTGGTGGTGGTTAGAATGACACGGCAGTGGAGATGGGGCCAGGTAAATGGGTTTGAGATGCTCATGAGTTGAAATCAGATAGCCTTTAGGAGGGTGGTATTTGGTTGGTGACCAAAACTCCCAGTCACTTTGGCTTTTCAGGTCCAGAATGTGATTTTTTGTCAGTGTGATTTGACTTCATTCTGCTTATACTAGTCCAATGCCCAAGAACACGTTGAGAAGTCAGGGACCAACCAATTTATAGAGAGTAATAACTTATGGGACGTTTCTCATGTCTTATGGTCATTTCACATTCCTCTACATGGGAGACCAATTTCATAATCATAAGATTCATAATCATAGGCATCATAATCATAAGATTGCTTGGTAAGCATGAAATCAGAGCAGGGGAGTAAGCTGGATGATTAGGCTGCTTCCTCAAGCCTGATATACTCAGCTCCACTACTATGGGAGACTGTAGTTGTTTCTCAAGTATTTCCATTGGTCGGAAGTGCCCTTCTCAACTTTGTTCACCTGGCTAATTTTTACTTATCTTTTAGGATTCAGCCTAGAGTCCTCTCCCCTACAAAGCTTTCTAAATATTTTAACATTGGATTAAGTTCCCTTCCCATTATTTCCAACTGACCATATGTCATTTAAATTATTTCTCTTGGTTTATCTCACCCATCAGATAACCTTCTTGAGAGAAGAGAACCTATCTTCTTGCCTGGTCTCTTATGCAGCACAGCATTTATTATCTAGTAGAAGCCCAAGAAATATTATTTGCACTGCTGACTTGCCCAATATATCAGTAGATGGGATATCAATTAACCAAAAGGAATGGGGCCTTTGCTACTAGACAGTATTGGAGAAACTATGTCAGGAATTCTTATTCTTGGTTCTTTTTTTACTAGTCATCAAACAAATCACCTTCTTTTTGCTGATTTATTCAATGTTACCACAATTAATGGGCTCTCCATTTCTTTTGGATTCATATCTTGATTAGATTTCTAGGCTGGCTAGGTTTTTGTTTGTTTTTGTTGTTTGTTTGTTTGTTTGTTTGTTTGTTTTAAGTAGGCCCCAAGCCCAAAATGGTGCTTGAACTCATGACCCTGAGATCAAGAGTCACATGCTGTATGGGCTGAACCAACCAGGTGCCCCTAGATGGCTAGTTTTAATATCGGGGACATGCAGTCTGTCAAGGGGACTTCTGCAAAAAATCACATGTAGAATTTGTTATTCGACTCTCATTGAAGAACTGTATTCAGGCACCTTACTGCAGGCCTCTGTGCACCAAGCAATACTAGAATCCCAAATATTTTGACAACTGTCATAAGAAAGATACAAGTAAAGTTCAGAGACAGTACAGATAGATCTTAAAGACATGGGGGAAAGGGAGATCAAGAGAGATTTGGAGGCCAGGTAAAGAAGAATGGATGGAATTTTGGGAGATGAAGAAAACAAACAAGGTAAGGCAATAAACAGCATGAACAAAGGTATAAAATTAGATGCATGCCACACCATTTAGTTCTATTTGAGGATATCCAATCTACCAGTCCTATTTGGTTAGAACGCTGGGTTTTAGTAAGGGAGTAGAGTGGAATAAATTTGCAAAAGTAGGGTGGTCAGGGCAATCTTGAAGAAGTTTTTATGCTAGACTAAGGTATCTGATTTTACTCAATAGGCAATGAAGAGTTACTGAAAATTGTTCAACAGAAGAATGGCATACACCAAGTGGTTTTTAAATATCTTAACACTGTTTTACAGTTTTGCAATGCTTTGCAGTTATAAATTTCTTTCATATATATAATAAGTTATGAGAGAGGTATTATTGTCTCTGTCTTATAGAGGAAGAGACTGATGTCCAGGAAGTTTTAGTGTCTCACTCCAGATCCCATAAGTGGTAAATGCAGAACCTATAGACTTGAATCTAGGCTTTCTGACTCCAGGTTCAGTGTTCTTGCCATGAAAATGATGCTTATAAGAAAATTAATTATTGATCTGATAGCAGTAAATCATAAGAATTATAAGATGAGGTAAAGAATAAGTTCTTGATAAATTATTAGTATTGGGATTATTATTTGCAGGAAAAGTTAGGAGTTAAGAAGAAACGGGGCCCCAAATTCGGGTGTTATCAGAGGGAGTAGAAGGGTTATTTATACCTAAACTTTACCTTTACTTGTAGAATGGAAGTTGTCAAAGGAATTTCAAGAGTCAATGGAGAGTAGAAGCAAAGGGTCTTGCCATTAGGAGTAAACATGGTAGGTGGATTAGAAATTTCCCTGCCTCTCAAAACATTATTAGCCCAAATCTCTTTCAACTAACTGTTGGAAAGCCCCGTTCACCTGGTGTTCTCTTGGGTGATGTTTCAGATCACACAGGACCTTGGGAACTTCACCATGGGAGAATGGCACTGCATTTGACAGTCAAGTTTTACAGAGAGCAGAAAGCTTACTCCATATAGCCTTTTCCAGCTGACAAAGTACTTTCGAGTTTGCTCATTTTCTGCAAAGCCATGAAAGTAATCTCCATATTTACAAATGAAAAAATTGAGGCTCATCAAGGTAAGGGGCCTTGCTTTAGGATCTGGAATTTCTGCATTGTCTAATATGGTAGTTACTAGCCATTAAGTTACTGAGCATTAAGATTGTGGCTAGTCTGATGTGATACGTTGTGGCTAGTTAGTGTGTATGTGTAACATACAAACTGGATTTTACAGACTTGTCTGGAAAAAAATGATGTAAATAAATTTTCATATTTGGTTACATGTTGAAATTATAATATTTTAGATATTATGTAAAGTACATTATTAAAACTAACTGCATCTTTCTTTTTGTGTGTTTGGTAGAAAATTTAAAACTACCTATGGGGCTTGCATTATATTTCTATTGGACAGCTCTGTTATAGATCATAACCTATAGATAGGACTTGAACACCCCAACATTCATAATTCCACAGATGCTTGTCTTAAAAGAGATAGTAATAATGATAATGATTATAGTTAATATTCATTGAGTACCAGTCACACTTTCTAAGCACTTTACATTCATGAACTAATTTTATCTTCATCAAAATTTCATGACCTGAGAATTATTTTATATGTAATAGATCATTTTATTTTACAGATGAGAAACACAGAAATTCAGTAACTTTTCCGGGTCACAGATTTAGTAGAGCCAGAATTCAGACTTAGGCAGTTTACCTCTGGTGCCATTAGGAATGCCTCAGTGGCTGCCTTTGTTTGCTAAGTCCCAAGGAGACATTTGGATGGTCTTCATTTTATTTTAATCTACCGTAAATCAGGCAGTGTATGAGAGACTTTGTATATTATCTCACTTAATTTTTGCAACAATCCCATTCAGTAGCTATTATTTCTATTTTACAGGTGAGTAAACTGAGGCTCAAGAGGTTACACAGTTTGCCCAAAGTCACACTAGATACATACTAGAAATCAGTTTCTAATCCAGCCTGAATTTAAAGCTGATACTTGATCACTATGCCAGTTTCCTGAAGGCGATTCCCAGGCTAAACCTTAAAATACTGATATAGTCTGTCTCCAGAGTGGGCTTTGGGAAATTGTGTTCTTTTTAGAATTGGTCCAGATGACTGGCATCCTCAGCCAGGTTTGGTGCTAACCACTCAATTTGAGTCTTCCATTTTCGATATTTTTTTTTTCCTATAAGTCGTTCCAGCTCAGACTCTCCTGGGATCTGATGGGAAAAATTTTTTTTAATTTTTTATTGTATTTTTTTAAATGTTTTTAAATATTTATTTTTGAGAGAGAGAGCATGCACGAGAGAGAGCACAAATGGGGGAGGAGCAGAGAGAGAGGGAGACACAGAATCTGAAGCAGGCTCCAGGCTCTGAGCTGTCAGCACAGAGGCTAATGTGGGGCTCAAACTCACAGTGAGATCATGACCTGAGCTGAAGTTGGACGCTTAAAAAGTTTTAAAGAGAAAGAAAGAGAAAAAAGAAAAGAAAAGGGAAGGGAAGGGAAAAGAAAAGAAAAGAAAAAAGAAAAGAAAAGAAAAAAAAGAAAAGAAAAGAAAAGGAGAGGAAAGGAAAGGGGAGAAAGAAAGGGGAGAGGGGAGGGGAGGACAGGAGAGGGGAGGAGACAAGTGAAAACAGTATTTCCCTAAGGCAACCTTCAGTAGGGCTGACCATTCATTTCAGCAGGTCCCTGCTTCTTTCAAATCTGATTATCATCTACCCCCAAATGCGGGCTGCAATGATTTAATTAAGCGGAGATAATCATAGATTTCAGAGATAAAACAGCTGGTCCTCCTGAAGACATTCTTAGAAATATCTAAGCAGCCCAGGGCTATGTCTGAAATGAGATGAACAGGAATGTGAGGAGTGCAAGGGTGGGGGGAGGGGCGGTGGGAGGAAGGACCACAGCCGGAGAGGAGCTCTCCAGATGATTTATGGAGTTCTGGATGTGAATGAAGGCACACAACGAATAAAGTCAAGCAGCTCTTTTTGGGGTGGATTTTGTGTGTGTGTGTGTGTGTGTGTGTGTGTGTGGTAGGAAAGGTTAACAGTATGCCTTTTGCAGGTAGACAAGCTGTTGTTTTATGTGACAGATTCAGAACTTCTAACTAGCATGCATCAAAATATAAAATTAGGTCCCAGGTCTCATGGCAACACAAACTGACACAGTAGTGAACCAGAGTTGGATGAGAATATAGAAGAAAGAAGTCAACACTGTATGTCACAGATAGCTTGGCTTCCTTTGGCCAACTTCTCCTGATTTAGCAGTATTTCCGTTCCTCCCCTAATTTCCTCTGGTTTGTGAACTACGTCACTTCACTGAACTCAACTCCAGACTTTAGAAAAACAAAATTTTGTATTTCAGCAATGGTTGTCTTGGCATTTCTACCTCCGAAGAATTTCACTTAATTCTAACTTTTCCTTTCTACCTTTGAAAGATGGTAGCTAAATGCTCTGCTTACTCTTTCTCTGCTTCTCCTTTTCTAATGCAGTATAATGCAGTGTCTGTTTAACTGTGATTAAAGATGTCGGTGTTTGGTTTAAACCAATATTTACTAGTGAAATCCCGCCAACATAAATGTGCAGGCGAGGTAGAAAATATTGGCTTGAACCAATATCCCCCTGAACACACACATACAGACAAGGACTAGAAATGTTTTGTGTGATGCTTCTGACATTCTGGCCTTTTCTCTAGCTTCACACGTATATCAACCTAACACTGGTTCAGAGTGATCTTAACACTAGAATAATCTAGATGATAGATTCCAATTGTGATTTTGTTTAAAGTTGTTTCTTACTAGCCAAGGTCTGTTGTTTGATTTATTTCTTTTTTTTGTGTTTGTATGGTAGTTCTTCTGGCACTTATCACACAATGCCATGACATCTAGCTTAAAAAGTTTCCTTGAATTATGAGAATTTGTATTATTTGAAATAGTAGTAGAGCAGAGAATAATGATCTTTTAAAAAGTAGACTATACAACAAAGCTTATTGTGGCATCATACAGTAGGTGCTTTGAGATTAAGTCAGTCTTGTTGAGTGATGGCTTTAATTTAGCAAATATTTACTGAATTGAATTTATTCACTGACTGAATTTATTGAATGAATGAATTACTGCTACACTTTGAATGAATTTCAAATAGTTGTAGTTTGGATTAGAAATTATTTTTCTGAAACTGAATCACCCAGGCAGCCAGCAGACAGAAGGCCCCAGCTGGCACCTGGCAGCCTCAGGAGAACTGGAGAGGGTGGAGAGTGAGTGAGTTTTACATGGCCCAGGCTCAGGACCAAGCCCTCAGTGAAAACTTTGAATTGCAGTTCCCATACCGCATTTCCTCTTACGAAGGGAGGGCTGGGTCTGAGATGAGGAAGGCGGAATGACTCATTTACAAAAAAGGCCACTGAAATTTGCGAATGGCAAGCCCTGAACACTGCCTGGCAAACAGTGGGGTCTTAATAAATACTTGCCTTATATACAGGCAAAATAAATACAATAGCCTCCATAATATATGGGGTTGAGGGTGGAATGTTCCAATTAGGAGCTGGAAGCAAGAGCAATTCTATGTCTAATAGTGACAAAATCTCTTTTGCTACTTTCTCTAACTCCAAATGCTCACGAGCCTGTGCACCAAAAACTGAAGGACCATGGGAAGGACAGACAAGAAGGATAATGTTAATTACAGCAACAACGAATTGAGAATTACACGAATAAACTGTCTCTAATCTTCAAAACAACCTTATGAGGTAGATTGCATTATCATTAATGTATAGAAGACAGAACAGGTAGGAAAGGAAATGGGAAATGAGGCTAGAAAGGTGGCCTGGACATCTGGACTTAGTGGTGGGCTTGAGTGGGGAGTACAAAGAAGTAAAAGACACAGTCATTGCCATCCTCAAGGAATGTGTAGTCTGGGCGGGGAGCAGGGAGGCACAGATGAAGAATGAAAACAGCAAGGGGACACTGTGGGCTGTGCTTCGGATCATTGGAAAAGAACTAGGAGCCGTAAAGATGTGCTATGCTATGAACAAAACAGGTGCTTTAATAAACGTTTGTGGAAGTGCACTGAACTTAACTGAATTAAGAGCCACGTAAAGGTGATCATAGAAGGAAAGACATGGAATCCAGAACGAAATACAAAGCAGGGGGAGGTAAGTTTTACTGAGCAGACGGTGTTGAAGAAAAACGGTTTGTCAGAGTGAGACCAATGATGAAGTGAAGCGGAGAAGTCTGAACTGCTGGAGATGCTTGAACAGGGGAGTGGCATGAGAAAAGATGGGATTTAAGACAGTTAGGCAAGCAGGAGTATGTCAGATGGTTCTCGATGGAAAGTAGCTAGAGTTAGGGACCCCAGGAAGACCCTAGGGTAGTGATTTAAGTTGAGAACAAAGCAGGCTAGAATAGATGATGACAACAGAATGGAAGAAAAGAGTTAAATTCCAAGTAATTCCTGGAAGAAAAAAAGATGTATCTTCATAAGAGATGGTTTATAGAGGACTAGGGAGAGGAAGGTGTCCAAAATCGTCACCAAGGCTTCTAGCCCTACAGGGGTACATAACATTCAACCACTGACAGATGTGAGGGATTTGGAGGAGGGAGAGGGAGAAACATGCTAATTTGGGCCACATTGAGTTTGGTGTGATTCCCATACGGTTACAAGGATTTGGGGTAAACCTCCAGTAAATGGTCAGAGCTCTAGGCATGGATTGTTGCAAGGATTATAGGCTAGGGATTGTGAGCACATACTACTTGGACATGACTCTTGAGGGCACGTGTCTGCCTTCTAATTGGTTCCTGGAGGAAGGTCAATGACAAATTCATAATCCCCCCAGATTATCTCACCAACTCCTTATTGTCCTCCACTCCCTCCACCCCCACTTCCTTAGTCCTCAGTTGCCATACAGTCAAAGCAAAGCTATGAGTGATATATGTCTTGGATGATTTCCAGCTCTGCAGGGCACAAACCTAATGCAGGAGATATCTCTATCTGCAGCATAGCCAAGGAACTAGGCCAAATTCTCTACGGTGGAGAGAACCATTAGGGCTGGAGGGGTCTTAGAGAACCAACTGCTTGGTTCCTAAGCAATGAGACTGAGACCAGAAGAAGACAAGTGACATCTCCAAGATAATACAGCCTCCATATAAAACAGTAGAGACCAATTCTGAAGTTTTATAGAACCTGTTGTTATTGCCACTGTACCTCATCTCTGGCTGGCATAATTCAAAGTACTATTGAATCAGAGTAATATTTATTGGATACATAATACATGTCAGTCCCTATGCTAGGCACAGGGGATACCAAGAAAGGTAGATATTGCAGTTATTGCCACCAAGGCACTTATAATCCAGAAAGACTGTTTTGAGAATAGGAGTAATTACTTCTCCTTGGGTAGGGGTGTTGGGGAAGGCTTCCTGGAGAAAGTTATGCCTTGGGAGGGTTTTAAAGGATGAACAGGAGCTTGCCTGACAGGAGACATAAAAAGAAGGTAAATGTATTCTAAGCAAAAGGACCAGCATGTATCAAAGTAAGAAGATAACGCACCATAGTGCTTGGAGTTACTACAAGGGTTCAGTAGTTTTATGGCATTGAAGGTAGAGGAGAAGCGGGCAGAGCACTGCTAGGAATTTAAAAAGCATATGTATGGAGGGTAGGGGAGTAGAAAACATGAAGAAAATATCCAGAAGTTCCCTGAGTGATGTTCTGTAGAGGTATAGGCACAATCAGAGATAGATGGAGTGCTACAGAGAAAGGTTGGTAAACTTTTTTTTTTAATGTTTATTTATTCTGAGAGAGAGAGAGAAAGAGAGCATGAGTGGGGCGGGGTGGGGGGAGAGATGAGAGAGAGAGAGACAAAGAGAGAGAGAGAGAGAGAGAGAGAGAGAGAGAGAGAGAGAGAGAAAGAGAGAGAGAGAGAATACCAACAGGCTCCGAGCTGGCAGCATGTGAGGTTGGGGGGGGGGTGCGGTGCTTGATCCCACGAAATGCAAGAACATGACATGAGCCAAAATCAGGAGTCAGATTCTTAGCCGATTGAGCCCCCAAGGTGTCCCTCAATAAACTTTCTAAAAAGGCCAGACAGTAACGGTTTTAGGTTTTTCGGCCATATGGTATCTGTGACAAATAGTCAACTCTGACATTTAAGCATGAAAGCAGCCACAGTCAACACATAAACAAATGCACGTGGCTGGGTTCCAATAAAACTTTATTTGCCAAAACAAGTGGCTGGCCGTGGGCCATATTTGTCAAACATTGCTATAGAGATGTCCTGACATCTTAAGTCACCCTCAATACTTGTGGTAAACAGAGCGATGGCCTCTCAACGATGTGTCCGTGCTAATCCTTGCAACCTATGAATATATTATGTCACATGACAAAGGAGAATTAAGGTAGCAGATGAGAATAAGGTTGCTTATGAGCTAACCTTAAAATAAAGAGTGTTTTGGATTATTTCCATAGACCCAGTGTATAAAGGTCTTTGTGGAAGACATGTGTCCATGTCAGAGTGATGGAATGTAAAAAAGATTCAACCAGCCATTGCTGGCTTTGAGTATGAAATAGGGCCAAGGGCCAAGGAATCCAGGCAGCCTCTAGAAGCTGGAAAAGGCAAGAAAATGGATTTTCCTCTCGAGACTCCAGAAAGGAACTGGCCTTGCCAAAACCTTGATTTGTGTCGTTTTAAGCCACAAAGTTTGTGTCATTTGTTACAACAGCAATAGAAAACTAATACAATACCCACATGAGCTAAACCTTCTAAACGTTGTGGAGACAGTCGAGCCCCCAGAGTTGAGAATGTAGGTTTAATATCCATTTAAACACCTCATTTAGATGAAAAGGGTAGGTTAAGGAAATCTGGGTTTGGATGCAGGGAAATGAGGCAATGCTTTCAGGGAGTGTCTATCATAAGAAGCTGCTTTTATACTGGTTCCCCGATGGAGTGTAAGAGGCGTTGAAACAACATTTCTCCTTATTTGTGTGTCTCTAGGGGCTCCCAGACCTTCACACGCGGGGATTTATACCAAAGGAAAGAGAACTCTGTGCGTGAGGGTGAAGATGAAAGTCCCGGAGCGGGTCCCCATCTGAGGTGCTCAGAGTGGGGAAGTGGCCTGCCAGACATCAGCCCCTGACTTTCTATTCCGCTGGCATCGAGCCACCCTCTGCCCTGCTGCTGTGCCACTGTACCATTTACGTCATGGGGAATACAGCTTGCTGCTTTAAAATGTGTGTTATGAGGGAAATGAGAACATGACGCTGGTGACATTTCACAAAGGGGGCAGCATTCCACAGGCGAGCTTGGGCAAGCCTGGCATGCATGTGCTGCCAGGGGTCACTTCAGAGACCACAGCCGCTGGGCACTCACTGAGCTAGGTGGATTGAGGTCAAGGGCCCCTGCCCAAAAGCTCTCTCCAAATGCCTGCCATGGTTGGGGGCGGAAGCCACGGGTCTAACCTCCCTTCCATGCTGTAAACATCTTGAAGGCAGAGACCTCCTTACAGCCGCTGACACAGTGCCTTCTACACCACAGACAGGCACCCCTGCACGGTGGCTAACTAATTACTAAGTGACACCAAGGAGACAGAGAAGGCAGATCTGTCATAACAAGGATGGGATTCTTATAACAAATTCAGAAAGTCCGTTTTAATTTACAAAATATTCTGACATACATTGTCTCCAATTATCCTCCTAAGGATGCTATGAAGTGAGTATTAGGCAACCCATTTTGCTGATAAAGAGAATGTGTTTTACACTCATTAAGTGACTCGTTTAACAGTCCACAGCTAGCAACCGGGAAAGCTGGGCCTGAACCCAGGTCTTTGGTTTCTTCGGTTGGAGCTCAGCCACATCCCACAAGGGTTCCTCCCTCCTTCCTTCCCTTCTCTTTCTCCCTCCCTTCTGGAAACACTGAGTATCTATCATGTAGCAGACAACACCGTCCAAGGTCCCACAGAAACAAAACTAACCAAGACAAGGTTCTGTACCTGAAGAGGATTGTAGTTTAGCGGCGG
The DNA here is from genome assembly GCF_018350195.1 of Panthera tigris. Taxonomy (NCBI): domain Eukaryota; kingdom Metazoa; phylum Chordata; class Mammalia; order Carnivora; family Felidae; genus Panthera; species Panthera tigris. Next base: position 54,339,080 of record NC_056667.1, on the reverse strand, counting down.
GAGGGGGGCGGGGGCGGGGGATAGACACGTCAATGTGCAAATTGAGATACAATCTAAGACACCTATTGAGGGTTCTATGTGCCAGACACTATCCAAAGGACCTCACACAGCTAATGTTTAACATCCTATGAGGCAGGTATCACCTTCCCCATTTTATGCAGATGGAGAGTCACTGAGTATCTTGTCAAGTTGCAGCCAGGATCTTCACACTCTGTTGATTCCAGATCTCACTCTTAGCCATTATTCTGTGCTATGCCAACAGAAGCACTGGCACAGAGCTCTGCACTGGGGTAGTGAGAGAGCCTAGGAAAGATGGATTGGCTGCCTGGCAGAATTAGAGAAGGAAGCTTTCCACAGGAAGTGGGCATTCACATATACTGTAGCATACAGAAATGAACCAGGTCATTTAAAGATGATCTCTAAGCTGATCCCCAGTTCCAAAACTGAATATGAGAAGTAAGTCCCCCAGAAATGTGATTGTATTTAAAAATATTTTTCAGGGTGACTCTTAGCTGCAAAGCATTGTCCAGGGGATTCCATATGGAATCAGATTCAAGCTCAACTCTTAAAGAGATAATCCTGCATTTGCACTGAAAGGGTGAGGTGAAGCCACATCCCAAGGGCAGTGTGGGACAGAACCAAGTGTTCTGAACCGAGAGTGGGAGATCTGAGTTCTTGCTCCAGGTTTATCACCCATTCCACCCCCACCCAAGACAAGCCCCTCAGCCTCTCTGAGCTCCATTTCTTCAACTGTGAAATGCAAGTGTTGGAAGAGGTGATGTCTAGGGGTCTCTTTTAGCTCTGATGTACTATTATTTAAAGACTCATCAAGGAAGTACAGGGAAAGGGCTTATCTGGGAGAGTGGACTGGGAAGGGAAAGAATAGTTCACCACATTGGAAGCCCTCCTGCCCAAGGTGCCTTTGACAACTGAATCCCACGGGTGCCCAGCAGCCACATGATTCGAGCTGCCAGGATCCCAGGCCTGCTCTCTGCTCTCAGCCTGGCAAGGGTTCTCCTAAACAAAGAACCCATGAAATAGGTACCCAAGAGGTCAATGTTTGTCAGATCTCTTGCACGTCAACAGCACTAAGTGGCTGCTTGAATTTTTGGGATACTATTGTTATTGTTGTTGTTACAGAATTATAGTAACAAACATGCTTTACTGGGAGCATTCTATACAGAAGGGGCCAAGAGGAGTGCTTTCTTACAGTGATCTATTCCTCTTGGCAAATGTAAGGTGTGTCCTTATTGCTACTCTACGAATGAATCTGTGGCTCAAGAAGGTTAAATAATTTGCCTGTACTCTCATCCAGGACTGTCTAACTTCAAAGGCACAGTTCTTCATCCTCCTGCTAAATTTTTACAACCTGTGATGCCTCAAATCTGGGTACTCTACTTCACTTTTACCAGCAATGAGCAACTGAAAAGGATATACACCCACTAAGCATCATATCATACTTACCTTACAATCTGCAAAGTACTTTCTCATATGTCACCTCATCTGATTCTCATAGCAGGTGGAGAGTTAGAGCATTATCTCTATTTTATAGAAGAAGAAACTGAGTCTCAAGGGAGACTGAGTAATTTGGAGCTTTCTTAAACCCACTTGCCATACCAATCACATACTTGTCGAAATTTCTGATGACTCTGGTATGTTATTTTTCAGAACATTATGCCTTGTGTTTTCAAGTGTATCTAGTTATTTATATTTGCCTCGCTGAGTGGTTAACATAGGGCCTTCCCAGAGAGATATTATTAAATGGCAGTTAGTATTTCCTTAAATCTTCTTCCAGAACTAGGTGTACATAATTTCCAAATAACTAAGAATAGTTCAGGGAATCCTAAAGTTTCAAACCCTCATAATGATATAATTTCATTCTTTCAAAATACCAAAATACATTCATTAAATCTCATCCTCTTCACTGAGTTGACAATGTATAGGTAAATTACATAGAACATCTTGAAGTCTCTTTTCTGATTATAAGAATGTATAGAGTGGTATAGAGTAGCTCATGGGGAACGTCCTTAACAAATCTTCTATAAACTAGATCTAAATGCAATTTTAACACCGTTTTGTATATATCAGAAACATATCGATCAAGTCTCCCCCACTTCCTACCCAAGGAAAGCATATTGAAAAGAAATGTAAATAATCTCTTGTTTATGCGCTTCACATAATGAGACTCTCTTCCCACTAGAGAAGGGGGTAGCTATGTATTTGCAAGGTTGCGTGCTGGTTAAATCAATCAAAACAATTGCCATGGACAACAACAGGAATGTATCTCATAAATGTAAATATTGGGCAAAAGATACCAGGTATTAAAAAATATATAATAGGATCCAATTCATGTAAAATTCAAAAGAGGCAAAACCAAATCAATATGAGAAATCAAGATAGTGGTTACCTTGGGGGGTGTGGCTGGAAAAGGACTTGAGGGGACCCTCTACCAGTTTGTCAGCGATCTATTTCTTGGTCTCGGTACTGGTTATATGGGTGTGTTCATTTATGAAAACTCACTGACTGCTACACTTAGGATTTGTGCACTTTCATCTCTGCATGTTGTCCTTCAATAAAACTTTCTGGAAAAATATCAATTAGCTCTAACTTTTTGGGCCTTGATATGTATAACTAGCATCATGATTCTTCTGTCACTTTGTTGCTTATCATTGGGCAGTGTTCCACCTCTAATTCTGAAATTCCTCAACTAACTTCAACTGTCCTATTTTCTTCATGGCTCCTGGAGGCAATGGCCAGCATGGTTTGAAGAAGCAAATGTTCTGCCATTTACAATTGTGTGTCTTTGAGCAAGTTGCTTGCCCAGCGTGACTTTGAGAATCTCTTCCTGTAAGACTGTGGTAATAATGGGTACTTCATAAGGTTATGATTACCGCCATGAGAATTTAATGAAATAACGTGTGCAAATGCCAGCGGAAAGCCTGGCATAAAGGTACTCTAGGAAACATGACTTTTGCCCTTAATTCCTCCCCACATTGCCCAGTCTGCTTGGCTCTTTATCTAACATGAATTCCATCAACAGCGATATATAAAACAGGGACTCTCACCACTACCTGGGAACTCCTGGGAAATCCCCATTGTCCATATTTCCTCTTCTGCTGCCATAGATGAAAGCATCAGGTTAAGTTAATTACATCCGCCCTGTACACAGGACTCTAACCCCTACGTGCAAGCAAGGCCCTACGTGCAGTTTTATCATCACAATACTGATACCCCACAGTTGTTACACTGAAAACATTCCCACTTCTGTCCTCTCACTTTTACCCTGCCTGACCGAGACGATAAAGGCCAATTTGAACTCCATCACCCCTCATGCCTCTGAAGGCCCTTCTGTCTATCTTTTTGTCTACCTGTCTGCCTCTCCTTGTTTTATGCTCCCCCCATTTCCTCTAGTACTTTTCAGGACAATGCTAACCTCCGTTATACCCGCACTCATTTATACCTTTAACTTCTTGTTCTCCAGGACCTTTACCGCTCCTACCTACCTGCATTCATGTTTCACCCAGCCAGCAATGTAAAAGATGTTCTGTGGGCCCTGTTTCAGCAATATCCCATTTTTCTCATACTATCACCATCCAGAGAAACAGTTTTACATTGTTTTCACTTTCACCACTCCTGCACTCCTTCAGGGTTTATAATCTTGATTCTGCTCCCTCCATGGCAACTGCTTCTTCTCTCTCTTTCTCTCAAATTCTAAGGGCCTCCTAAATGTAAAATTTAGTGGACACTTCACAGTATCCATTGCCATCTACCACATTTGACTCAGCAACTCTAATTTGGCAATCTTGTTTGTTTTCACATCCTTAAAATCTTTAAATATTAATTTTCATTTTGATGGCTCCCCTATTGTTGGCCCTCATCTCTTACTGAAGTGCCCCATCTATATTTCCAACTGACCACTGTGTCTTATCACATGATTGTTCTGCTTCTATAAACCCAGATGCATCATAAGATAGATCATCTAATGGAAGAAACACTGTTCAGGGAAAATAAGGCATCTGATTTCCGAAACTAGCTCTTCTACTAACTTGCTGAGTGATCACGGGCAAGTCATTTATTTACTGTCAGTACATTTTATTCTATGTGAAGTAAAGGGATTGGGCATAGTCACGACTTTTGTAGCTATGAAATTCCATAATGCTGTATTTAAAAAGATAAAGCCACTGTCTTCGTCTTTTCACCTACAATCCACCTTTTTCCCTGACCTCCATATTTTTATTGGTGGTACCACCATTCCCCCAGTCATCTAAACTTCAAATCTCAGCTTTATCTTTATGCCTCTATCTTTTCTCCATTTCTACAACCCACCAGTTAGCAGGCTTGGTGGGTTCTTTCTCAGAAATACCTCTAGCATTCAGTCCATCTTTCTGTCTCTATACATTATAGTCCAGCCCTCATTTAACCGACCAGGACATTTGCAGTCACTTTCTTATGGATCTCCACGTGTTGTACCACCAAAAGACTGATTTTCTTCACATGTGCCTCTTATTACATTGAGTGCCAACTAAAAAATCTTTAATGAGCCCCATGACTTATCAAATACATCTGAATACTTTGATTTAACGTTCAGGGTTCTACATAGCCCAGGTCTAACATCACATACTCTTCTCCTTTACTTATTCTTTGCTGCAAACACAGAGATGGATTTGCTCCCCAAACAAGTCTTGTTATTATCACCACCTTCTCCTCGTGTGTCTGTTTTCTCTGCCTGGACGATGATCCTTATCCCCCTTATTGAAGTCTTTACTATCCATCAAAACCCAAGTGAGATGTTAACTTCCACTTGAAGTCTTCCTTGATTCTCCCACTCTAGGCCATCTCTCCCTACTCAAAATACCAGTGCCACTGTATTCCTCTGCAGTGACCCTTTGTATTCTAAGCTGATTTAAAATGACTTAAATATGCTCATTTTCCCTATTATCTGGATGGCAGAGGCCATGTCCTCTTTGTACCCAGAATACTACTTCTATTACAGGCTTGCAATAGTAATAGAATACAAGAATGAATTAAGTATTAATGGACTTAGTGTATAATTACATAAATAAATAGATAAATAAATAAATAAACAAAATTCACATAGAACATACCTTTAATGAGTTGTTGAGGAGACAAAGTGCTACCCACCAAGACAATTAAAAAGCAATACAAGATTTTCTAAAATATCAACACCAAATTAAATTGCTTCTGCTTTAGATTCAGATTTTACTCTAGTTCAACTCCAAGTAACTGGATGACATTAGACACAGATCACTCTGGGTCACTTTTTCCTATGAGTAAAATATAGAGTTGTCAGATTTAGCAAAAAACAAAGAATCCAGTTAAATTTAAATTTCAGATAAATTATATATATAGTTAGTTCTTATACTATAATTAGTCCTTATACTATTTAGTTCTTATGCTATATTTAGTTCTTATGCTATATTCTTATTGTATAGTCTTATACTATAATTAGTCCTTAAGTTATTTACGGGGGTGCCTGGGTGGCTCAGTCGGTTAAGCGGCCGGCTTCGGCTCAGGTCACGATCTCGCGGTCCGTGAGTTCGAGCCCTGCTTCGGGCTCTGGGCTGATGGCTCAGAGCCTGGAGCCTGCTTCCGATTCTGTGTCTCCCTCTCTCTCTGCCCCTCCCCCGTTCATGCTCTGTCTCTCTCTGTCTCAAAAATAAATAAAACGTTAAAAAAAAATTTAAAAAAAAGTTATTTACGTGAAATTCAAATTTAATTGAGTATCCTATATTTTATCTGGCAATCCTGAATGAGGGAACTGTTCTTAATCATCCCCTAGGTTTTCTACTACAACTTTCTATGTTCAGTGGCATTGTCAGAGAAAAGAAAGATGAATGTGCTGTTCCCTTGGCTCATAATTATTTTCCCCTAGATTTCTACAGATTTTAGATCAACTATAGGTTCCCTAAACCCTTCCTGACTCTCTTAAATAAAGTAGCACCTTTTTATCCTTCCATCTGCTTTCTCCAGTCACTCCTTTTCCCATTAGCTTGTTTCGTTTTCATTATTTGAAAACATCTTCTTCACTCTTGTGGGCATGTGTTCATTGTCTGTCTCTCTTGTCACTAGAACAAAATCTTCAGAGGGACGGACCTTTACTGTCTTGTTCATTGCTGTATCCCCAGCACCTACAGCAATGCCTGGCACATGAAACACTTAAATAACCAAAAATACTGTAAGTGTTAAAAATGAATTTTTGACCAATAAGGGCTAAGGGAATCCAAAGAAACAGAGCTGGGTGTGGGAAGGCTTCTTGGAGGCAATGATATGTTAGTAGTGTCATAAAGCAGTGGTTTGGGAGGAGGATGGGAATTGCCTGAATAAGCTTAGGAACGTTTTCAGGTTATACATGTCTCTACTTCCACCTCCCAACCCCCACTACCAGAATTTAGGGTGGGAGATGAATACCATTAATATCAAATTCTTCCCAGATGGTTCTGACATGACCCCTGTATCCACATTTCAGAATATCTGCCATAAAGAATGGGTAGGATTTGGTTAAGCAGAAAGCATTAAGAATGGCGTCATTGGTACAGAAAATGTGAGTTGAGCACAGAGAAGAAAAAGCATCAGGGGGTAGGAAAGCACTGCCCAGATAAGAACAGAATTGAGGAGTCTGTGCTCCAGACTGCAGGCAATAGAGAACAAAGGAGGGATTTTTCAGAAGGAAACGAAATCATAAAAATGAGAATTCGTAGCTATAATGTACACCTGGGTCAGGAAACTATGGTGTGCCAAACACAACCCACTGCCTATTTTTGTAAATAATGTTTTATTGGAACACAGCCATGCCCATCTGTTTACTATTGCCGATGACCACTTTTACTAAAAGTTCAGTACAGTACCTGTAATCCTCACCCCTTGTCAAGTTCTGCATGACCTTTAAGATTTTGCCATTGCAGAAATGGTCTCACTGCCAAGATTCGACTAATTCATTTTTTATGCTGATGGCATTCATTACATTCATTAATTCCTAAATACTTCAGAGGGTTTTGTATATATAGGCACTAGGTTAAGCACTGGGTTTCATATTTAGATGACATGTGAGTCCTAAGCCTTGCTCTTCATCTACCATATTTATCATATTCTACCTATATGCTGTTCTGATAACATATATCAGTGGTATTGTAGGGACTTCTAAGCTGGCACAAAATAGTAAGATTTTTATAAGTGACCACATAGCAAGCTCAAGTCTCTTTCCAGAAACTGCTATCTGACAGTTAGAGGGCTGGCACGAAGCTTGGTTCCCAGCAATAGTACGGGACACATACGCAGGCTGGGTGTCATGAGTAAATCTTCCAGTAACTCCAAAAATATCAGCTCTTACCTCTTTGCCCATATAGCTACACAAACGCTAATCTCCAACCTTATCACACCTCTTGTCCTCTTTCAACTCTAAGTCTTCTGGGAATGACCTAACATTTTAGGCAAATGGCTAGAGTTTCATTTCCTAAGAGCCTCCTTCTGGGAACAGCACTATATCCTAGATGGTTTTAAAAGAGCTTCCAGTCTTCTCCAAATAGTGTTCAGGGTAATGTGGAAGCAAAATTCCCTTTTGGCTACAGTAGATCATGCAACATTTATTCAAGAAATATTTATCCAGACAGTTTATCACGCTAAGAGTTGGGGAAGAAATAGCCGAAACAGCCACTGAATGACTTGCAAATAACTAGTCTCAGTGCCCAGGCAGAATCATATTTCAATATAGACAATTTAATTACGGTGGTAAGGACTGAGTGGTCATAATTACTGGGAGCCGAGAAAACCTATTGGATGGTCACCTAACAAAGTCTTGGGGACTTCTTGAAGCATGTAGTAAAGCAGTGATAAAAATGGGGGAGGGGAGGCAGAGGCAGAGGCAGAGAAGTTTTAAAGGCCCTGAAGGAGAATAATATTGGAGTCCTGTGTTACCAGTATGTTATAATCCGTTGTTGATTATCTGAGTATAGCTAAAACGCTTTAAGGTAGATTCTAATCGCTCTCTGGTGTGTTGCAAAAGGAAGCAAGGGCTTGGATTTTATTCTATTTTTTATATTACCATTAACATTTTTTTGTGAATTCTGGCCATCACTTCACTTTTTAGCATATCTATTTTCTGGTTTGTCAAATGGGGCTAAAAATACCACCTGCCCTCCTAGGGCTTTGCAGGGATCCAATGACACAATGTGTGGGAAAGTGCTCTGCAATCTCTAAAATGCAAGGGATTATTATTTTAATTCCTGCCACCACCCAGGCCACTCCCTGTTTCCACCTTCCACTGCCCATCCAGATTTGCTCAGCAAGTGGAAGCTCATTTTAATGCCATCTTCCTGACAATAAATCAAATAAGATGATCAAGAGCCAGAAACTAGTTTTTAGATTCTCCTACACTACACAATATGATAGCCCATGTCGTGGTCACAGATCACAGTAGGATGACCATTAGGGAAACTTTCCAAACTGAGCAACCTGTAATGCTTTTTGTTTTCCTTGCTCATTTGATAAATGTGGAAACTGGTGCAGGGAAATGTCTCATGCACGCCACCTGACTAGGGAGTGGTACTGAGAAGGTCTGGTTTGTTTGTTTCACCTCCCTTCTGCAAAGCCATTGGGTCCCTTTTTTCCACCTGGGTCAGGCCTTTCTCAAATCCTCCAGAAACCAGTGCAGAAACAATGCAGTACAATCTGCAAATGGTTTAGCTTTCCCCATTTTCATTCAGTGAGGCTATGTTCTAATCCCTCTCTGCTTCTAGGCTGACTGTAAGTGACTAGTACAATCCTCTGCAGTTTAGGAAGCTAATGGCCACTTTCCAGCAAAGTTAATCAGCTGGATGAGCAAGCTTCAGAAAGAGCTTTCTCTACAGTTGTAAAAGCCCAGTGAACATGTTACTTGTATCTCTACCATCACAAAGTCATTCCTTAGGAGAAGTTCAGCAGTAATCCCTGCAAGAAAAAGGTCCTAGGAACTTATATGGATAAAAAAACCAAACCTGTCATTTGGGAAAGGAACTTATGCCAGGGGGAAGAAAGGGTTATAGAATAGATTTGTGACCTAGTTTCAGGTAGTATTTAAAATGAACTTTAATGTTTTTATTTCATGGTTTTATTCTATCAAGAGGTCACACTTACTGAGTTTGCAAAAATTTCTTTCTCTAATCTCTGCTTTGTTTTTATAAACTATGGGCAGGCAATCTGTTATAGATAAAAATGAAACAAAACAAAACAAAAACCAAAAGAGCACTGTCCTAATAGCAAGAAGAATGGGATTCAGTCCTTGTTTTATCAGTCACTAGTGTGGAGGGTCTTGGCACGTCACTAAACCTCTCTGGGACTGAGGCTCAGCTTCCTCCTCTGTGACACAGAGATAATATTATGAGTTCTTTTACCTCAGGATCAACTGAGGCAAAGAATGACAGCCCCAAGAAGAATGTGAAAGTGACTGACTCAGTCCCCCATAGGCCAAAGGTCTTATGGGGCTGGGAATGCAGCAGGCCCTCAGGAAATACTTGCCAGTCAATAGCAGAAGCTGTAGGATGGGTTCTCAAAACAATGGCAAAAGAGTGTTCTTAAATCATTAAAAATTACCAATTGACAAAACTCTGCTTATTCACTACTGGTATTCTGGAGCGTGGCAGTCATGTGAGGCCTAGAATATATTTGTACCTTCTACTGTGGTCCATTCATGAGCAAACACACACTTTTCTGTGTTTCAGAGAATCACACCCCAAGCACACCTATGCACACATAGACACACAAGCATATATGTCCATATGGACTTCCTTTCACTGAGGAGAAAATGGAGCCTATTAGTAGTATTACTGGATTGATCTTCAGAGCTCACCCATTAAATACTATTTATCAATAACACCATATTTGGTTGAGGCACCCCTGTCAGAAAGCTAGAAGACCAAAGAATAGGCTATTTATGAAGAATATATTTGGATACTAGAAATGGAGCTGTACATGACCAACTGTGATTGTCCAATCCATCCAGGGTGGAGAGATTGTCCTGGCATAAAGTCACCTTCCAGACAGAACTCAGACCTTCTGGGAAATCAAAAACACAAAGCAGGGTAAAGTGCAGGGTCTGTGTCCTAATTCACCTTTGTAGTCACAGCTACTCACACACTGTAGGCATCCAGTAAATGTTTGATGAATGTATTAATAAGTGAGTGAGGAATGGAAGGGGTTCTGGACTCAAGTTGGGGGATGTGGATTCCATTCCAGCCCACACTCTATCATCAGCTCTGTGAGCATAAGGAAGTCATTCCAAATCTGCCCCTCACCTGTGAAATGAGAGGGTGAGATAAATACGGCTCATGATCAATAAAGAGCAGTGAATTAGCTGATTTATTAACTAAGAGATGGTGCTACATACTATAGGCTCCTGCTGGGCAAGGAGAAGTGAGTCCAACTGGAAGTGATGTTCCAGGCTGCAGCCAGGAACGCAATCTGAGTGCTGACCGGGCCCCAGAACTAAATTGATAATATTCCTTTCTATGGTCAGTATTTCAGGAAGTCTCATGAAGAGAAGGACTCAAATTACCAGAACATAAATTTATCTAAGAAAAATATTGGCTTTAATCAGCCACTTTACTTATTGAAGGATAAACCTATCAACTCTGAGAATGAAACAGGACCCTTAAAAGTCTTCTCACGTGGAGATAGAAGCAAGAACACTGGAGAGAAACAATCTTTCTGGATGCCTGAGTTTGTGCAATAGAACAAATGTCTCCAATATGCATTTAGTTTTAATATTCACGCCTTTATGAGTTTATATCATAGCATGTTATTTTTCTTGTAATATTATCATTCTGTAATCAAATTTATTATTATTAAAAATATTATAGGAATGGCTACCATGAACATATTACTTTCTTCTTCACTAAATGTTTTCAGATCCATATAAAAGACATTTCAGGCTTTAGTGATGCCCCCACAGGAACCATTTAGGGTAGAAGATGGAGAAGATGATGTCTCAGATTCCACTGTGTGGAACCTCTCCTCAATTTGTCAGGGGATGCTTGGAAGGTGGAAATCTATATGATGTCAAGTGCGACATTCACCTGAACAGCCACATACAGGTTTAACTGGGAGTATTCTTGGATTGTATGGTCAGTGGAGACAGCATGAGTTTTAAAGGCATGGGTTCACATCTAAACTCTGCCTCCTAGAGTTGAGGGACTTTGGACAGGTGACTAAAAAAAAAAATTTTTTTTATGGGCAGGAGTTTACTTATGTTTAAAATGTATTTAATAATCTTCCCCAAGGTTTCAGTGTGAGGATGTAAAAGATTGTGAAGGACCTAGCACATAGTGGGTGCTCTATAAATATTCATCCTTGTTTCTCCAGAAAGCTCTGCTCTTCTGTGGTCTCCTCTGTCCCTCATCGCTGAATCAACTAAGTGAGACATATTAGTCAGTCAGGCAAGGTTCTCCTTTTAATTCCACTTACCAAAACATCTTCTCTTTCCCCCAAAGTATATACCTCCTCTTATTTTCCAAACTGTTAGTGAAGAGCCTCACCAGCCTGATAAGACTATAGTGACTCAGGGGTAATCCTCAGTTTGAGAACAATAGTCTTTTAATATATTGTTCTGTTGAAGAATTTAATAAGAAATTAAATTAGTATAGGATCATAGGATGTACCATTCTTTTTAATATATGCTCTCTTAGTATATATCTGAGGAATTTATGATAAGGACTACACTTTGAAATGATACCGTAATTCATTCACAAATGAGTAAGAGCTTCTGGCAGACTTTTACATATAAGAGAGTAGGTAATAATAGGACAACACTGTTCCTACCATGTGAAATATAAAGCAAACAACCATAATGGCTAATAATCTTGATCATTTAATACTACTATCTAAAAGATTCTGTAGCAAATATTATAATAAAGTGGATTTTGAATAAATGCATAAGGAAGTGAAGGCTAGGTGAGTACGTTCTTAATAATAATTCTCTTTATTTGGACGAATTATAATAAGGAAGCAATGTCATCGTTTTATGTGTCCCGGTTTGTGGAAAAGTTTGAGAATTGCTTTTTTAAATTTGTTTCTTTGTTCTGCTTCCTGGTAGAAATGAGAGAAGTCTGTAAGCTGATGAAATTCGGAAAACCTTAAAACAATACCTTTATTATGTGGCACAAGAAGTTGCTTATAAAAGTACTGAAAATGGGAAAGGCCTACGATGAAACCTTGGAATACAAACATCCATTCATGAAATGGGAAGCAGCGAAGGACATTAGGTAATAATGAATTTTCCATCCTTATGGATCTTACACAAGATCTTTGTAGAGGAAGGGAGAGAAACAACTCTAGGAACACTGAGAAATGCAGTCATTTTCCCCAAGCCCTTGAATCAGAATCTGTGTGAGTCTATCTAATGTGTAGTGAGTGATGATATGGCTCACGGATGTATAACAAGAGAATGAGAAAAGGGAAGAAGCAAGAGTCAAATACCCATATGTGACAACTCAAAAACAGAACTGAGGAACCTCCACAAAATCAGCTTTGAAATGGTTAAACTTAATTCTAACCTAACAGCATGAAATACAACATTCTTTAGGAAGAACAATGTTTCAACATGCACTTTGAGTCCTTGAATGTCAGGGTCTGGAAGTATCACCTCACAGTATCACCTAACTTCTGATTAAAGATGTTATAAGAAATTATTATGTAGATCATGCATATTCTAAGAAATCTTATATTAAACTTGATAAGAATTCACATGAAGAAGAGCTGCTATAAATTACTGAGGGCCTATTAGGACAAAATATTCATTGATACAAGTATGTGTCAGCCACTCTTCTAAATCCATGAAAATGAATCAAAGTGACAAATATTCCTGCCCTCCTGGAGCTTATTCCATTATTTAATATCTACACAATCCTAACAACAGCCATAGATGTCAGTACTCCTATTTTATAGTTGAAGAAATTGAGATTTTAAAAAATCAAAGAACTTACCTAAAGTCACAGAGCTAGTAACTCATGTGCCAGCATTCAAATCCAGCTCTGTGAAGCTCCAAAGCCCAATTTTTTAACCTCCTTTGCTATATTATCTTCTATAAGCAACAGAAAATGGGTTCTAATGAGGATCAACACATCTACTGCAACCCAGATGCGTATTCTCCGTAAAGATATACTTTCTTTTTTTTTTTTCAATATATGAAATTTATTGTCAAATTGGTTTCCATACAACACCCAGCGCTCATCCCAAAAGGTGCCCTCCTCAATACCCATCACCCACCCTCCCCTCCCTCCCACCCCCCATCAACCCTCAGTTTGTTCTCAGTTTTTAAGAGTCTCTTATGCTTTGGCTCTCTCCCACTCAAACCTCTTTTTTTTTTTCTTCCCCTCCCCCATGGGTTTCTGTTAAGTTTCTCAGGATCCACATAAGAGTGAAAACATATGGTATCTGTCTTTCTCTGTATGGCTTATTTCACTTAGCATCACACTCTCCAGTTCCATCCATGTTGCTACAAAGGGCCATATTTCATTCTTTCTCAATGCCACGTAGTACTCCATTGTGTATATAAACCACAATTTCTTTATCCATTCATCAGTTGATGGACATTTAGGCTCTTTCCATAATTTGGCTATTGTTGAGAGTGCTGCTATAAACATTGGGGTACAAGTAAAGATATACTTTCTTATTTTCAGTAACCACACTATAACTTACCAAGGAGGCAGCTACTTGGTACCAAGTGCCTACCAATAGGCAGGCTCTCATTCATCCAAAAAGTATTAATCAGATATGTGTCAAACCTTAGAACACTTCCTATGGATATAAATAAGAGAAAACTTTGCTTTCAAAGAGTCCAGAGGGGAAGAAGAATGTATAAATGGATCCTCATAACATAGCATGAAAAGGCAGAGAAAAAGATAAGCCCAGCATGCTCAGGAGAGTACAGAAAAACAGGTCAACGTAGACTGAGGGGAAGGAATGTTGACCTCTTCAGCTGAGTCTTGGGCAGCAGGAGTGAACTTGATGAAGAAAGGGGAGGTGGAGTGAGAAAATGGTAAAGTGCTTGGAGTAGAGAGAGAGAATGACATGTGCAGGGATGTGAAAAACAGCATGGTTTTCGAGAAAATGCAAGCATTTCAGCATAAGGTGAAGTGAAAATTGGCTGTACTGTATTTTAGCAATGTATGTGTTTAGGGATGGTTGCACACAGGAACATACCTAGATTTCCAATAGTGAGTTATGAAATCTATTTTATCGATCTTGGCCAGTATTTACTTAAAACAAAAACAGAATAGAATAGAATAGAATAGAATAGAATAGAATAGAATAGAATAGAATAGAAAATATCAGGTATAACATATGTAGTAAGGTGTTGTTTTATAAAACACACACACATGTTGTGGTGTATAATGTATGTCTTACTATGAGTCATGAACCAAAAAGCTTGAAAAGCACTGATCTACTCTGTACCTTCCAATGGGTAGACTGTCCCCTTTGGACTTTCTGAATAGGGCTCCCTTGGGGGACCTACTATCTATCTATTCCTGTCAGGAGACAAAGAGAGGTCGCTTGGAACAAACCTGTCCCAGTTTCTTAAAGATTTTTCCATATTCCAAAGTCCATGATCTAATTCTAAATCTCAAGTGGCTATACAGATAAACTCCAATGACCAGGGCTATTTCTGAAAAGCAATTAAGATTTCCATTTTGCAGAAGTGAGACAAAATATGCACACAAAATGAAGCTTCAAATGACTCCAGGAAAGTTTGGGACCGGTAAAAAGTTCTCTGACCCAGCTATGTTTTCCACCAAATGAATCATACAGGTACAGAGCCAATGCATGTGAGTCACAAAACACACCCCTGTGTCGTATCTCTGCCTTCTTTTCCTTGACACAGGGATTTTCCCTAAAAATCCTTTTTGAATTTTTTTTTTCTAAGTCAGTCTATTTCTTGCCAATTTCTCTGCTCTTTGATTTTTTCCTTTATGGTGTTTAATCTTGGTTCTCTTCTCTTTTGTCTGATCATTCCAAATTCATAAAAAAGTTTATATACAAAGAAAATCCATATAAAACATGACTTTAAAATAAAAGAACTTAAGTTACTGTGTCTTTTAAATTTATTACTCATCTGATTGCAAAGCACAAGAGTCAAAGAGAAAGTTAACAGAAGTAGTTTAATAAATACCTCTTAACTAAATTATCTGGTTAATTTAGGTTATTAAGATGGTGGAGTTGATACAAACAAGTCAAAAATTCACGTGGGCCTAAGTTAATTAGATTATTGGTCAATATCAGGAGAGTTAACCAGAAATTGTGTTTTGTGTGTCAGCATACATATTTCTCTATGAATCAACAATCAGAAGTCAATGTTGGATATGACTGATCACCTCTCAAGCCTAATGATTTATCCTTTTTAAAAAATATATCTCTCTTCTCTCAGCTATAAAAACACTAATTTTTATTGGGAGGAGTGGTTGTAGAATCATAGACTTCTTGAACTTGAAAACAAGCTTAGAGATGATCTGGTCCAGAGTTTCTCAATCAATTTTGTAAGTTTGAGAACATAAAAATATCACATGCCTGGTCCTCATGCAGATTCAAATGGCCCCTTGGTTTTTATATCTCTACTGGCTAAAAAGAATTTTTCAAGCTTTATTTTCTGTGGTTCCTGAAGATATTTTTCTTATATTTTTAAGTGAAAAATATAATGTTGAATATGCCTTATTAAACTATGTATAAGATTTGGGACTTACTGATATAGTCCAACTCTCCATTTTACAGACCAGGAGAATGAACCCCAAAGATGGTAAATAATTTTACTCCAGGCTCAGTCTTCCATAGACCTGGTGCAGTACATGCAAAGCACAAAGCAAGGTCTGGTAAATATCCAATTCAACCATCTTTAAAATGACCATGCAGGAAAAGAGTGAGCAAGGAAGTGAATGACAAGAAATAATTCACTGAGTTATAATCTCATGGCTAACATTTCCTGGGGAGTGTGATTTTCCAGGAGACTTCAGATTTTTGTCCTTAATTTCTGTCACATTCTAGTCACTCTGCCAACAGCCTCATAGCAAATAGCTGCTGCACGTGAGGGGACACTTGTCTAAGCAAGTGGTGTAAAAACAAATGCTGCTTTGTTTAGAGCAACTCAATGCTCTTCCCTCCCTCCCTGCTTAACCTCAAGGACCTCAAAAAAGGTCATTTTGTGAAGTTCTGGTGTGTATATGAGTAAACTTGAATCATCATATGTCACAATCAGAACCACTAAGCGAAATGCCATGAACCAGCTTACCGTGTCATCCCCAAATAGGTTATTATGGCAGGCGTGCTGGGTCACCAGGATACTCTGGCTGGGCTTGTTTTTCATCTTACCCCCAGGGAGCTCTGGACCATTGCAAACATTTATAGCTAAAGCCATTGGAAAAATATCTTCAATTCATTAGAAAGGACAAAATGACAACTGAAGTATTTATTTGAGTTAGAAATCTGGAATCAACTTTTGGTTTCTCTACTTGTTAGCTTCCTGATCTTAGAAAAATTATTGAATCTCCTTAAAGTTCAGTTTTCCTCTCTGTAATATGTACCTTATAAGGCTATCTACCTCACTGTGTTGTTTTAAAGGTTAAGGGAGATATTGCATAAGAAAGGCACTTAGCCCAGAGCCTGATCAAAGAATAAGTACTTAATAAATGTTAGCTATCGCTACTTGTCAATCTAAATAAATGTTAGCTACTGCTACTTGTCAACCTAAAGCTTTCGGTGTCAAGTAAAGATTTTGCTCCCCCTCTCTATTCATGAGATCTTGGCAATGGGGTGAGCATTGGTGATCTCTCAGAGGAGATGCCCTTGTCTTTGACAGAAACCTGGCAAGCTGTGAGGTATTAGCAAGACAAGAGAATTGAGCTTAGACCTCTTTTAGGTATAAAGCTCAAACTTGGCTAGTCAATTTCTATCATCATCCTTCTTTCATGGAGGCCATGGTTTCTCCTTCTGAGCTGGGGCATGAAGGGTAGCAGGGTAGAAGGAGGGCTCCTTGTGGCCACATCTCCAAAGAAGCTTCAAAAACGTTTACAAAATGCTAGGATGTTAGTAGGGGATGCTAGTATACTTTATTACTCCTGACATTGGAAATTACTCCTGCTTCCAAACTAAGTATCAAGTCAGGCTACTAAAGCATGATCACGGAATGCTGTAGAAGACCCATTTGGATTTTGCATTAGATTTACTTTTTATTCATGGTTTCAAATCTCAAATAAACTCTCAATACTGCCTGGAAGTTGCACTGAGAACTTTCTGTGACACTATGTTCTACATTCTCTCTTTTCAAATATCCCATTTGCCTCCCCCTCCACAATTTAAACTATCAGATGAGAAAGAACTCTCAGTTCTTTTAAATGTTTATTTTGAGAGAGAGAGAGAGACAGAGAGAGAAAGAGAGAGCAGGGGTGGGGGTGGGGAGGACAAGTGAGGGAGGGGCAGAGAGAGAGGGAGAGAAAGAATCCCAAGCAGGCTCCACAGGCTCAGCACGGAGCCCAATGCAGGGGACGATTTCATGACCATGAGATCATGACCTGAGCCAAAATCAAGAGTCAGATTCATGGGGCATCTGGGTGACTTAGTTGGTTGAGCATCTGATTCTTGATTTTGGCTCAGGTCATGATTTCATGGTTCATGAGTTTGAGCCCCACATCAGGTTCTGTGCTGGTGGATTCTCTCTCCTCTCTCTCTCTCTCTCTCTGCCCCTCCCCTGCTCTCCCTCTCTCTATCAAAACAAATAAATTAATTAAAAATTTTTAAAAAGTCAGATGCTTAACCTACTGAGCCACCCAGGTGCCCCAGAACTTTCTCAGTTTTGACTATGTGTACAAACTGATCTCATGAGATTATTATGAAGATGAAATGAGTGAATAAATGAAAATTACTTAGAGCATTACCTGGTACATAGTAAACTCTCAGTAAATATTAGCTGTCTTGATAATTATTATTACCTGTGCCTAAAGTCATCCTCTTGTACCTGAAAAGGTGTCTCTGCTCCTGCCAGAGGCCAAGCCCTCAAACTGATTTCTGAATCCACTGTCCTTTACTTCCTCTCGGATTATTTCTTTGACTATTTCCCCTCTCCCTCCATCAGTAACTTCTCCTTCTCTCTGGATTTTTTTTTCATCAACATAAAAATATGCTTTATTATCCTTCAGTGTTCATCCCACTCTGAATCTGGCTGTTATCCTTAAAAGTCCTATAAATCTGTTCTCAAGATCATGAATGAATTCTGTTCTCAACTTTTTTTTACCCTCAACTTACTTGCACACAGCTGATGGCCATCCTTCTCCAAAACAGTGCCCTCTCCAAGGTTTTGTGAGACCACACTCCAGGGTTTCCTCTTACCTCTCTGATCATTCCATCTCAGTCTTTTCCCCAATTCCATCCTTCTCTACTCAGTATTTAAATGCTGTCTCTTTCCATGGACATGGTCCTGGACTTTCATTCTCCCTCTACTTGCTCACTCATACCCATAGATTTATTCACAAAGCATATGCTCAAACTCCAAGTTTAGATCCCTAGCCTAACCTGTTTTATGTTCTATATCATATCTTCTCTAGGATTCAGTGCTTAAAACAATGCTAAACATTAATAGCTCAAACCAAATGCTTGATTTCTTTCCCATCCCACCTTCCAAAATTTCCTCTTTTAATCTTATCCATTTTAATCAGTGGCACCAAGATGCATGCAGTGGCTCAAGTCAGAAGCCTGGGTTTCATTCTTGACTCTTTTCTTTCTCTGAATGTTTCTACCTTCGCCCCTCCCCATCTAACCCATTAGCAAGTCCTGTCTATTCCATATCTGAAATATATATCCAATGCCCACTTCTCTCCATCCCTGCTTCTCTACCATCTAAACAAAGCAAGCATCACCTCTTACTTGGTCTGCTTCAATGTTCTCCTCGATTCCACTTTCCAATCCAATTTATCATCTACATTGATGTCTAAGTGAGCCTTAAAATGTTTCATAACATTTTCCCCTCTATTTTCCCATTTTTCAGAGGCTTCCTAATTTGCTTTAATATAGTCCTAACTCTTCACTAGAGCCTACAAGGCCCTGCAGGATCTGGTCCCTGCCCCTTACTAACCCCATTTTGTACTGTTCTCCCCTAGCTCACTTCACTCTATAGCCACACCGCCTTCCTCAACTACATCAAATTCAATACATTCTCCCTTCTTTAAACATTCTGCTTCTCTGTCTGGAATAGCCCCCCTTTTCCTTCTCAGCTTTCTGGCTTCAGGTGAAATGTCACCTCCCTAGAGGGACATTCTCTCATTTTCCCATGTCAACAACTGCCTTTCTCTCCCATTATGCCTTTCCCTCTGTGCCCTCTAAATATCCTTCGAAGCACTTATCAACATTTGATTACTTTGTTTTTGGTTTTTTTCTCCCTCCTGGTCCAAAAGAGAAGAAAGGTCCATTTTTAGTTTATTCACCACTACCTAACAAAATGCCTGATACATAGTGTAATCTATGTAAAACTTCTCAATAAATGGGTGAATAAATAAGAGGTCATTCAAGTATTAATTGAAGCAGCTGAAACCATAGAACTGAAACAGAACTTTGGCCACCTCCGTTAAAGAGCTGGACCATGACAAATTATTCCCTCAGAGAGTGGTGCCAAGTCCTGTTGATAATGGAGCATCTCGTGACTATAACTGGATCTTTCCTTCCCCCAGCTTATGCAAATTATATGCTTCCTCTGTGAACTCCTTACCCCTATTTAATCCCTAACCAAGACCCAACTTTAACTTTCTATCCTTGATGAAACCCCTCCCTATATATCTAGCCCATAGGTCTTCATGATCTTCAGAAGAACCTATAGTTCTCATTAATATTTATATTCCATGTTGTGCATTTTTTATGAGCCAAGCACTGGTTTAGGAAATGAGGATCAAACATAAAGTTCTTTGAACTGACACGGATTCAGCATCTTTTATAGGGTTATGTTAGGCATTTTATAAGATTAGTTAGCACTCATTATAATTATATAATTATTCTTGGCACTCACTAGTTCTCACTACAAACCCATTTTCTATTTATCCTCTATGTATTTTTATTTAACAAATATTTTTAGAGCACACACTGTGTACCAGGCCTCAGTTTAGGGACTATACAAATAAAAATTCGTTTAATCCTCATAACAAACCAAACCTAAAGGATAGGTAGTATTATTATCCTTATATGATACTTTGGGAAACTGAGGCAACGACAAGTTATTTGCCTGAAACCACAGAACAAATAAATGGCAGGCCAGAGTTTGGGCCCTGGCGGGAAGCTCCAGGGTCTGCACTCTTCATCATCATTTGAGGCCACCTCTCAACTCCTATCAGTAGGTATGATTACTCCTCTTTCCAGGGAGAACTCTGGACTCTCAGGTTAACTTTGCTAGGGTTACATGGGTAATTCATGTATTCAACATGGAATACTTATAGAGATCCTAATAAGCGTTAGGCACTATGCAAAGTCCTGCAATACACCATGTTTAAATAGACTTGTTCCTCAGGGAGTTTATAATTCAGTTGATACGCAGCCAACGCGGGATCTAGATTTAAGGGTTTCTGCCTCCAAGACCTGTGACCTTTCCATGATCCTATTCTCCTAGTGTTTGAGCAAATTGTTTGGGTTCTGAGAGGAACTCTCAAAGAACACGTGTTGGACTTGGGGCAGCTCTGAAAGGCTTACGTGAGGAGGAAACCACCACTCATCACTTACTGCTATTTAAATGGTGAAATGTTTCATGTTTAAATATCATCCCCATCCTCACTCACTGCAATCTCCTTGATGATCGGGACTCTGACTTAACATTGCTCACGGTGTTTGGGACAGTGCTACACACGTAATACTCAATCAAGATCTTGAATGAGTTGTGACTGGTTGAGTTCTTACAACAATGAACAAAGCTGGCAGTCTTACTTTTGCTATGTGTAAGATTTCTTCAAGTTTCTTCAAACTTGAACACTTAATTACCATGGCAGACATACACTCGCTTTTCCTGGCTCTCTGGGGACTGTGACTCAAAGAGTGAATGCCATAAAACCAGGAGGTGTTCTGAATATCCTCCTTCCCACATGCCCTAAGTCCTATGCGCTTCCAGATTCAATATTGTCCTCCCCAGGGAACCTCACAGCCCCATCCGCTGCCACCAGGCCCTCTGGAACGGGGAGTCCTGCCTTTGTGACCACAAATTGTCTCATGTTTATGTTGCCAAAATAGGCGAACTGAATTCCCACATTTCTTTCACTACTGCAATGGGAAGTACCAGGGCCCTGGTCCTAGGAAATGATGAAAAACCAACCCAGATGTATACAGAGCAAACACTGCTGTTTGCCACGCTGTCTTGTTTGTTTTGGAGGAAAGTGGATTTATTAATAATAAAATTTCGCCATGTAGCAGGCACGTCTGAGTTACAATGTATCAGTCATTGAAAGTAACTCAGGAAAAACCCCATTAAGTCACCTAGTCCTGCCTCTGCCAAGGCTGTAGGCTATGTTTCTGTCTGTTGAGTCTTCCTAGCTTTTCAAAATAAAAGATGAGAGATGTGAAGAGCGATGTCTCATCTGTGATTCTGAATTACCATTAACAATGGTGCTCATGACGGCAAAATGGAAAATAAAACATACAAAAAAATCTCAACTCCTCAAAGTTTCAATTCATAGACCTGAGTAGGCTGTTGCCCCAAATTTACACAGTAAGAAAACGGACTAGTCAACTTTGATTCGCAGGAGCACGTGGCATCTTCTGTGGAGACTCATGGGCAGAGGGGGAAAAAATAAAACCCTACACTTATTTATTTAACACTTATTTATTTAACCTTCTGGCTGGGCTGGGTTGTTGGATTTGGTTTTACATCCTGAATTACAAAATTTATGATGGGAATGTGTGTCAGCTGTTTACTGAAGGAAAGAAAGACTTTCGTTCTTTGTCTTCTCTCATAATAGAGCCAAGCGTCCCACTTGGTTGTTTAGAAAAGCTAAGATATGTGAAAAGTAAGAGGACATCCCTAGCTGGGCTTCCTTTTCTACATCATCTGGTCTTTCCTCCTGAGAGTACCCTGCCTGGACAAGATGCTGAAGCCTCCTGCCTGGACCACTGGAATAGCTTTTACTCTGTCTCTCAGACCATCACACCAACAGCTGCCAAAATCAGAATCAGTTAAGATTTTCTGAGAGCCAATCACATGCATGCTCTGTTAATGATGTGATCAAATATGTATCCCTTGCTTAATTTATTTGTCACAACCACTTTGTAATATAAGGAAGGGGATGGTATGGACCGTAGCCAATGGCATGGACTCAAAAGCAGGCAGAAAGGGTTTCCAATCCTAGCTCTACTACATCCCCCTACCCACCTTTATTGAGATGTAATTGACATATAACATTATGCAAGTTTAAGGTATACAATGTGATGAGTGATACACGTGTATATTGTGAAAGGCTTACCACAGTAAGGTTAGTTAATACATCCATTGCTCTACTACTCTTCCCTGGAGGCTTTGGGAAAGTTTTATCTTTGTCTGCAATGTGCTAATAAGAACAGAACCTCCTTTATAGTGTTCTTTCTGTTTTTCAAATAACTTTAGTGAGGCTTATTTTGCATAAATATACTTCGCCTTTTCAAGTGTAAAATTCAATGATTTTTTGCAGATTTACCAACTCAGGCAACCGTCACCCTAAATCAGCTTAAAAACATTTTCATCACTCCAGTATGATCCTTCATGTACCTTTACTATTAAGCCTGTCTCCAGCCTCTACCCCACTTTTTGTCTTTATATCTCTGCTTTTCCTGGATATTTCATGTCAATAAAATACAACTGATGGTATCATATTCTACATGGTATCTCATGTCTGGCTCCTCTCACTGAGAAGAATAGCTTGACATTCATCCGTATCATACGTAGCATGTCTTCTTAGTTTGTTCCTTTTCACTGTTGAATAATATTGCATTGCATGGATATAGCATCTTTTGTCTATCCATTCACCAGGCGATGGACAGCTAGGTTGTTTCCACTTCTTGGCCATTGTATGTTGCCAAGAAGACTTCGGTTCAAGACTTGGTGCCAATATACGTCTTCAGTTTTCTTGTGTTGACACCTAAGAGTGGAGGTGGTGGTAGGCCATATGGTAAACTTGTGTTTAATGTCTTAAGAACTCACAGAATTGTCTGAGGTTTAAACGTTACACAGAAATGGCCTTGCCCAATGCCCTTGGGAAGGATGATCAATGAAAATTGCTGTTGTGGTTGTTGCTGCTACTCTCCTGGGGAAGCTTCTATTTGCTTACTGTGTGGATGAAGAGGCTAAAATAAAGCTCAGAAAGGGTTACCAACTCACTCAAGACCACACAGCGAATTGACGGGCAAACTGGAGTTCTCTTTCATGTTTTCTGACTGCGAGCCTGGAACTGTCTCCTGCCACCATAGCTGATACTATACCAAGTGTATCTTGAGGAGCACAGCTCTACTGATGCACTCCCCTGTGGAACAAATACCGGTGAGTCCTCACTGCACATGAAATAAAATCTTGATTTGTGTATTAGGTATACACAGCCTCCTATTTTCCTACTGATCTTTCCTGCCTAATTTCCCACTACACACCCACTCTATCCTCCCTTCACGAATCCCCCAGGATGACGTTCAATCCAAAAACTCAGCCCACACGTGTTGGGCCCCTCTACCTTTGTTGGAGCATGATGCAAGTTCCTGAATAGTATTTCTCACTTTTGCCTTATGAACTCTTACCTATCCTTCATGACAGAGTTCAAGCCATCCCTCCTATACCTTCCTACTTCCTCATCCTACTGACTCTGGTTAAAATTAACCTGTATTTTCCTAGTACACTTAGTTATAATAGGTACTCAACGAACACACTGACTTAAGCTGAAATGACTGAAAAAGAGAGGAAAAAACCCCCCAAAACCTCAGCTGTGTAATGAATGACCTAGCTATGAGAAGTACTAATTTTTTAAGAATTCAACAAAAGCTCATTTGTAAAATTCCCATGTATAGCAACACAGTGTTATTTGTTACCTAGGGTGGAATCCTGTTCCTCACCACCTGCCCTCCTCTGTGTATCTAGAGCACTTTATCTGTGCTTTAGCACGAACTTCTTATCACACTGTATTATATACTCACTTATATCTGTCTACCCCAAGACTGTGAGCTCCTCCAGAGAGGAAACTGTGTCTTATCCATTTCTGTATACCCATTGCCCAGCACAGTGCCTGATTCATGCAATGGTGAGTACACACTCGGTGCTGAATGAATGAACGAGAGGGTTAGTGAATGAGAGAATAAGCTGCCATCTCTGTCTGACACAGATAACCCATTAAAAGTAGGTAATACTCTTTTGTCTGACATCAGAGTTCTAAAAGAGGCTTCTTCTTTAAAAAAGATTCTAATCGTCCCATTGGCCTACTATTAATTCCACTTCCTCCAGATGGCTCACCTGAATAAGTCAATTAAGTATATATGTAGAACATTTTCTTCCCAGTTCCTTCCTTTAACTCTTTCTAAGCAAAGGCCACCCACAAAAAAGAGGAATGAAGAGAAATATTTTGCAAATTATCTAAGCTCTAAAACCTGGTGACTTCTCCTAAGTACGTTGTCAGACTCTAACAAGGATCCAAAAGAGGGCTTTGCACATAGTATAGGTACTGTAACTAGTTGAATAATTGGATCCAATAAACATTTATCACATGTCAGTAAACAAGACCCTGTTGGAACCTTCTAAGACTCCTGGCATAAAGGAGCTAATAAACCTATACAGTTGTAACAATAACAACAACTATGTATTCAGTCATTCCTCTATGACTGGCACTATTTCAAGTGTTCCATATGAAACAACTCGTTTAATTTTCATAATAACTCTAAGAGTAAGGTATTTAAGATGAGACAATGAGGACGGAGAACCTGAGGTTTACAGAAGGGTTAAGAAATAATTAGCCTAATAAGTAGTAGAACTGGGACCCAGGCAGTCTGGCCCCAGAAAGTCGCCACGAGAATGCTTCTAAGCTGAGATGAGGGGTTATGTCCCCTTTATTTCTGTTTCCCCAGCACTCATAACCACTCAATGACTATGTGCTATTGCACCGTGCCAACCACAATGCTGACAGGGATTAGGACAAACATAAAGGTACGCAGTGTTATGCAAGAATAATATGGCCTAATGTCAGGGTAGGGAGAGGTGGAAGAGGCACAGGTTTGGGTGCCAGACCAGAGAACTGGACTTGAACTCCAGATTCCCCAGTAACTAGCATAGGGGCTATTTCTTCTCTGACAAAAAATTATCCACCCCAACACCCACACACTACCATTTCTGGGCCAAGGGCCATTTTAGAAATTTGAAGGGTCTGTAAGATTGGACTCTAGACTCAAAGATTCAAAGTAATTCAAAATAAAGATGACTAAGTCTGAGGTTAAAAGATTTACCCCAGGTCACACATCTGGTTGGTACTGGTACTAAAATTTAGTTTCCTGAGTTCCAGCCCAGTGCTCTTTCGTTTAAGTCACAGAGTTTCATTTGAGGTAAGGAAGTTGAACAAAACACCATCAGAAGCAAATTATTCAAAACGGGACTTTCCAGAGCCAGTCTGGAATTGGACAGCTGCCTCCTTGTGTTCAAGAGAGGCACACCCCAGTTTCACCACAGATCTGAAATCTAACTCTCTCTCCTTGTGACGTCAGAGACTAGGGTATCTTTTAAGCAGTGAGTAATGCTCTGGAGATAAGTCTCCCACTGCTCTATGTCCTAAAAATTCTCCCTTGCCTTCTTTCGCTGACCGGATGTCCTACTCAATACCCAGAAGAAATACCTTTCGGTGAAGAGGGCTTATTCCCAGAAGAGAAAAATACACTATATCACCTCCCTGTTGGCTCAGTTATTTCCCTGAAGGGAAACAAGGGCTTGAAGCCCCTTTTCTTCTAAATTCTCTATAGTTCTAGGCTCTGGAGAAAAAGTAGATTAAATGTAGCACAGGAAAAGGAAGGCGTCATCCAGAGAACACAGAGTATGATTGGAGAAGCAGGTGTAAACATCATCTCCAGGGGGTATGTACCTTGAAGACAGGTACCTGTGTTGGCCTCCCCTATAGCACTAGGACTCACTTGATCCCACAGAGGACTAGTGCTAAGTCTCTTTGGAGCCAAACAAGCCAGGGTTCAAATTCTAGCTCTTTCACTTACCACCTGGTGTCTTTATATTAGTAGCTACCCTCATTGGGGATGGTTTCATTGGTTTAAAAAGTGAGATAATAATGGCTTCATTAAGGGTTGCTGATGAAGAAAAGATCTCATACTTAGCAGGGGTTTACTATTACATTAACACTTCTCCCCCATGCTTTGGAGATAAAACAAGTGTTTTAGAGTGAATTCTTTGGAAACAAAGAAAAGACTTTGGGGACAGTATAGCATTGCAACTGATTTGTCAAAGCACTGTTCTATTGTATACACTCATAAAACAGGGGAAAGCTCAGAATTGGCTGAGTCTGCCCTTCTTCTGAATAAGAGACTCCCATGTTAAACTTTCTACACCTATCTAGATGTGCTCTTCCAGAAGGGCACGCAGAAGAAACCAATTCCTAGGGAAACACATTCCATTTTCTGCCAATTTTCTATTGGGCTAAATGGTTCGCTGAGGCAAAAACTGCCTCTCCTATAAATTCTACCCACTGTAACCTACCTTCGCCCTTTGCCCTAGCAACACAGAATGGTGAAAAGGGAATGTTTCTCCAACAGTGTTCCCTCTAAAAATTGGAGTGACTCCCCTCCACAGAAACTTGAGGAGTAGGAGGTAATAAGCAATCACACCAACAAAATTAGAAAATGAAATAGGAGAGCACATTCCATCGCTGCAGAGAAAAGAGGAGGGAGAGATAAGTGTTTCTACAACTTGAGTAAACCAGTGACTCAAGACCAGGAGAAAGGCAAGATTTGCGGGAAAAGAACCAGCTGAGGTGCCAGCTCCTTAAATGCCAGAAAGTATCCACAGTCAGTTCAGGTTAGTTATTTGCTGAGAGCAATTCTTTATCAAAAGGTAAATGGGAGTGAAGAGGAAACTGCACCCTGAAGGCAGGATCACAGGTCTGAGATGTTCCAGACCAGAGGTGGTTACAGGAGCTACGTGGCTTACGGTTGAAGTACCCGGGGATCCCACCAAGATGCAGAAATACAGAGGTGAGAGCAGAAGCTTGGAACTGTGGCAAACACAGGGCTATGTGGTCTGCACAGGGGCTGGAAGCCTCATGCCTGAAGGTGTGCTTTCTCAGTGACAGGGGCACAAGATGCAGAGACAGCAAGGGCAGAAGGAGGTTTTGGAATTCATGTTTGAGAGAGCAGGTGTCTCAAGGGTGACCTGGAGACTGGGGCTGACATTCCAATTTCTTAATTGTGGAAGAGGCTATGAATGTTTCAGGCCCCCTTCTGTGGAAACAAGTAGTCTACACAAAGAGGACTCCCACTTCACTCTGAGATATTTCCGTCCAAATTAACCTCTTTTTGAGATATTTCTCCCAATTGGGTTTACCATAACAGGTTGTGGTCTCCAGACATGGGGCACAGAATGACTGGCATTCTTGTGGAGCTGAAGTCCAAGATTTTCTTTTCTCTCACAGCTGTTCAGTAGAGCGAATGGCGAGACATTATGTGGAGCCTCTGCAGTGGCACCAACATTTAGTAGGTGTGTCGTCACTGCTGGGGGCTGTCGGGGTGTTCAAAATACAAACACTGTGCACTTGTGGTCTTTCAAACTGTCACATGGTTTTCGAAACAATTCTGTGAACTGGGAGGAATGGTTACCTTACCGTGTTTTGAAGTGAAGTATCAACTAGTCAGAAGGAATATAAAGATTTTTAGTTTCCTGAATCTTATTTTTTTTTTATTTGCATAGAGTTGGGCATGATTCTGGTCTGATACCCAGGATAGGCTTCTTTATTTGCTGGTTGCTCCTTTTTGAGGATTTGTGTCAACTTGGCTAGCCAATAGTACCTGGCATTGAAACAATACTGATCTAGGTGTTGTGAAGATATTTGGTAGATGTGGGTCTGATCTACAATCAGTGGATTTTAAGTAAAAGTGGTTACCTTTGGGGCGCCCGGGTGGCTCGGTCGGTTAAGCGTCCAACTTCGGCTCAGGTCATGATCTCACGGTCCGTGAGTTTGAGCCCCGCATTGGGCTCTGTGCTGACCTCTCAGGGCCTGGAGCCTGTTTCAGATTCTGTGTCTCCCTCTCTCTCTGCCCCTCCCCTGTTCATGCTCTGTCTCTCTCTGTCTCAAAAATAAATAAACGTTAAAAAAAATTTAAAAAAAAAAGAGAGAAAAAAAAGTGGTTACCTTTGATAATGTTGGTGGGACTCACCCAATCAGCTGAAGTTCTAAGAGCAAAACAGGTTTCTCAGAAAAGAACAGATTCTGCCTCAAGACTGCAGAATTAACTCCTGCTTGGGTTTCCATTCTGCTCTATGGAATTCAAATTAGCCAGCCCCCACAACCACAAGGGCCAAATCCTTGTGTGTGTGTGTGTGTGTGTGTGTGTGTGTGTGTGTGTGTGTATTCTCATACCGGTTCTGTTTCTTTGGAGAATCGTGAGTGATATGGTCAATATCTTTAGGTAGCTTTTTGTCTATAATCTTATTTCCATATGGTGCAAACTCAGGATCAGATTCTGAGTTTTAGTCAAGTTAGTACTTCCCTTCCCCTCCTACTTGGTAGCAGGCCACAACACAAATGTTTTCACTTAAGGAATACAAAAAAGCCTGAACAAATGGATGAACATATGCCGATGGCATAAAGAACTATGACGCCTTTAAAAATCAATGCAGGACATGCATATTCCAATACAATACATAGAGAGTGGGCAATTACTACAAAAGGCAAGACTAATTGTAGGAGGCTTTCCATAAGTAAGTTTTTGAGTCAGATTAAGAGGCCTACAGAGAAGGTGGTTTGGAAGTGTGAGGGGCATGGAGCAAACATAAAATCAGAGGGAAGCCTAGAAATGATCTGCAGGTAAAGAGAGATAGACTGCTTAAATTTGCAATAAGAGATGAAGAAATAATGGAAAACACTACATAATGGAAAATGGCACACTACAGATCTGAAGGATCACTGTTTGTCAGGACAGGTACTCTCCTTGGAGATGTAGAGCAGTTTTCGCCACTGAATGTCCAAGACTTCCCAGCTGTACAAACCCACAAGAAGTCTCTCCCAAGGCTATGCATCACACTGAAGGTGTAGGTTTGCTTCAAGGAACTGAGCCTCTGTTAACAGTGCAGGGACGAAAAGGAAGTCACAGGGTTGTGCTCTTGGTCAGAGGGACTGTCCTCCAAAGCCCACAAACGGAGAACTCTGGAGGTTTCACCTTTGCTTTCCAGAGAGATAGTCATGTAGCCTAAGAGAATGCAACCCAATTTTCTTTGTGTGCAGATGGCAATCCAGATAGGCAACAGAGATCTTGAACCATAGTTTTGTCCCAAGGACGTTGATTCAAGTTCCCCAAAGCTGGACAACCGGGCAGCTGCAGTCATTCAGTTTCTCTAACCCCATAAGCAAATTCCTCCTTATCAGATCTACCCCTGACTCAAGGAAGTCCATTTTTCCATGATTAGGTCAGCAATATTTCTCTTCTTCTTCTTTTTTTTTTTCTCCACACATTGCTAATATATATTTTTATTCAGCATTTATTTTGCTTAACAAAGTTATTGAAATGAACATCAACCTGTACATTTCATATACCACAGAGGTGTTTCTTTGGGAAATTGCTATAGATATAGTAGTATGATTACTACATCACTGAAGGTTGAATATTATTTTTTTTCTTTTTTTAAGTTTAATTTAATTTTTTTTTTTAATTTACATCCAAATTAGTTAGCATATAGTGCAACAATGATTTCAGGAGTAGATTCCTTACCCATTTAGCCCATCCCCCCTCCCACAACCCCTCCTGTAACCCTCAATTTGTTCTCTATATTTATGAGTCTCTTCTGTTTTGTCCCCCTCCCTGTCCCCATATTATTTTTGTTTCCCTTCCCTTATGTTCATCTGTTTTGTCTCTTAAACTATTCATATAAGTGAAGTCATATGATTTGTGTCTTTCTCTGACTAATTTCACTTAACATAATACCCTCCAGTTCCATCCACATAGTTGCAAATGGCAAGATTTCATTCTTTTGGGTTGCCGAGTAATACTCCATTGTATATATATATACCACATCTTCTTTATCCATTCATCCATTGGTGGACATTTGGGCTCTTTCCGTACTTTGGCTATTGTTGATAGTGCTGCTATAAGCATGGGGGTGCATGTGTCCCTTCGAAACAGCACATCTGTATCCCTTGGATAAATGCCTAGTAGTGCAATTTCTGGGTGGTAGGGTAGTTCTATTTATAGTTTTTTGAGGAACCTCCATACTGTTTTCCAGAGTGGCTGCACCAGCTTGCATTCCCATCTCTTCTTTTACTTACAGTGCATTGTACTACCTCTCTTTCATTGTTCACTCTTTTCAATGATGTTTTTCAATAAATATTTTTTCAGCACCTGCCCTGTGCCAGGCACTGAGTACACAATCTAAAGGTGTAAGTAATCAAGAAAACAGGCAGTTACAATACATTAAAAATATCAATATTTATTTAATACTTTCTGTGTGCCGCATTGTGCTAAATCCTTTACATATGTTAATTTAGCTCCCACAATAATTTTTGCTGAAGGTCCTATCGTTGTCCTCATTGTACATAGGAGGAAATAAAGGCTCAGAGATGTTGAATTACTTGTCTATACTCGTACAGAAAGGAACAGAACCACAATTAAACTCAGCCAATCTGGATCCGGAGCTTGCCTGCCTAGCCATGAAGGTAGATGGAAGGGGCAGGTGCTGAGGAAGGCACCAGAGAAAGCACACCTACTGGGGGGGCACACAGGGGGTACCAGCAACCCAGATTTGCAGCTCAGGGAAAAGTGCTGTGTTTGAAATTCAAATCAGATCATGTCAATCTTTTTAAAATTCCTTAACGGCACCCCATGTAATTTAGTATAAGATCTACACATTTCACCGTGGCCTACAAATGCTCTGCTTGACTGGCCTCTCTCAGCTTCTTTGGTCTTGACCCTCACTGCCACCCTGTCGATCCAGATCTCAGTCTATAGCACCTTTGAGGTATTAGTTACTGTCTCTGCCCACCCAGCTCCTGCTCAATGTGTAGGTCTCAAGTTCAAGATTATTCACAAAGGCCTTCCCTGTTTCCTAATTTACATTAATCCCAATAACTAGTGATAATAATAATTAGAGTAAACATTAACTAATACTGGATGCCAGACAGTATTCTAAATGCTTTACATATAATAGCTTATTTAGATACTACAACAATCCTAATGGTAGGTAGTAGTATTATTCCCATTTTTACAGGTGAGACAATATTATAGTATTCTGTACTTTTCTTCACTATAGTGATCAAACATGTAATCATGTGTTTATTTAATTAATATTTCCTGGGCTGTAAGGTCCACAAGG
This sequence comes from Panthera tigris, assembly GCF_018350195.1. Lineage (NCBI taxonomy): Eukaryota > Metazoa > Chordata > Mammalia > Carnivora > Felidae > Panthera > Panthera tigris. The sequence continues at coordinate 54,307,567 of NC_056667.1, read as the reverse complement.
TCAGGCTCTAAATTCATTCTCTTCCCCATTACTATATCTCCAGGGTCTAACACGATGTTTCTTATATGGTAGGCATCTGATAAACATTTACAAAATAAATTAATAAATGAATAATGGACATGTATGAGACATTTCTCTCAAGATTTGCACATTTTTTATTACAATAAAACGGATTGATAACAAAGGAATTAAAGAAGATTATTTCATAGTAATTATTAAAGCTGTAGATAGTTCAGTATATTTGTTTGCTCTCTTGTTGTGAAATCCTCACCAGCCCCCTTTCCGTCAGTTACAACTTCCGAGGTTGACAATGGGGTGGGGGCAGGGACAGCGTGGTCTAGACTAGAGGAAAGAGCATGTGTTTTCAAGAAATACAGATCTAGGTTTCAGTTCCGATTTTGTCACTGACTAACTATGTGGTCTTGAGTAGACCCCATGTATTCCCTGAGCCTCCTTTTCTAAACCTGTAAAATCAGACAATAATCTGCAGAACACTTCACTTCTGAGAATTAGGTAAGATAATGTACGCAGAGGGCCTAGCCCAGTGCCTGGCACATAAGAGGAGTTGAATAACTGCTAGCTCTTTTCCTCTCCTGCCATCAGAGGCAGGCAGGTGGGATTTGCAAATTATACAGTTTACTAGGCAGGTAGTATTAACCAGACTACACTCTGGAAATTTGAAGTCAAAGCATAGCTGAGGGCATAGGGGCAACACTGCATTATCTGACCTGGCTGCCTCCATGGATAATCGTGATGGCCCCAACTCACACCATGGACACAGCCAAAGAGGAGGTAGGAAAAGTATACAAAACTCCGAGGGGTGACTTTTGGTACTTGTCAACAGCTCCGGTTGGGAGCAAGTCAAGACAATAAACTAAGAAAAAAGATCCAGTGAGTTCTCTCGCCTGTTCTCTGTTTCAGGGGGACAGTCCCTGCTTTGTTGCTCTTCTCTTGGGTGAAAGACTTCCCTGAAATGCTCCTGGATTCTGAGAATAGCGCTAAAGGCAACTCCATAAAGTGCTGGCCAGCGGATGATCAGAAGCAAGCAAGCAGAATTCACCCTGCCCCCAGGATCATGTGGTCTTGAGGATGCAGGCCGGAGAAAACAGAGAAGTTAGAAGATCCTCTTCCTGCCTCCTTTGTTTCCCAACATCCATGTTCATTCTGCTCTAGGCCAACCCTGACCTCCTTCTTACCTACCTCCTCCCACCCCCGGTAAAGAGAAGAGAAAGGGGTATAGGGGGTACGAGGGGGTCTTCCCATTCTCAGAAGTAACTGAGACAGGGCAGAAGAGTCTTTCCAAAAAGAGTCAAAGCCCTCCCCTAGCTGGACTCTGCCAGGAGGTTTAGTTTTCTCGCCAAAGGGAAGCTCCTGTTGGTGTTCTCTGCTGAACGCCCTGGGCTGAAAAGCCTGTGCCTGTCCAGGTGTGCACCAAGCCCTGAATATTGTATTTAAATACAACTGTAATGAGTGTACAGCTGCAATTAATCGATCTTACAAAGTGAAGTCCTCTCCGGCTTCATTTTAGCAAGAGAAAAGTCTCCGTTAGCTAAGATCCAGTTTATCAGAATCCCAGCTGACCATTCTCTGCAATCTGTTAAGAGAAAGAGCCACTCTCGTATAGTGGCTACCTTCGGCTCCAAATCTATTTCCATATTAGCAGGTTTTTATGGTTTTAAGGGAAACAAATCTTAAACTTCAAAGAAAGCTTGCTTCTAGACTGTATTCCTATAGGAAGGAAGTAGATCGGAACCTTTGAGACAGATCTGAACAAGGCTTTCTGTTTTGGTTCCCTACTTAGGCCAGCAGGCCTGGCCTCTTAGCTGTGACATGCTGACGGCCTGCTATGTGCTCGGTGCTATGGGAAACATGTTGCATTAACATGTTTAATCAAATGATACTACTATTGACACTTGTCAGGAGCTATTCTAAGTGCTTTTTGTATGTTTACACGTTTAATCGTTACAACCAACATACAAGGTATGTAAAATTTCCATCCCAGTTTTGGAGACGGGGCGATTGGGACATGGAGAGGTTAAGTAATTGGTCCCAAGGTCACACACTAATGCAGCTGGGATTCGCAAGGGGCAGCTTGGTTCTGGAGTCTTCACTTTTAACCACTACACACATAGCTTTTGTCATTTAGCCCTCATAGCAATCTTACAAGATAGAATATTAAAATACCCACTTTCCAGACAAGAATGCTGAGTCTTAGAGAAATAATCTGTCTAAAGTATTGACCCAGGGATTCCCAGCCCAATTCAATTCAATATACTAATTGAATACCTGCACAAGCCAGGCACTGTGCTAGGCACCAAGGGTATACAACACAGAGTCACAGGCCAGTCACATTTAGTTGTTTTTTTAAATTGTATTTAACCCTGCCACTTCTTCCTGAAGTAATGGATAATAAAGAGCTTACTTTAAGGGGAGAAAAGTCACACGTAGTCAAGATTAGTCAGGAATGTCAGCATTGTGTAAATGCCCAAGAGCTAGAAGATATTTAGACAAGCCAAATATGAGATTTCTAGTCCTTTCTGATTCAGGCATGAGCATATACTCATTCGTATTTGTTTAGCCCATAAATATTTATTGAGCATTTACTATGTTCTGGGTCACATTTTATAAGTTGGGGATATATAAAAAAAAGGTTAGTACTTGAACTTGGGACAGTCTTAGTTTAAAAGGGAATCAAATCAAATAAATAAATACAGCAGAATATGACATGAACAGCAAATGAGATTTTGAGATAATAATTAAGATAATAACTGAGAGTAATTTTGGATGAGTTGCAGGGAGCACATACAGAAGATGGTACATATGCTGAATCTTGAAGGAAAGAGGATGTACTTTCCAGATGGAAATGGGTAAAAGAATTAGTATTTACTAAGCATGTACTATACATCAGGGTCTGGTTTGAGACTATGTATTTAGTTTAATCCTGACTCCAGAATCCAAGAATCAGCGAGTGGAAAGAAGTTGTTCACCTGACAATGTAAGAGTATCCCTGAGCTGAATATGTGAGTAATATTTTTGGGAAAAGGCAGCCCAGACAGAAGGAGTGTATGTACAAAGGTAGAAAGGCAAGAAGAGCCTGGCATATTTGAAGGATAGTATGTTCAGGGCACCTCAGCCATCAACTGTGCATGAGGGCAGGGGTTAAAGTAAAAGATGAGGACAGAGAAGGAATTAGGAGCAAATTATGGAGGAATTGGTAAGAAGCGGGGATCCACTTAAAGGCAAAGCACAGCCAACTAAGGAAATAATTTAAGACTGGTTTTAGAAGAATAGTTCTAGTACCAGAATGGAGGGTGGGTTGCAGTGAGGGGAAAGAGTGAGGGGAAGGACTGAGGACAATAAACTAAGTGGGAAGACCGCCATCTTGGTTTAGGTATGGGAGGATGAAGCACTGAACTAAGGAAGAGGGGGGTGGGGAAGAAAGGAGGGGGCATGATTACAGAAAAGGCTGCAAGAAGTGGCTGTCTGAGGTGAAGACAGAGATAAAGGATAGATGGTGAAGCCACTATTCAAAGCCAGGAATAGAGAATAAGGAGCAATGGTGGAGGGGGGATGGAGCTGGGCCTCCCGATTTACCTCCCAAGTTACCAGGAGTGGTCAGATGTCTGGCATTTATATGCATACTAACTGATAAGCAAGTAGGGCAGTGCTGGAGTAAGGAAGCATGGGGGGGGGGGTGGGTTGTGAGGGAGACAGGTGCTAAAGCCAACATGATGGATTCAGAGGACCAGACCTGAAGAAAGCTGTCTGCTCTACGTGGCTCCCTGACTCTGAGCCTATGAGGCAGAAGAGTCCAGGTGTGAGGTGAATCTTTGGCTCTGACAACCGGGACTGTCCAGGTAAATAGAGCTGTCAAAAATACCCAGAAGGAGACAGATGTTTCCTGAAGGGCTCTCTCCCACACGCCTGGGAGCTGCATGACCAGGCTTGAGGTAGGCAGCAGCTGGGGTTTGGGAGGACACAGGCACGTGGGCAGCCTCCTGTCTCCTGCGGCGGCTCTGCAGATGAGGCAGCTGAGAGAAGTGAATCTTTCATCCTAGCCTCCTCCTCCACCCTTTGCTCAGGAGCCCCAGCCCGCAGCACGGTGCAGGCTGCATAAAGGTTGATTCATAAATGGACGGCTGTAGCTAGAAGCCGCAAAGAAGTGGCAGAGAGGACAAAACTGAGCGTGCGTGTATATGTGTGTGTGTTCAGAGGAAACTGTTTATTCAGGGAACTATATATCAGACCCAGCCTTACTGGTGGACAATAGTGGTTTGCCCGGACAATTTATGCCACCAAATAAACACCAAGATGGGCTGTGTACAGCTAAAGGTGAGACATGTTTGCAAAAGTTGCGTGCCACCCTTTATTTACGGTCTCAATTATAGGAGATGCTTTCGCACACAAAACACGGAGGCCACAATATCTGGGCATCGCCTGAGCCTACTGTAACCAAAGAGAAAGAAAGGCCGGAACTAAAATGGAAAAGAAAAAAATAAACTGTGTTTGGAGATAGGTCTGCTACAGTATAAACTTTTCCCTTTCTCTGGCTTACTGCTATAGCAAAACCTGATGGTTGTCTTTGTAAAAAACGTGTCTGTATCTAGGTCCCTGGCAGTGATTTGCCTCTGGGAGGGCCAGCAATCTATTTAATGACTCCATTGACGTCAATAGCATAACTGAAATACTTACTAACATGCATGATTCCAACTTTCAGGGGTGGGTGGGTGGATGGTGTTTCTCAGCAGTACAAAAACATGAAGTGGAGTCATCCCGGAACGAACTCAAGTCTTTAGGCCGCAAGTGAGAGATTAGATGTTGCAGGTTTCATTGGTTCCATTTAATACGAAGAAATGGTCACACTAAATTTAGAAATTAATTTTCAACTGGTGAAATAGCCATTAATGGGCAGGGCTTTATTTTTGGCAATGTTTGCTCAAGGGTAACATTTTAACTCTTCACACTTTAGTTGACTTGTCAATGTTTTTGCAACTACCCACACTTAATTTTAGACATATATGAAATAATTGCAGATCAATATAAATAGCTCAATGTTGATGCTCTGGGGGTAAATGTTCAGAAGAGGACTATTTTAGACAAAAGCAGTTCTTATAAAACAACCATCTGGGGAATTATTCCCAGAATTACTGGGGCTTTTCTAGTGCATTTGCCCTATCACTTTGTATGCAGGCTGCTTAAACACTCCAGGTGAGTCATTAAGGCAATTATCCCAATAATTCAGGCCACAGGAGAATCAGAACACTAATGAAAAAATTATCTGACATTTCTATTTTTTTCTTTTTCTTTTCCTTTCTTTTTTTCTCTTCTCCTTTTCTCTCTTTCTCTCTCTCTCCCTCTCTCTCTGTCTCTTTTTTTTTTTTTTTTTTGTTATCCGCCCTCCTCCCCCAATCTCTCCTTTATCATGTGTGGCCACAGCCTTTGGTAACACAATTGATTTTATTCGTATTTGTCCCTAAGTGTTGTAATCCTGTTCCAGAGTTCTTGCTTAATGTAGAAACCAAGCAAATGTCCTGCTTATGCCAGGCTTCATTTCCAGTCATCTGACACAGGCCGGCTCTCAGGCCACTGCTGTGGTTCTCAGAGAGAGAGCCCTTTACTCGAGCACACACAGTTGGTCTCTCATCCTAAGCCCTGGCAGCCCTGGCAAAGAATGAGAACTCAATCAATGTCATGACTTTTTGAAATTCTTAGAATCCAAGACAACTCTCTGAGCCCCTTGTCCACTCCTCAAGCAGACCCTGCATCTGGCACACCCCCATGAACCTTCCAGGGGATATTTACAACCAAGCACAGATATGGGAGGAACTCATACTGAGAAATAGGCTTCTTAGCAGAAGTACCCTTCTTCTGTTTTATCAACTGGTAAAGACTCATTTCCTCCCCCAGAATGGCCTGGACACATAATAGAAGAAAGGGATTCCCATGAGCACTGAAAAAAATTAATTAAGTCTGTTTTTCACTTAGGCCAACCTATTTCAGACATACCAGAAAGTCCTGTAATATCACATCTTATTTCTCCACATACAGGCATTTCTTGAAAAACATCTAATTGGCTGGTGTTGAAAACCACCATCAACCAGGGCTATGGAGACCCAGGCTGGGAAAGGCTCTGGGTCTGCAGCAGTCTGGCTTGAAGTCCTCAGGCAATTTTCTAGTCATGCTGTCATTTCCAAAGACCCATGGGTCTGGGGGGGGGGGTTGTTCTTCATATCATCTGATCTATTATATTGGCAATGCTCTTACTCAACATGTTTATTGCTAAATTTTAGAAGATTAATATAGAATATCCCACCTTACACATCAATTTGACTGCTAAAATGTTGTATATATGATATATATTAAAGGTCAAGTCACATTTATATGAATCGGAGGTGCTGGCCATTAAAAGGAATACTTGCCTAATCCTTTTATAAAGCAAAGAGTCATTTGGTAAAGGCAGTGAACACTTGATGATTTATCCTTTCAGGGAATTCTTTCCACGACATATCTGTACTCACTATTGAAATGCATGCAAAGCCAAGGGATAGGATGGTTGGAAAAAGTGAGACAATTATCCTACACACACATGCACACACACACTCACCCACCCACTCATGCACATGCATACACACACACACACACACACACACACACACACATTGATTTTCCTCAATTATCTGATTTTTTCAGTTGAAATAGTTTTGAGGCCTGAAATCCTGAAAATTACTTCCAGTTTCCATGTTGAATGTGTACAGATGATAGAACCCTGCTTTGTTTTGGGGTGCTCTTTCTTCTATTTTTTCTCCCTTTCTGTTCCAATCCTCATGCATCATGTAGAAAAGCCTAGAATTCCTGCTTGTGAAAAAGTAAAACATGATAAAAATTAAGATGTTTGCCTGACTTTATAGCATTAGCATTTTCAACACCCCCAGCAGGATTTAGTGCATCTTTCTCCTTAAATCGGGAGTATATCATTTCTATGCTACTATACTTTCTGGATTTTAAATTCTCAATACTTTACCAAATGCCAACTTTTTGTATTTAACTCTTTTTGTCAAAACCTGTATGACCACACAAATATATATGTACATATATATACTGTTACAAAGTGTGTTTCAAAACCTTTTTAATTCCAGTGGAATAACTGATGTTTTTTAATAGTAAAAAAAAAAAACCACAGTTAAATATTTTTCATACTCATAGAGATGAAAATATTGATTCATAACTAAAATTTAATTTATGAACATTTTTTCTTAAAGTAAACCCCACATACTTATGCAATACTGACCACATCAAGATTTACTGTCTTCCTAGTAGGTGAAAATAGCTATGTTAATGAGTTTTGAACAATCAGGGGATGAATAAGGCACAGCGCCTGACTTCAAAGTGCTCCATTGCAGGAGATCCATAAGCCATGAATTAGAACACAATCTAGAATGGAATTGTTGCCATAGTGCAAAAAAAAAAAATAATAATAAATAATAAAAAAATAAAAAAAAATAAAAAAAAATTAAAAAAGGAGCAATTACACTGATTTAAAAAAAAATACTGGGATGTCTTTGCAGAGGAGGGAAATTCGTGTTGCACCATGAGAACTGAAAAGAATGACCTTGTTTCGACAGTGAAAATAAAGGTATAGAAGACTAAGTGATTTGCTTTTATGTCCCCCATGAATAATTTCAGTCAGTGATCAATTTGTAAGACCCAATGCACCAATTTAGCCACAAGTCCTGACAATTGTCTTTTTGAAATGAATTGCATTTCCTTCATTTAGATGCATGGAAAAAAAAAAACCTCTTAAAAGTATTTGGCTTTTTCTCTTTCTCTCTCTGTCTCTTTCTCTCTCTCTCTTATACCTTGCTCTTTGTACAAGAATAGTCAGGATTTCCTAACAAATTAGATTGCTGCTAAATCTGTTTAAATGATCGTGGGTTTCTTGTATCTTTTATCTTAGATCTCAATTGAAATACATGAGCCCAACTTGAGTTGATGATAAATGAAAACCTGATCTTATTATCATGAAAAATCATCTTTGAAAGCACTGCTTCAGCCTTCAATGCGGTTTGCTTGGAGCCACTTACTTTTCATTCCCTTTTAAACTTTCTATTTAAACACACCTCTTTGTCACACGCTGATAAATATTAAAATACCAGGAAAAATCTGCCTGACTTATTTAAGCTGATAATAAGAACAAAACACAGGATGTGTGTATCCTCCTTCCTCTTCTGACTGGGCTTAAGCGTTAAGGAGATTTTGAAACCTATAATTACGTAATAATTGGTATCGCTACATTCTCTTCCCGATGAAAAGCCAGAATTTTTGTAGTTTGCCACAAAGACAGACAAAAACAAATTGCCTAAGTGGTATTGTTATTTCTTTGCTCCATTGTTTTAAAGAATTTAGCCAAAGAATCTCTAGTTGCCGAGCTGTAGTCACTGTGCCAAAAATCACAAAATGATCTTTCCAGCAACATCTCTAGCTAATGAGCTAATTTATAGAGCCATAAATATCACAGATTCTCTGAATGTGTGTCAGTATTTATTACAAAAAAAAAAGAAAACAGTTTAAATATTCGAATTGCTGTCAAAGGCTTTGGAGCGAATTTGGCGAACAGAAATGTGAGCAAAGGTGTCTCACTGGTAGGCTAATATGATGAAATGATAAAGGAGTTTCAAAACCACCTCCTTTGATCACCGACTATGTAACACCAGTTATATGGTACAACCCTCTATGGAGTTTCCTTTTATCAAACTTCTAAAGGAAACGGTACATCAGCACAGCAGGTTTTTGAAGCCCCTGGACAGAGCACTATTTTCTTCTCTCCATTTCATACCATGGGGGTCTACAGGCAAATTTACTTTTACTTAATATCTTCCTTTCACTTTTATTCTTGTTCTCAGTCTTTTTCTAATAAAAATAGGTTTAAAGGTGTGTACTATAAATACTTTAGAAGCCAAGGAGTCAATGGAACCTATGTTTTTGTTCCTTTCTTTAGAAGGTGGGCTTCTGTATTATGTCCGTTATTCACGTGGCTGTGATGCCAGCCAGAGAACACTACATGCAAGGAAGGAAGATGGTTAAGTATAAAGCAAAGGGAATACCGAAGCTGGAAACAGAGAAGTGTACCAGGCAGTGCTGTTTGGTGTCAGGCAATCTCAATAGAGCTCAACTTATTCGTTTCTCCTGTGGTTTTTACTCAGGCCTACCGCTACGCTAGTGGGGGTAGATTCAAGGGGGAAACTCCATTTTGGACTTGGAAACAATGCCACATAACAGGTTGCATCTTTTGTCACATACAGTTTATGTTCAATCCATCTCCCTGGTGTTCCTTCAGGGTAGCCCCTCCCCTACATAGCTTTCAACTCTGCATGTAAAGCATATGCACAGCACTGAAAGATGAGAGGTTAGGTTTCTTAAACACACACACACACACACACACACACACACACACACATATCTGAGGAACAAAGTTGGATGACCTCCAAGGGAAATGATTTGTGACCTGGAACAGCCTTTGGTTTCACACCTGGAAAGGATGTAGACTCAAGTGGGACCTATAGTTGACGCTAAGAGGAAAACCACTAATATGCTCTGTGGGGCCAACCAGGGGGCCCCTGACGGTCTTTGAAGTTAGCTCTCCTGAGCACACCGGGGCCAGCAAGCTGAGGTCGCTTTGCAGTGTCAATCCAGCTCTGCCTTCTGTCTCTCTCCTGGGGTGCAGCAATACCACACATCCATCGCACCCTGAAAACCTAGGCCTGCACATGATGGGACAATTGTTTAATACTGCTTTTCATTTGGTTTTACAGGGAAAGAAGTAAAACTCTACTATGTCTTTGAAAAAAGTCATCGAGAGACTTTGGAGGACCCTGATATGCAAGTAAGTGCCATCATTCTAAAACAGCTGCTGAACAAATGACACGTGTTATGATTCTGAAACACGGACTTAGGCCTCATGACGGTGCTTACCTTGCAGGTTTACTCTGGAGACAGGTGGCTGACTAGCAGCAGCTGGGGACCTCCTGTGGAGACAGAAAAGAAGGCCTGAGTCTTTGTATCACTATCACCCCCATGTTCCCCTCCCCCCCACACCCCCACACCTCACCCCAGCCCATGATCACTGAGGAGTTTCCCAGGTCATAATGAGCTATCAAATGACATCATGCTGTCTCCGGAAGGCAGGCTCCTGTAACACTGGTGGATGACTGCAATCCTCTGACATCCAGATGGCCCGGAATTTCCCCACGCACAGCCTCCTGGATGCTCCAACTCTTCGGGAAGGAAGTCGTTTACTCCAGGTCCCTAACCAGCCCCTCTGTTTTAGGTTTCACAGTTCCAAAAGGCCCTCAGACAATAGGCTTGCTCAGGAATAACACCAAATGTCAGAGTGGATCCCAATTCCTTTGGTAGTGTGGTAGAAAGTTATGCCAGACAAAGGGGTCCTGAGAGACCAATCAGTCTGGGCCTCCCTTTTGCGCTTCAGGAAACTGAGACCCAGAGACGTGAAGTCAGTCGCCAAAAGACACAGAACAGGAATCCAGGTTGCTTAACATAAGGAGTGGTCTTTCACAGAGGAACGGGCATTATTCTACATTGTAACAAGCCTGCTGATATTAAGAGTCCAATAAAAGTAGCAAACAAACTTGTGCTCCAGGAGTACTGGGGCTCCTCCTTTTCTTTTTTGTTTTTCTTCCTTGTTTATTTCTCAACCCTACCGCCCAATTTTGCTGGTCTTACCAACCTTTTCATGCTTTGCAGAACTTCTACCCAGTGCATTACAGAAGAGCCTGCCCAAATAGTATAGAGCAGTAGCCCTCACACTTTAGGGTCATCAGAAATCACCTAGAGGGCTTACCAAGACCCCCACTGAACCCAACCCCCAGGGTCTTTGAGCAAACTGCCCTGGGATGAGCTGGAGAGTGTGCATTTCTAAAAGATCACTCATGGTGCTGATGCTGCCAGTCTGGGGGGCCCATTTTCAGAACTGTTAGAATAGAGGGCTGTCTGGCCCACTAAAGAGCAATAGCATATTAGCAACAAGCAAGGGACTGAGACTCTAGGCCAGTCAGTGGTTCTCAAGCATAGATGAGCAATGTTCTCACTTGGGGAGCTATTAAAAATATGATTCCCTTTCCCATCCCTGGAGAGTCTATTTCAGCATATCTGGGATGAGGCCTGAGAATCTGTATTTTTTACATAAATCTATGAATTCTGATCTACAACCAAGTTTGGGGAAGAAGCCAAATTATAAATGACAGAGAATAGCCTGCAAAGATGTTGTTAAGAAAGGGTCTCTCCACTGGTATGGCCACAAGTTTTCTTTCTAGGTTCTTAAGAGCACCAGATCCATCCGTGATCTATTAGGGGTCATCTAGCTTCCAGGTAGCATACGTGACGTGACAGCTGCAGAGTCTAATGGGAAGGATTCATGTTTACCAAACATTTACTAGCTAGGTCATTCTAGGCAAGGTACTTTTAAACCCTCTGTGTCATTGCCATCCAATGATTACTTTTTTTCGGCTAGACATCATGCTACGTACTTCTTAGCTTCCACTGAGAATACAATCATCTCATTTTAAGGATAAGAAAACTGAAGCAGAGTAGTTAAGAGGTTAAGAAATATGCTGGAGCATACATGGTTTGTAATTGACATGGTTGAGATTCAATGCTGTCTTTCTGAATCCAAAGCGCATTCTCTTTCCACTATTTCATCTGCTGATAACACCTGCAGTAATACTGAGGGCTGTTTTTCAGGAAAAGTAAGAGATAAAATTCCAAACTCCTTAGCTGAGCATTCAAAGTCCTCTGCTCTTTGGCCTCAACATACTTTTCCCAGCTTATCTGTCAGAATTCCTCCCTGACATTTCATCTCAAACCATTGACTGGCTGTTGGATCTCACGTATCTTGTACTTCTCCTTAGCAGCACTTTAAAATTGTAATTAAAACAGGCAGTAATTAGTGTTCAGTATAGAGCTCCTTAGTTTAAATATAAAATTTATGCAGGCAGGGAACAACTTGTTTACTACAGGATCTCTGGAACCCAGGACGGCCCTTCATATGCTAAGCTCTCAGCAAATACTTACTGAAACAAAGAATGAAAAAAGGAAGGAAGGAAGGAAGGAAGGAAGGAAGGAAGGAAGGAAGGAAAGAAGGAAGGAAGGGAGGGAGGGAGGAAGAGAGGCAGGGAGGGAAGGAGGAACGAAGGGAGGCAGGGGGAGAGGGAGGGGGGGGAGGGAGGAAGGAAGGAAGGAAGGAAGGAAGGAAAGAAGGAAGGAAAGAAGGAAGGAAGGAAAGAAGGAAGGAAGGAAGGAAGGAAGGAAGGAAGGAAGGAAGGAAGGAACTTGTACTTTGACAAGGCCAGACTTGATCGCCTATTTTTCCTTGAACAGGTCCTATTCCTTTCTTGATATTGCTCAGGCTATTCCTCTGAAAAGGAAACTCTCCCACACAAATTCACACATGTAAATATCACCTACCTTTCTATGATATTGTAATTTATGATAAGAAATACATATCTATGCTTGTTTATTTATTTATCTATCTATCTATTTATTTATTTATTTATTTATTTATTTATTTATTTATTTATTTTAGAGAGAGAGTGTGCGTGCAAGTGGGAGAGGAGCAGAGGGAGAATGAGAATCTTAATCTCCACACTGAGGAGAGAGAATCTTTTTTTTTTTTTTTTTTTTTTTTTGAGGAGAGAGAATCTTAAGCATCTTAAGCAGGCTCCACACTCACCATGGAACATGCCTCAGGGCTCAGTCCCAGAACTGTGAGATCATGCCCTGAGCTGAAATCAAGAGTCGAACACTCAACCAACTGAGCTACCTAGGCGCTGCTGCAAGAAATCTGTATTTGATCTTTGTCTTCATTCCTATTACCAGATCCTAAAACTCTAAGAATTTTGTAAGTGAAGAGAGATATAAAAAGTGTCCTGTGTTATGTTAATGAGGAGACTTATGGAAAGTCTCTAGGTAACCTAAGGATGGGGGCTAATTGCCAGGGAAACCAACCACATGATTAGAGGGTTGACACTTTCAGCCCTCCTCAGACCTCTGGGGAGACAAGAGGAGCTGGAGACTGAGTTCAGTCACCAGCGGCCAATGATTTAATCAATCGTGGCTATGTAATGAAGCCTCCATAAAAACCCAAAAGGACCAGGTTTGGAGTGTTTCCTTGCATTCCAGGTTGGTGAATGCAAGGAGACTGGGGAAAGGGGCACCTTCCAAGAAATGGAAGACTTGTTGCCCTTTCCCACATACCTTGCCCTATGCCTCTCTTCCATTTGGCTCTTACTGAATTATATCCTTTTATAATAAACCAATATTCTAGTAGGGAAAATTTTTCTCTGAGTTCTGTGAGCCAGTCTAGCAAACTGGCTAGAGGGGTCATGGGAACCTCTGATCTGTAGTTGGTGGGTCAGAGGTACAGGTAGCAAACTGGACTTGCAACCAGTGTCTGAAGTGGTGAGTCGTCTTACAGGACTGAGCCCTCAACCTGTGGGATCTGATGCTATCTCCAAGTAGACAGGTCAGAATTGAATTGAACTGCAAGACACTCAGCTGATGTTAAGGAAAAATTGCTTGGATGTGTGGGGAAAAAAATCCACACATTGGAATCGGTGTCAGAATCAAAACTTCAAAGGTCAAATGCCATCTTCTGCGAAGGATGTCATCATGTTAGCTAAAATTGACCCCTCTTCTAATATCCCATGGTGCCTTGTTTGTACCTTTAAGGTTATTTCCTCATGTTACAACTCATATGGGCACATATTATCCCCACCACAAATCTGTGACCCATTGAGGGGAGGATTCAGTGCTGACTCCTTTCCATATAGCCTCTGTAGGACCCACCAACCTGCCACACAAATAGTGGGAACTCCATAAATATTGGTGAACTGTCAATTGAATGAACCGTTGATGTAAAAATCATCTGAGGAGCCAAATACCATGAGAATGTTTTATCTGGTTTCCTTTTCTACAAAACCTTTTATCTGGTTTTGGTTCTACATACTACCCACAGTTGCACAAACACAGCATACACTTGTGTCACTGGGCCTTTGCATATGTTTTGCTCAGCTTTATATGCTTTTCCTTCTTTTTCAGTGGCAAACTCCTTCCCCTGTACTAGGAATCCCCTCAGGTATCACTTCCTCAGCTAAGCCTTCCCCAGTGGGAGTAGTCACTGTCTATGCTACCTACGGTTTGCTACATTTGCCCCATCGTGACGCTGTTCAGACTGTATCTCACTTCCTATTTTCTTGTCTATCTCACCTGCAAGAGATTTAAGCAAAGACTGAATCTCATTCATCTTTGTCACCTTGGAATTGGCAAAATATTTGCTATGATATAGGTATTCAATATGTATTCATTGGATTAATAACATGTCTTTAATGATTTCACTTTGCCTATCTTCCTGAGTTCCAAGGGTGGCTTTTGTGAAAGAAGACATAGAACTAGGAGACCCTAAATGTTTGGGGATCTCTTTCTTTTTTAGTTTTTCTAATTCTTATTCATTTTTGAGAGACAGAGAGAGATAGAGTGTGAGTGGGGGAGAGGCAGAGAGAGGGGGAGACACAGAATCCGAAGCAGGCTCTAGGCTCTGAGCTGTCAGCACAGAGCCCGATGCGGGGCTCAAACCCACACACCATGAGATCATGACCTGAGCTGAAATCAGATGCTCAACCAACTGAGCCACCCAGTCACCCCAGGAATCTTTGCTTTCTTAACAGTTAGGCTACTCACGGCACCCAATTCTCCCAATGTCTTCTTGAAAATGACATAAATTATATAAATTCCCTTGTCCCAGGAGTTCATTTTGAAAATAAAGCTCTTATTTAGAGTTGTTAATCCAGATAAGCATCTGTGTGTGCAAGCTTTGCAAAGGCAAGAACCATGTTTATTTCGTTTACCACTTATTCCCAAGATCCGGTATAATGAAGAGGCTCAACACAAACTAAACGAGTGAATGACTTCTGGAAGCTGCATTATTACTTACAGGGCATGAGAGTGCCAATTAGAAAACCGTCATGAGTGCCAGAAGAAAATGCCATTGGTCGCCCAGTTTCCAGTGGTTCCTAACTTATAGAAGAATCCTAAGTTATGTGCCTGGATTAAAGATGGTGATATTAATAGGGAGGATAATTTGGCCACAGCAGTTAATAATATTTTACAGCCCTGAATAGTACAGTGGAGAAAGAACTGGACTATGAATCAGAAGACAGGAATCCTAATCCTGGCTCTGGCACCTTCTAAATATATAGCCCTCGGCAACTCACTGAACCTCTCAGTTTCTTCCTCACTTGGGGAAGGCAGGAGGCAAATAACATTTACTGCTAATTTACAGTGTGCCAGCTCCTGTGTGAGGGTTTTACATATATTTCCTCACTTACTCTGAGGAAATTTGGCTGGGTTCTTTCCCCTCTGAATGCTCAAGATTTTATTATTCTCAGCTAATTTAAATCCCATGCCAAAGGACATAAAGCAATGAAAGATATACAATGAAAACAAAATTAAATGGCTATTAATTCTTTCTCAAAGATTACATACATGTTGATTGAATTATGCCTTGGAAGAATGTTGATACAGAGATGTTACATGATTTCCTGATAGCCACTGGTGATTTCTGTGATGTTAGTGACACAGTTGAATGATGGGGAACACCGTTTTGCTTCTAGCTGCTATATTCCCTGGTTATCAGACTGACGAATGGTGGGCATTCTCATTCATGTGATTTCTCCATCAGCTGAAGCCAGTAAATGCTTTAGGGATGCTTATCTGAATTAACAGCTCTAAATGAAAGCCATATTTGCAAAATTAACTCCTGGGACTAAAGAAATAATAGCTTTTAATTTGAAGCCAAGAAATACAGGCCCAATCAAGCATCTCTCAATGGAACATTTCACGGAAGTGCAAGGAAATCACCTCAACAGAAACTGAGATTTTCACCCTTTGGGTGGTAAAGCTCAGTCAGACAATGAACTATTTTTCAGTAGAGCAAAGAGCCAAAAGATAAAGGAAATCTTGACTTAAGAGAAGTATAGTTCTAAGTGGGAGTTCCTTTTTATATAATAAACCACACTATCCAGATGTCTCAAGAAAACCATTCCAAGGACAGAATTCTTGCTTAAATGTTACATTTAAGCCAAGGAGTGGCACCCTGGAACCCAAGGCAAATGTCCCAGAAAGCCACTTATGAGTTCCATGGATCTTGTAGTTTCAGTTGTTAAGATAAGTGACTATGTGGGGGAAATGCTGTCAGTATGGTGGATCCATTCCTGGCAGGTACTGTTGTCCTCAGTTTTCTTTATTTGAGGGTACTGACTATCTAGGAATACAATGGGTTCATTAAGTGAACCCCCTAAGCGGCTTCATTTGTAGCTAAAACACATCATTGAGTTCTCAGCCTCCCAGGGAAGCTCTAATAGAACATATGCCCTGCCTTGAACTTCTGTTACGTGGTGTTGGTTTCAAGAAAATGCTTGGGTGGGGGTGCCTGGGTGGCTCAGTCGGTTAAACATCTGACTCTTGATCTCAGCTCAGGTCTTGATCTCCGGGTCGTGAGCTGGAGCCCTGTGTTGGGCTCTGTGCTGGGTGTGGAGCCTACTTAAAAGAGAAAAGGAAAGGAAAGGAAAGGAAAGGAAAGGAAAGGAAAGGAAAGGAAAGGAAAGGAGAGGAGAGGAGAGGAGAGGAGAGGAGAGGAGAGGAGAGGAGAGGAGAGGAGAGGAGAGGAGAGGGGAGGAGACAAGAGGGGAGAGGAGGGGAGGGGAGAGGAGAGGAGAAGAGAGGAGAAGAGAGGAGAAGAGAGGAGAAGAGAGAAAAGAGAAGAGAGGAGAAGAGAGGAGAAGAGAGGAGAAGAGAAGGGAAGAGAAGGGAAGAGAAGAGAAGAGAAGAGAAGAGAAGAGAAGAGAAGAGAAGAGAAGAGAAGAGAAGGGAAGGGAAGGGAAGGGAAGGGAAGGGAAGGGAAGGGAAGGGAAGGGAAGGGAAGGCAAGACAAGACAAGACAAGACAAGACAAGACAAGACAAGACAAGACAAGACAAGACAAAAGAAAATGCTTGGAATCAATTAGGATCAACTCTACAAATGTGGGTGGGGATGGATCTGAGAAAGATCATCAGACACAACTATCCTACTGACAGAGATTTATTCTGTTTGGTGAGTGTGGTTTGGTTTGGACCAAAGGTGATGCAAAGGGCCATGATTTGGAGAGTGGTCCTCAGCCACAGTGTGAGAATGGACTCTGGGTCAGCTCTGTATATAGCAGTTATGGTCTTAGGGTCCTCTAGTTCTTGAAGGTTTATGTGGCTCAAAACCCTCAAGGCTGTGGAAAGACCTGATTCCCAAGGAAGTAGCTTCAGCTGACATAGCCTATTAATCAGCACAGTTAGGCTGAATGTTCCCATACTTACAGAAAAAGAATATCCAAGTTTCTTGCTAACAAATGGTAACTGAAAACAACCCCCACTCTCGCCCTGGAGCTATGCAGTGCAGTGACCTTGAGTCCCGCTAAACCACAGAAGCCTTTGAAATGTATCCTTATTAATCTTTCCTCTCCAGTTCCCACCTCCATCATCTCTGTCCAGGGCTTCACTCCTAATATCTTAATTCCTGAAAACACTCCTAGTTCATGTCTCTGCCTTCGGGCTCTCTGACCTTCATCTATTCCCTAAGTTCTGCCTAAATGACTGTTAAAAATATTCAGCGATTTCTTCCCATAACCAAGAAAACGTATTTAGTGTAGTGAATGCAAAAATGTGAGGTAACAGAAATAGAATATATTGGTCTCTGCCCCCAATTCCTGGCACAGAGCTGCTAAAACTCTTATAATTTCCTAAGTGATTAGAGCAACAGGAACATCTGTGTTCCAATGACATGACTCTAGGTAAGCTCCTGGGAGGGGATGGTCACCAGAAAGACCAAGCCGGGATTAGGGGCTTGAAATTTTCAGCCCTACCTCTCACCCTCCAGAGAGGGGAAAAGGGCTAAAACCAGAGTTATCATTGACCATGTGTATGTGATGAAGACTGCATAAAATGCCAGTAGCACAGGGTTCAGAGAGCTTCCAGGCTGGCAAACATATTTACCCTGAGAGGGTGATGCCCCCCATTTCCACAGGGACAGAAGCTCCTGTGTTTGGGACCCTCTCAGATCTCATGCTATGTTTTTCTTATCTGGCTGTTCATCTGTGTCCTTTATCATGTCTCTTAATCAACTGGTAAAGGTAAGTATTTCTCTGAGTTCTGTGAGCCACTCTGGCAAATTCTTTGAACCTGAGGAGGGACTCCTTGGAACCTCTGATCTGTAGGAAGTAAGTCAGAAGCACCTGAGCTGTGACTGACATCTGAAGTGGGAAGCAGCCTTGTGGGACTGAGCCTTTAATCTGGGATCTGACGGGATCTCCAGGTAGATAGTGTCAGAATGGAGTTAAATTGTAGGACACCCAGCTGGTGTTGGAGATTTGCTTGTTGTTGGGGGGGCGGGGGTGGAACCTCCACATATTTGGTGACCAGAGTATCAGAAATAAAGTGATTTCTCAGTAGTAAAGAAGACTCACAGGGAAGAAAAACACAGGAAGAACTGGGTTTTTCCCTACACAGGAAAGACAACAACTGTTTTTCCTTATAAAGAATGCTGCAGTGAGAGTCAGGATGCCAGGTTTCAAGTCTGACTCTGTTCTTCACCAGAACTGGTGTCTTCTTGTGCAAGTCATTTAATCTCCCTAAGCTTTGTCTCCTTGTCTACAGAGTCAGAGGCAACAATACCTGTCATAAACAGCACTTATGATGATTATCACTGAGATAATGGATGTGAAAACTCTGAAGTGTTACACTGCCTGGATTCAGCAAGAGAAATGTAGCTATCAATTATAATAGCTCACATTTATGGAGCACCTATGATGTGCTAGGTGCCATTATAAATGTTCTACACATGTCAACTCATTTAATTCTCAGAGCAACCTTATTTTATAGATTGGGAAACTGAGATATAGAGAAATTGTGCCCAAGTCACATAGTTGTCAAGTGGTAGGATTGGGTATGAGGCCAATATGTATGGCCCCAGAGGTCATATTCTGCAAAGAAAAAAAAATGTGGGGAAAAGGGAGGGATCCCTTCTGACAATATAATTTTCCAAATAATCTATGGTCTTTTTCCAACAATTATTTATTTGGACATTTATACATGGGATGCATATTTATGGAGCAAATACTATGTGTCAGGCATTTTGCTAAATCTTAGAAATTCAAGGAAAAGTAAGTGTAATTCTGGAAGGACCTCAAGGGACACACAATCTAGTGGTGGGCAGAGACCCATGAACAGTGTGATAAGGTTGGGAGAGTGCTCTGGGACCACTGAGGGGCACTCAGCCAGGCTTGGTGGGGTCAGGGGAAGCATACTGGTGACAGTGATAGTACAGATGAGCTATAAAAGACAAGTAGGATTTAGCTAGGCAATCACTGGCCGGTAGAGAGAGACTTTTGAGGAAGAGAGAACAGTAAATCCACAATTAGGATGGAAAATAGAACATGCAGGGAGCAACCAGACCATAGTCATTGGAATGTGATCCCATGTGGCCAGAGACTTGGTCTGATTGTTCACCACCAGATGCTCTGGCACTTCCTATTCAAATGGCAGCCCTGAAAGGGCAGAAAACTTGTCTGTTTGGGTCACTATTATATCACCAGTTCCTGGTAAAAGGTAGTGCTCAATAAATATTTGTCAAAAACATACATGTATGCATGGAGGCATAGCACGTGCCAATAAATACTTCTTGGGTGAGTTATTTAATAGGTGAACAAACAGGGATACACCTGCAAAAGAGGCTGGGCAAGTCTCTAGCTTTCATGTCTACTCCATCAAATATAAACCCAATCAACTATCAATCAAACTAACTTGAGTTGGATCATGAAGTACCTTGGGTGTCATTCCACAATTGTTGATTCTAGGACCTTCTGAGCCCTGTGATGATCTTTTAAAATGCTGGATAGTAACCTGCATAATACTTAGATTCATAGATTGAAATGGTTTTGGAGGAGAAAGTTATGCAGGAATATCAAGTTCAAACCCTTCATTATAAAGATGAGGAGACCAAGGTTCAGCAATAAACTGACCAAGGTTATATAGCTATTTGGGGGCACAGAAGACAATCCCACTCTTATTCATCAAGTTGCATGAACCTATTTATATATTATCAAAAACAAAAGGCAACTTGGACTTGAATATTTTGGTACCTTTAATCTTGAATCTGAATTTCTGAATTCATTAATAGATATTCCAAAAGAAATTTAATAGAATTTACATCTGTTATGGATAAGTATTCATACTTCCCAAAGCAGTAAGTATAAATGTCAAAAAAATCCTCATCTCCACCTTTCATTTGTTGAACTCTTACTGTCTACTAAGTGTAAAGGGCACAAAGATTAAGAAGATCCAGACTAATTCTCACATCTTACCAGTTCTAAAATACTATGATGTTCCATCCTATTTTCAAATTTCATCATGTATCCTAACTTAGTTTGGAGGGCTAATTTCCATGCAATGTTTTTTTTTCCTTTTTTTTTTTTTTTTAGTGCTGTTCAATGTTTTTGCCTTTATGGAAGGCATAACTCCACAAAAAGTCCATGCTTACTTGTTGGATGCTCCATGAAGGTTTGTCAGTACAGTAAAATTGTTTCTCACACTTCGCAAGCTGGCAAGGACCTATAAGGACAATGATCAGGATGGTTAGGAACAAAAGGAGATGAATGGGCAGGTTCAGAGGCCACACATAGAAACTACCCAGAGAGACAGGGAGAGCAAGCCAGGGCCAGCAGGATACATACCTGGGCAAAAGGTGTTACAATCAAGTCATCGCCATGTCTGGTGAAAAGAGAGAAAAGAAACATTTAAAAGTGCCTTTGAATTATAACACATAAGCTGTAATATTAAACTTGATCAGTGTTAGCAACACAAGTGTTACGTAAGTCCATCTACCTGGGTATAAGGCAGGACTTATCTAGGCATAAATGGGGACCTTAGGGACTTGAAAGAAAAAAAATACCTAGGTTTATGGCTCCTGGGCTTACAGGGACACATGAAAGCACTTGCAAATAAGCATATATCCTCAGGGTACATTCCCATTTAATAGCAGACCCACAGTACTGTAATTCAAAGCGACTTGGTTGCCAGAGGTAGGAAATTCAAAGGGAAGGCTGCTCACCAGCACACACAGAGTTGGAAAAAATGGCACAACAGCCTGGATAAAGGTTAACTTTGGATTTCCTGGCTTTTGCTGATTTGAGCCACAGCCTTAATGCCATTTAAACACAGATTTCTGTCTGGGAATCCCATTACTTTTTGTTTCTAATATAACTTTTTTTCTTAAAGTACCCAAGGAAAATCTTTTAATGGGAGTGTACAGGATGAACCTACCATTACCATATCATTGTTGCTCACTTTGTCCCAAAGATCTGATTAAGCTCTACCTAGTTATGTAAATCTGTACTTAGGAAGAGTCTAAAGCATATTTTCAGAAATGCACTCTCTCTCTAGCACAAGCTTTGATTAATTTGCTTAAGTCCACATTCAGCAAGTTCTTCATAAAGTCATTAGAAGACACATTGTCATTAGTTGTAGACACAAAATCAGGCCAATCTGTTATCACAGTGTGAATCCTAACAGCTGTGCAGAAGTTGGTTGACAATGAGCTTCCTTCAATGTCTGATCTCTGTCCTCATAATCCTCATACAAACATGGCACCTTATTTGTTAATAACGTGAATGCAACCAATGACTATTAAGCACCAGCCGCGTATCAGAAATTCTATGAGGCCTAAAGATGCAGAGTTGAACAACACATACATCCATGTGGGCCTTTTCTCCAACATGGGCTTTTACTTTGGGATCTTATTTAACATAATACTTTGCTTTCTACTGTTGTCTTTGGCTAGAAGTCCCCCTTCAAGTCATTCTAGTCAAGTTCTTATGCATCTACTTTGTACAGTGACTACAAAAAGAATACTGACAACAGAGAACATTCTTTGCATGGTTACCATATGTTACACCCTGTGCTAAGCACTTTATGTACATAATCTCATTTAATTCTTGTAACAAGGCTTGAGGCAGGTACTCTTTGTTTAATTTAATTTTTAATTTAAATTTTTTTTTTAAAAATTTTTTTTCAACGTTTTTAATTTATTTTTGGGACAGAGAGAGACAGAGCATGAACGGGGGAGGGGCAGAGAGAGAGGGAGACACAGAATCGGAAACAGGCTCCAGGCTCCGAGCCATCAGCCCAGAGCCTGACGCGGGGCTTGAACTCACGGACCGCGAGATCGTGACCTGGCTGAAGTCGGACGCTTAACCGACTGCGCCACCCAGGCGCCCCTTAATTTTTTATTTTAGAGAGAGAGAGCTAGTGCATGAGCAGGAGAGTGGGGTAGGGGAAGAGAGACAGAGAAAGAGATTGAGAATCTTAAGCAGGCTCCGTGCTTAGTGCAGAGCTGTCGTGGGACTCAATCCCATGACCCTGGGATCATGATATGAGCCTAAATCAAGGTTCAGATGCTCAACTAACTATGCCACCCAGGTGCCCTGAGGCAGGTACTCTCAATGTTCCCATTTTGAAGATGATATCAAGGCTTGGAGAGGTTAAGCCACTGCTTAACTAACACATAGTAATTGGAGTAGCTAAGAAAGTTTGATTCCAAAAGATCTGTGCTTTTAACTATTATGTTACCTATTTTATGATGATCCTACATAGCTGACAGATTGAATTAAACAGAATCCATGACCTCTTCAAATTAAAACACAGCAGGGGAGACAGAAATAGATAAATACAGAATGAGAACTATAAACATGTAATGGGGAAACTTAATGGGGTGCAAAGGAGAGGTAATAATTACAGTTCAGAGGAAGTAGGACAGGCTTGATCAAATGAGTGGTTTTGAGACACACTTTGAAGGGCAGGCTTTAAAAAGCATGGATGGTAGATGTCACCAAGGAGGGAAATATCAGGAACAGCGGTATTAAAATGGGAAAGTACTGAACACATTTACTGAGATTCTTGGTGACTGTTTGAGCAGAGTTGAGCACATTTACTACAGACATATTTGGAGGATAAGGTTAGAAGGTCCCCACCCATCTTATGGATGGTATGGACCACAGTTGTGGAGGCGGTGCTTGACTCAGAAGGAAGAAAGGAGCTAGTGAAGGTTTTTAGTGAGATAGGCAAACAGAAAAGTCCTTTAGAAAGTAAAAATGCTGTAGACACCAAGAGATGGATTGGTGAGAGGACCAAGTCAGGAAGAATAGCTAGGGGGATATTGCAGTCATTCAAATGAGAAGAAATGGGTGAGGCAGAGGAAGAAACAGGGAAAGACAATCTGAAGAGACCCTAAGTGTCTTACCAAGGACTCAGAGTTTAATTGGATAAGGGGTCATAAAGAAATACTATTTTCCATTTAAAAAATGGTAGGTGGGAAAATAGTGAAGTCATGAGCAGAAATGGGAAAGTACGGAGAAGCTGGGGGAAGAGATATGTCACTTTCTCACATGCTGAATTGTAAGATCCTCATTGATATCCCAAGGGAGACACCAAGCAGGAGGATTAAAATACGGGAATTAGAGCTATACATTTCAGAGTTACCTACAACCATGGGGAAAGTTACAATGGCAGGGCGGCTTCTGGAGTGGGGAAATATAGAAAGAGGGAGCCCAAGGAAGAACTTCAGGGTTCTTGGAGTGAAGCCAAAGGAAACAGAAGAAAGAGTTAAAAGAGGATCAGTTGTGATAAATGCAGGGTGGTGAACTGTAACAAGAACTGCCCCTTCCCAAGCCATTTTCTTGAGATGAACTTTACGTGGGTGAAATATCTTGCTATTTGTTCAGATTTCTGCTGTGAAGTTCACATTGTTCATAAGGCATTGGGGTGAGTTGGGAATAAGGTAATGGAGTTAAGAGCTAAGTAGGTCATCCAAAGCTCCTGGATTTCTGGAGTCTAAATACCCAATACAAGCTAAATATATAAACAAATCTCATACATATGAAGCACCTAAAGCTGATGAATTATTGTATGAATGGGAAGTTACTACAATGGTACAAAGTAATAATTAAAGGGAGGTAAGCATTATGAAACTTTTGTAGTTCAGGAAAGCAGAAAATTCGGAAGCAAGAGATGGACTTCCAGATCCATAGCATTGGTTCTCTGAAAGGATTTGAACAGTAAAAGCTAATGATATACGTCAGATAATACCTGCTAGAGGAAAGGATCAGACAATTTACAGATCATTTATAGCCAGTATAGGAAAGAAACAAAACAAAATTCCTATCTGAGTACAGCCAGATTATTTATGAAATGATTTCAAAATTTTAAATCATAATCTTACATATTAATAATTAGAATAAGATGGCATGGAGAAAATAAAACACTTGATTAATTATGAAAACTGATGTACTTAGTTTTCCAAACTGCTAGAGAGGGCAATGCCAGATATTCAGAACCATGGCATGAGCAACATCTAGTGACAAACCCAGCACATTACAGTTTTGTAGAATAATCAGTGATGAGAGCTCCGTGGGTCTTTGAATGAGAGTAGGTCTGCATTGAACAATGAAATGGTTTTCTAAAAAGCAAAAATGCTACTTTCTTCTGGTATACCCTCTGGACTCTATTAATTTTGTCTTTCTCAGTTTCATACCTACATATAGTATTTTACTTATACTTTTCTTGTAACACTGATTTTAGTCTGTCTTATAGACAGACTTATACTATTGTAGTCAAGAGCACAGATTTGGAAGCGAGACAACATTGGTTTGTTTCTGAGTTTCACAATTACTAACTATGAGGCATTAGGCAACCTCTCTAAGCCCCAGTTTCTTTATCTGTAAAGTGGGGTGTTGTAAGAATTAAGTGAGTTATTATTCATGTACAACTCTTACAACAATGCTTGGCACATAAAAGCATTTACTCATTTATAGTTATTCTTATTAGTAGTAGGTATCATTATTATTTTAAGTAAAGAATTGCATGTCTATCCTCCCAGCTGGTGAGAACATTTCTGGAAGACTCATCTCTACCCCTACTGCAGTCAAGAGAACTAATATCGTGCTTTACAGTTTACAAAGCATTTTCACATACATCATTTCATGTGATAAGAGAATGTTCTTGACCGTAAAAAAAATGGTGCAACCACCTATCTTGGTGGTCAAGCCTGAAACATCCCTCCACAGTCAACCACCAACCCCTGTTGATGCTAACTTACAAATATTTATTATTGCCCACTGGATTCGCTCTAATGTAGATCCTCACCCTCTATTATGTGGATTACCAAAGCAGTCTTCCATTTGGCTCTTGGACACTAGTCTTTAGGTTTGTCTACTGTCCAAACCACTCTTCGCTGTAATCAGAGCTATCTTTCAAAAACATTCGTTGGACTATGTATTTTCTTGCTTAAAAGCCTTTATTAGTAGCTCCCCAATGATTGTCTTCAGCTTTATAAAGACCAACTCCTTAACACAGGCCGTTCATGATGAGGTTCCTGCTTACTTTTCTAGCCTTGCCTTTCACCACTTCCTCATCTACTCACATTCTCTGCTTCAGCTGTGCTGAGCTGTGCTTCTCCACAATGTTCCTGACAACTAGACAGTAGTTAGTGCGCGGACCTTCTTCCTGCATACCCTTCTGCCTGGCTAACTCTTCTAGCTTCTCTGTAACCACTCAAAGTGGGCTACTCGCCTGCCCAGCCAGATCTTTCAAAGTCCTGTGCATACCTTTCTATGATTGCTTTATTCAAAGATATTAAAACTGCTTATACACTTACAAATCTTTCAGTTCCCTTGAAAACATAGAGAATGTCTTATTGGTTAGCAAAGTGCCTAAATTGAAAAGTTTTTGTTAAAAGAAAGATTGAATATGATCCTCGTAACAGTGGGAAAGGTAGGCAGAGTAGAGTTTAATATCATTTTAATTTTGCATCCTCATTTTGAGTCTATGTACTAGATATCCATATGGTTTAATCATCTACACTCCCTGTATTTAAACCTTGGTTCCCCATTTATTAGGTAGGTTACTTAACCTCTCTAAGCATCAATGTCTTCATCTTTAAGACAAGAAAATTATAGTTCCCATAAGTTAAGGTTATGGGAATTCAATGAGTTGAAGTATGTAAAGTACTGTAAATAGTGCATAGCACATAGGAAATGCACTTTAATTTCATGTGCACTTTTATTTACAGATAATTTGGACACTGTAAAAGAGATTCAATGCCAAAGCCATGGTACTAGTAGGTGTGATGGCAGTATATCTAACTCAAGTCTCAAAGACCACTTACATTGCAACTTTCTTTGGTAGTTCATCAATAAATTGGTCTTAAATTTAAGAGATCTGTTATTAATGCTTTTCTTCTTCAGTCTTAGGTCTCATTTCCCTTGAGAGCTCTCTCTAGAGAACACTTAGTTTTCGCACAAATGGCGGCTTTAAAAAGCTCTTTGCCAATATAAGGCTTTGCAAATGGGGTAACCAGATGAAGGAAATAAGGATCTTCCTTCCCTGTGAATTTGCAGGTGGATTATCAAAACTCCGTCCTGTCCAGGGTGGTTCCTGCCGTAGTTCTGGATAACATAACTGGCCTCACCAGTTTCCAGTACTTTATGTTCCCATTGGGAAATCAGTACCTTGGCGTACAAAGGCATTGCGTTAGAGATGACTACAACACAGGAGCAAAAGAGAAGCCAGTAGATTATTGCCACATCTAGGGAAACATCTGAAATTTCCTCTTGGGACCCAATGATGGTCTTGTTTTCTTTACTAGAAAGGCTTATTTCAATCTCTCTTTTGTTGCTAAAAGTTAAAGCCGCTTGTAATTTTCCACTTACATTTTTACTTTTAATCCTTATCTTCTCACTCACTCTCCCTGCCTATATTTCCTCTTACTCTTCCGAAAGCATTCAGAAGAGAAATTAAAAACAAAACAAAAACAAAAACAGTGTTGCCTCTACTATTAGGGTTTAATACATAGGAATTATGCAAGCTTTCTAACTCTTACATAAATCCACGACTGCTATGTGCTGAATATGAGGAGCTCCTGAGCAGGGGACATTCCAGTGCCCCCACCTAATGGCCTTCACATTAAGGCACTAGACCTGTCTTTGCCCTTCTTTTCCTTGGCTCTACGGGTAGAAGGCAGGAAAAGCAGCGAGAGGCTTGGGGGTTGCTATTCTCTATTTGTTTCAATTCACTCTGAAGAGTAATAATCAGGTAAAATACCTTTGAAGGCATGACTTCAATTTATCTCAAGCTACATGTGTGAAACTGGATTTTCCAACATGGTCCCAGTAAACTGAAATCCCAGAAAAACCTGGGCATTATTCAAGCTCCACTTCTTGTAATGAGAAATATAAATTCTTAAACTGACAAATATATAAAAGTGTTACTGTGATGTTGAAATATCTCCAAAAAAAAATTGTGCCATTTTAT
Source organism: Panthera tigris (assembly GCF_018350195.1). NCBI lineage: Eukaryota > Metazoa > Chordata > Mammalia > Carnivora > Felidae > Panthera > Panthera tigris. Next base: position 54,280,113 of record NC_056667.1, on the reverse strand, counting down.
TCACTCAAGACTTTCCTATATTCTATAATCAGTATCTTCGATAGGGTGATATTATGTTGCCAACAGTGTTTTCTTGGGAAGAGCTGTTCTTTATTATGAAAGTGTGTCCTTCCTCCATTTTTTTCTTTTAATTTTAAGAAGTCCTTTTCTTTAAAAAAATGAGAATGATGGGGCACCTGGGTGGCTCAGTCGGTTGAGTGACGGACTTCAGCTCAGGTCATGATCTCACAGTTTGTGAGTTGGAGCCCAGCATCCGACTCTGTGCTGACAGCTCAGAGCCTGGAGTCTGCTTCGGATTCTGTGTCTCCCTCTCTCCCTGCCCCTCCCCACTCATGCTCTGTTTCTCTCTGTCTCAGAAATAAATAAACATTAAAAAAAATTTTTAAAAATGAGAATGATACTAGGTAACTTACACATATAATTCTTATTTTCCTGAATTTAAAGTTGGCAACATTGTGTAGGTTTTGAGTTAGGGGGAAAATTTTGCTGGTTGGTAAAACTGAAAAGAAGGTACACCATGAATATTAGGGACCCTGAATACAGAATCATTCGAAATTAGATCTCTCTTTTTACAGCTGAAGACTGAGTTGGATTGTAATCTTTCAGGTCTCTTCAAGTTCAAAATTTTCATAACCTGTGACTCTTAAAACATCATCAGAGTTTAATCTGAAATTTGGTTGGAACCTTCTGAAAAGCCTCTGAATGACCCTGAGACTCATCATGCTGTTTGGCAAGAGTTTGGGGAACTGTTAGCTGCCTTCCAAAGCTAGTCTTTCACCTGTGAAACATCATGTGAATGAAGCTCTATTTAGTTTCAGCTCCCCCCATTTCCTATGTTCTCCCCCTAGGAAGTCTAGATAGGTGTTTCTCTTGGTAAAAGAGACAATGCCAGGTATATTCACCATCAAGCTCCCATGCAAACCTTGGTTAGAAACACCCTTGGTTCTACATGACCTGCAACAAAGTGGTTACCTCTCCTCTGGCCTCAGGCACCTTGACTCTGCACTCCTCTGTTTTCTACCTGATAGTTGAGATTCTGCTTTGCAGTTTGAAGAACATAGGCAAATAAGTCTAAGAGGTTTGAATATGGTCAGTCTTAGCTACATTGCAGGATACAGCATGGCATATGGTTAGTCAAGGGATGGGCACACTTTTCTCAGTCTCTCTGAGTCTCAGTTTCATTATCTATAGAGTGGAGATAATTGTGATACCTACCTGACAGAATTGTTGTGAAGATTAAAAGGAGTCACACATGCCAATGCAGCTGGTCCCATGCTACGTGCTCATTAAATGTTTCCTTCCACTCTGTAGCACAGTTATGTGGGTGTTCCTCTTATCTTTCTTATTAACTGTAACCTCCCTGGGAGCATGCAACCTTTCTGAGAATATCTGTTTTTAATTAATCTGTGATTATTCCACTGTTTTGTTAACCTTGTATCCCTAGAGCCTGGCACACTGCATGGCACATAGGAAAAATTCAGGAAGTATTTGTCAAATGAATGAAGAAATGAATTTTGGCCCACCCACTGATTAAGACATTTTAGGGAAGGGGTGCTTATATTAGAATTTACTGGCAGAAATGCCCTGGGGAATCCGTTCTTACTGGTAGCTTTAAGATGTCCCTTGCCCCTTTCATAAGAGAGTGACCCTTTTTAGTTTCTTTTTCAAAAGCAGAAGAGAGACCAGTGGAAATTTCCAGGCTGGAGACTTTAGAGAGCTACCAATATTTTTATAACATACAATGTTAAAAACAATTGTACGTGTGCCCAGAAACCTTTTAAAGCATGAATACCAGCATCCAACCTTATTTGGTTTCAGAAATTTAATAAACAAGTAATACAACCCAGTCATTGTTCCTTAAAAATTAGAGATCTACAATTAATAGCAGCAAAACAAAAACATCAGCTGTGTCTAATAGGGTGGTGGAGCGTGTCATGTCTCACCGAGGAGCCAGGCAACAAGTGGGCATTGAGTTAAGGTTCCAGAGAAGAGACAAAGACATGTGGCTGGATGACAGCTCATTAAATGTCACCAAGCAGAGACTACTGAGAGAGGAGGCATGTCACCAACTACCGTTTTTCTTTTTGCCGTAGCCACATGCAAACATGTTGCGGAAAGTTCTAGTATGATTTGCAAAAAAAGTGTTAAGGTTCTCAACTCATAAATGATTCAGCGGTTCAGGAAATGACGCTGAATGACAATTAAAAAAAGTATCAATAACAGATGAAATCTGCACACTGTGTCTGAGATTTTTAATACCCTTGGAGACCCCAGATACATATTTCTCATGCTGTAGAGCACTAATGTCTTTAAGGGTCATTACAGTCACCTCGGCTCACATTCATTTTTCTCCTCCCTCCTTCCCACGGGTTAAAGGGGAACAGTTGTTGTTGCTGCTGTGACAGGTTAGAGATGAGGTAAGTGTGAGATTAGAAGCCACATAGAGCTCGTACTTACTGCTCGCTTGGAAGTGAAGAGTTTCTTGACATCGCCTTCGGTGACAAATCATAGTCGCTATCTGATCGGTAGAGAAAGGACTCTCTCCGCTGGCTGTGCCCGGGAAAGGTGGCATGGAGCACCAACCCAGAGGAAGAGCTGGCCTGGGGGTCCAGTGGGCTCCGACCTGGGGAAGGGCCATTTTCCACATCAAAGCTTAAGAGAAAGCAAAAAACTCTGGTCACATAACCATGGAGGAGGGCATCTGACATACACAGACATGAAGAACTAGTGTGTGCCAGGCACTTGACATAAAATTCCACACTTTATGCACAATTTTAATCTTCCAAACAGCTCTGAGTTGCAGTCATTATTATTCTCATTTTGTATGAGGGAAACAGTCCCACAGAAGCCCAGTCATCAGTAAATAATAAAGGCAGGATTTGAAGCCTAATGCAAAGCCCCATGGCCTTTCAGCAGCAAGAACAACTTTGACAAATTCAGAATAGGAGCCAACCATGAAATAACTTGGTGATAATAAGCAACTCCAGAGACCGCATCTAACACAGCTCTAGGTGTCAGACACGAAACTATCACTTAAATGAGTCTTCGTAGCTGGGAGACTTCTTTGTGCCATAAATAAACATCATGGTCTATTAAGGATACAATATGCATATTTCTCAATGTTTCAGGAACAAAGTGCTATCCTGAAAACATTCACTGGCTGATTAGACGGGAGGCCCAGTCTGAGACTTAATAGTCACATGCAAGTTTAACCACAGAAAATGATTTAATTAATCTGATAATGCCAATTACCCTCCGGGGCTGCAGAGCTTTATGTCTTGGGGAGGATATGGTCAGTGGCTCCAGTATAGGAGAGCCCTTAAGGTTTCTGATCAGTCTGCTCCCCCTAGGAAGGTACCCTGAAGCCCAGAATTAGTTGAACAAGCTCTGATCAATGAACATACAGACGGGAGCAGTAGAGATTACGTCTCTTGTTTTCTCTCCCCCTCTCTTGGTATTACCATAGGTACTGTCTCCTTCCCATGCTCTCCATCATCCCTATTCATTTTCCCTGGAAGCACTACCTCCTTTAGCCTCAAAGTGACAGTAAGGCTCTCGCCTACCATTTCTCTAGACCACTCACTGGTCTCCAGTTAAAGCTCTGCAGAGAGGTATTGAAGAAGGTGTGAGGCTGAGAATGTTCTTTCTTCTGAGTTAGACTATAATAGTGGGCTTCCTTTATATTCATCCAGCTGCCATAATTTATTTCTACACTCATGGTCCTTTTTTTTTCTTTTTTACTAGTTCTTACAATCTGCTCTCTTGGGGTGAGGTTTATATTTCTTTAGTTTATAAATTGCTTTCTGATCTATTATCCCACTTACCTCTCATAACCACTCTGGGAAGGATATAGTATGACCCCATCCTACATTTGAGGAAAATGAGGCTTAGAGAGATTTTAAATATTTGCTCAAGGTCACATGCTAGTACCTTGTAGAGCAAGTTACCGGAAGACCAAGTCTTCCAACTCTTTCTCTACAACCCCAGACCTCTCTTATCACAGAGTATCAGAATGGCTTGCTGGCTGGCTGAGTGCAATTTTTCTTCGGGATTCAAACAAAATTTGTGTTTGGTATGTAGACAGTCAGATGATGAACGACCTTAGCTGTTATCCTGAATGGAGACAGGAGAGCAGCAAATTACCCTGAAGCTATAGGTTTCCTTGAAACTGGAAAGAAGAAATAACAGAATGCAGGGTTATAATGCTTCCCTGGAGACCATTCTGAGAAGCTGCTTTTAGCCAACCTACAAACTCCAGGTGTCCGATAAGAAGCAGCAGGTGAGAATCTCTGGTTAAAAGGACAAGAAAGGGCCATAACAACCCAATATGTATTTGGACTTTCAAGGCACCTGTGCGTGGATTTTCACAGCAGGATGATGGTCTGGGATGGGGCTGCCTTTCAAAGACTGCAGGCAAGCAGGCAGGTGGGCAATCACTCACACACGCCAGCTTGTTTCTCTGTCTGCCTAGAAGCAGAGCTATGTTGTAAGCCAACTACATCGCAGCGAGTGAAAATCTAATGAAAGCTGACTTGCAAACTTTCCTTGGGTGAGATCTATACTAGTTGTTGGGCAGAACAACAACAACAACAACAACAAACCCCAAAAAAACCAAAACCAAAACCAAACCAAAACAAACAAAAAAACACTCCTTTGTGGATAAGGGCTCCTTTGTGCCACCCAGATCCTGTGGAATGGGCAGGTCCTGATGATTGCTCTGAACTGTTCTTAAGGACAAAGAGGGGAGTTATAGACGGGACTACATAAAGCTTAAGAGTGGGCATGAGCTTTGAAGTTTCATGTATATTCACGTTATTCATTTGGGATGTATCTGTTCAGCCTTGATGCATATGAAAACATTAAAATGCTTTTGAAACACTTGGCAGCCAGCCATTGCCCCAGGCCCTCCAGAAGTTGCTGGTCTCCCTGGTGATCCAGTAACTAAAAAGTTGGTGTCTGGAACAGCAGAGGTCTCTAGCTTTTAGCACTATGGCCTGCACCCATTTAATTGGTCAGTGTCCATGCAGTACCAGTCATTAAACATTATGACTGTGTGTTCCTGTGCTAAAACATTAGACAGGCACCATGTACATGTGACTACCAAACTCTTAGAACTTTTTCCATTGAGGGTTTCTGCCAGGGCTCACTCTGCCCTATTTTCTGCTGGAGGCATTCCTAGTGGGCAGAAAGCTTAAGTCAAGGCATTACCCTTAAAGTATATGTCACAAGGCATTCTGTCCCCAGTTAGTATCCAAGAAGACTGGTCTTACTAGGTAAGCAGGGACTAGACGCAGATACCCAAACTCTCTCCATGATGCTCTCTTTTGGTTTTGTTTTGTTTCTGTCTTTATTCTTTACCCTGCCCAAACTCTATAAACTCATAGAAGAGCCTGCTGGAATTCAGAAGAAGCCAGGGACGAATTCTCTGGTGCAAAGAAGCAGTCTCAGGGAGACAAACGGCCTTTCATATTCCCCGAGGCACTGTTTCAAAGCAACCAACACAGATGTACAACTTAGGAACAAACATGAATCACCAACCAGACACCAGTCCCAGTCACAGCAAAATTAGCGGGCAGACATCACAATACATCCCGCAGATCCAGGGTGGGAGGAGGGGTGTGGGCAAGGAGAAGACTGAGGACAGACTTAACAAGCAAAATGAATAGACCACACAAACTGAAACACAATTAGGGAGAAAATGGAATCTAAAATATCAGAAACAAACACATAAATGGAAGAATTAATTTAGGATAAATTATTTAGGATAATTTTTTTTGTCTTAAGCCCTAAGCAGGACACACATTTCACCTTTAGGCTTCTTAATATTAAAAGATCATTATAACAGTAGTGTAAGCATCTTATATAAAGCATAGACACTAGAGGGAAAAATACCACGTTTATTAGTAGTTTAGTATGTTTCCTTCTGAATATTATTCCTGTAGGCTTGGATGATTTTTTTACAAGTATTTTTCATGTACTGCACAGTTTCTGGAATTATCATTTTCCATGCCCTGGAACTTGATGGTTCACCCAGAAGCTGTGCCATACTCTCCTATGCATTTTCCCTACTGTTGGCCATCGTACTTAAGATCTCAAATAACATTGTAGTTGATATCTTTGACCTTATAGCTACTTTAGTATTCACATGAGGTCACTCAGAAGTTTCAGACAGATTAAGTGAGTTTCTGAATATTTCACTGAACCTCCCTTGAAGGGGCTGCCCATATCCAGGACACGGACTGAAAGAGTATTGCCTTTTTTCTAGGACCAGAGACAGTCCCAGAACTGCTCTCTCATGTCCAGGATTCTGTGTGTTTCCTCCCTCCTGACCTGCTTGTTTCTCCCTGACTTGGCTGATCACCCTGGACTGAATCAATAGCTTGTTGTCTAAGTCTGAATATTTTAACAACTGTCTCCTCCTTGGTATCTAGACTTCTCAGCTTCTTGAGCCGGACTGATGGTAGCAGATGACACTGTGGGTATAAAGTGGTGCTCCCTGAAACTGGGTGGCCCTTCTCACCACTGTCTCCGTTAAATTGCTATCTCCCAAATGCAGCTCATGGAACCTCCTCCGACAAGTTTTCTCTGACAGTGAGGCCCCAGTTTGATGTAAACACCTGTTCCTCCTCTGTGCTCTCCTAGACTCCTTTACTGCAGTACTTGATCACAGCACTTGTAGATCTCTACTTAATTCTTTCGTTATTTAGCTGATTCCCAATAGATTCTTATTTCCCAGAAAGAAGGGACCCAATATTACTCACTTTTGTATCCCAGGCTCTGCATCAGAGCCTTGTAAATAATAGATCCTCAAAAGATGTCGGCTGAACCAATTAAAGAACACTGCAATTTACTGCGAAATGTTTCCCCTCTCCCTTCCCACTTCCTGCCTCCTCACTCTCATCTCCATTCCCACCAACATGGGTTTTTGATGTTTCTTTCCAAAGAGTCTATACAGATGTGGCAGTGACTTAATTGATAAGTCTTGTAAGGCAATGATCTAAGAATAAAATTAAATAAAAGGAAGTAATACAATAAAGTAAAATAAAATGAAATAAAATGAAATAAAATGATATAAAATAAAATAAAATAAAATAAAATAAAATAAAATAAAATAAAATAAAATAAAATAAAATAAAACAAAACACACTTCTATGTTCTCCCGGAACAAAACAATCTTATGTAGAAAAATCCCTGCCTTAGATATTTGAGATGGTGACATCTTCACACAAACCCTATAATAGGAAAAGCTCTCCCATGCCAGTTTCTGTTTGCCATCCTCTCATCTCCTTCTTTTTAATAAAAGCAAGACTCTTTTCTCTGCCCTGCACTTTCTCTGCTGGCGGTTTCATTCCCTGGGAATGCATGCAAAGCCAGGCCCGAGCTGGTGCAGAAAGGGAGCCAGCAGATGGCAGAAGACAGCTGCAGCTTCCTCAGGCTGCACCTCCCAGCCTCCAACAGCAGCAGGTGGGGCTGCTTGCCAGTCTCCGAGGGAGAATGTGACTGAGGCCTTATTCATAAGCCTGGGAGGAAAAATCAGGGATAAAGAACAGAACCGCAAGGTCTACATGAAACCTTTTATTAAACTAAGAGAAGCTCTACTTCCAAGAATTCAAGCTAAGCCAGGTGATTGCAGAATTGCCTGCAATTGTTCCCAGGGTGGTTGTTTCCTGCCCCCGCAATTACTGTGCATACCCCAATTTCTGTTACAAAAATTCACGAAACAACATCCAACAAATAATTCATTTCGGAATCAGAGGAGACTTTTCTCTTTCCGCTCAGTCCTTCTCGAGTTGAGTCTCTGGCTTATTGTGATAAATAGCCCCACTGTAAAGATGGTGAGCTCTCTAAAAAAGGTTTAAATTTATAGGTCAGCACAGTAGCTCACCACCATTTGGGGAGAGTGCCCCACTGTCTCAATTTTGTGTTCCTTCCTTCCTTCCTTCCTTCCTTCCTTCCCTCCCACCTTCCTTCCTTTCAAGTTTATTTATTTTGAGAGAGAGAGAGAGGCAGAGAGAGAGAGAGAGAGAGAGAGAGAGAGAGAGAGAGAGTATCCCAAGCAGGCTCTGTGCTGTAAGTGAGGAGCCCAATGTGGGGCTTGAACTTCCAATACGCAAGATCATGACTTGAGCTGAAATCAAGAGCCAGACACTTAACCGATGGAGCCACCCAGGCGACCCTTTGCATTTCTTTCTTAAAAATTTACTCACTGAATATCTCATACATCACTGAATTTTTATAACTCCAGAAGGCAAATTCTCTTCTTCTCATTTCAAAGAGGAGAAAATGGAGGCTCCAAAACGTGAAACTTCATTTGAAAAATTCTAAAATGTGATCTCCTTTAATTACACTGTACAGTTTGTGCCCAGGGGTCTCTCTTCCCATGTCCCCATGACCCTTCTTGATCCCAGAATCTACCACACTGGATTGTATTCCTCTGTTTACTTATTTCTTCCACATCACCAGACTGTGACCTTGAAGCAGGGACTAAGCCTCATTTCTTTTGTATTCCTGTTGCCTATAACTGAGTTTCACACCAGAAGGCATATAACCAGTGAATGAATGGGAGGATCTCACCGTTTATGTTTCTCCTCTGACAAAAAGCTTGTTCTATCTGGATTAAAACCTCTGGCAGGTGAAGACTTCTGAGAAATCCCTCAGTGGATTAATTGGTTCCTCTTTACCCATACTCGCACCCCCCCCCACCCCCACCTCCCGACATGATCCCTGGAACTCCATCCCAGGAGTTTTGCCTTTTGAAAACGTTTGTGTCTAGGTTTGTGTATGCATAGATGGTGGTAGTTTATCTTTGAGAAAATGCCAGAACTTCTTCAAAGTTCTGTTGGAAAATATTTCCATCAATTGTACTCAGAAATTAGCATCTTCAAATGCTTGCTTATAGTTTCAATAAAAATAAACATACTTAGGTTAGCCATCACCTCAGTGTGATATCTGGTCCCTGTAGATGGGCAAGGTGCATGGGGGCATCCATTCTTACCCACAGTGACAGTGACCCACCTTTATACAATTAATAGTGGCAGGATGCCAGTCCTAGATTTTTAAAAAAATTTTAAAGTTTATTTATTTATTTTGAGAGAGAGAGGCACATGTAGGGGAGAGACAGAGAGAGAGGGAAAGAGAGAGAATCCCAAACAGGTTTCACACTGTCAGTGCAGAGCCCAATATGGGGCTCAAACTCACGAACCATGAAATTATGACCTGAGCCAAAATTAAGAGTCAGAGGCATAACCAACTGAGTTACCCAGTTGCTCCTGCCATCCTAATTAAAAAAACTTTTTTTAATGTTATTCATTTTTGGAGAGAGAGAGAGAGAGAGAGAGAGAGAGAGAGAGAGAGAGAACGCATGCGCAAGTGGGGGAGGGGCAGAGAGAGAGGGAGACACAGAATCTGAAGCAGGTTCTAGGTTCCGAGATGTCAGCACAGAGCCCGATGTGGGACTCAAACTCATGAACTGTCAGATTATGACCTGAACTGAATTTGGACACTTAACCAACTGAGCCACCCAGGTGCCCCCTCCAGTCCTAATTTTTAATGAAGGATTTAACTGTGCAAAATCACAGCCAGTGTGATGCAGAGCCCATGTCCTAGCTGCAGGTAGGCAGAACTCCTCTGGCCATAGTTACAGGAGAATATTGCAGCTCTTCCCCGAGAAGCCAGTGCCAAAGTCTGTGACTTCCCTCCCATAGGGTAGGAAGGAGAACTATGATATTCGGCTCATCTGAATTCTAGAAGCGGCTTCCCACTGCCTTCTTTTCTTCCTAGGGGCTTTGAAAATTACATTCATGGCAATAATCCAAAATTGCTTTCCCCACAGAGAGGTTTAACCAGAGGTAGCAGAGTAATGCTGAAGAGCTCTGGGATTCTGGAGATCTGGCTTCCAGTTCCGGCTCTGTGAGGAAGCAACTGGAATTAAACGGAGACTCCCCATATCCTGACCTCCACACCGTAGTCTTTCTCCCCTGAGGTGAACGAAGACAAGAATGAGTAGAAGATCTCTGACGCATGTCTGAGATTAGACATCTTACAGACATTTTGGAGATGGAAGAAAGACTGGTTCTCAAGTGAGGCTTGATGTGATTTTATATTGTTAATGACCATTCATTCATTCATTCATTCAATGCCCACTATAAAATAAGGTACTGTTCTAGGCCTGAGAATGCTGCAATGTGCAGGACAGACAAGGTCCTTGTGGGGAGGTAGGGACAATAAATAAATCAAGTAAGGTAATATCAGATAGTGATAACTGCTATGATGAAAATAAAACATAACAGTGTAGAAGACACATATGGAGAAGAGTGTTTCTTTAGTTTGGGTGGTCAGCAGACCCACTCTATAAGCCACAAAGGTGGTCTCCTGCTCTACACCAGGGCACGACCCCATCTTTCCCACATGGTATCACTTGAGTTGAGATCTTATGGAGGTATTGGGAAAGTCTATCCTTGGATTCTTTCTGACCTCCATTTCTGTCCCCTTTTTAGCCAAAGAATTCAGTCAGATGATACTTGTGTTTGAATTTGGTGCCATTTATTAAGCTAGTGAATTAATTTTCTTCATCCCTGCGCCATTTCTGAGCTGAGTTAGTTGCTCCATTATCTCATATGGCTATACTTGTCTTAATATCTATGTATCTTCACCATAGCACTTGTCTGGCCTAACTGTTAGAGTCTGCCTCCAAACTGCTGTGTTCCTCAAGAACACAGAACATATTTTTCCTACTTTTTCACCTCATTGCTAACGGCCATGTCTGTCAGAGTAGGGGTACTTAATACATTTCTGATGGATATGCCAATGAAGGAATGAATGATTTGGGACCAAGGAAATTTTACCAGCTCTCCTTGATACCCATCATAGATAACACAGATATACTTCTCCAACAAGAAGCGATGTGCGTGGTGTGGGGACACCAAACTGTCTTCTGCTCTCTTCTGACCCCTAAAGCTAGCTGACCCCTAAAAAGTCAGTCTAACTGACCCCTAAAAGCTAGCTCCATAAAGAAGAAACGGGTTTGCTACCAAATGTCACCTGCAGAGAGGGCTGGAATACCTTACATAGGGTACTGAGCCCAAGAAGAAGGCAAAGGGTCCTATTTGGTAGCAGTCACCCCTATCACTTGGTGTTGACAGTGTCAGAAATAGAAGTGCCAAGAATATTCCTCTTAATGTTTTTTTTGTTTGTTTGTTTGTTTGTTTTTGTTTTTTTTGTTTTTTTTGTAGAAAGCTTTAATATTGCTGAGGAAAGTTGCAACTTCTTTCTTTTAGTTGTTGTTTGAGATCCTTTCTTGGGTCACAAATGTTTCGCCAAAGAAATGCATAAACAAAAAAAGTAATATCAATGCTTCATTTTTCTAATGAGATTATAAGATGGGGTCACTTTAAAAAAAAGCCTTTCTTTTCAAAAGCTAGGGAGAGTATTGTAATGTGATCCTTTAATAACTTCACATTGGGCTGTTTCTGTGTTATATGATTCGATGCACAAGGAAAACAAGATCAATCCTATCTCATAATTATAAGAACATGATTTCTAACAAGTTTGCAAAGTGTTCTGTCAATATATTTCCAGGTAAAAAAATGATTTTCAGAAACGTTAATGTTGTAAGGTAAGTATGTGTTTCTTTCTGTGTCCTAATCATGGCTGAAATTTCACAAACCTACTCTCAGATTTTCATCCACTTAAATCTCATAAGGGTTAGGACAACTCTTAGCAGTAATGGTCACTTTCTATAGGGCAGTGATTCTCAGGAAAGGTAGGGGTCCCCCAAATGAGAACAATTTTGTGCGGGAATGTATTTTGTATGTGGACTATACAAAGGGGGTTGAGGGGTACCAAGATTGAGAACTTACTACTCTGTATTGCTGCTGCTCTAAGTTGCATTTGGGGTATACAAATTTCCTAATAGCTCAGTATTTTCCAGCCTCCATTTTCCATCTTTTCTAAAAGATTATCATAAAAGATATTCACATAGTCTCTTAACTGGATATAAATACTCCCATTTATACATTTGGTAGCCCTACCCAAAATAAAATCTGTTAGTTAAATTATTTATTTAAAAATATTATGTCAGCTTCCAGTGGCTCGAAGGCAACTGAAATTCCCTTCAAGAGAAATGATCCTGATCTGGAAAAACCAGTTCTTACCCAACCAGTGATGGCTTCCAGAAATTGTTGCTTTCTTTAATAAGTTCTCAGATACCATCTGGAAATCAGTTCTAGAATTCTGCTTGATGTCTATAGCAAGATAGTGTAGATAAATGGTCACTTAGCTCATTGATATATACTCCAGTGATGGGGGACATGTTAATCCCATGAAATAGTGAATTTCACTTTTGGATTGATTTAATCATTTACGGCTTAGGCCAGAAAACTTGAATTAATTTTAATCTTTAGCCCAAACCTCCCCCACCCCCATCCACTTACTCAACCAATCTCCCTCACTGTGCTAAATGGACCTGCCATCTACTCAGTTGAATCATCCACAATTTACCTCTTTCTTCAAATCCCCTTCGTCTTTTTCAGTTGGCCAAGGAGGTCTACCCATCCTATATCAAAACTACACACTTTAGTTTTGCTGCTACCATGGTTTAAGTGCATTAAAATCTCACTTAAATTAGAATAGCCACCCTATGAATCTCCGTGCTTCCACTTTTGCCCAATCCTCCAAATTCTGCTCCATATAACAGGAAGGGCAATCTCTTAACATAAAAATCAAATCATGTCATTGCTTTTAGAATAAAATCCAACCTCCTTACGATGGATTCCAAGTCCCTATATAATCTAGTCCCTGCCACCATGCATGTGTGTGTGTTTTGTTCACTGGCATATTTTCTTTGCTTTGAATACTCTGGCTCACAGAAAGTACTGAATAAATATTTGTTAAATTGATAAATAAATGCTGGTCTCTCTGCTTGTTCTCTCCTCTCTTCTTTGCATGGTTGTCTTCTCATTCTTTAAGCCTTGGATTAACTTAGCTACTAAAAAATATTCCTTCCCCAACCCATTATTTGTTAGGGCCCCTTTTCTTCATAGCACCTATCACAACTTTTTGCTCTATCTATTTGTATGCTCATTATTTTTAAATTGTCTTCCTCTCTCATTAAACTCTAAGGTCTAGGAGGGTTGTCTGTTGTATTTACCAATGCATTAACTAGTACCTGGCACTGGGCCTGAGACATACTGCTAGTTCAGAACTAATGTCTGTTCGATAGATTAATGAATGAATAACTGAGTGCGTAGTATATTAAACACTAACAATCATCTCAGTGATTCATAGCAGACTCATCATTTTGTTATTTAAAAATATATATTTCTTTATAAGAAGAAGAGCCCATTTGTTGACTTTCTATCATAGGGACAGCTCCCACACTACTCCTAAGGAAGCTCAAATTTTAAATTTCGATAGAGGTAAAAACTTGTTATAGCATTTCTTGCAATTATTACTCTGGGCTTATTTCAGAAAATTAGACTAGTTTTCAGATCAAGTTTCACAAGTCATTGACCTTTCAGGAAGAACTACAAGGAGTTGTTGAGGTCTGCATGGAGGCTGCATGCCTGGTTCTAGGCTGTGAAATGCCATTACTTAATTCTTCAAGAACTGCATATTTTTAAAAATAATTTTTATTCTCTTGAGAACAAGTAGGCTATATATCTCCTTTTTGGTGGAGGTATGGGGGTGGAAGGAATGGCAGATTGGTTTGCTATAAACTCAAATAATAATCACAAAATTGGAAATCACTGCCTCAGCCTCCAGTCTACTGAGCACTTAATAGCATTTACATCAGTTAACATCTGGCCTCTAAATGTTATCAGTCTTAAACACTGCACCTGCAGACAGCCTGGCATTTGAATTTTAAAAATGTTCTTTTAGGAAGGAAGGAAGGGTGAAAGAAGGGGGGATAAGAGAAAGGAAAATCGGAAAAATGTGATCCCAGAATGGTTTCTTTTTGACTCAGGCGGTAAAGCTAAGAAAAGTTACACGTTCTTTCCTCATAGGTATTGAGCACTTACAATGTGCCAGGCCACATATTCAGTGTTGGGTATATACTAACTCATTTCATTGCTAGGGTCACTCTGTGGGGAAGTTGTTCCTCTGATTCTACGGATGTGACAACTGAAGTTCAAAGGGTTTAAATAATTTGCTGAGGATCACTGAGCTATTAAATAGTGGATCTTGGATTTAAACTTGGAAATCCGGTTTGATTGTATCCATTAACAGATCAATCGACTCACCCACATCAGTAAACATCTGCTCGGTCTTTCCTCTTGTTAACATAGATAAATTTTCATGATTGTATCTGAAGCCAAACCTTCTGTTGTGAGCCCTATTCACAGACTGTGCTACTGCGTCATCATTTTCCATTTTGCACATCAGCAAACAATGAAAATGTAAAAAAATTCATATAAAACAAACCAATCCACAAACAAAAAATAACAACCAAAAAGACTTCCACCAGACATATGAAAACGGAAAGAATTCATCACCAGCATACCTGAAGGATAAGAAATGTTAAAGGAAATCCTTCGGGCAGAAGGAAAATGATACCAGATAGAAATAAGTATTTCACAAAGGAATAAAGGGTGGTTTTTTTTTTGCTTCCTTTAAGAATCTTTTCAAAATACAATTTACTGAAGATAAGAAATAAGAAATAATAACCATGTATTGTGAGGCTTATAATGTACATAGAAGTAAACCATATGACAATGACAAAAAGAGTACAAAGGCAAAGAAGGAAGAATGAAAGTATATTGTGGGAAGGTTCTTATACTATATGTGAAGTGGTATAATATTGCTTGAAGGTAGACTGGGATAAACTAAAGATTTACACTAGAAACACTAACGTAGCCATTAAAATAAAAAAAAAAAAACATGAAGAGCTTTACCTAAGGAAATACAAAAGGAAGCATAAAACACTTATCCAAAACAGCAGAAAAAGAGAGAAAAGCATATAATGAACAGATAGGATAAATAGAAAACAAATAGCAACATGGTAAATATAAACCTAACCATGTTAATAATCTCTTTAAATGTAAATAGTCTAAACATCGCAATTAAAAGGCAGATGACCTAACGGTATGCCGCCTGTAACAAACCACTGTAAATATAAAAACACAAGTTAAAGAACAGGGAGTGGAAATAAGCATACCATATAACACTAATCAAAAGAAATCTAGAATGGCTATATTAATATAAGAACAAGTAGATTTCAGAACAAAGATTATTATTAGGAATAGAGGGTAATTTCATAATGATAAAGGAGACAATTATAAAGAAGACATAACAATTCTAACAATTTATGAAACAGAATTTCAAAATACATGAACAAAAAAACAAAAAGAAAAGCAAAAGAGGACAAATAGAATAATCAAGAAGTATAGTCTTGTTAACTGATTGAACCAATAGAAACCCAATAAGGATATAGAAAACTTGAACAACACTATCAATTTGACATAACTGACATTGATACAACACCACACAGAACAACAGCTGACTACACATTGTTTTCAAGTGTACATAGAACACTTACCAAAACAGACAATATTCTAGGCCATAAAACAAGTATCAGTAAGTTTAAAAAAATCCAAGCCATAAAAAGTATGTTCTCTGATCAGAGTGGAGTTAAATTAGGAATCAATAACAGAGAGATCTCTAGTAAAGCTCTAAGTATTTGAAACTAAACATTCTAAATAAATCATGGTTCAAAGAAAAAATCAAAGGAGAAATTCGAATTTTGACTAATTGAAAATATTACATATCAGAATCTGTGGGATATAAGCTAAAGCAGTACTTAGAGGTAAATCTGTAGCACTAAATGCCTTTATTAGAAAAGAATAAAATAAATAACCTCACTTTCTAGATTCAATTAGAGAAATAAAAGCAAATAAAACCCAAAGTAAGCATAAGGGGAAAAAGGGTAAGAATGGAAATATTATAGAGGAAGAGAGAGAGAATCAATGAAGACAAAACAGGTTCTTTGTGTAAATATGACAAACTTCAAGTCAAATTTACCAGGAAAAAAAAGAGAAGATGCAAGTTAAGAATATCAGGCATGAAAGAGGAGACATCAGTACAGATTCTAAAGATATAATAAAAATAATAAGGAACTATTATGAGCAACTTTATGCCAATAAATTCTACAACTTAGATGAAATGGATAAATTCCTTGAAAAACAAAAACTACTAAAACTCACTGAAGAAGAAAGAAATAACATGAAGAGGCCTATACCTATTACAGAAGTTGAATGTTTTTAAAATTTAAACCATTTCACACACACACACACACAAACCCTGCAAGCCCAGATGGCTTTTCTGGTGAATACTGCCAAAAATTTAAAGAAGAAATAATACTAATTCTACATACCCCTTCAGAAAGTTGAAAAGGAAGGAATACTTCCCAACTAATTGTTTCAAGTCAGCATATTTCTGATATCAAAATCAAAGACAACTCAAGAAAAGAAAACATACAGATCACTTCCCCCATAAATACACATGAAAAAGCTCTTAACAGAATTATAGTAAATCTAATCCAATAATATATAAAGTGGTTGACACATGATGATCAAGTGGGGGTTATTCGAGGAATATAAGGCTGTTATAACACTCAAAAGACAATCAAGGTAATTTCCCATATTAATAATAATAATAACCAAGATCATTTCAGTGGGTGCAGAGAAAAACATTTGACAAAATCCCATATCCATTCCTGGTAAAAAGTTCTAGAAAACTAGCAATAGTGGGGACATTTCTCAACCAGGTAAAGGGCATCTATGAAAAAGCTAACATCTAACATCACACTTAAGAGTGAAACACTGAGCTATTTCCCCTTAAAAGTAGGAAAAAAGTAAGAATGTCTGTTCTCACCACTTAAAGTGAACATTTTACTGGAAGTTCTTAGTGCAGTAGGCAATACATTATATCTATATCTATATCTATATCTATATCTATATCTACATCTACACTAAAAAGGAAAAAGTAAAATTATCTCTATTCATAGGTGATATGCCTGTCTATGTAGATTCACTGCAGCTTTGTTATCCTAAAAAATGGAAACAACCCAAATGTAACAGGTGAATAGGAACACAAGTTGTAGCCCATTCATGCAATGGAATACCACTTAGCAATAAAAAAGAACAAACTATCAATACCTGCAACAATATGGATTAATCTCAAACTAATTATTCTGGGTAAAAGGAGGTAGATCAAAAGAGTACTTATTGTATGGTTCCATTTATCTAAAATACTAGAAAATAAAACTACAGTGACAGCTCATCAGTGATTTTGCGGGGATGAAGGGCGGTACCAGGAGGGTTGGGAGGAACTGCAAAAAGAAACTTTTGGGTTTGATGGATATGAATTATCTTAGAGGTAGCAATGATTTCATGGGTGCATATGTGTCCAATTTTACACTTTAAAAAGTAAACTTTTTGCATGCTATTTGTACCTAAATAAAGATTTTTTTTAAAAATGGACTTGTGATTACTCCATGCTGTCCTCCACTTATTGCTTATTTTTTCTTTTTCTTTTTCTTTTTTTTTCTTTTGTAGTCTTTTAAAAGCAAAATTCTTCAAGAAGTTGTCTTCACTTGCTGTCTCCACTTCCTTAACATCTATGTTCTTCTCAACACAGTATAATTAGGATTTGGTTTACAGTACTTCATAGGAAATCCCTTTTGTTGAGATCATTAGGATCCCACGTCTTGCCCAAACTAACAATCAATTCTTACTCACCATCTTTCTCAAAATGTCATGAGCATTTGACATGTTTATCCTTCTCTTATTTTGACTTTTTAAAAAATTTTTCATTCATTTTATATTTTGTATCAGTTCCAGCACATAATTATAAAATAACCGAGGTTAACACAGGCCCATGTGCAAACAAGTGAGAATGTGACCCCACCATATTTCGGGCACTGAGCATCGCCACGGTTGTCCACTTTGATCAGGGTTTAATATATGTGGGATGTACAGGCATCCAGAAGCTCAGAGTGTAAACATGGTTTCATGTTAGCAATAGCCATAAGATACTCTGGTCCTAAGTGTTTTCTGTAAGTTGTTTCATCCTGAAGGTTAGCCAAACATGCAGTGTCATCACTGAAAAGCAGATCCTTGTTTGAGGATTTAAACAACTGGAACATCTTGTATTCAAACCCATTTCTTCCAAAGAGCTCCTGTTGGTTGAAGAGAATTCTGTGAACAAAATCTGCCTTACGTTTCCTTGAGATCACAGCATGTTTACAGGAGGGTGATGCATAGGGGCACATGTACCCCAATGTTTACAGCAGCACTTTCAACAATAGCCAAATTATGGAAAGAGCCTAAATGTCCATCAACTGATGAATGGATAAAGAAGATGTGGTTTATATATACAACGGAATACTATTTGGTAATGAGAAAGATGAAATCTGGCCATTTGCAGCAACGTGGATGGAACTGGAGGGTATTATGCCACGTGAAATAAGCCAGGCAGAGAAAGACAGACACCATATGTTTTCACTCATATGTGGATCTTGAGAAGCTCAACAGAAGATCATGGGGGAGGGGAAGGGGGAAAAAAAGTTACAGAGAGGGAGGGAGGCAAACCATAAGAGACTCTTGAGGACTGAGAACAAACTAAGTTTAGATGGGGGTTGGGGGAGAGGGGAAAGTGGGTGATGGGCAGGGAGGAGGGCATTTGTTGGGATGAGCACTGGGTGTTGTATGGAATCCAATTTGACAATAAATTATATTTAAAAAAAAAGGCTGACTAGATCTCTGGATGTGAAAAGACTCCTTCAAATTCATGTCTTCCATGCTGACTATTTTGACTTTCAGGATATTACCTTCTCCTGGTTTTCTTCCTAGTTCATTGGCCTGCCTAGATCCTTCATCTGTCCCCAAATTCTACATGTTGGAGAATCCTGGGACTCAGCTCTCAACCTTGTTTTCTTTATATTATTCAGGTGATTCTAGGTGATTTTATCATTGCATTTATCATGGTATAAAATACTATTTCTTCACCAATGATTCCCTTGACTCCCTAATGTGTTTAAAATGATGACAACTACAGGAAGAATATGATGAATGGTTAAGAGGCTCATAATCTAGACAAAACTGGAAATCTCAAGAACAGCAAAGGCAGTTTAAAGGGCAAAGGCCTGAAAATGTGGGAGAGATGCCAGGTGCTGCCGGAGAGGCTCTCAGACTGTGTTTTCCAGTACATTCAAAACACTGTCTGCACTGCTTTTGTACATCACTGCCCTCAGCTCTGGTGGTAATTTTATGTAAAATGCATCCAATTTCTATAAAACTACTTAGCATTGATTTTGCATCTGAAGAGTTTCAGAAACGTCACCATTCCAAAAATAAATGGTATCATGATTCTATTAGAGCTCAAGGAAAGTCTCCAGGCTTTACTATTCTTTGCCATTATTTTTAGAAATTAAATCTTCCTGTAATCTAAGCCCAATGTCTCTGAGCAGATCACAGCTTGCTCTTCATCAGGGTAGACAGCCATCCTTTGCATTCCCTAAAGGTGGGACTAGTCAATCTTGGGGGATGGCCTCACCATTACAGAATCCTTAGGGAACTATGAGGTTCTTTTACCTCACACTTGGCCTTCACATGGAGGATGAAAACCCTAAGTCACTATGACAGGCTTTAGCTTTTCTTTCCAGAGCAATCTTTACAGAAGATATATATATATATATATATATATATATATATATATATATATATATATATATATATATATATATAGTATTGGCATTTTGAAGTGAACAGAGAAGTCCTTTTTAACCAATGTGAATTCTTTATCTTCTTCAGATATCAATTCTTATTCATGATCTTGTTATTTTGGAAAGAGCATTGTTCCTTTACAAATTCATCTTTTCAATAACAGAAACAATGACTGCCTCCAAATATAAGTAGTCGAGGAAACCCAATTGCAAAGTAGTGTCTTCCTTTCAATTGCTTTTCCTACAACCCTGTCTTTTGACTGACTCACTCACAGTGAAACGAGTCACTTGAAGGGCCGATTTATTTGCTAGAGGTGTCCCGTGAAGATTTCATCTCAGTTCTGTCAATAATCCCATTTCCTCATTTTATCTTTTCACAACCAATTCTTTCAACATGGATTTCCTCTTTAATAATCCAATTATCTCAACTTACTGGTAAATTACCCAGTCTAACCAAAACATCAGATTCAGTAATCAAAAGGACAGAGGGCTCTTCAAACGGTGTTTCTGACTCACATATTTCTGACTCACAGATGGATGTACTATGTTCTGTGCCACCTCAGTAATATGGCATTACTTGGACAAATAAAAAACACAACCTTATGCAGCCTGTTCTTACATATTTTCCTCTCAATTTTATAAATGAGTCACTTAACTTCAATATTCTTCAAATATTTTTCTTTATTTTATTTTATTCTGAAATGTGACCATTCTACTCTAAACAAGGAAGCCATAAAACTCATTCCATTTTTCATACAGGTTTTACAATTTTACAAATACACAATTTCCATGCCACTTTGACTATTTTAACGGAAATAACAGATGCTTAAGGTCATTTTTTATTGAATATAAATGGGAGCAACTCTTATTCTATTGGGAAAATTGAGTTTGGGGATAGTTGATATTTTGTTTTGTCTATTTATAGGCTAACAGTTCTGATGTACCAACTACAAATCTCATTGCTATTTTGAAAAAATATATATAACACAAAAGGACACAAAACTCTCAAATCTCCCTGAACAACTCCTGCAGTAGGATTATCATGTCTTCTTGGAACTCAAGCACTTTTCAAACTTCTCTCTCTCTCTCTTTTTAATTTGCAACATAAAACACAAAGTGCAATTTTACTCTCATGTGGCAAAACCTCTAATACATCACTACTACAGACAGAAAAAAAGTTCATTCTCCTCTGTCTGATAGTCAAGGTCCTAATGGTATGATTTGAGCTTGACTTTCTAAGCATATGCGCTAAGATCTCTGATTTATGCTCTAACCAAGCTAAAATATACACTATCCCAGAGCTATACTTCCTTCACTTTTGTTTATGCTCGTCCTATTTCCTATATTATCTTTCCATCTTGAATATCCTTTCTAACATTTCCACCAATCTAAATCCATGTGTGACCAAGGGATAGGTGGGGGGTGGAAAGCACCAGAATTAGGGAGAACTTGGCAACTCTACTGGGAGAGCGACTGTCCAGACATTGTTAAGCTGCCCTATGTGGTCAGCCCCATTAAGAAATACTTAGAGTGACTCAAGGGTTCCTATAGAGAGAGGGAAAAGATTGCCCTGGAAAACATCTAGTTAGAAGCAGTTTAATGTAATGGATCAGGCAGAGGCTTTGGAATGAGGCAGACCTGGGTCTGAAGAGAAACTCTGTCATTTGCCAACGAAAGGGCCTTGGATTTAACCTCCCGAAGCCTTAGTTTCCTCGTGTGTAAAATAGTGATAGAGGAGAAAGGTAAAAGCTTGCTATGAGGATGAAATTAAATAATATGTGTAAAGATTTAGTGCAGCCCTATAATTCACTAGTCACGTCAGCACAGGACAAGGGCAACAGAACAGAAATGGCCGTATGGTTTATCCAGACAGAGGGCCAGAGATTTTACCTGCCCTCATTCCTTAAATGTAATTCTCCAAGATTTGTAGATCTCATAGCTGACCCAAAAGTTCTTGTGTGGCCTGGGAAGCTGCTCAAGTATGGAGTAGGAATTCCCCTAGGTCTGTGTAGGAGTGGTGGCCAACCTGTAAGAGAGGCTCTGGGCCCTCTCCTAGGCCCAAAGCCAGGAGGCTGAATGGAGTCTTGGAAGAAAAGCAACTCAGGAAGAGCCAAATTGTGTGTGGCAGGCACTGAGCTGGCTGCCCCAGAGGCTCACACAACTTTTGTCTCCTACTCTGTTTTGAAGATAAGAGTGTCCAACTGACACAGTTTGGGCCGGCCAATAACATGTAGATGGAAGTCTCTAGAGAAGGTGTTCCTTCCCAAATCTTAGGTCAGACACATCAAATTTCCATTTTTGTAGGTTAAAAATAGTTGAAAGTCAGGTATTTCAACCCATAGAAGACAAGCCTTACTCTCTAAGAGAAGTCTTTATCCTTTGCTCCTTTACTGTTTCCTCTTTATTTTTCCGCCTGGAGCAGGGGACTCAATGCACAATGAGTAGCAATCTTACGGCTTTGAGGATAAGGACCACAGTGACAGAAGAAGAAGATAAAAGGATCCTGAATGTCAGGACACCAGTGAGTGACATGAAGCCCTGGACTACCTGCCCTCGAAATTCTTGTTGTACAAGAGAAACACAGCCCTAAGGGTTTAGCCACTGTGGTAGGGTATCTCATTTGCAACTAGAAAAATGCTAAATGATGCCATGTTGCTGAGTTAGCAAGCAGAGGATGGGTGGACCTTTGCTGAGTGAAAGAACTAACTCCAGAGAAACTGGCTTCAGGCTATATACCTCCTTTGAGGATGACCAGCACATCTGGAGTAGAAACAAACCTTATGCTGCCTTGGAGGCAACATAGTAGGAAGCCTTTCCAGGAAAAGACAAGAAGGAAAAAGACAGGAAGGGGAGCACAGGGAAGGAAGGGAAAGTTAAAGGGGAAAAGGAACACAGTACTAGGGAAGCTGCAATTTTAAACAGGTGGTCAGGTTAGCAAAGTAACTTTCTGAGGGAATTTCTGAGACATTTGAGTGTCACGCTAAGGAAACAGGAAGCAAAAAGTTCCTATAGCAATAGGCTAGTATGACTGGACCAAAGTGAGTGAGGGACAGAGGAGGAGAGATGAGGCAGGGGGCCATTTGGTAGGAGGCTTCTGTAAAGCATGTGTGAGAAAGACCTGAACCAATGAGGGCTGTGAGGCTTTCTACATGTGCAGTTAGGATGCCTAAGAGGCAATCATCTGAGGTGAGGAAGCCAGTGGAAAGATCGGGTTCTGGGTCTGGGGGTGAAGATTAAATCATGCTAAGTTTGAGATGATAGACATCAAAGAAGAGATGTAATGTAGCAGGCTGGATATAAGAATCTGGATTTCCGGAGAGAGAGACACATTTCATTTCATATGAACGCTTCCTAGATTGATAAGAGGTGATCTGTGCAGATTGCACATTTTTAAAAAAGTGAAAGATAAATTTGTTTTCATCCATCTGTTCTCAGTCTTCTTCCTGTACATTGATACTTAGGCGATAGGGTTGATGTGGGGCGTTTGGGGAAGGTTAGGTGAAATAATGTATACAATGGGCATATCTCAGTATAGATACTCAATAAATAATGCCAAATCTATATTGTGTACTTATATTTTTCTAGAGATTTCATTAAGCACTATGCATAAATCAACTTATTTAATTTTTACAATCAATTGATAGAGTATATAATATTGTAACCTCATTTTGTACCCATGATACTATGGTTTAGACAACTTTAGGAATCTTGCTCAAGGTCACAGAGCTGGTAAGCAGAAAAACCTAGCTTCATACAAAGATCTTTTTGCTCTTGAACCACATTCTTAATCTACATACTATAGCAGAGTTGCAAACTCAGAAGGCCTCAGGGGTAATGTAAATTTATGCAGTGACTCCTATATCCAATACCTACTCATAATTTACACATGGAGTCTAATAAACATCTTAGACTCAATGTGACCAAAACAGAATTTTTATTTTTCTATGTTCCTCCTTTAGCCCTTCAGTTTTCCATATCAATTAGTGGCATTGTTCATCTGCCTAGTTGCTTAAGCCAAAAACCCAGAAACTGTCCTTTATTTCTCTCTTCTCCTCATCTGATGCATCCAACGTCAGCAAAGCCTGTTGGCTCTATTTCCAGAATTTATCTCACATTTGTATATTCTGTTTATATTTACAGTTCCCACCATCATTTCAAACTACCATTATCTGTTATCTGTATTTTTTCAGTAGTCACTGGTCTTCTTGTTTCCAATCTCGGCTCCTACAACTATTTTACTCACAGTAACCAGAATAAACTTAAAAACAAAACAAAACAACAAAAAAAACAGATCATGCTTTAAAATCTTCTATAGCTGTTCATCACATTTAGATAAAATCCAACATCCTTCCTACAGCGTATAAGATTCTCCCTAATCTGCTCTCTCCTACCTCATTTTAAACCAATCTCCCTCTTGCTCATTATATTTTATTTTTTTAATGTTTATTTATTTTGAGGGAGACAGTACATGGCATGCCTGCTGGGGAGGGGCAGAGAGAGAGGGGAACAGAGGATCCAAGGCTCGAACTCACAAACTGTGAGATCATGACCTGAGCCAAAGTCAGATGCTTAACTGACTGCGCCACCCAGGTGCCCCTTGCTCATTATATTTTAGTGGCACTGACCTTCTTTTTCCTTGAACGAAGCAACTCTTCCTGCCACAGGGTCTTGCACTTGGTGCTGACTCTGCTTACCATCCTCTGTCCCTGGTCTTCCTGGTCTATTCAACCTATATTATCACCTCCTACCTCAAACACCACATACAACATCATTTTATTCTATTACTTCATTATTTCCTTATCATTATTTGAAATTTCCTTACTAATTTACTTGTTTGCTCATTTTTACGAGTCTCTCTCCACTAGAAGGCAGGCTTCATGAGGTCTGAGCTCTTGCCATATCTTGTTCCCTGCTGTATCTCCACGGCCTACGACAGTGTCTGACACGCAGACAAATGTCAACAAAGATTTGTTAAATAAAATTGTTTGAATATAAGGTAATGGGGAGTAATTGTTGAGGTCTTGGTGAACTAGATGCACCCTCAATTTAAAGAAATTTAAATTTAAAATCCTTTAAAATACCTTGATGGCCAAACCAAAAGGTCTGTTAGAACTTACAATCCCTGCTCTCTACCACTTTACCTGCTGACCCACCCCCACTAATTCCATAATGTTGAAGATCTGAAAACCCACAAAGAGAATGACACTGAATTTCAGTATGCAAATGAGCAACTTCTTCCCAGCAAAATATTTTTTCCCTAGATCTGTAGTGATTTCCCCAACAGAAGAAATCATCCAGCCACATAGTTTTTCTTTAAATACGACAATGAATGAGTTACTTTCCCTTAGTGGGGAATTTATCGATGGGAAATGTTACAAATCTATGAAAAAAAAAATTGTTTTCAAACAAAAATAAGGGACTGAAACCTCTAATCACTAGGAAAATGAAATAAAACTGGAGACTCTGAGTATGAATTTATGTAAGCTAAACAGAGGGTGATTTTTTAAGAGATTTCCTAGCTAGGTTAAGCATCAGATAGACCTTTTCTGGTCGCCAGACCCAAATATTCAGGTTTATAGTTTTTAAAACCTGTGTCAAGATGAATCCTGTCTGGAGCTGTACATTTCACTCAAGGTCTCCCATTATTAAAAAAAACCTGTTTTTACACTTATTTATTTTTCAGAGACAGAGAGAGACAGAGCATGAGCAGGGGAGGGTCAGAGAGAGAGGGAGACACAGAATCCGAAGCAGGATCCAGGCTCTGAGCTGTCAGCACAGAGCCCCACATGGGGCTCGAACTCACAGACTGTGAGATCATGACCTGAGCTGAAGTCAGACACCCAACTGACTGAGCCACCCAGGCGCCCCTTTAAATTTTTGTTGTTGTTTTTTTAAATCCGTATTTATTTTTGAGAGAGAGACAGAGTGGGAGCAGGGGAGGAGCAGAGAGAGAGGGAGACACAGAATCAGAAGCAGGCTCCAGGCTCCGAGGTGTCAGCACAGAGCCCGATGCGGGGCTCGGACCCACAAACTGCGAGATCATGACCTGAGCCAAAGTCGGACGCTTAACTGACTGAGCCACCCAAGTGCCCCAAGGTCTGCCATTATTAAATGTGAGAGTGGAAAAATATTTAAACTAACGTTAAGAATGCAGTAGTTCTTATGCTATGTACTGAGTAGAGCAAGATGAGGAGTGATGATGCACCATAGGTTTGGAAAAAGGGAGAATACCAATGATGTGGTTTCTGTCTGAGGGCAATTGACAAAGCTTGATTGAAGTGGGGTGAGGTAAGAATGAGAAGTGAGAAAATACAGGCAAATTCTAAAGAATTTTGCTGTGAAGGGGAGAGCAGATATGAAACAGTAATTGGAGGGGGCATGTGGAGTCCATTTGGCTTCTTTACTATCATTCTTGAGTGCTTGAGAAAGGGAGAAAATGGTGACCAAGGTGAAGAAGGAGTGATACAGGCACAAAGTCCTGGAGGAAGCAAAACAGGATGGGGCTCAGGGTACAGTGGAGAGGCCAGAGTTTGAGAAGTTAGAGGAATTAGTTCTCCTGTGATTTCTTCCATTTTCTCAGTAAGAGTGAGATACGTGAACATGTGTTTGTAGGTTTCAGGAGAGATGACCTGGCATGAAATAGTTGTTTTAAGAGAACAGGAGAGTGAACCGACCTGAAACATGCAGTAAAATTGTGGAGTAATACTGACAACTCATATGAGATTTGCAGTCATTAACTTAGAATGAGCTCAAGGAGCATGGTTGAGTATTTTTCTCAGATCATGTCCAGCTGCTCTTGTGCTGAGGCTGAGCAGATGAAGAGTTGGTCTAACTGGTTCCAAAATACTGCCAGTGAGTAGGGCGGACACCTAAGTGTATTTATAAGGGAGTGGTTTGAGTGTAAACCCTGAAATCTAAGTTGGGTAAGGAAAGAAATGGGGAACATGTGGGAAAGGGGTCAAGGTAGGGAAAGGACAGTAAAAAGGTGGTAGAATCAGTGAATTGGAAGACGTATGGGGTACAAATGTAAGCAGCAAGAAACAGAAAAAAGAGCTCAAAAGATGGGTAGCAAGAGTCTGACAGTAGGATACTTAACATCAAGATTTCAGAAATGATTCCATTATTGGTAACTGAAAGGTCCAGGATAAACATGGGAGAGAAGATGCTTAGTAGTTGGCATGGAACAAAAGATCATTCAAAGTGATAACAAGTAACCATGAGATGGAGTACTGAATGGATCATCTACATGGATGTGGAAGTGATCCCAAATGATGACACAGTTTTGTAGTGGAGAGAAAGGGTGAGTCAGATGCTGCAGTATTCAGTGAATTAAAGAAAGTGACCCAGAAGTGGGTAGATGACTACACCCAGGGGAGGTAGTGGGTGGTATAGTTTGATTGCACATACTTCAAAGGAGCCAGGTTTTTGCAAGGAAGGGTAATCAAAATGGTCCCTAAGCAGCAATGAAAAGTAAGGATGACATCTCCTCTATCTCGAGGTCCTACAGTGCATAGACTATGAGAGGGGAAAAAAAGGTTGTTCTCTCTTGAGGCCAATGCAAGGGTAGCTCAGTGAGCCAAGGGCCAGCTACAGCAATGAAAGGGAACAATCAGTTGAGAGACTGGGAATGCAGGAAATCTTGACGATACCTAGGCCAGGAGCTCCAGCAGCATCATGAAAAGGTTAGGGGAGATTAGTTTATATTAAGGATATATCGGGCCATTTGGATATAAATGTCAGGGTGATTATAGGAGGCTTGGACTTCTAGGGGTAATTGAGGGAAACAGGAATGTAAGAAAGATGACAAAAATGGGGATGGAGGGTGGAACGGTCACAGAGAGGAAAGGAGAAAGTATTTTGGACCTTAAGTTCCTGAAGGATCTTATCTGTTTGAATATCAAATCACAGAATAGGAGAGACAAGGAGGAAAGAACATAATATATACAATAAGGAGACTTGGTCTTGCATTTGATTCTGTCACTTAATTGCCACATGACTTGAGAGAATTTATATAATACATTTAATCCTAAATTATCTAATCTATAAAATAGTTATATTACTGCATATCTCAGAGTGTTGAGGCAAAGATTAATTGGATAATATGTTTTATATTTTTTAAATCTTTTTTTTAATGTTTATTTATTTTAGAGACGGAGAGATACAGCACAAGCTGGGGAGGGGCAGAGAGAGCAGGAGACAGAATCTGAAGCAGGCTGCAGGCCCTGAGCTGTCAGCACAGGGCCTGACGTGGGGCTCAAATCCATGAACCATGAGATCATGACCTGGGCCGAAGTCGGACACTTAACTGACTGAGCCACCCAGGCGCCCCTACATTTATATATATATAAATCCACACAATGGATTTACTTTTGTTTGTTTGCCAAATACGCATTTCCCACTTTTAACAATATGTCAGTATGCCCTAACATGATTTTGTCTTCTCCATTAGATAAAGTCAGGTCACATAACAAGCAATAAGAGGTCCTGCATAACCCAAAGAGGAGCCTCATGCAAACCTGGCTGAGCATGCCCCATCCTTGGTTTGAATTTAAATTTCCCCTAGAGGGACAAAGAAGTTAAGAATGGCTAGAGTTCCTTTTCTTCCTAGTGGAGTGGTCTTAATCAGATGGTTCTGGTTGGGAGGCCTTTCTGGAGGATCCGGCTCCTTCTCCAAGGCTGCCTTGATTCTTGCCTATTCCTGGGGTGAGGCTTCCAACAATTTAGGGGCTCCTGATATCCTTTTCAATAAATTCCCATTTGCTTACATTGGTCAAAATCAATATCTGTTGTAAGCAACCAAAGACTCTTAATTGATATATAAATGCAGGTTATATAAATGTCGTCATTGCTACTGCTACTACTAATAGTGGTGAAAACGATATATCTGTTTTCCACTTCAGACAGAAATAGCCAAGGCTTAACTGGAAAAATAAATGAAGGTACCGACTTCATGTCATTCCCTGGAGCCCTGGCAACATTTTCAACCTATGCTCCTTCAAGGGACTATCAATTCCAATCGATGTTATTACCCATCTCCAGAAAGCTCACGGCAGAAATTTTAAGACACCTTTCTAAAGCTCTAAATTTGCCAAATCCGTCACAGTAAATCCAAGACTATGCCATTAAATAACTGTAGCACAGGGAAAGGCAGTTTAAGAATGTGAGTGGGGAAAAATAAATCACAGATAAAAAGATAAATTAGCAACCTGAAAGAGCAATGACTCAAAAAAAAGAGCATGCATTCTAATTTATAATGTAAAAGGCTCTGCTGTCATCATCCATCGTAGCCTGCACTCAGCATACAAGGCTATTTTGCAATTTCAATAATCAGTTTTGATAACTAATATCCACATTAAAAGCCCCTCAACTTCATATTGCATTAAGGGGATGCTAATGTGTCAGGCTCCTGAATGTCTCCCACTTTATCCCTTGGAATTTACGAAGAGACAATTTGGAAACTTTAAACGTTTTTTTCTCTCTAATGGAAGTGAGACGAGGCTAAGAGAAAAGTACCTGAACAAAGATGTACTGAATATTAATCTAGAGCTATAATGCTTTGAAGTAGAAGGGGATCAAAGAACATTCTTATTATCTGCTACTCTGCTCTTTTCTTCCTATGGTAACTAAAACATCCAATCTTGTGAGATTTTTAGCTGCTTAGCCTGAGATCACCTCCAAGTTTCCAGACATTTCCTGATCTACCCACTTTCTTCCTTTTAGTCAAATGGACATATGACCATTAAGGAGAAGAAACAGCAGTAATCATTGAGTGAGAAGTGTGGCTAGTGAGTTAACTCTTGCCTCCTTCCTTTGCGCTTTCCAGACACTTGAGAAAGAGATAGAGAGAGACTTCCACAATGGAAGCCCTGGGACAACTCCCAAATTCCATCCATGGAAGCCAGTAAATTCCTGCCCTAATGGCTATGTGGTTGGACTTCGTGAGGATACTTTCTCTCTCATTGCAGTTGAGATCTCAGCTGACCCTGACTAGGAGTACCCTAGTCTCCTCCTTGTCTTCCATCTGGTAGTTAGGAGCTACTGGTTTAGGTGCACACCTACACTTCCCATGCACTAGATAGAATATCACTATCTATTTGCACCCAATAGCCTTACAAAGTGTTTGGCAGGTTGTTACCAAGCTAAGGTACTTCCCTTAGTGTTTTCCCTGCCATTAATTTCTCCCCTATCAATCCATCTGATATAATAATGTTGTCAGCTTAATCTTTCTATAATCTATTTCTAAGTCACTCCCTTCCTCAACATCCTTCCCATTGCCAATGTCTTCCCATTGCCTATCAGAATCCTCATTATCCAATAAAAGTTCTCAGTGATCTAGTCTCAAACAACTTTTCCAACAGTAGGTTTTTTGTGTGTGTTTTTTCTTTTTGAACCTTAACCAGCAACTACACAGAACTTCTCCAATCCCATGTGTACAATTCAGTTTCCTGCCTCTGCATTTTGTCAGTTATTCCATTGCTTGGAAAGCACTTTTTCTACCATCCCTCAATCCCAGTCATTATGCAAGGTTTTTTTCAGGTGCTGCCTCCAGAAAGTTTTCTCATAACACTCAAATATATTGTTATTTATATGCATAATACCCTCTGAATTAGTTTAAGACACATTCAATAAACAACCACTAATGTATACAGTATTATTCATAACACTTAGAGTTTAGATAGTTACCATTAAGAAATCCACTGTATAATTGGAGAAGGGAGTATAAAGAGTTAACAATCTAATTTTACTCAGCAAATATGATTGCTGTTCTTATTTGATTTCAGGCACACACAAAGCTGTATTTTCTAGAAGTTCAAATGCAATTTCTCTCTTAATTTTTTTTCTTATCTGGGTCACAGTAGAAGCAATACAATCCATTTTCTGTCTAGAGTTGGAAACACACTTTCAATTTTATAGCCTCATCATTGGTTGCATTTTGGGAAAAAATGTTCCACTAAAATTTGAGAATGAGGATATAATTTAGAAATAGAAGACGAATAAAATAGAATCATACAGAATAGACTCTCATAAAAAATCCAGTGATTTCACAAATTACCTAAAACCCAGTAACTTGAGTAATTATAAACATCCTTTTTTTTTGTTATCTTCTAGAAATTATACTTAGTATGTTTCCATTAATTGCTATTGAAAACATGGCCAGAACCCCTCATTCTTTTCTTGTGTTTACATTGTGCAAGGAGATCCAATTGGATTGGATCTTAGAAATCAGGAGTGACACAGTAGTTGTCCACCTGTACGCCTTGGAATCTCTGAGGGTGAACCTAGGTGGGGTTGGGATCCAGAAATATACTTAACAGCACTCCAGGGGTCTTCTCTCGAGGCTTCATCCAGAGAATTGCAATTTTACTAACTTTAAGTTTCTAAGTAGAATCTTACTTTTCTAAGGCTGCTATGGTTAAAAACAATAAGTTTGAAACCACTAAACTAACCCATTTCTTTTATTGTCCAATGAAAAAAACTGAAGCTCAGGTATTTAATGGGTCTTGCTCAAGGTCATGCAAAGAGTGAGTCAGAAATGTACTCAACAACTTAATGTCCATTCCTCATTTCAAAATACTTTGCAAAGATGTCTACAGAAACAATTAATGGATGGATAGGTGGCTGGATGGATGGATACAGGGATGGATGGATAAATGATTGAGTGAACTGTGTAAATGCATGCATATTATGACCATTTGGTCCAGTTGCATCCATGCTGAAGCGCATCTATGGTGCATGGTAAGGAAATAGATTGGTCATCAGAGGCCTTAGGTGCAAATCTCAGCTCTGCCATTTATTGGTTATGAGAACGTGGGAATGTGGGAAAATTTAGCCTCTTTCAGCTGTAGTTTTTTAATCTGCAAAATGGAGTTAATAATATATTTCCATTATGGTTATAGTAAGAAGTCAATGATATAGTGTTCAGAAGATCCCAGGTGCAGTTTCAGTACCAGAAATGTTAGTAGATAATAAGTAATAATTGCATGACAAAACCCAGGCCTTGACAGAGAAACAATTTTTTTTAACTAAACAGTATTTTAATAAGAAATGCAAAACTAATAAAAAAAATAAATCAAACCATATAAACACCCCAAATAGCAAATAGATTATTCTCCATTTCCTTCCTCTAGTCCATTTGCTAGCCTGTGATCTCTGAGGCTGACCCCTAGTTTCCTTTTTCTTCTGACTTTGGTTGAATTCAGCCAATAGGAGACACCGAAAGGAGACAGGTAGGCAGGAGGAGAAAGATGTCAGTGCATTTCTTCTCTTGCACCTTCCTGTGTGGTACTGCAGTTCTGCTGGTGGCTGCAGATTACACTGGGCCAACCTTGTTTCTTTCTCTTGCTCCTTCAGGGATCTTAGGTTACTAGCACCAGCAACCACTTCCTCCTGTTGCCTGTCCTTGGGCATCTCAACATCCTGTATGTTGGTTCCGTTAACTCTGCCTACACTTCTGTAAATAAACTTTTATCAAATTTCATTCACAGTCCCAGCTGGATGTGCCTTGTATTCCCTACTAAGACCATGACTGCTACACTGTTGGGGCAAGCATTTAATGATGAAATTAAATAGCCTCACAAGGCTGTCAAAAATGAATAAGGTTGAACTGATACAGTGGATTAAATGTGGGCACCAATGACACTCATGGGCAAGCCCCTGGAGAGGGTAAACTGAGATGTTTGCAAACCGTTGCATTCCTCCTGCTCTATGTAATGACCTACCTTATTTTTCATGTGGAAAGCATAAATTTGGAGCAAATGAAGCAGGTGGGATGGTATGGAAAAAAAAAACAATTTAATTTCAAGGCCTTATTCAGCCTCAAAAGCAAAGCAATTTGTAGCTGGGGCTGGATCTAAGGCCATGACTTTTCCTCACTTCATCTTTCTGTACCGAGGTAATGAGGCTGAGGTTAAGAACATGCTGTCCAGAGAGTTATACTCATATTCAGAAAGAACCAGGCAAATTAATGACTTTGCTACCTCTAAGACTTAACTTCTCCTCCACATAGCCTCCTCTTTCCTGTGGCTGAAATGAATTGTTTCAGTATCCCTTTTCCTTTCTTCTCTCGAACACCAAGAACTAATTGGGAAATGAGCATGTCCCAACTACATAGTTAGTAGTTGACTATGCTTTGAGACAATTTCACAGATATCTTAAGAAAGTAGGTTCATAGCCAAATTGCATTGTTCTCCTTAATAATCCAATACATGCTCTTGTTAAAAGTAACATATTGTATTTAAAGACTAATTTGTGAGATGTATGAGAACCAAATCCATGAAATAGTGCTGGAGATTCGGCCATTTAGTTGAATATTCACAGACAAATACTGTGGTATCATTTATAGCACCAGTGTAATGAGTTTATTGCAAAATGTCAACTTTATTGGGGATAAACTAAGAATTTTTTTTCTAATTAGTTTCTTCAAATATACTTTTTGAATTTACCTTTGCTGTGACACTTTAATAACATCCTAGGTAAACCCGATAGCTTTGCAGTTTTAGAAGTATAATCCATGCCACTTTAAAACTCTACTCTCATATCAAATGTCATGTTTTCTACTTACTCATCACTGGCTTAGACATTTGCCATTTGCTCTTTCACCCCTCCTCTCAGCCCACACCTTATGAGATGGGGTGCAGAGCCTGGTTCTGTGTCTTCACCTCTCTTTTCAAGGCCTAGCTTCTCTGGGGTTAAGGGAGATGCCAGAAAGAACAGGAGAAGCAGAGAGATTCTTAGGTAACTGGTCACTTATTGGGTCAGAGGAGCTCTTCCTGGTCTCCCTGTGGCTCATGCTGATAAGCCGGTCCCCATTTGGATGCACTGCCTGGTTTTCCTGGGATATATTCAGCTGCAATCCAATCCCCTGTCTCTGAAGACTAATGCAGAGAAAAGCCATTATGTTGCTCTTAGGCCTGAAAGGAATCTATGCCGTTGTGCAGCTTTAGGTAGAACATTTTGTCACCAGCAGTAACCTGGCCAGCTTATTGCTCCTAACACTCTTGGAGCTCCCATGTTAGCCTTCTTCATGTGCTGTCACAGAGCTACTGGGGCATTCTTTTTCCTCTTTCTAGTAGAGCTGGATAGAAACAAGGCATTCTAACACTCAGCCCAGGGTTCTTTGCAGTGTGTCATTGCTAGCATTCTCATCTCCTTCTTGGCATTTCCCAGTCTCAGAATTTTGTCCCATGTACCATCCTAGAAAAATCATGTTCGTCACTGACTGTCAAAACTGTTGCCTCTAGAGTGAAACTATTTGCTGCTACTTGCTCAAACTATAACCTTTCCATGGACAAGGTTTCTATGACTGAAATCTGTTGAGAGAGATCTCTGAGGCCTTTTGTCTGCATCTTTATATACTGACTGTGCTGAGCCTTCTACCTCCTGGGCTCTGTCTGCCTATCAAAACACCCCAACATCTCTTACTAAACTTCCTTCACCTGCCATAGCAGGTTTCTGTTGCCTGTCACTGGAGTCTAGACTTCCTGCTTTTATCCTTATCCACTACTGTTCACTTTTTAACCTCTACCCCATGACAGTACTGGTTTTATTCTAGTAGGTGTGCCTATTGTCTCCTCCTGACCTTCCCATAGTTGAGATGATTTGGGATCCTGAATTTGTCATAATGAATCTTGGGTATTTATCAAAATTTGAAATAATATCTTCTAATTTGTTAATGGGTTTTGGAACTATCCAGACCTGAGATAGAATCTTGGTTCTACTTGTGACTTGGAGTGAATAACCTCTCTGATTATAGATTCTGGATCTGCAAAACTTAATGAACATGATGCTCAGATTAAGCAAGGCATATTTCTTTGGATCTAAAACACTGTTGGTTTTAAGACACATTTACGAAATATTAAAATTTAAGAGAAATGAACAAATTAGAATTGATCCAATAACGTATGTTCAATGCATCAGCCCAATACCTGCACAAGAAAAGGTGCCCAGTAGATAGGTATTCATTTCCCCTCCCTTGTCTCTGTGACCTCCCTTCACTCTACTGTCCCTTTTCTCTTCGAAAATCACTCAGAGTTACAAAACAACACCAGAAGGGAAAGTAGGGAATGAATAAAAAGATCTCAGGATTATTTTGATTTTTCTTTTTGCCAAAACAGAGGCTTTTTTTTCCACTTAAAGTCTAAATATAGTAGTGATCCCAGAAGTACAGTTTTCTGGAGAAAATGGTTATTCTGCTTTTGGAGCTAGGGAACATTTCATAGACCACGAATAAAAGAAAGTTTTTCACTTAAGACAAAAGGGATGTTGCTTAACTTTCATCATATTATGCCCAAGATCATAGTATGTCTCTTGCCACAGGTATTTTTAGGGTGACATTTCGATTCTTAATACAGAAATACTATTTTTGAATAGTAGGCATCTGTATGGCTGGCAGAAAGGCCTATGAAAATAATAAGGACTAGATGACAGGGAAACCTTTGGTCATGATAATTAGTTCAAACTTTTCTCTTGAAAGTGATGGGGGGGGCATGGAACAATTTTATGTAGATATGAACAAGATAATCATATTTGCATTTCCAAAGAAATCATTCAAGGCAATGTGATGAAGAACTGAATGAATGAATGAATGAATGAATGAAAGTAGAGGTACTCTAAATCTGCACTGGAGCCAAAACTACAAAGGATCCTGGGTTTCCAAGTCACATGGTAGAGGAGCAATGAAGCAGAAACAAATTAACACAGGGAAGTCCTGCATACATGTTTGCCCCATCAAGCAGGAAGAAGGAAAAAAATTGGTTTTGCTATGTAAAGTTATTTATTGCTTACAAACTCAAGTTCAAAGAATAGACTCTAAAAGGAAAAAAGCATAATCTATGCTAAGTCAGACTGAGATACTCAGTAAACCATATGATCTTGCAATAATAATGTTTACAGTACTTAGTTAAAATTCCTATTAAAACAGAAATGCCACAGGTATGTAGCAAGGATCTAGGGATTAAGATAGCCCATGGAACACCTGGATTTCAGGCCCAGGTACCAAGAATCTTATTTGCAGACTTAATAGGCATCTTAGGGTAAATATCAAAAGAGATTTTAGGACTAATGATTTCTCTGGAAGAAAATACCTGGGAAGACGTTCCCTGGAAGGGAACTCTCTGAATCACTCTGAATAAGAAAAAAAGTCAGGGTATCTTCATCTTCTCTTGGGTTACTTATGTTTGGTGGATAAGATTGTGTCACTGAATATCATCTAGTTCAGCCTCCAAGAGCTTTCTACAGCTTCCTCAGAAAGGAGATTTCCTTTAGAAAGTTAGTGATGTACACTGAAAGAGTGTCCATTGAATAGAGGCTAATTAATTATGGAGTCTCTAGGGCTGAAATAAAGGGGAAGAGCCAATTAAGAACCTTGCTGATTTAATTAAACATCCATGTCTGGAAACCAAAGCTTGACTGATATATCATTGAGAAAGAAGAACAAAGCTTCAGATCCCTCCATAGACTTTGGAGGCAATATACACCATATTATTGTGTTTGCTCTAGACTCACTGACTAGTTAACTTGAAAGCATCTAGCATTAAGTAGGGTCCAGAACAAGAGAAAGCCTTTCTGCTGTGCTGTGCCACATGCATACCGCTCTGCTAGTTGCTCCTTATTGAGCTTACCCAATCATGCTCTAACTGTTGGTGTAGGTTGGGAAGCTATATGGAACCTACAGCATCTCTCAGAAAGCATATCATGATGGAGGTCTCCAGGATTTGGGTCAACTCAACAAACACCGGGAGGCGAATATGGGCCAGGAACTGTTTCAGGTGCTTGCAGTACATCAGTGAACACAAAAGGATTGACATCAAAGGGTTTACATTCCAATGGGGAGAGGAGATAATCAAAATAAAAAATAATAAATAAGTAAATTTTATGTATGTTACAAAGTGGTAAGTGCTAAATAAAGTACTAGCACTAGGAGTAAATCAAGTACTAGTACTAGGAGTAAATAAAATAGAGCAAGATGATGAGGATTAGGAGGTGGGGTGGGGTTTGCCGAGAATTTGAGATTAATGCAAAGGCTTGAGGGAGGTAAGGTAGTTAGCCATGTGGATATGGAGATGGGGAGATTTCAGACAAAGGCAACAGCCAGAAGAGGTTTTGAGACACGAGTGCACATAGATGGTATGTTTGAGAACAGCATGAAAACCTATTTGGCTGAGAGAATAGAGTGAGACGGAAATTAGAAATTAGAGAAGAAGAATTCAGAGAAGTAATAGAAGGCCAGATCAAATAGGGCTTTTACTTGGGTTATGAGAGAAAGAAGATTCAGTGATGGCTCCGTACAAAGGTTTGGGACCAACTTTAAGCAGATTCTATGACATTAATATTGAGGGAATCCAAGGAATTTTCTGGAATACTTTCTGATTCCCATGTCTAGTGGTAGAAGGCAAGAAAATTTCTGTCAGCACTATGCATTCAGTACTTCAAGGATTAGATCAATCAAGAGTAAAGGTTTGAGTCCCCCACTTTGGGTAAAAATACCAACTATCTGAGGTAAAGGCTGAAGGCTTATCAGGTAACTTTGTATGACCTGTGGAACAATACTGTCTTTTGCCATGCACTAAGGAACATCATAAAATTGTGATGACATCTTCTGAAGCTGTCTTTTTTTTTAAATTTTTAATGTTTATTTATTTTTGAGAGAGAGACAGAGCATGAACCGGGGGGAGGGGGGGGAGGGAGGAGAGGGGGGCAGGCGGGCGGGCAGAGAGAAAGGGAGACACAGAATCCGAAGCAGGCTCCAGGCCCTGACCTTTAGCAAAGAGCCTAATGCGGGGCTTGAACTCACTAGCTGTGAGATCATCACCTGAGCCAAAGTTGGACGCTCAACCGACTGAGCCACCCAGGTGCCCCTGAAGCTGTCTTTTAAGGATAAACAAACCTGGTCTGCTGCTTTGTACTAGTTGTGAAACCCTGGACAAGTTACTTAGCTCTCCTAAACTGTAGTTTATTTCTTTATAAATCAGGGCTCATTAAAGTACCTACTTGAAAAGGTTGCTGAAAGTATTAACTGAGATGCTGCATGGCATAGCACTTAGTGGAGTCTTATTTTATTATTAATAAACCAGAATTATTTACTCCAAGGTACAGCATTACTATTTCATTGGCCTCAGATAGAAGCATGGATAATTCATCTATGGGCAGGATGGGAGGAGGAATTGAGTACAGATGTTAGTAACAGGGAGTCTTTGGAAGCCTTTTCCTATTGCTTCAGTTCACTCAGTGAATTGAAAGGATCATCAGCTGAGAGTGGGGATGGCTGAAAATGTAATGAGGGTTTGAGGAGAGGTGAAGGTGTGAAATACTCTCCTGCAATTTTTGGAGAGTGAATGGACTTGGAATGTATAGTATGGTTGCCTGGAGAAAAGTTATGCCTTTTATACAAGTAAGAAGTTGCACCTGGCTAGTGTCTGACTATGAGAGGAAACTAAATCTATTAACCATGTAATATCATGTTTACACCACATGGGATTCAGGTGACTATGTGGCCCAGAATGTCCATCATGAATGGTGTATCTAATCTTCCTAGTCTTAACATCAGGGATGCCCTGTCCTGTTGTGCTCTGCCACGAGAAGAAAGTGCTCAAGCAAGTCGTGATGTCTCAATTAGAAGGCAAGAGCTTTTGGCCCAACACTTGTAGGATGCCTGCTCCTACTTTCTACTTCTCTGCAACCCATATCAAGGGCCTCACTGAACATTTCTTAGGAGCAGCCTTCTGATAGCCACCAGGAAATAGAATAACTAAATACAGTCATATATCAGGAATGGAAACAAAGGGTCTAGGTCAGGAGCTGTGACCTATAGACTGGTTTTGTATGTGACCTTGGTTGTGGTCCTGGCAACTGCCTAACTTTCCCTGGTCTACCTATTTGCCAAACTTTATTCTGTAAGTTCCTGGCAATTGCATGAATTGCCTTATATCCGTTCCATAAATTCATCTACCTTTTAAGGGATCTTTTTAAGGGTTTCAGAAGCTTGGAATTAAGAAGCCTGATTAATAGATACAGTGATGAATATTGTGTGAAGTGAAATGATCACTGACCCTAAAAGCAACATAATCAATCAGAAAGACGTACTGCAATACAAATGGGAGTTGGTGTAAATGCATCATCAAATACCTCAGAGAAAAATGCTTACACTAAGCATGAGTTTCAGAAATTGGCTGGAGTCCATGTTATGCTCATGAGATCAGGTTTGTATGAAGAACAATTAGAATACCCTTTAGGACAAATGCAAAGTTCAGGAAACGTTTGGGGATAATGTTGCCCCTGAGCCAAAAAAACACAAAAAAAACTGGATGTGAATGTTCTTAGCAGCCTGATTCATAATAGCCTCAAACTAGAAACAACCACATATCCATCAGCAGACAAATGGAAAAACAAACACATATAACAATATAATAGAGTACTATTCAGTAATACAAAAGAATGAACTACTGATATTAGCAACCACGTGTGAATCTCAAAAATCATTATGCCAAGTGAAAAAAGCAGATTCAAAAGAGTATATATACCACACAATTCCTTTTACATGAGGTTTTATTTTTTTATTTTTTTCAATATATGAAATTTATTGTCCAATTGGTTTCCATACAACACCCAGTGCTCATCCCAAAAGGTGCCCTCCTCAATACCCATCACCCACCCTCCCCTCCCTCCCACCCCCCATCAGCCCTCAGTTTGTTCTCAGTTTTTAAGAGTCTCTTATGCTTTGGCTCTCTTCCACTCTAACCTCTTTTTTTTTTCTTCCCCTCCCCCATGGGTTTCTGTTAAGTTTCTCAGGATCCACATAAGAGTGAAACATATGGTATCTGTCTTTCTCTGTATGGCTTATTTCACTTAGCATCACACTCTCCAGTTCCATCCACGTTGCTACAAAGGGCCATATTTCATTCTTTCTTGTTGCCACGTGGTATACATGAGGTTTTAGACTTGGCAAAACTAATCTGTACTGACAGCAATCACATCAATGGTAGCCTAGGCAAAGGTGGTGGGGAAGACTACAAAAGGGCACAAAGCAATTTACTAGATGGAAATGTTGTACAGCTTGAGACTGGTGGTGGTCATTTCCAATACCATCCAAAACGTCACACTTAAGAATGTGCATGTCATTGTATGTAAATTATATCTCAACAAAGTTGATTTTAAAGCTACATGTGGCTAGATACAAATGTATGGTAACATGAACTCTGACTTAATAATCAGTGTAATTAGGAATCAAACACTTTGGAATCAAACAGCTGAAGCTGAATCTAAGACATCCCATTCATCTATTACCTATGTCATCTTGAATAAATGACTACAGATTTTAGAAAATTTGTACCCTCATGTATTTTATAGTGAGGACTAAAGGAGAAACTGCCTAATGTATAGTCGAAACTCAAGAAATAATGGCCTCAATAAGCAACTGATAAGGATTCATGGTGCTTGGAGTAATCTTACACAAAAACTTCTGAGCAGAACAGATGTTAGCAACTCTTTTCATGTAGATTACTATGGGACATCATAGATTGCATTTCCATGCCCATAAAACATACATGAAAAGAAGTCTAAAGCTTATGAGGTGGTCTGACCTAAGACTAAGGATTCATATCTGACATACCTATTGAGTATAATTCGAATAGTAGACTCTGAAGGTATATAGGGTTGGGGCATTTCGTTCGGAATCAATACAGTCCTGGTCTGCTGTTATTTACTAGTTAAGGACTTTGGGCATGCAAGTTCCTTTCCAAAGCTTCAGATTTTCATCTGTAAATGGGAGTATATAAAATACCCCAGGGGTCCCTGGGTAGCTCAGTTTGTTAAGCGTCCAACTTTGGCTCAGGTCATGATCTCACGGTCTGTGAGTTTGAGTCCTGCATCAGGCTCTGTGCTCACAGATGAGTCTGGATCCTGCTTCAGATTCTGTGTCTCCCTCTCTCTCTGTTCCTCCCCTAATCATGCTCTGTCTCTCGCTTTCAAAAACAAAATAAACATAAACAATTAAAAAAAAATACCTCAAAGCATTGCTATGAGAATTAAATGAAATAATACAAAGAATTTACACAGTATTATTTCTTAATTACTATATCAATATGTTTCCTACATTTATTTAACTGACTCACCCATTATGGTACATTATTTACTTGTAATAGCTTTCCTCTAAACAAAATATAGAGTAAGTCTTGCTTTGTAATGTTTTAATGACTTTGGAGGCACCAGAAAGTATGTTGTAGGAAATTAATAGTTTCATTGTATGGCTCCAGTTATAACAATAAGCTTACTATGCTAAAGCATATTGTAGGTTCACCATACCTACAACCACAAAGAAATGGGAATCCTCTGAAGAGGAAGATTATCAGTTTCTCTTTTCAAAAATCTCCTTTAATGTTTATTTATTTTTGAGACACACACACACACACACACACACACACGCACACACAAACACACACACAGAGGACAAGCAGGGAAGGGGCAGAGAGGGAGGGAGACACAGAATCCAAAGCAGGCTCCAGGCTCTGAGCTGTCAGCACAGAGTCCAATGTGGGGCTCAAACTCATGAACTGTGAGATCATGACCTGAGCCAAAGTCAGACACTTACTGACTGAGCCACCCAGGTGCCCCTATCAGAGCTCCTCCTTAGAATTATCTTAGGAATCATCCTAGAAGAATCTTTAAGAGGTTAAGCACTTATTAACAACTTGCATAGATACCTCTATCTCTGGAACTGGCAGGTGCTAGCTAGAATAGCTTGCTAGAAGTAGGTGCTACTTAACCATAAATTCTTTCAGGATTAATTCATCTTTCTATCCCTAGCACCTGGCACATGTATACACCCAACAGTTGTTAGTTGGGTGGGATGGGGAGGGGAGAGTAAAAGCAAGCAGTATCAACAACAGCTTATATAAGAGAACGTGTGCTTGTCCTCAAGGCTCCTTTCAGAGAAAATTATGGGAATGATTAGTAACCATTTATGAACAATGGCCCCAAAATGACAGGAAATATTGAAAAAGGCACACCTAGAGAGCAAGGAACCTTAGCAACATAGGCTACTTCATTTATAGAGGAAGCAGTTATAAACAGTGGAAAAACACACCGTGTGATTGTGAAAATAAGAGGTTTCCCTTAGGATTTAGTTAAAATTAGTCTAGGTAATTGAACCATACAAAAGGTAAAGAAGTCACATTTTAACACCCAAGAAGCTACACTACTAATTGGTAAAATCAAATATGAAGAGGATAAATAAACTGAGATCAAACTTTATCGTTCTTTATGCAGTTCTGAAGACTTAATTTCAGGATACAAAAGCACTCAAAGAGTATTTTGTAATTACAAACCAATAAGAAAATCCATCCAGGAGGAATAATTATATAATTTCTGCATGGCTTCATTGTGCTAGGCCTAGAGAACGGGAATAAATAGATTCCTCTATCATTATGACTGCTGTAGGCAGTGACTCACCATTACAAGTGGGACCGCGTCCTAGAATAGTTTTTGTCCCTTTGTGTATCATATAAGAAATTAAGCAGACTATCTTTCCCAGTAACTTAAAAAAAATTTAGAAACCCCCAAATCTGATTTAGTTTTGGAGACTTTTGCCAGTTAACAAGATCAGCAATAGAGTTAAGCCATTATTAAAAATATAAGAATTTTCTGTTTTGAAATGCTTTTTGTTTGCCTTAAATTGTTTATCTTCACTGGTGGAAAATTAATTTATATCTTCAGTGACCTGTAGTTTCATAAATATTTATAGTATCAAAATGCCATCTGTGTAAATAATTGGGGTTCAGTTTCTAAATTCTTGAGACTAACACTATAAATCGCATTAAGAAACATTTCACTTTCTCTAATCCTGCTGAGTTTTAACCAATGAATATTATAACAACCTCATTATCATCTGCATATTATTAGCAATAAGTGATGGCACTCAAAGGCAAAAAATTTAACAGATAACAAGGAAGCAACATGACTATAAACAAGTTACTCTAAAAACAAAAATAAAAATCCTTAATCTTTTAACCCTCCATCTATCTCAATGTGAATTGAGAATTTGTAAATTTTTGCCTGATAAGTTATATTTATTTACTCAGTTCCATTACATTTTCTGCCCAGGTTTGTAGCTGGAAAAAGAAAAATGTAGGATTTCCTTTCAGTACAAACCCTGGTAACCTTTCACCAAAGAACAGGCTCAGTCTTGAATGTTTTGCCTGAGGAAGACAAATAAGAAAAGAGTGAAGGGCAGCGGGAAAGGGGTGAGTGGCAATATAACCAGTCCATCTTAAGATGCAGAATCTTGCTTGTGTTTTTACCCTACAACCCACCTTCAGCTTAACTTACATGTTCTAAACTCATATGCTAGGCATTCAAAGACAAATGTAACCAGACCCTAGGTTGGAGGACCACATTGTCTCTGCAATTCCACACATGATTATATAAGGTCCATACTCTGCCATGTGGGAAAATGGTGACCTGGGTAGACTCTACCTATACTTGGGTCTACCTGGGTCAGATCTCACTTCTGTCACTTTACGAGTGTCTTTACCTGCGGCAGACTCCTAACAAGCATATTCCTGAATCAAGATAACTCCTGGCAAAATGAATGAAGGCCGTTATAATAAGTGATCCACATCTCCTAGTATCATTCATTATTATCCCACCTAAAGGACTTTTTTTAATAGAAAGGATTATAGAATGCTTGGTACACCTACAATGCCAATGCCTATCTCCTCCTTCCTGCTGCTTCCTCCGTCTTCCTTTTCAGGGTTACCAGATCACCTCCATTCTTTCGTTACTGGATTCTATCTGGGATAGGATGCTGGAGGGTGGAGCTGGGCTGCATCGTCTCCAGAGGTTCTGCCTGTGCTGCAGGCCAAACTGCCTCCTGGCGTTGACCACTCAGGGACATGGAAATAGAAGTCCTCTGAGAAATCAATGGAACCTACCCCATACTTGGATTTCACGCCTATAGAGTCTATTACAAGTTTCCTTGAAGGAAACTGGATTGGAAAGAGAAAGAAAAAGAGGCCACTGACAGAACATACCCATGTGTGAGGATGCCTGGTAGTACAGGCCATGGTGAGGAGCAGGAGAGGTTCTAGGGGGAAAATGTGCCTAACCATTTGGAAGCCATACTATTGTCCCCACCCCTGACCCCACTAGTGTCCTGGATGAGTTTACACACTCCTGATTCCTGCCATGTTGCTTCCAGTCTCTTCCTCACCTTCTCCCTTTACCCCTATAATCACTGTAAGTGTCTAGAAGGGCCTGGAGCAGGAGGACAGATATTACTGTGTAAAGGACTGCCTTGATGAACAATTGAACAGAATCTGAATGCAGAAAAATACCAGCAAAGGCAGCGGGGTATGGACTCAAAGGAATATGGTAAGCAATCTGACGAGAAAGGACCATTTACCAGTCTTATGACTTTTCTGTTTCTTTTTTTATATGTAAAATAGGGAAATTCATAATAATAGCATGTTTCAAAGCAGCTGTGATGATCAAATGGAATTTCTATCAAAGTACATTGTAACCAGTGGCATTCTGTAAACAGATTACTAAATATTATTCCACAGCAAGAGTGAACAAGATTATATAAAGATCTTAACAATAACATAGCAGGGGCACCTGGGTGGCTTGTCGGCTAAGCATCTGACTCTTGATTTCGGCTCAAGTCACGATCTCAATGGTTTATAAGTTCAAGCCCCGCATGGGGATCTGCGCTGATAGCGTGGAGCCTGCTTGGGATTCTCCCTCTCTCTACCCTTCTCCCTCTTGCACTCTCTCTGTCTCTCTCTAAATAAATAAATTAAACACACACACAAAAGCCCACAATAATATAGAAGTTGATACACGCTACCTATTGTATTTGTTATTTTGTGGTTATTATTGATAAAATCAAACCATGAGTGAGTGCTAATGATGAAATATTAATTGGAAAAACCAAGATTAAAAATCTAATAAACAGAACGATCTTAACGTTAAAACAGTATATAAGCTTAAGGGGGAAACCACAAGAAAGTATATCAAGATGTATTCAGTGATTACCTCTAAGTGGAGGAATTATAGGTTTAAAAGGGAGATTTATTGGAATGT
The DNA here is from genome assembly GCF_018350195.1 of Panthera tigris. Taxonomy (NCBI): domain Eukaryota; kingdom Metazoa; phylum Chordata; class Mammalia; order Carnivora; family Felidae; genus Panthera; species Panthera tigris. Next base: position 54,235,319 of record NC_056667.1, on the reverse strand, counting down.
TTGCTCAGTATCCTTTATTTGAGGGCTCGCCTCTGCTGCCCAGTCCATTTAGGTGCAGTGAAAGCAACTATGTTCTGTCATCAGACTACCTAAACCTCACCTGGGCTGTATGTGATTGGGCCAAGGATGGGCTATGTAAGTTGGGCCCATGAGTCTCCTTCTAAAGAGTCTGAGTATGAAAGGGAGAGGGAGTATGATGAGGAAGCTCTCTATGAACTGAAGCATTAAATTCTAAAACTTGGGAGCTTTGTGCCCATGTTTTCTGTCACATGGGCTGGAAAAGACTGGATTACCGAAGACTGTTAAAAACACAGCAGAAGTTCAGAGAGGAGCAGAGAGGGGACACAGTAAATCCCAATGATCTTTGAAATTTTGGAAACACCTACATTCCTATCACAGTTTTTCTAAGATACCTGCCTCATTATCTCTCCAATACATGCCCCTTTTGGCTTTACCTAGCTTGACTATAGTTTCTGAGTGTTTTACCAAATACAAAGAGATTTTTAAAATGCTTTTATTACCAGAAAAAACATATTTAAAAAATAGCTGTGGGTGTGCCTAGGTGGCTCAGTTGGTTAAGCGACTGACTTTTGATTTTGGCTCAGGTCATGATCTCACCGTTTGTGGGTTTGAGCCCCCTGTCAGGCTCTGTGCTGACGGTGAAGGACCTGCTTGGGATTCTCTCTCTCCTTCTCTCTTTGCCTCTAAATAAATAAATAAATAAATAAATAAATAAATAAATATTTAAAAAAATAGCTGTGTACAGGGGGCACCTGGGTGGCTCAGTCAGTTGAGTGTCTGACTTAGGCTCAGGTCATGATTTCATGGCTCGTGAGTTTGAGCCCCACGTTGGGCTCTATGTTGACAGCTCAGAGCCTGAAGTCTGCTTCGGATTCTGGGTGTGTGTCTCTCTCTGCCCCTCCCTTGCTCATGATCTCTCTCTCTCCCTCTCAAGAATAAATAAAATAAAATAAATTAAAAAAAAATAGCTGTGTACATGATGAATAAACATAAAGGTGAGATGTAGAACTATAACACCAGGTATTTTGCAATCACTCAGAAGAATGGATTTTTATTTGAAAAAAAAAATTTTTTTAATGTTTATTTTTGATAGAGAGAGAGAGAGACAGAGACAGAGCATGAGCAGGGGAGGGGCAGAGAGGGAGGGAAACAGAATCAGAAGTAGGCTCCAGGCTCCAAGCTTCTAGCACAGAGCCCGACGCGGGGCTTGAACTCACAGACCGCAGGATCATGACCTGAGCCGAAGTCGGACGCTCAACCAACTGGGCCACCCAGGGGCCCCAGAAGAATGGATTTTTAAATCAGGCTTAATAAATGATCTCCACATCCAGGACTCAATAGGAAGGGGATGTGGAACTCACTGGAGAGTATTAGTCACTTGGTTTGCTCTTAACTCTCCAGATTCAAATTAACATTAGTAACATTAATAGCGTATTAATACAAAGCCTCAGCCTACTTGGTCTCCACTGGCATTCTTCTTGCAACTGAGTACTTACTTGTAGCAGTCATGAACTCTGTCCAAAAAAGCTCTTTGCAAAGAAAGTACTAAAAGCAGTGTGATTTCTTTGGCCTGATCTCTTTATTCCATTCAGGCATACTAACTTGCCAACTCAACAGAAATCTGTTCCTTCCTATTGCAGTGAAACAGCTGTAAATTTTGAACAGAAATATATAGCAGTAGGGTCTTCCTTTTCTTCCTCAAATTATAACAAATGCACTTTAAATGCTCTCAGAATAAATCTCATGTTGTTAGGGACTCTACATTTTATAATGTATTTCTTGTTCACCTGACCCTTAAGTTTAAAATCAATTTATTTTTTATTTTGATCTTTTGAGAGAAAAAAATGAACTTATACAAAATATAGATTCTGAGTCCCAGATAGGGGATTTTGAAGAAACCCCTGCTCTTTGGGTTTTGTATTTGCCCTCATCAGAAGAGGAAAACATCAGAGGTGGTTCTTTGTTGTAGTTTCAATGGTATATCTGTAGACTACCTCATTTCAGTTTTAACTGAGAAATACCATTCCTGAATATTCTGCTTAATAAAGCAATAACTATGATGTGTGTCTCTGGATGATTTTTTTCTCACTTTCTCTAACAATAGAAAAGACTGCCGCTAGCTATGAGATATTAGCATCTATAAGTTATTTTGGTTTTTTTTTTTTGGTTGGGAGAGTTACTTGATTTATCATCTGTTATGGCCAAGATTACAGCTCTAGGCCAGGCACACAATCAGACACAGTCCCTTTCCAAGTGCAGAGCATGCAGAAAAAAATAAAAATACAAGCTTCTCTAATATATTTATTCCAAATAAAGAGATCTAATTTAGGCCATAAGTGGGAGAATCACAAATATCTATGCTTTTCCAGCTCCATAATAATTAGATTACTAAGAGTGATATTCCTATTTGGTGAATTCAACAGATGCTGCAGTGCCACAAAGAGGTCCAGATGTCACCCTCTGAAATCTGACTTAGCAAAGTAAATTATGCGTATGATTTCAGATTTCTATGGTTTGTATTCGCTTTTTGTTGTTCTCTTTATCTTGAACTCTTACTTAGTGTTCTTTTGGTGTTGTTCTTTCTACTTTTCCATTTAGTGACGAACTTTGTCACCAATCAAGACAACATGATTTTCATCTAAAAAATGAACACAGATGGGGCACCTGGGTGGCTCCGTTGATTAAGCGTCCAACTCTTGATTTTGGCTCAGGTCATGATCTCAGTCTGTGAGTTCAAGCCCTGTGTCAGGCTCTTTGCTGGAAGCATGGAGCCTGCTTGGAATTCTGTCTCCCTCTCTCTCTGTCCCTCCCCTGCTTGCTCTCTACCTGTCTCTCAAAATAAATAAAAATAAACTTTTACAAAATAAAAAAGAAATGTATAGATAAAAACTTAAGAAAAAATTTAAAAATTAAGCACCTGGGTCGCTCAGGTGGTTAAGCGTCCAACTCTTGGGTTTGGCTCAGGTCATGATCTCATGGTTTGTGAGTTCGAGCCCAAAGTCAGGCTCTGTGCTGACAGTGCAGAGCCTGCTTGGGATTCTTTCTCTCTGTCTCTCTCTCTCTCTTTCTCTCTGTCTCTCTCTCTCACACACACATACATACAAAATAAATAAACATTTAAAGAAAACCATTGCCTGTATTATTTAGAATTAGTCCATGTCATATGTTACAAAATTAATTATTTCTTTAAAATATTCTACAGAGCCAAGGCACCTGGGTGGCTCAGTCGGTTGAGTGTCCAACTCTTGATTTCAGCTCAGGTCATAATCTCACGGTTTATAAATTCAAGCCCTGTGTGGGGCTCTGTGCTGACAGCACAAAGCCTGCTTTGGATTCTCTCTCTCCCTCTCTCTCTGCCATTCCTGCTCTCTCTCTTTCACTCTCTCAAAATCAAATAAATAAACTTAAAAAAAATTAAAAAGGAATGTGAGGGGGCAAAGTGCCTCCAGAATCTTCTTGTGTTCATAATGGGGCAGTGGACATTCTCCCTTCAGAGATATGCTGTCCTAAGGTCCATAGCACCATGCAGAAGTCCTTCACATCTGAAGTTCTGAGGGCAAAACAAAACAGGGCCCTCAACTCTTTAAGACTCTAGGCAGTATCTCTTTGAGTAACAATGTAACAATGCCTGAATCTCAATGCTGTAGACTTGTTGATGCAGGAAGGCTTTGGATATCATTCTCTCATTTTAAAGATGGAGCAATTAAGGTCCAGAAAAGAAAGGTAACTTACCTGAGGTCACCTAATTTGTAAAAGAGTTGGCTCCAAACCTAGGACTCCTGATTCTTGTTCCAGATTTTTTCCCCATGCTATTTGGTCTTGGCAGGCTGTCATCAGTTTTCACTTTTAAAGATACAATTTTTTTTAATGTAGTTCCTCAAAGAGAAACACATTCTCAGAGTTTTACAGTTTTGTGTCATTATCAAGTGGTCAATATCACTCTTGGAAAGAAATTCAACAAAATGTTTTATCAAAGAGTTTCGATCACTTCTTGTAAGGGTCTCTTAAGTCCATTGGACATACTCGTTTTGTAAATCATTTTAACTAGCCTATTCTTACTGAAGTTGGAGGAGGTAAGAAGCCAACAGTGCCAGGAGTCTTAGGAGCTGGGTAACATATTTTTCATTTTACAGAAAAGAAAATTAAAGTTAGAGGGGCTGAATGACTTGCCCAAGTATCTACTTGTATGGCAGACCTAAGATCTTTGAATCACTTGATTTCAAAGCTCATGTTCCTTGAGTCAAATATTTGTAAATCAAGTACAAAGCCAGGGAAGGGTGCTCTTTGGAAAGATCAACTATTACTTACAAACACTCCTTTTTACGTCTCTGACATAAAAATTTTCCCTGTATTACTCCTCTGGCCCTTTGACAATGTTCCCCATGGAAGAAGGTCAAGTACTTAAAAAGACTCCTTTTAGTCATGTTGTTAATAAATAAAGCAATGTTATCTAAACCTTTGGGTGCTTTTATCAGTCAAGGTATCACTGATTTTCTCTCCCACATGGGGAAATGCACACAAGGTCATGGAAGCTCCGGAAAAATGTAAATTTTTCAGAGTAGCTCTGCTCTCCTGGTGCCAGGGTGACTTTTGATGGGCTCTGGGAGGTCACCTTAGTCACATTTGAGTTCATTTCTCTTTCTCAGATTGCTCATCAGAAAAGATTAAGCATTAAGTCCAAGCAGTTAAGCTCTGTGTTATTGATTATTCATTTTAGGAACCTCAAACTTCCAGAAAAATTTTTTACGATATATGCAACAAAAGGATAACAAAAATGTTGCTGTAAAGATGAATGTAAATCAAAATTTGGTTTATTTTTTTAATCCAGTATTAATACTGACTCTTTAAAAATTAACAGTAGTGACTCATAGTTACATAGAGTTCAGTAGTTGACCAAATATTTTCATATATATAATATCATTTAATTCTTACAAGTAACCCTTCAGTAAAATTCAAACATTAAGTGACTATTAATCTTTGTTATGAATTGGGCTTGACTCTAGAGATACAAAAATAAACAAAAATGGTTCTTTATCTTCAAGGAATCTGTCATTTTTACTATTATCATACATAACATAGTAGGTAAGTAAAGCTCATATATTAGAATATAGTTGTTCATTGAGTCCAGTTATATCCAGGGTTGAAACTGAAATTGTTTTGATACCAAAACTTATTCTTGTCTTACTACACGGAGCTTCTGTTCAGCCTGAAAGTAGAAATTTAAAGGAAAGTGATCACTTTTTAAAAATTATCTCCCCTAATTTATTAGCTTTTAGTTTATGATTTTTGTTCATTTATGATTTTAAAGGCAATGTGCACCCTTATAATCACTCATGCTGTTAATATAATGCTTTCCATTTATACTGTTTAAAAGAAAAATTTTCACCACATGTTTGCTTAAAGAGAAACAGAATCCAAGTTGTCATGTTCATGTAAGACATTCAACTTTGCGATTCACAAGGTACAATAGCTAACTAACTACGTATGTATATTTATGAACCTGGGACTTTTAACTGAGAAGATGAAGACTTGAGGAGAGTTCTGACATGCAAAAGCAAGGTGATTAAAGGGTTAAGCAAAAAGAAATTATGAAGAAAGATTCGAAGAATTTGGCTTTAGGATGCGAGCTGAATCACGTCTTGATAACAATCTTCATGTACATGAGGGGTTATTATACCAGCTGTTTTTTACCTCTGAGGATGGAAGAAAAGGAATTGAAACTGCAGCCCTAGGGATTTAGGATAGGTATGAAAAATGATTTGCCGACAGGTGAGATTGTCAGTTACTAGAATAAGATACCAAGGGAAGTTGTGGAATCTCCCTTAAAAAACAAACAAAAAATATTTCTAATCTCTAGAGTTCAAATATGACATGGCTCCAGGCAGAAAGATGGACTAGATAACTTCCTAAGGTTCCCTTTAGCTCAACAATTCTATCACTGTGATGATCTCAGCTACCAAAAGTATCTTGTCATGGTGAAAGCCAGAAAGATGCTAAAATTCATAGTTGTCTTTTTACTTTGCTAATAGTTCCACATAAGCTTTTAGAAATCATAACCTCAATTTATGGTTTTCCTCCAAATGTCAGCTAGAATCAACTTAAAGGTGACCTGATCAATATCCCTAAAGGTTAAAAGGCCAAATGTAGGACATTGCTAATATTTCAAAAACTGTTGCCCCTCTTACTCATTAAGTTTCATTTTAAAAGTTTATTTGTTTATTTTGAGAGAAAGAGAGAGAGAGAGAGAGAGAGAGAGAGAGAGAGAGAGAGAAGGCAGGGGAGGGGCAGAGAGAGGGAAAGACAGAATCACAAACTGTGAGATCATGACCTGAGCTGCGATTGAGAGTCATACATTTAACTGAGCCACTCAGGCACTCCTCATTAAGTTTTGTTTTAATCCCAAACCAAGAGAACCCAGTAAAGATTGTCAATATAAAGCTCTGAGATGGTAATATCTCCCTACAATTACCCTGACAAGCTTTCTCTCACCAAATTAAGTTGCTTTAAGATTTCAGAGGTTGATCAGAAGCAAATCAAGATAGCAGAGGGATAGGAAGGTATGTGATACAATGAACTCAAGATATCATTCCATCCAGCTCATTTACTTGACAACCAAGAAATACGTTCATGATACTTAAGGAATTATGCAAGATCATACAGCTTAGTAAAATACAAAGCTGAGATAAAAATTTGGCTCCCTATACAATAGTGACTATTTTTCATGTCAAAGAACCAAACCAAAGGCAATTTAAAAAAATATTTCAAAATATATCCAGATGCTTAAAAGACTAGACAAACAACCTGAAATTCCTTGCTTGTGGCAATATCTGACTCTTCTGTCCATACTATAATAAAATCAAGTATTTTATTACATGGACAGACATGTACAATAGTCATTTCATTAATATGTGGTTACCATATTCTAATGCTGTAAACAAATAAAATGCGTATCTTTTCTAATGGGTTTGTTACATACTAATTGCCAATTTCCTATAATAGTTAAAAGTAGGTTTTAGAGGCAAAAAATTTGTTAACTTGATTTTACCCACTTTTAATATCTATGTGACTTTGGGAAAGTTACTTAACCTTTTCATTTCCCCACCTGCAAAATGAAAGTAATATTATTTGCCTAGATTGACTGAGATATTATTATATGTTAAATACTTCACACAGGCCTGCCAAACATAAGTGCTCAGTAAACTATAAATGCTATTATTATTATTATTATTATTATTCCCATAAAGTTACCCTAAAAGATGATAAGTAAAGCCTTTCTATTGGGCCTAAAGAATAAAAAAAACTCTTTCTTAGGAAAATAAAACTTTCTCTCCAAAGCCATGAAATCCTCATTTCCATTGTCAAAAGAAAGTTCAGTTGAACTGACACTTCTGCATTTCCTGGGGACCTAATATATGCCAGAAGCTCTACTAAGTGTTGTGGGTACAAAGATGGAAGAAAGATTCATGGCTTCAAGGATTTCAGGGTCCAGAGTTGAAAGAAACATATAAACAAATAAATATAATGTGATGTGACACAAAAAGCAGTAAAGACAGTACAGTGAGAGGAGGGAGGAGAAAGAGAAGGGGTGGTAGGTGGAATTTAGAATCGCCATCAGGAAATCTGATCAGATAAACGGAAGGGGTTTGAAGACGGCAGTGTAGGAAGACAATGAGCTCACCTTCTTCCATGAGCACAACAGATTTACAGCTATACACAGGACAATTTTCTTCTGAAAAGGCCCTAGAACTAGATAAATTACACAACAAAAGACAAAAGAGATGCAGTGAGAAGGGATAGGAGAAGCAGAGATGTGGCCTTGCCCAGAACCCCGCCCCAAATGTAGTGACTGTATAATTGGGAGGGATCCCCCCAAATGTGGAATTCCCCTTAAGAAGTAAAGGCACTGTGTCCCACATCAGGCACCCCAACCCTTCCGGCAGGCACTGGAAAGATGAGCCACCTAAAAGTCTTGTTTTGGAAACCAATGGGGATTAAGAGAAGAACAATCATAGAACTACAAGGAAAGGAGGCCCTACTCTTAAAAAACTCATGTGTGAACCCAATTACCCTGAGATCCAGTATAGAAGGAACAGACTGAAAGCATCTAGACCTTAAGTGAGGGAGACACACTAATTTTAAAGCAGCTACCAGAAAGACAGGAACTTGAGGAACTTTATCTGAAAACAGAAGTGCTGGCAGACACCATCTTTGCAATCTCATCAAACTTACTGGTAATGAAATTGATGGATACTGTTTTTGGTACCCTCCCTCTATCTTGCTAACACCAGAGGTTGCTCTGCCTACTCCCCTTAGTGACCCCCCAAACTGGGCTAGGCAAGTGTCCTACACCCTGCCTACCCCACATAGCACTCACACTGTGAAGGGCCAGATGAGTGCCCTGAGCCTTGCCCAACCTGTGCAATGACTGAACTGCAACTGGCCAGACATGTGCCTTAAATCCCACCCATGGCACTCAGAGACAAAGCTGCAACTGGGAGGGACACACAGCTTGAACTCTGCTCTCCCTGTGCAAGCCAGCCAGGGGAGTGCCCCAAGCTACCCCTCTCCAGTAGTATGCTCAACCCCATCACACCCTGCAGGCACATGCAGCCCACACAAGGGATGCCTAGAGAGTGCCTGGTCCTGGTACCAGAGGAGATTGTACTTCTGGGCCACACAAAACAGTTCCTACATAAGACTACTCTTTCAAGACTGAGGGGGGTAGTGTTTTGCGTATTACAATAGACAAAATGAGAAGATAGAGGAATATGTTCCAAGCCATGGACAAGGCAAATCCTCAGAAAAAGGCCTTAATGAAATGGAACTAAGCAACCTACCTGATAAAGAGTTACAAGTAATGGTCCTAAAGATGCTCACTAATCTTCGAAAAAAATGGATGAACACAGCAAGAACTTCAACAAAGAGACAGAAAATAAAAAGTACCAAACAGAAGTCATAACTGAAGTGAAAAATACAGTAGAGGGGTTCAACAGCAGAATGGATGAAATAGAAGCACAAATCAGTGAGTTGGAAGACAAAGCAATGGAAAACACCCAAACATAAAGCAAAATGAAAAAAAAAAAAAACAATTAAAAGAAGTGAGGATGCCTTGAGTGACCTCTGAGACAGTATCAAGTGGAATACCTTTTCATGATAGGGGTCCCAGAAGGAGGAGAAAGAGAGAGAAAGGGCCAGAAAAATTATTTGAAGAAATAATAGCTGACAACTTCCCCAATCTGGAAAAGGAAACAGGCATCCAGGCCCAGGAAGCACAGTGACAATAAAGTGAACTCAAAGAGAAACACACCTAGACACATTATAATTTAAAGTAAAAATATTAAGGTTAAAGAAATAATCTTAAAAGGTACCATGAGAAGAGCCTCATATTATGTATAAGGGAAACCCCAAGAGGCTATAATCAGACTTGTTAGCAGATAGGCCAGAAGGGAGTGGCATGACACACACAAAGTGCTGACGGGGAAAAAGTGCCAACGAAGAATCCTCTACCCAGCAAGGTTATCATTCAGAATTGAAGGAGAGATTAAGAATTTTTCAGGTAAACAGGAACTAAAGGAATTTATCACCACAAACCAGCATTACAAGAAATGTTAAAGGGACTTTTCTAGGCTAAAAAGAAAAGGTACCAATTAATGATAGGAAAATATACATATGTAAATATCTCACCAGAAAAGGTAGATAAATAATAAAGGTAGCAGATAAACCACTTACAAAGTAAGTACAAAGAACAAAAGACCAAAGGAGTAAAATCAATTTAAAATATAGTTAAGGGATACATAAAGTAAAAAGATGTAAAATGTGTCATAAAAATACAAAATATGTATGGGGGTTGAATATAAAGCTTTGGAATGTGTTCAAAATTAAGTGGCTATCAAATTAGGGAGGCTGTTATATACATAAGATGTTATATGTGAACCTCATAGTAATCACAAAGTAAAAAACTTATAGCAAATACACAAAACAAAAAGAGAAAGAAATCTAAATATAACAATAAAGAAAACAATCAAACCACAAGAGAAGAGCAAAACAGAATAAAGGAGCAAAGAGGAACTACAAAAAAAGCTAGAAAAGAATAAACAAAATGGCAATAGGTACATACCTATCAAAAATTACTTTAAATGTAAACAGACTACATGCTCCAATCAAAAGATATAGGGTGGCTGAATGGATTAAAAAATAACAAGACCCCTCTATATGCTGCCCACAAACTTCAAACTTAAATACACCCACAGAATGAAAGTAAAAGGATGAAAAAAGACGTACCATACAAATGGAAATGAAAAGACAGCTGGGTTGGCAATACTTAGACAAAATAGACTTTAAAACAAAGACTGAAACAAAAAACAAAGAAAGGCATTATATAATAATAAAGGGGTCAATCCAACAGATGTCACAAATAACATTTGTAAACATCAATACATTCAGTATAGAAGCACCTAAATATAAAAGGAAATATTATCATAAATAAAGGGGAAAATAGACAGCAATACAATGATAGTAGGGAACTTCAATACCCCACTAACTTGAATCTACCTATCTATCTATCTATCTATCTATCTATCTATCTATCTATCTATATTTCTATATCTTAATAGAAACATTCTATTTCTATATCTATATTAATAGATATATTCTATCCCAAGACAGCAGAATAAACATTCTTTCCAAGTGCACACAGAACACTCTTCAGGATAGATCACGTGTTAGGCCACAAAACAAGTCTCCATAAATTTAAGAAGCCTGAAATCACATGAAATATCCTTTCTGACCACAATGGTATGAAAGTAGAAATTAATTATAAATGGAAAAAAATAAAAAACACAAACATGTGGAGACTAAACAATATGTTATTAAATAACCAATGAGTTGATAAAGAAATCAAAGAGGAAATAAAGAAATACCTTTAGACAAATGAAAATGTAAACACAATGAACAAAAATCTCTGAACACAGCAAAAGCAATTTTAAGAGGGTAGTTCATAGCTGTACAGGTTTACTTCAAAAAATAAGAAAAATCTCAAATACAATCTAACTTTACATTTGAAGGACCTAGAAAAGAAGAACAAATTCCAAAGTTAGCAGAAGGAAGGAAATAGAGATCACAGAGGAAATAAATGAAATAAAAACTAAAAAAAAAAAAAAGAATGTAATCCTCAATGTGAAAAAACAGCAGGGTAAATCATGGATTTTGTTCACATTTGCAAAGACTATATATAAAATTATATATTATAGATTTATTATACAAATATTATATATGTTATAAGTAATAATTGCCTTGGAACATCTGCTCTAACTGAAGGAGAACTAGAAATAGAAGAATTATTTCAAGATATTTCAATACATGGATGAAATTATAGTACAAAAGAAAAAAAAAACAAAATAAAAGAAAATAATGAAACTAAAAGCTGGCTCCTTGAAAATATAAACAAAATCAACAAAATCTTTAACTAGACTCATCTGAAAGAAGACAGAGACCAAATAAATAAAATCAGAAATGAAAGAGGAGAAATTCCAACTGATACCACAGAAATACAAAGGATCATACAATACATGAACAATTATATGCCATAAAATTAGACAACCTAGAAAAAAAGGATAAATTCCTTGAAACACAATATTTCAGGATTGAATAAAGAAGACGTAGAAGATCTGAATAGACTGACTACTAATAATTAAAATGAATTAAGAAACAAACAAACAAACACTAACAAACAAAAGTCCAGGTCCAGATGGCTTCACAGGTGAATTCTACCTAACATTTAAAAAGAATGGTTATCCTTCTCCAATTATTCTAAAAACTTGAGGAAGAAGAAATATTTTCAAACTCATTTTATGAGGCCAACATTACTCTGATACCAAAATCAGATGACACTACAAAAAATAAAATTATATACCAATATCCCAGATGAACACAGATGCAAAAATCCTCAACAAAATATTAGGAAACCAAGTTCAACAATACATTAAAAGTATCAAATGGACTTGATAGATATACAAAACATAACCAAGTGTTATTCATTCCAGGGATGCAAGGATATTTTATCATCCACAACTCAATCAATGTGATATGCCATTAACAAAATGAAAGATAAAAATCATATGATGATCTCAATATATGCAGAAAAAGCATTTGACAAAATTCAACATATACTAATGATAAAAACTGGGGCGCCTGGGTGGCTCGGTTGGTTGGGTGTCCGACTTTGGCTCAGGTCATGATCTACAGCTTGTGAGTTTGAGCCCCGCGTTGGGCTCTGTGCTGACAGCTCAGAGCCCGGAGCCTGCTTCAGATTCTGTGTCTCCCTCTCTGTCTCTGACCCTCCCCTGCTCGTGCTCTGTCTCTCTCTGTCTCAAAAATAAATAAACATTTAAAAAGAAAAAAACTTTAAACAAAAGGGTATGGAGGGAATATACCTCAATATAATAAAAGCCACCTATGACAAATCCACAACTGACATCATACTCAATGGTAAAAAGCTGAAAAATGTTTCTCTAAGATCAGAAACCAGACAAGGATGCCCACTCTCACTACTTTACAAATGAAATAGTATCGGAAGTACTAGCCATATAGCAGTTAGGCAAGAAAGAATAAAAGACATCCAGCTTGGAAAGGAAGAAGTAAAACTGTCACTATTGGGGATGACATAATACTATATATAGAAAAACTCCACCAAAAAACTACTAAGTTAATAAAAAAATTCAGGAAAGTTACAGGATACAAAATTACTATACAAAAATCTGTTGCACTTCTGTACACAAATAATGAACGATCAGAAAGAAAAATTAAGAAAACAATCACATAAAAAAGTATGATATACCTAGGAATAAATTTCACGAAAGGGGTTAAAGATGTGTACTCTGTAAACTGTACAACATTTATTAAGAAACTGAAGAAGACACAATTGAATGAAAAGATATACAGTGCTCATGGATTGGAAGAATTAATATGTGTTTTTTTTTTGAGAGAAAGAGGGAGTGAGAGAAACTAAATGAGCACGAGTGGGGGAGGGGCAGAGAGAGAGGGAGAGAGAGAATCCAAAGCAGGCTCTGCACTGTCAGCACAGAGCCTGATGTGGGACTCAGTCTCATCATGAACCATGAGATCATGACGTAGGCTGAAACTAAGAGTCAGACACTTAACCAACTGAGCCACCCAGGCGCCCTGGAAGAATTAATATTATTAAAATGCCCATACTACCCAAAGCAATCTACAGATTGAAGGCAACCCCTATCAAAATACCAATGGCATTTTTCACATAAATAAAACAAATAATCCTAAAGTTTGTATGGAAGACAAAAGACTCTGCCCAGCCAAAGCAATTTTGATAAAGTAGAATAATGCTGAATATATCACTCTCCCTGATTTCAAACTATACTACAAAGCCACAGTAATTAAAACAGTATGGCATTGGCACAAAAATGGACACGTAGATCAATGGAACAGAACAGAGAACCCCAAAATAAACTCACATTTATATGGTCAATTAATCTATGACAAAGAAAGCAAGAACACAAAATGGAGAGAAGATAGTCTCTTCAATAAATGTCTCTGGGACAATTGGACAGCTACATGCAAAAGAATGAAACTGGATCACTTTCTTATACCATACACAAAAATAAGCTCAAAAAAGGACTTAAATTTGAGACCTGAAACCATAAAACTCCTAGAAGAAAATAGGCAGTAAGCTCTTTGACATAAATCTTTGCAATACTGTTTTAGGTATGTTTCCTCAGGCAAGGACAACAAAAGCAAAATATACAAATGAAGCTGTATAGAACTATAAAACTTTCCTACCATGAAGGAAAGTATCAACAAAACAAAAAAGCAACCCATTGAATGGAAAAAGATACTTGCAAATGACATATCCAATAAGGAGTTGATTTCCAAGATATACAAAAACCTGTACAACTCAATAACGAACAAAATAAAAAACTTTAAACAAATAAACAACCGGAGTAAAAAACAGGCAGAAAACATGAATAGACATTTTTCCAAAGAAGACATACAGATGGCCAACAGTCACATGAAAAGATGCTCAACATCACTCATCATTAGGGAAATGCAAATCAAAACCACAATAAGATACCATTGCACAAATGTTAGAATGGCTTATTAAAAAAGGTAAGAAATGACAAGCGTTAGTGACCATGTGGAGCAAAGGGAATCTTCATGCACTGTTGGTGAGAGGGTAAATTGGTGCAGCCACTATGGAAAACAGTATGGAGGTTCCTCAAAAAATTAAAAATAGAACTACTATATGATACAGCAATTCCACTTCTGAATATTTATTCAAAGAAGACAAAAACACTAATTTAAAAAGATGTATGTACCACTATGTTCACTGTAGCATTACTTACAGTAGCCAAGATGTAGGAGCAGCCTAAGTGTCCATCAATAGATGAATGGATAAAGAAGATGAGGGGTGTGTGTGTGTGTGTGTGTGTGTGTGTGTGTGTGTGTGTAATATCACTCAGCCATAAAAAAAAAATGAAGTTTTGACATTTGTGACAACATAGATGGACCTAGGGGCTATTGGATTAAGTGACACAAGTCAGACAGAGAAAGACAAATAGTGTATGATTTCATTTATATGTAGAATCCAAAAAATAAAACAAATGATCAAACAAAACAAAATAGAAACAGACTCATAGTTCCAGAGAATAAATTGGTTGTTGCCAAAAGGGAGGGGTTTAGAGGGATGGAAAAAATAGGTAAAGGGGATTAAGAGGTGCAAACTTCCAGTTATAAAATAAATAAGTCACAGGGATGTAATGTACAGCATAGGGAATATAGTCAATAATATTGTAATAACTTCGTATGGTGACAGATAGTAATTAGACCTATTGTGGTGATCATTTTTGTAATGTATAAAAATATTGATCACAAAATAAAATAAATAAATAAATAAATAAAATAAAAATATTGATCACTATGTTGTATACCTGAAACTAAGATAACATTGTGTTCAAATGTAGTTCAATAAAAATTTAAAAACATAAAATACTTGATAAACTAAATTAATAAAAAGAAGGAAAATTTGATTACCTCAGCTGAGTCTAAATTCTAAGGAACTAGATGATGGAGGTTCATGATCACTAAACAGTTTTTTTTTAACTGAAATTTTATAGGTAAAAAGAGGTTACTGATCAAATTCGTCACTTAACTATCTAACCCTCATTCAGTTACACAGAAAGGATCACAAAAGAAAAGAAATAGTCTTTGACAGAGAGAGAACCATTGTAGCCACCATACCTGGCACACGCACACACATATCAATAACCGTTTGCTGAATAAGCCTTTTTCAGCAAATCTGTATTTTGTTGTTTGGGTAATTATCAAGGTAAGAAGGAAATTTTAGTACCATCTTATTTTTATTAACACAACTCCCCAAAGGTAAATTATCCAGGTGGACGTTCTCAGTTCTCCACTTCAGCTTTCACATGGATTCTCATTCTTAACTTGACAAAAGGCAGACCATTAAAGGGTCCTTATCGTTATCAATATCCTCAGGGTTTCTAATGACTTGATAATAATCTATGTGGCTAACACTGTTTGAATGGGTCATAAGATTCTTAACGGCTGCTAATTTTTAAATATACACGGGAACTTATAATGCTCATTAGCATTATAAATAAGGTCTGAGACTTTTGGAGATATAGGAAAACCTACCTATACTTGTGTAATAAATCACATATAAATAACCTCAGGGAAGATGATTCGATGTTTAAACTGCTAAATACTTAAGATGACATATGTTCCAAAATGTATTGATACATAAGCCTGCGTTGAATCCTTCCCCAGGAAGAACTGGCACCCTAGACATTAGTTTTAGTAGCTCCTCACACAATACCTAACATCATTTTTCATAATGTGTACTACATTTGAATATTGGCAGAAATCACAGAAGCAAGAAGATAAAAAGATTACATGGTAAAGTAAGTTCCAAACAACATTCTTTTGAAGTAACTTTCCTGAGATTATTTGAAAACACATAATGAATGCAAACATATTTTGACTCTTTGCTTTAAAATAAAATAAGGGGCGCCTGGGTGGCTCAGTCGGTTAAGGCGCCCGACTTCGGCTCAGGTCACCAACTCGCGGTTCCTGGGTTTGGGCCCCGTGTCGGGCTCTGTGCCGACAGCTCAGAGCCTGGAGCCTGTTTTGGATTCTGTCTGCCCCTCCCCTGCGCGCTCTCTCTCTCTGTCTCTCTCTCTCTCAAAAAAAAAAAAAAAAAAAAAAAATTAAAAAAATTTTTTTAAATAAAATAAAAATACACTAAAAAAGCCATTCACAACCACAAATGGTAATACATATGTAGCACTTGATGCTTTGCCAAACATATTTCCATACCGCATTGTATCCGAGCTAGATGGTATCCCTGTGAAGTGTTATTATAATGCCTGAAGAAGTCTAACTTTGTAGACTAAGTGCACTTTTAGCTGTCAAGCGGAGAAATTTCCAAGTCAGCACCAGCTCTTCTTCCATTCATTCAGCACGACCTGTTACTAAGTGCTGTTAGTTCTGACCCCATAGTACTTGGTGAATTTGTCCCCTCCTTTCCGTTTCCTCCTCTACAGAACGAAAGACCAAGGAAGCAGGGAGTTTATCAATCTGCTATTGGTATATTCGAATACCTAGAATAGTGCCTGACAAGGTAGAGTGTGCTCAGCAAATACTTTGAAACAAATGAATGAATTCCCATAGTCCCACATTATCCTATTTCCTCAAATCTCCTTCCCCCTCGATTTTTAGGGAGCCTCCTACTTGTCATTATGAGCCAGATTTTCTATTCTCTCGTGTACCCTACACGTGGCTGCTTAACTGATTACACACTAAAGCACAGATTTAAAGGTTTTACTCCCTAGATTAAAGCATTTACACTTCTTTTTATTATTACAAACTCCTCACCCTGGCATATAAAGTCTTCCATGGTGGCCCTCACTGACCTGTCACCAGATCCCAGCCTTCAGTTTCAAAATAAGATTTTTGTATCATTCCTGTCACCCCTCAGACGATTCTTGGCTATTTGGCTCTGTTCGTGCAGGTCCCTTGACCCACAATGGCCCTAGCCACCATAGTTACCTATTGAAATACCACCCGTCCTTTAGTGTTTATGCGAAATGCTACTTCATTCAAGATGCACTAGTCAGATGCCATCACTTTGTCTGATGCAACTCTCTTACTCTGTTTTGTAATACAGTTACACGGAGACCCACGTCTTCTCAGTACTGCAAGCTCTCTAAGGCCAACAACTATGTTTTACATAGCTTTTACTCTAAAGCACCTACCACATGTAATAAATGGTCAATACAAATCTGCTAAATTGAAATTATTCCAAAAGGTAAGTCATAGGATCAAAAAGTCCTTGAGCATATACAGAGGATGGCTGCAGAGTTCCAGAATTGGGGTTCAAATCTGACTGAGCTTTGCTTTTGACAAGATGAGTAACTCAGGCAAGATTTTTATTTTTCCTTTCAGCCTGCCTGAAGCTTGGTTTCTTCCTTTATAAAATGATGACACTTGTATTATCTACTGTCCAGGGTTACCGGTCAGTCTTAAATGGAACAATGGAAGCGATGATGTTTGTAAACTTTAAAGTGTTATAAAGATTCTGTTATTTTCTAATTGTATGCCATGGAACTTGCTGGTTAAATAAGAAATGAAAGCCATCTGGTAACCGTGAGTCCTTTCCTGCCATACCTAGTTGGAGAATGAGGAAGGGGTATGATTAAGAAGGGAAAAGGAGGGGTGCCTGGGTGGCTCAGTCGGTTAAGCGGCCGACTTCGGCTCAGGTCATGATCTCACGGTCAGTGAGTTCAAGCCCCGTGTCGGGCTCTGTGCTGACAGCTCAGAGCCTGGAGCCTGTTTCAGATTCTGTGTCTCCCTCTCTCTGACCCTCCCCCGTTCATGCTCTGTCTCTGTCTCAAAAATAAATAAACGTTAAAAAAAATTTTTTTTTTTAATAAAAAAAAAAAAAAGGGAAAAGGAGAGCATTCTCCTTCTGCCAGCGGTCCAGTCGCCTAGTATGTGGAAAATCAGCATTTGAACATCTTTTAACATTAATACTCAGCCAAGTCACTAAACTTCTCTGACAGCATTTAGAAAAAAAAAATTCCTTATGATAAATTATGTTGAGGTTTACAGTTTATCGTATATTTAATGTATTAAGCTGACAAAGCAGCTTTTAAAAAATCGCAAAGGTTTGGTTTTCCTCCTCTGCTTCCTCCTGGGTATTTTCTCTTTGCTAAATTCATTAAAAAACAAAAAACAGAAAACATGAGAAATTACTTCCTTGGAAAAGACTGTAATTCTACTCTGTGATCATATCATTGTCTATGGATGCCTCTCATTTGAAACTCAACACAAAAGCCTGTCTATGAAGAGAGAAGAGGAGGAAATGGTGTCGGGAACTGGCTGGAGTGGTTAGAGTAGTCCTGCCTCCAGAGAAAGCCATTCCCCACGCCACTTTCTGCTTCAGACATCCCTGATCTTAGCGACAAGCTGGATGCAGGTTACGCTATGCGAGAACCCTGGACAAATGTGGTTCATTGTGATATAATCTGATTTTAGAAGGGCTTGTGCAATTCACATTCCTTGTCAGAGGCTTTCCCACATTTCTGGATAGCTGATTCAATTTAAAAAATTTTTTAAGTGCAGGGAAGGAGAAAACATCTGCCCATTATCAGGGAAAATATAACAGCTACCTCTTCGGAGTGAGGGCTGGGTTATGAATCAGTGTTTTTCTGTTTCTTCATTTCATTTATGTGCAGGTTTACTAGACACTCTGGACTGGTTTGAAACCTCCCAATGACGTCAATGGGGCAGAGAAATCCGAGCAGCGGAGACAGCTGCATTGCACCATGTCTACTGAGGTTTTATTCTTTTCTCCCAGGGTGACATCTGAGACAGATATTATCAATCAAGCCCTCCTGGCTCAGCATCAAATCAAAAGCACTTTATCATTCAAAGCAGTAAAAGCTGCAATTAGACGATGTGCTCAGCTTTTTTCCCTAGGAATATCTTGTTCATGGCAATTAATAATGCAATTAAAACTTAACTAAAATACTGCTTACTAAAATATTTAATTTAAATATGGGTGTTATATCCTTTATTGTTGCAATTGCCAAATTATTAAAGTTCACTTTCTATATATATTTTATATAAAAAATTCAAAACAATCAAATTACTGAAACACTAATAAAAACCAAGTGATAAAATTCAACCAGTTTCCAAGACATGTCCAAATGTCCAGGAAAAAATACATAGGTACATATGTAGCAAAGCTGTACTATCATTTGGAAAACAACAAACAACAACAACAATAACAAAACTCCTGTGACAACTGACAGGCAGGAAAACAGTTCTCTGTGAATTAACATTTCTTCTAACAACACTGAAAATAAAACCAAAAAGAAGAAAGCAGAGCCAACTGCTTTTTTTTGTTTGTTAAGCACAACATATTATTTACTGACTTTTCAAGCATCTCTTCTTAGGAATAGTCTTACTTGCCTGAGTATATAATAGCATATTGAAATCTGAAAAAAATACAGCACTTAATCTAATTATACAGTTTTAAAGAAAAGGTCTCTGCTCTGTCTCTTCTCTTCTCTCTTTCTCTCTCTCTCTTAAGGGGGAGACTTTAAACTTCTAAGAATTCCCAGGGCTAATCATAACAAATCTAATAAACATCCTTGAAACAGGTTTTGTTTTCAAAGTTACCTAGGAGAGCTAGGCATAGAACAATCTCACCAGAGGAAAGAATATGAAGAATACTATCTTCCCTCTCCTTGCCTTCTAGAGTGTTTGTTGGCAAACAATCCCAGTGATAACATAAGCGTAAAGTGGCATAGAGAGAAACTGGGGGTAAAAATAAAGGAGAAAATACCAACATCAATCGCAAGGTTATGTAGCCAAACTGGACAGGATCCAAAGCCATTTAGTCTAGAAAATCAAAGTGGCCAAGAACAAGACATGGAGAAAACAATACTCTTTAGCAATTGTCTATTATACATAAAGCATCACCGTCCACTCTATGTTATTACATCAGGTAATATTATATATGATGCATATTGCTGTAACTTGATAACAGACGCCAAAAATAGGAAAACCCATGATGCAGGAGACTTACTGTTTCAATGAGGAATAAACAAAAGAACCAGAAGTTTAGGTTAGCTAGAATAACAAACATCTTGCCAATCAGCCATGTTTACCCAAGCTTGGGGATTGAACATGCTCTTTATTATTTGAATTTAAACAATAAGCTTTTCTTTTTCCTACCCTCTTCCATTCATTTAGCTGTGAAACAGACAATAAATCATAGCTAAAGCTACCAAATATCTTATACCATTATATGCAAAGCTGCACTTCCTAACTGATCCAGCCCTAAAGTTTCTCCAACCACTGGATCCTTCTTCCCTTTATCCATTCCCTTTGTTCAGCATAATGGTAATAATATGTTGATTTGTATCCCAGCTCCCAGCAAAAACAGGTACATGTCCTTGCATGACTCCAAATCTGCAAAATGATAATGAAATAAAATGACACATGAACAAACACCTTACAGACTTATAGATACTCTAAATGTGATAGGTATTATTTTAGATGCTTGCTTAAAAATACTTTGGTGCCAAGTACTATGCTAGGCAGTGGGAACACGCATACATATGCACACACACATAAATAATATGAAATCCACAGAGTAAACCAAGCCAGCAACTTGAGAATCATTCCTCCCTCCCACATCTAATCATCACTACCAGTACCAGCAAAGTACGGCCCTTTCAAAGCTGTGGGAAATCTGTCTGACCCTGCCACTCGTCTGCCAAACCTTGCCATAAATGTCATAAGCAAGAAAATAACAGCTGAGATGGTTACCCAGCCCAGAGGATGCTACCTCTTTTACTTTTCTTGAGTTGTTTTCCTCTTTATCTGATCAGAGATGACCTAATTCATGTCATCATCACTTCTTTCCTAGATTATTCCAAAAACCTAACCGGTTCCCTTGCTTTGAGCTTTACCTATAAGATCACACTTTTAAATGATAAGTCTGGCCATGCCATTCTCTACTTAAAAGCCTTCATGGCTTCTCAAAGCTTTTATGAAAAAAGTCTGTTCCTCAGCAATGTCACAACAGATCCTATACGATAGGTGGTTTGACTACCTTTCTAACTTTATCTTCTTGATGTGACCGTAAGTACCCACTCAAATCACTCATTTTCCCAAACTTTCTGTACTGTCTACATTTTCATAGGTTTTCTGCCCTTTTCCCCCACCTTTACCTTACAATTCCCACTAACCCATGCTTTTATTATTATTGGCAATTGTAGTATATGTATCACACTCATGTCTGTCTGCTTCATCCCTACTTGAGTGTGACCTCCTGAAGAGTAATGGCTACATGTGGTTCACTTCTATTTCAGAATGGCATGCTGTTTTTGAAAATGACAAAGGAATCAGTGAACTGAGTATCTATGATTTCAGTTGATCTACCAAAGAGATTTGAGAATCCTTTCTGTGGGACAAGGATAGATCTTCAGAGGCCCTCTTAGGCAGTTAGGCCTCATTTTCTTCTCCCCTAGACTTGGTTCAATGAGGAAATAGGCGCTGGATTCTGGAGACATGAGAAAGGATACTACAAGTTCCAGAATCGGGGTTAAATAGAGATATTTAAAATCCACCCATTATGAGGGTTCTCAGTTCTTCTAAGGAGTGTACAGCAGACCATTTCAATCCAAAAACTGTAGTGAAGCCAGAGGTAAGAGCCTACATCAACCCATGCGGGAAGTTAATTAATCATTTATTGACAACTACACTTGTCCAAATGACCTGAGCATCCTGGACTGTTTATTCATTCATTCAACAAATATCGATTGACAACTGTGTCATCCTAGACATTGCAAATGTAATGGTGAACAAACAGGTTAGCTTGTACTTAGATTTTTTTTTCTCTTCTAATACATTTTTGGTAGGTAAGCAGCCCTTTTTGTCAAAGGGTAGATCTCATTCTCCATGCCATACCACTGGATCTTCTCCATGGAATTCCTGTTCCTGTGTGTCATCAATTGTATTCTGTGTTCCAACTCATCTCATGTAGTCCCACTATCTGATGTAACACAGAGGATCAAAGAATCACTGCTCTCTAAGTATACACAGCATCTAGATAGTGTAGCATTGGCCATTCACAATTTGATGGTGCTGTGATGTTAACAAAGAAGTATCTGAGTGAGTTTCCTGGTAACATTGGCAAACAGTAATGAATCAGTGGCTCTGAATTAATCAAGGCAGTGAAAGGTGAAGGTGGATTTTTTTCTGACAGATGATTGTTATGCAGAGACCAGATATTGAGCATATATGCTTCATTATCCAAATGTGATTTTAAGGTCTTTAGGAGGTCTTTCCCTTATTTACATCAGTTAAAGCACACAGTACACCTTACATGGTGTCTTCTTGTTCACAGTATGAGTGCCATAAAAAATTTGTGGACTATTGCTATTGTAAGCAATCAAAATACTTTTAGTCAAGAGCACCAAATGTTTCTAAGTAAGCTAAAAAATTAGTATCATTTTTCCATTTATAAGGTCACAAAAGAATTTCAACATATACATTAAATACAATTTAAATATCTTAAAACTTTATTAGTCGTTAGCAGTCAAGAAATCAGTATTTACACAATTGGCTTTGTCATGTGGTATGAAGAGCAAGAGTTTAGAATCCTAAAGACCCAAATTTGTATGCAGAAATCTGCTCTGTATTTGTTCCATAAAAATGGGGAAAATGATACCACTTAAGCCTCAGTTTCTAGTCCATAATATAGGGATTGTAGTACTTATCTGATAGGTTGTTATGAAGAATAAATTAGTATGTACAAAGTACTTAAACTGGCACAGAGTAGATATTTAATATTTTTACATGATATATTTTTATCTATTTTGAGTTTTTTTGATGGGAAGAGGAAAATTGTGACATGGTAATTTCAGAATATGTCACCAGTCATGAGCTTTTCCAAGTAATATATAAGGGAATAAGAGGTGTGTATATAATCTCTTCCTTTTCACTGTGTTTTTCTACTATATATATATATATATATATATATATATATATATATATATATTTAGCAATAGTAGGCATTGTGATGAGACTTCACAGAATTTTTAAGTGTAAACTATAGTTCCAATTCCAGGACTTGTCCTTTTTTTCTTAGAAAGTGATTTTTCACTATGTGACTGAATGTTTTGTATTTTGCAGCAACCTATTACCTTACCAAAGCCTGTGATAAATCTTCCAAATCTTTGTTTATTGAGCCATTATGCACTCCACCTTTAAGAACACCCTTAGGGTATTCCTGTTGCTTACTTGAAACCAACCCCCCCCCCCCACTCCCCCGAGGGTCTATACTAAATGTCCTTGAATGGAGTTTCTTAAAACATCATAACCTAAATATTTATTATCTTGTTTCAACATGCAATGGAACACAAGCCTAACTTTGATTTATTCCTGCCTGCAGCTTATGACATTTATGCCATTTCTCGATGGCAAAAGACCTTTCAAGGCTTTGAAACTTTGCTGCTGTCAATATAAAGGCTACAGATAGACTCTTAGTTTTAAAATAAAATTTCTCCTTTAGGTCAGGTATTCTCAAGGGGGTAAGAGGATCAAAGGCCAATGCTTGTTCAATGTCATTTTTCCAAAATCACTTGAACTAGTGGAGATGCTTAAGTCCCAAGTTACACAACACAAGATTTCAGGCACGCATGTGTGCTTGCACACACATACACACAGACAAACACACATATTCTTTTAATAAATATTTATTGAACTTTTACTATGTGCCAAACACTCTTCTAACCATTTTGAATTTAACCATTAACCAAACAGACAAAATGTCCAGCCCTCATGAAGTTCACATTCCAGCTTGGGGTAGGGGATGATATGGAAGGAGTGGGGTCAGCAAATAAACAATACACACAAGCCATAGTATAGAGTTTATCTTTCCCTGGACCAGCGATGGCCATTTCTGTCTCTATTCCTTTGCATTTGCTTTTGTCTCTATCTGGAATGTTTCCTTTGTTATCCTGACAGATCAAAGTCAAATGTCACCTTCCTCTGTGAAGCCTATGCTAGCTCTTCTTGGGGACTTAAGGAGTTTTTTGCATAGCTCTTTCATGGTATTTCTCAAATTGTCTTCCAATTGACATGTGTCTGTCTCTCTCACTGGAGGACAAGTTCCTCTTAGGCAGGAACATAGTAAGGACCAATTCTTAGTAAGTATTGTATCACCAGGGCCATCAAATACAGAGCATACTAGAGTAGTACCCTCAATGAATATTCAGTTAAAAATGAAAACAGTTTTTGTCTTTCTCAGTATGACTTATTTCATTTACTGTAATACCCTCGAGATACATTCATGTACCTCAAATGGCACGGTCGTATCCTTTTTATGGCTGTATGATATTCTATTATCTATCTATCTATATATAGATATAGATATAGATAACACTTCTTGTTTATCCATTCATCTGTTGATAGACACATAGGTTGCTTTTATATCTTGGCTATTATAAATAAATGCTGCAATAAACATAGGAATGTATACATCTTTACAAATTCATGTTTTTGTTTTCTTTGGGTAAATAATCAATAGTGGAATTATTGGATCATATAGTATTTTTACTTTTTTTTTTTGAGAAACTTCGATACTAGTTTCCACAATGGCTACACCAATTTACATCCCCATTAACAGTGCATGAGGGTTCTTTATTCTCCATATCCCCACCAAAACTTGTTATTTTTTATCATTTTGATTTTAACAGGTATAAGGTGATATCTCACTGTGGTTTTGACTTGCATTTCCCTGATAATGAGTGATGTTAAGCATCTTTTCATGTATCTATTTGGCCACCTGTATGTCTTCTTTGGAAAATATGTCTATTTGGGTGTCCACTATATTCAAAAAGAAGAATGAATGCAGTTTATTTTACCAGAAAGAAAAGAAAGATTAATTGTGAGGTTAGCTATGATTAGGATGTTTCTTTGCATACCATCCATACCAAAGTTTGGAGAATATATAAATTTAAGAAAAATATTCCTAGAAATAGAACTATTTTATGTGAAATACAATAACAGCATTGTTTTAGTAAAAGCTAATTTAGTAGGCCTGGTAACTCAAAAGTTAACTTTTAATTAATTGATGCAAATATTCTTAGTAAAAAATTAATTTATGACTTGATTATCTTTTAAAATGCTTAAATTAATCTGTGCTATAATCATTTCGCTAATTTGATGAGTATAGTTAAGATGTTTATTTTCTTCAATCTTCTAATTAATAGAAGAAAATTAAATTGCTGTGTTACTCTAAGAAGGAAGCCTTAGCCATCAGACTAACTTACTGTGATTGGTACAATAAAGCTTATTTACTACAGGGAGCTGACATTTAAAGGAGGTAATATTCCAAGAATGGAAGTTCCTGCAGCTTTTAGACAGTGTCTACACCCCATTGCAGGATGACACCTGTGGTTCTGTGTCTGGGGCACTGTCAGGTCATTATCCATCAGATTAGCTCTCTGCTTCTTTGCCAGTGACCTCCAATCTTCAAATTTTTCTTCCGTCTTCAGATTGGTAAACCTTGCCTTTGTTCATTCAGCTATGCAAGGAAAGATAAAGCTGCCTTTTTACAGAGAGGAAAGTCTTAGGAGCAAGCTAACATCCCTCCCATTGATCAACTCTCGGTAATTTTAGGTCTTCTACTGATCTGATAACTGCACCTGCGTTTAAGAAACTTATACTACTAAGTACTATGTAGCTTTTAATATTGAATAAGAATATGTGTTCCTTCTTGGTCTTTTCTTTCCTGGAAACAAAAAACACAAACAAACAAACTGCCTGATTTTTCAAGAAAATAATTTCATGAGAAAAGTTTTATTTTTCTGCTCTAAATTTGGGGCAAGTGCAATCAGACTTTTTTGCACACCCCAGACACCTAGCTTCATGCTGAGCACTGCAAATACGTGATGATTGATAGATTACTCTGACTTAGAAGTATGTGTTGTGCTTGAACAGGCTGTATGCAGTTTCTTCAAATAGCATAGGAAGGAAGAAGTAATACAATTTTTCAAACATTACATACAATTTTCTTCATCAAAGTAGGCTCACAGGCATTCACTCATACTGCTTGTTCCACAGCTAAAGTCTCAAGGGAAGGATAATGTTTACACCACAGAAAAAACACAAATGCATTTTTGAAAGTTTGAGAGTTTATATTCCAGCTAAATAAAATAGTCATTAAGCGAAATGAGGGTGTTTTTTGGGTTTTTTTGTTTTGTTTTGTTTTCTGTACCTATCAGTAACTATCAACAAAAGATGATGTATTTGAATTTTTGTGATATTCAAATTTTACTGGTTTTTATCTTCATCACAGGGACCTGATCTGGGGCATACTTTTTTCTCATGTTGGCTTTGGTAATTAATACAAAAGACCTTCTTTAAGCTAAAAAATTATCCTTTGCAACATAATTATACACAGGATTGGAACTTAATGGTTGTCAAAATTAGCTCTTGAACAGTTTGAACATTAGCTTCTATGCAATGTTTAACAGTGACAAACACTCTCTACAAGTCTCTATAGATTGTAAATTATTATTTCGAAGAACAAGCAAGTATTTGCTGATTTCTGGAAATATTTACAAATCTGTAACTTAGCTTCTAATATGATTGCCATGGAGGCCAACATGGTTTTAGGTTAAGCCCATAATCCCACCTACTAAACACACTAACTATAGGTATGTCCTGCTTTAGGGAATCGTGTTGCATAAATACATATAAAACAAATACACTGGGAAGTAATTTTAAAAATAATTCTTCTCAGGATGTCTGGGTGGCTCAGTCACTTAAGCGTCAGACTTCAGCTCAGGCCATGATCTTGCGGTTCGTGAGTTTGAGCCTTGCATCAGGATCTGTGCTGACAGCTCAGAGCCTAGAGCCTGCTTCAGATTCTGTCTCCCTCTCTCTCTCTGCCCCTTCGCTACTCCTGCTCTGTGTATCTCTCTCTCTTTCTCTCAAAAATAAATAATCATTAAAAAAATTTTTTACGTAAAAATAACAATACTTCTTATGGCTAAAGATTTCTCCCAGGGTTCCTTAAAAGTTAGTTTCCCTAGTGCACTTAAGGGATTGTTTACATATAATTAATTGACATTGATGTAATTGAAAATGTAGAGCACAATTTTATTTTCTCACCTGAATTTACTGTTAGCTGTAGTTCAATAAGAAAAAAAAGATATAGATAAGGTAATTTAAAAAAATGTGTAACTCAGGGGTGCCTCTGTGGCTCAGTTGGTTAAACATTGGACTGCTGATATTGGCTCAGGTCATTATCTCGAAGTTGTGGGATTGAACCCCATGTCTAGCTTGGAGCTCAGTGTGGAGCCTGCTTGGGGTTTCATTCTCTCTCTCTCTGCCCCTTCCCCACTCATGCTCTCTCTCTCTCTCTCTCTCTCTCTCAAAATAAATAAATAAATTTAAAGTATGTAAGTCAAGAGGTCAATTGGAAAAAAGATAAGTTTGCACTTAACTCTTAAGAAGTTATATAAAAAGAGATAAATCTTTATCATGTAGAGGGCTTATAAGGATACTCTAGGCATGTTTCTAAGATTTTAGCCTGTTGAACCTTGAAAACATTTTACCACTTAAAATTCAACAGTCTAGTTATGAAGTTCCATCTTAATCATTGCAAATTCCCATTGAAGAGTTGACTGAGCCACAGGAACACCTCAAAGATTAGAGATAAACACAAATAGACTCTTCTAGGTTTAGTAGCACTTGCCTGAATTTTTCCTCTAAAAATAGTGTACAACTCTACCTCTTGGGAAGCCCCCAGTTTCTGCCTCCAGGCTGGCGCAACCACACAATGGCTTTTATCTTCCCTATTTTTCAGACTCTTAATGGTCTCTCAATAGTTTTCAGGATAAAGTTATTGCTACTATGAGGCCTTATCCAGCCCTGTCTGTCTTCACTGCTGGTCTCAAGCAATCACTTCCCTTATGATTTGAAACAGCCACAGTTTTCCCCAAAGTGAGTCATGTTAAGCTATGTCATGCCTGGAAGGTCTTTCTTCGGTTTCTCTATCTAGTTATGGCCTACTAATCCATCAGAATTATAGCTATGGGTCTGCTCATTTATGCCCCAGTCTGGTAAAGATGTATCCAAAGCAGGCTGTGTACACATACATTACTGTTTTAACATAGTGATTTTATAATCCTTGATTTATTTGTGGGTTTACTCTGATGGTTACACAACTTTGGATCCCAGAAGTCTAGCACAGTACCTAGTACTAGTAAGTGCTGAATAAATGT
Source organism: Panthera tigris (assembly GCF_018350195.1). Lineage (NCBI taxonomy): Eukaryota > Metazoa > Chordata > Mammalia > Carnivora > Felidae > Panthera > Panthera tigris. Next base: position 54,206,934 of record NC_056667.1, on the reverse strand, counting down.
ATGTTGAATTTCAACAGTTCAGTGGGATTTTTTTAAAGAGTTGATTTGAACAGCATATCATTATTTTAAAAAAAAATCTGGATTTTCAACAAAATAGTAACTGACGTATAAATAACCTAAAGGTGATGAGATGAGGAGTTAAAGAGGCTAATTTTGTTAATTCTTTGGACCAGACATTGTGCTAAGTACTTTTACATCTCATTTAAATATCACCATCAGACACCTCACATCTATTACTTTTCATATTTCATACTTAATATGAACTTAGTATTTATGGAGTGATTCATATGGGCTAGCAACTATGTAGGGTGATTCACATCACATTAATTTTCATAGTATTTCAAGGGAGGCATTATAACTCCATTTACAAACAAGAAAATTAGCACTCAGACCTGATAAGGTCAGACAGTTGGTAAGCAATGAAGCTGGGGTTTTCACCCACACTGATCTGGTCCTCTAGGCAGTGTTTGCTTCATTGAAACATCACATCGCCCAAACTGTTTTCTAGAGGTCCATGAAGATACTAATAGGTATTTCACTCCCCCAAAGGTTTAATGGTTAGATAAGTTTAAATTACTTTTTCCCTTTTAAAATATATCCTCTTTGTAGAAATTCACAATGACATCAGTTGTACATCACAGCTCTGAAACAATCAGGAAATCTGCTAAACTAACCAAGTGTTTTCCAGCTTTAAGAAACCGTCTCCTTCTTATTTCTTCACGAGCCACTAAAGTTCTACCCCATGACTGCCTTCAATTAAAGTTACATTAAAATGTGATAAAAAGGGGTTCTTTTTTTGACCCAATTCTCTCTTGAATTTCATTTTTGATGGAAGAATAAAAATTCTAAGTTCCTTTTCCTTTCATGTCCTTCATATTGTCAACTAATCCTAGAAAAAATGTAATCAGGAAAAACTGTAGTCTGATTATTGAGAAATGGTTATGCTCAAAATTAAGAGTACTTTGCTTTTCTGATTTTACTCATCAACACTAGAAGTGTTTGTTGAATGAACTGTCAGAACTTGTGTTAGGCAAAAACAATTATGCCAGCCATAATTTCCGCCTTCTAAAAGCGCTGGCATTCAGAGCAATTATAAAGTTAATTAATCCTCAAACAAGTAATGCCTATGTTTAAAATGTATGCTCATATTCTTGTTTTGATGCATATATAAATCTGGGACTATGAGGTGACACAAGGGAAATCAGTGTAAAATCATACAAATCATTGTTTGGCTTTAGTTTATGTCACCCACTGTCTCTCACCTACCCATAATTCCATGTTCCTTACTGTCCTAACTCTCAAAATGAAGACACAGTTCTTAGACAATAGAAATATATAAAAAAAGTATTTACATGTCTCTCAGAGATCTGAAAAACAAGATTTGAAAAGATACTCAACTATTCACTAAGCACATAAAATATATATTCAAGGGTGGTTAAAAAAATCTTTACAATTTATAGTAACAGCTCATTACCTTATATTCCATTTTTGTAAGCGTCTAATAATAGAAAAACTTTTCAAAAATAGTCTTATATGAATTGAAGAAAAACTTCAAATCAAGGAAAATAAATATTATTCATAAATTTTATCCTGGCCTGAGGAAACAATTTATTCTTACAGAAAGCTCCACTCAATTTATTATTTACTCTTATAATTTAAAAAAAGATAATATAAAGAACTTTTAATATATGGATATATTCAAGTATTTTTCCTAAAATCATATAATTTTACAAAGCATAACATTTTCCCCTAGTCTTTTTACATATTTTTAATTTCTCATTCTTCACTAATTTAAAATATGAAACCATGTCCCAGCCTTATCCCTGAACCATCAGGTAAAGTTTGTTTTTCAAGGTATTAACAAGACCTACCATATCCATGAATGTCGCCGGGGAAGAAGCAAATCACTAACATGCAACATCCTGGAGAGCTGGTGCACTATCAATATCCCACCACTCGGGAACTTAGTTTATTTTCATTAATTTCCCTGTGTTCTTGCTGCCACATAGTTATTGCTTAGCTCTTTGTCCTTTTATTTTTCTTTCCAAAGGCATGCCACTTCCCATTGCAGAGTAGATATCATTTTCAGTACGAATACAAATGACTTAGCAAACAACATGTAAGCATCCAACTGGAACCTCATCAGTAGTTTCCTTTAGCTATCAAATGAGAAAATCGATTTGCAGTCAAATCTGAATGATAACTCCCATGAGGTGTGTAGCATTTCTTCCAATTTACCTCAGAAAAGGAAAGATTTGAGTTTCCAAAATTATTGAAAAATCTCCCTTTAAACAGTATCCTCTGTTTTCTCTCTCATTTTGCATTTTCTTCTCCATGCCTGGTGATATGACAACATGTTTTCAGGTTTTCTTGTAACTGAAATACCGATAAGATTAATCAAATAAAATTCTCTCTCTTTCTACCTTTTGCATTGCATTTGGAGCTATCAAGCCTCCGGTCTGACTTGTTCTGCATTGTTTAGTCCATTCAGAGCATGATGAAAGAACACCTAACACTCAGGGTCAGATTTCCTGAATGACATATGTTAGACCACAACAAAGGAGAAAACCCTGGGGAGATTATAAGTCCTTTTCATCGCATGAGATTACAGAGTACAGAAAATGTCTATGTTACACAAAGAAATAACAGTGTGACTGGAATAATGAATTCAACTTTGCCCAGGTTTGGGACCAACACCCTTGTCTGCTCTAAGCTTGCTGGTTGTGTATTAAACTTCTACCGCTGGCCCAGGAAGACTGGCCTCTAAGCAGATACAATAGCCCCTGAAGACCACTGGGATCATCATTAACACAGCACAGCAGTAACAGGTTCAAAGATCCTCAGATCCCTGAAGAACTAAAGGCATCTCCCAGCGTGACAAATTATACTCCAAAGACATTCAACAGCGAGGACAAGGGTCTCAGCGTTCTGAATCTCTGAGTAGAATGTGATCATTGCTACAGCTCTCACTGACAAACACTGGTTTGCATCAAATGAGAAGACATGTCTGAATGGCTTCCCTTTATCTCTTGTTTGAGAACTTAGTCTTATTTATCACCCTTTTATAATGATGTATTTTAATTGAATCTGTGCTCCTAGAAGGGATACCTGGTTTCTTTATTTCAGATTTGCCTTCACATTTCAACCTCCAAAACCTCACCATGTTTCAGAGAAGCTGACCTTAGGACAGGACTCATTTTATGCAATGGTAGCAACAGGTATAAACAAATATACAGGTACATAGACAATCAAAACTTAGATATGAAAACCAGTTTTTTAATTGGAATTCCTCTTGTGTCTTTGTCCTTCTACAGTCTATTTTCAAAACAGCAGCCAGAGTAATTCTTTAAAAACCTAACTCAAGCTACATCATTCATTGGGTGAACATCTAACTGGTCCCCATTTCATTCATAGTAAGAGCCAAAGTCCTTACAATACCCTATGAGGCCTTAGATATAATCTCCATCATCTTCCTGACCCCACTGCTCATTAGGCACCCCCTTCCTCACTATTTAAGTTGTACTGGCCCTTTGCTCTTTCTAGAACATTCCAGGCATGCTTTGGCCTCTGGAATTTCTCAGTGGTATTCTCTTTGCTTAAAATGCTCTTTCCTAGTTTGCTCCATGGCTTGCTCCCACATGTAAGTCACTACTCAAATGCCACCTTGTTATTGAGGCCTGCCCGGTTCACCCAGACCCTACCCTAGCACTCACTTTTCCTTGCTTTATTATTTTTCTGTACAGCATTTATCTCCTTTTAGCATATATAATTTATTTATTGTGTGTATGAACTATATCCTCCCACTAGCATGTGACTCCAGGAGAAAAAAGATTCCTGTATTTTTCCCACTGCTTTATAATGGCTGTCTACTCTAATGCCAAGCATGAAGTAGGTGTTCAATAAATCTTTATTGAAAAATTAATTAATTAATAAAAACACATGCCAGTCCATATGCTTATAGCTAACAAGAAAGAAGGTAGTTGGCCTGGTTTATAATTTGATAAGAGTACTTTTCATAAGAATAATATTTTGTGCCAGGGGGAATGTTTAAGTAAGTCTCCCGTAGGAAAAGGCTTTATTTCCTCTTGTGGTTTATAGAGCAATATAATTACTGAGAAGGACTAAACTTCTCAGAGAAGAGAGAGGCATTAGTGAATGTGGTTCATTTAATCCAAGCAGGCAACATGATGACTTTTGGGAATGCTAATAAAGAATCTAAAAGATTATGAAGGAAATATAAAATGAGCAAAGACTATCTGGGAAGACTCGATAAGGAGAATTTCTAAAGATGGCATGTGAGTAACTCACCCACTATGCTTTTAGTCTTGGAAACTGAAAAGGAGGCAGGCACCTTATGTTATTTTTCAATTCCATAGGATTATCAAAAAGTTTAAGTTTATTTTTTGTTATATAACTGCTTTATTGAGATCTAATTCATATGTCGTAAAATTCAGCTTTACAAAGTATCTAATTCAATAGTTTTCACTATACTCCCACTTGTACAAACTTCACCACTACTTAATTTTTTTTAACATTTTCATCACCCCCAAAAGAAATTCCATCTTCATTTACCCCTCCACTAGCCCATGAAAACCACGAATATACCTTTGTTTCTGTGGATTTGTCTATTCTGAACATTTCATAGAAATGGAATCATATAATATGTGCCTTCTTTCATCTGACATTAAGTTTTCAAGGTTCATTCATGTTGCAGCATGTATCAGTACTCCATTCCTTTCTATTGCCAAATTATATTCCATTTCATGGATCTGTCACATTTTGTTTATGTTGATTGTCATTTGATTTGTTTCCACTTTTTGGCTATTAATATATGAATAATGTTCCTATACAAGTTTTTGTGTGGATTTATGTTTTCAATACACCTAGGAGTGAACTTTCTGGGTTATATGGTAACCCCATGTGTTACCTTTCAAGCATTTGCCAAACTGTTTCCAAAGGGGTTGCACTATTTTACAAAATTATCAACAATGAATGAGCAGGTTCCAATTTGTCTATATCCTATCCAACATTTGTTATTGTCTGCCTTTTACATTATAGTCATCTTAGTGGGTATGAAGTGGTATCTCATTGTGGTTTTGATTTGCATTTCCCAAATGACTAATGATGGGGAGCATATTTTCATTTGGTTATTGGCCATCTGTATGTTTTCTTTGGAGAAACGTCCAGTCAAAATCTTTCCCCATTTTTAATTGGATTCTTTGGCTTTTTATTGTTGTAAGAGTTCTTTACATATACTGAATATAAAGTCCTTTTTCAGATATACGCTTTGCAAATACTTTCTCCCATTCCAATAGCTGCCTTGTCACTTTTTACTGGTGTCTATGGAAGAACAAAATTTTTTGCTCTCAATGAAACCCCAAAATATAGTTAATAAAATACAGTGGTAGTGAAGGGATTCAAATGTAAGTTAAAGAAACTAAGGCTGAGACACAGCTTGCTCAACATCACTAATCTAAAAAATCCCAGAATCAGAGCCCAAACCTATGTCCTTGGACTCTATATTTCATGTGTAGTGTGCCTTACTGCCTATAACAGATACTGTGGGTCTTTTCATGAGAACTGAACTACTGCTAAGAGAAATTCCTCCAGATGGGAAAAAAAGATTATACATACAACATACATTACCTGTAAGATAATGTCTGCAAAATGGTTCTTGTTTGGATTTCTATTAAGGTATGCATGGCTGATGGAGTGAATCCTGGCTTTCAGCTGAGAAGGCTGGGCAACATCAGGAAATAAACGGAAGGAAAACGATGCCAGGGACTTACATACTTATGGACAAATACATCTCAGGATTTGTGCCTAAAGCTCATGAAGAGGAAAAACAACAGGGAATAAATGATACCTGAGAGCACAAAGACGCATAAGCTGTCTATCAACAGCTAACAGCATGAAAGACACCAAACAACTTCCCGTGAGCAGTCTGTTTCATTTAGTAATAAGTCACACACCAGTGCCGAGTAGAAACCTTCCACGGGCTGGTGCTGAAAATCTGGTGTGATGGGCAGCTAGACAGCCTTAAGTACTTAAACAATGCAGCCCTTATTTTATTTCACTACATTTTAACCTCGCTAGTCTTAAATGACATTTTAAAAATTATTTTGCTCAAACACTAATTCAAAAAGATATATGTACCTCTATGTTAATTTCAGCATTATTTACAATTGCCAAATTATGAAAACAGCCCAAGTGTCTGTTCATCTATTCATCGACAGATGAATAGATAAAGAAGATGAGGTATATATATGTACACACACACACACACACACACACTGCACCGGAATATTATTCAGCTATAAAAAATGAAGTCTTGTCATTTGCAACAACATGGATGGAGCTAGAGAGTCAGTCAGAGAAAGACAAATACTACATGATTTCATTCATATGTGGAATTTAAGAAGCAAAACAAATGATCAAAGGAAAAATAAAAGGAAGAGACAAACCAAGAAACATACTCTTAATTATGGAGAACAAATTGATGGTTACTAGAGGGGAAGTGGGTGGGGAGATGGGTGAAACAGGTGAAGGGGATTAAGGAGTGGCACTTACCAGGATGAGCACTGAGTTAATGTATAGAATTGTTGAAGCAATATATTGTATATGTGAAACCAATATAACACTATATGTTAACTATATTGGAATTAAAATTTTAAAAAACAATACAAAAAATAAAGTAAAAATTATTTTGCTCAAGAAAATTTTTACATGCTAAAATGTGAACTAAGTGGCTAAAGTACTTTATAATACATGTACCTCTGAATAAAATCTTATGGGCTTAAGAATTTGAAAAGTTATTTTCAAATCATCTCCCTACATAAATATTTCTTATATATAAAAAAATCAGAATCTGTACTTTCTGGCTTAGAAATAATAAAAGCAGTAATAATGATTAACAGTAGTAAAAAGCAATAATTACTATTACTTATTACTGTTATTATTGACAATAATGATAATAATAGTAGTATTATTATTAAAATAACAGTGATAAGAGATTAATAATAGTACTAATAATGACCTTTATAGTACTTTGGAGTTTCCAAAGTGCTTTCACATATATCATTGCATTTAATCCCCATCACAATCTTCTGGGAAAAGTATCCCTATACCCATTTTATAAATAAAGGAACTGAAGTCCAGATATAGTCTCAACAATTGATTATATATCAGATACTATGCCAGATATTGCTACCCATGCATTATTATCCAACATTCCCAACACTATTTGAGGAAGGTATTGTTAATTCCATGCTGCAGATGAGTTTCTAGGAGAATTGCCCAATCCTATAGCTAGTAGGAAGCAGTGAAGGAATTTGAGCATAGTTCTTTGCAGTCTAAGATAATGCTTTTCTAGTAAGAAACCATAGTTCCTCAGATAAAGTTTATAAATAAAACAGTGTTTGACAAAAAGTCTTCATGGTGGTTACACAAGTGGGAAGTTGTATTTTGCTTCTGAGCCTCAGAAAGAAAAACAATAATGACAATAGAAATAGTTCTATCGAATACTATTGAATACTATTGAATAGTTCTATTGAATACATTCATTGAATACTCACTGTATCTCAAATATTGAGTTAAGTAAGCACTTTTTTTTAATGTTTATTTATTTTTGACAGAGAGAGAGAGACAGAGAGACAGAGAGACAGAGAGACAGAGCATGAGCAGGGGAGGGGCAGAGAGAGAGGGAGACACAGAATCCGAAGCAGGCTCCAGGCTCACAGAGCCTGATGCGGGGCTCGAACTCACAGATTGTGAGATCATGACCTGAGCCAAAGTCAGACGCTCAACCGACTGAGCCACCCAGGTGCCCTGAACTAAGTAAGCACTTTGAATGTATTGTCATTTAATCCTATGACAACCCTATATTACTATCTCAATTCAGGATATTGAAAACTAAAACTAAGAGAAGTTCAGTAAACTACCCATGACCATAATATGGCTAATTAAGTTCAAGTCACACTGAATTGGGTCTTCTGTTTTTTGTAGACAGAAACACAATAGACAATCCATTAATCTGTTATCCTAATGACTGATAATCTTTAATTCATTCTTTCAGTTTATCTAAGGTCTGATACCACTTCATCCACATACTTAACCAGAAACCAGCATAGATTGGGCAACAAGCTGAGTCTGCAATCATGGGACAGAGAGAAGCTAGCTGGTTTACCCAAGATCTGATGCATACTTTAACAAAGTTTACCAGCTCTTTTAGATACTTGTCCCAGATATTAATAGAGTATAAAACAGCCTCTATCCCTTTCCTGGAAACCATAGACCACTAGATTCTATGGGGGATTAAAGGGTCATGAGAATGGCAGAGCAAAATAGGCAAGCCTGTGAACCTTACTGCCAAAGAACCTTGCAAAACCACAGCTTGTCCTGTGTATTAGTTTTCAATTAGGCATTAAGTAAGGAGGCAGAAAATCCCTGGAGCCTCAAGGCACCTCAGAACTGACCCACTTTGTACTATAAAAGTTTGGAACTTCTAAAGACCCCCATACATAAATACTGAATAGAGTACTTTTTTTTTTTCAATAGTCAAAAGCTTTTGGCCATTTCTGCACCACAGGCACCCCAAGCCAGCTGGGTGAGCACTCTGCCTAACCCCTACCCTATGCTGCAGCAGCAGCCCTGCCACAACTGGCAGCCACACACAGCCCACACAAGGGACACCCCTTACATGCCTGGATCTGGTAACCAGTGGGAATTAAACTTCTGGGCCCCATAGGTCATCTCCTACACAAGTCCGCTCCTTCAAGACTGAAAGAGGTAGTAGTTTCATCTTCATAAAAACACAGAGAATCAAGAAGAATGAGGAGAAGAGGAATATGTTCTAAACAAAAGAACAAGATAAAACCTCAGGGGGAAATAAAAAACTTAATGAAATAGTCTACCTGATAGAGTTCAAAGTAATGGTCATAGAGATGCTTACCAAACTTGGGAGAAGTATGGATAAATACAGAGAAAACTTCAACAAAGAGACAAGAAAGTATCAAACAGAAGTCACAGAGCTAAAGAATACAATAAGTAAACAAACAAACAAACAAGATACACTAGAGGGCTTCAACAGTAGAATGGATGAAGTAGGAGAATGGATCAGTGAGCTGGAAGACAGGAGAATGGATCAGTGAGCTGGAAGACAAAGCATTGGAGCTCACCTACAGAAAGAAGCAAAACAAAACGAGAATTTTAAAAAATAAATGCACCTCAAGGGATATATAGGACAGCATCAAATAGAATAACATCTGCATTATAGGATTTCCAGAAAGAGAAGAGAGAGAGAAATTTATTTGAAGAAATAATGGTTGATAAATGTAGCATAATCTGGTAAAGAAAATGGACATCCAGGTCCAGTAAGGCCAGAAAGTTCTAAAATAGATGAATTCAAAGAGATCCATACCAATAAACATTATAATTAAAACAACAAAAGTTAAAGATAAAGAGAGAATCTTAAAAGCAGCAAGAGAAAAGCAATGTGTTGTGTACAGAGAAAATGCCATAAGACCATCAAATTTCAAAGAAATTTGGGGCACCTGGCTTAGTCAGTTAAGCATCCAACTCTTAATTTCCGCTCAGGCCATGATCTCCCAGTTCATGAGATTGAGCCCTGCATCCAGCTCTGCACTGATGGCACAGAGCCTGCTTGGGTTTCTCTCTCTTCCTCTCCCTCTGCCCCTCCCCCACTCCCTCTCTGTCTCTCTCATAATAAATAAACCCAAAAAAAGCAGAAACTTTGTAGGCCAGAAGAAAGTGGCATAACATATTCAAAGTCACTCTGAAAGGCAAAAATTTCCAATGAATAATGTTGTGCCCAGCCATGTCATCATTCAGAATGGAAGGAGAGAAAAAGAGTTTCCCAGATAAGTAAAAGCTAAAAGAGTTCATCAGTACTAAACCAGCATTATAGCAAATATTAGAGGGAATTCTTTAAGCTGAAAAGAAATGACAAAAATTAAAAACAAACAAAAAAACGTATGACAGTTAAGATCTTACTAGAAAAGATAATATACAGTAAAGGTGGTGGGTTAATCACTTACAAAGCTAACAAAGACTAAAAGACAAAAGCAGTGAAGTTAACTACTTAACTAAAAGTATAATAATTATTTAATGGATACACAAAATTTTTAAAAAATGTAGAATGTGGCATCAAAACATAAAACATAGGAAGGAGATAAAAATTTAGAGTTTGGGAATGGGTTCAAACTAAAGCTGTTACCAACTTATATACATAGGAAAATATATGTGAACATCACAGTAATCACAAAGCAGAAGCTTATAGCAAACACACAGAAGAAAATGAGAAAAAAATCTAAACATAACATTAAAGAAATTATTAAACCAAAAAGAAAGTGAGAAAAAGATGAAAGAAACAGAGAATAACCACAAAACAGCCAGAAAACAGTAAAAAAAGATGGCAATACATACATACCTATCAATAATTACTTTAAATGTAAATGGACTAAATTCCACAATCAACAGACAGAATGGCTAAAAGGATTTAAAAAACAACAACAGTGACAACAACAACAATAACAAGACTCATCTGTATGCTGCCTACAAGAGAGTCACTTCAGAAATAAGGACACACAGATTGAAAGTGAAGAGGCAGAAAAAAATATTCCATGCAAATGGAAACAAAAAGAAAGCTGGTTAGCTATACTCATATCAAACAAAATAGACCTTAAAACAAAAACTGTAATAAAAGACAAAGAAAGGCATTATATATTGATAAAAGAGTCAAGCCAGCAAAAAGACATAACATTTGTAAATATCTATGTACCCAATACAGAAACACCTAAATATACAAAGCAAATATTAACATACCTAAAGGGAGAAATTGACAGCAATACAACAATAGTAGGGGACTGTATTATCTCACTTACTTCAATGGATAGATCATCCAGACAGAAAATCAATAAGGAAATCTTGGCTTTAAATGGCACATTATACCAGATGGACTTCACAGATATATACAGCACCGTCCATCCAAAAGCAGAAGAATATACATTTTTCTCAGGTACACATAGAACATTCTCCAGGATAAATTACACAGTTGGCCATAAAACAAGTCTCAATAAATTCAAGAAGAATGGAATGATATTAAGTATCTTTTCCAACCACAATGGTATGAAACTAGAAATCAATAACAAGAAAACTGGAAAAAACTAAAAATGTGAAATTAAACAACATGCTACTGAACAACCAATGGTGATCAATTAAATGATAAATCACAAAAAAATCAAATGATAAATTAAAAAGTACCTAGAGACAAATAGAAACAAAAATATGACATACCAAAATCTATGGTATTACAGCAAAAGCAGTTTTAAGAGTGAAGTTTATAGCAATACAGGCCTACCCCAAGAAATAAGAAAAATCCCAAATAAACAATCTAACTTTATACCTAGAGGAACTAGAAAAAGAAAGCTAATGTTAGTAGAAGGAAGAGAATAATAAAGATCAGAGCATAAATACATTAAATACAGACTAAAAAGACAATAGAAAAGATCAATGAAACTAAAAGCTGGTTCCTTGAAGATAAAAATTAGAAATGCTTAGCAAGAAAAAAAGAGAGGGCTCAAGTAAATAAAATTAGGAACAAAAGAGAAGTTACAACTGAATACAAAATACAGAAATACAAAGGATTAGAAGAGACTGCTATGAACAATATACACCAAAAAATCAGACAACCTAAAGTAAATGGATAAATTCCAAAAAACATACAATCTTTCAAGACAGAATTGTGAAGAAATAGAAAATTTGAATAAATCAATTACTAGTAAAGAGATTGACTCAGTAATCAAATACCACCCAACACACAAAATTCCAGGACCAGACAGATTCACTGGTAAATTCTATCAAAATTCAAAGATTTAATATCTATCCTTTTCAAATTCTACCAAAAATTTGAAGAGGGAATGCTTTCAAACCCCTTTTACAAGGCCAGTATCATACTGATATCAAAACCAGATAAGGATACCATACACACAGAGAAAATTAAAACTAGAGTCATTTGATGAATACCTGCTTGACACTGGTAAGTACCCACACTGGAAGTGATGAGTGTCAAGGGATTTATATAGCTTCTTATTTAATACTCATACGAAGCTTGTAATTTTGAAACCCTTAACTCTATTGTAAAGATAATGGAACCAAAGATCCAAGAGATTAAGTTACCTGCTCAAGGTCACAAAACTAGTGGGTGAACTTGGATTCTAGCCCAGATATGTTTGGCTCTGAAGCCCTTGCTCTTTGCACTATCCAAAGCCTGAGTAGAATATCAGTCCCACCACTTATTAGTATTTTCATCTTTAAATGCAAACTATAATAGAGCTGCTATAATCATGAAAGATAAATAGGTAAAATATAAACAACAAAACTACTGATTTCATGTGTTGGTTTGGTAGATAACTTACATAGGTCATTTGCATAAAAACACCGGGCAAACAATAAAACACGATTTAATTTTTTTTTTTAAATAATTGAAGCTTCTGGGGAAAGGAGATTCTAAAAATACGAATTGAAAAAAAATAAAAAGATGAATTGATTATCTTGTTCAAATAATTGAGTGTTAAAACAGAAATGCATTCAAAGTAAGATTATCTTGGTACTTTACACTTGGGCAAGTACCAAAAGGCTTCCATAAGGGACAATTTCCCAGCACTCAGTCTAAGAACACATTCCAAAGGAAACAAAGGCCAGTCTGTGTGTATGTGTGTGCATGTTTCTGTTCAGGTTTGCATGCCTGTGCCTGTTTGTACATGTCAGTGTTGAAATGAGCTTCATTGTACTGAGTTTATCTCTCATTGTGATCATCTGTAGAGCTCCAGATGTTCTGTAGGAGTTGTTGAGCACCTAATTTGAATGCCAAAGGAAAGGTGCTTATAGCATATTTCCAAAATAATGTGTTTCCAAAATTTGGAAGTGTACACTATAATTTTCAAGGAGAAAAATAAGATTTTTTTCATCTCTCAGGAGATTGCTTGTTTCTGGGTATTTTTTAATTCCTTCCTGACAATGCACACATGTCCTTCAGGATAGAACCCTGATTTGTAAATAATAACATATTGATGTTCTGACAGAGCCACTCTGGAGTTATTTTCGTGGGGCTGGAAGCCAACTTGGCTCTTGATCATGAAATCTGATGGAGGTGCCTCCTCTTGATGGCTCTTTGTTTTTGTATTTAAATAAATCTTAGAGGCACAGACATATAATTAGATCTTCAGAGGCACTAAGAATCAATTTGACTTCAGAAAAATTTCAATGAAAAAAAATATATCTTGGAGGTCATTGAGTCCAACTTGGTCATTTTACAAAGAAACTTAAGCAGATGCTTGTGTAGAGTCACTTGAGTAGCTAGAATTTTTTTTTTTTCTATAACTACATTAGATACTTGTCTCCATTAAAACACAAACAAATACAACAAGAATAACAACAAAAAGCCTGAGCAGGCTGTGTCACATGTTTAACTACTTGCTGAGTACTAAGTCCTTTAGAGGGGTGGAAGGAAGTGGTAGACAGAGCAGGGGGTGGTAGAAACCCACAGATCTGAATTCAAGTTTCATTTAACCACCTAACAGGTAACAAGTAATTTAATTTCTCCATACTTTGCAGTTTATATCTATAAAATAGAGATAATAAATATACTGTGCTATTTAAGGTTCCTGTAATTGCAAGGCCCAAATATCCAATTAAAATAGACATAAGTAAAAAAGAGTAAAATACTGGCTCATACAATGAAACCTTTGAAATGACTGAAAAAGTAGAGATAGTGCCAACTTCAAGGAAGCCTAAACAGACTCAAGTGCCTCTGTTTCTGGTGTCACTCTATTCTTCTTTGTATGTCAAGTAACTTCTCTAAGTTCAGCTCCTCCTAGTGGAATATGGTCTTAGGCCACAACATATAGGCTTATGATTAGAAGGAAGAACACTTTCCTCTTTAGCATTCACTGTAAAAATCCTGGGTACTGTAAAAATCCTGTGTAAGAACTTTAATGGAGTCTTTTTTGGCCACATCGTAACACCTCTGGCCAGCAGGTGGGGAACTATATGCAAGGATCTTATTAAAATATCTAGTGTTTGATGAGAAGAGGTATTTTCCAGAAGAAGGAGGCCACTCTAGATGGACAAAACTACAAATGTCTACTAAAAATGCCTACCTCAGGAATGTAAAAATCACATAACATAACAGACTTAAAATGTTGCGTGCATAGCGAGTGCACAACAAATGGCAGCTGCCCTATCTTACTGTAAATCTTCTTGAACTAATTTTAAAAGTCTGCCTGGCAAGTGTGGGTGAAACAATGAACCCCTGGGTGACAAAGACAGGGAAAGTGGATGTTTTTAAAGTAATCTCTCCAGGAGAAAAGAGAACATAATCCCAGTGTGCCAGGGCCTGAGACAACCAGGAAGGACCTTCAAGACGATTCAAATCTGTTTCCAAGATTATTTTTTATGTTTATTTATTTATTTTTGAGAAAGAGAGAGAGGGAGAAAACAGGGGAGGGCATAGAGAGAGAGAGACAGGGAATTGAAGCAGGCTCCAGGCTCCTACCTGTCAGTGCAGAGCCCGACGCGGGGCTCTAACTCACAAACTGTGAGATCATGACCTGAGCTGAAGTTGAACACCTAACGGATTGAGCCACCCAGGTGCCCCTGAGTCCAAGATTCTATTATCCATGACACTTTATATGGGGAGTAATTGTTTTTTCTCTGCTGCTCTTTTAGTTTCACTGGGTTGAAATGTAAAAATCTATTAGTTCTGATTTTTTAGAGTGGTGTTCCTTTGCCAATCTTGGCTCTGTGCCTAAATCTACACAATGGAGTATCAGTGTGAGATGAGTCTGAGTCAATGGAATGGTGTTCATGTCTGTAGCACAAGCCCATACCCCACCAATCCAAACTGCAATTACCCAACGGCTCTAATATGCTGTATCTCCATTTATCTAGAAGAATCTGAAATCAAGATTCTCAAAATGTTTCTTCAGCATATTATGGAGATATCAAAAATATGGAAAGATGATCACTTTTACTTTGCCTTTGGATCATGGAAAAGACCATTCACCCTCTGGTCAAAAGACATATTACATCTCATTCTTTCATTCAACAAATATTTGTTGGGCAATAATAATACAACACTCCTGAACTTATATTCTAGTGAGGAAAAGAGGGACCAAAAAGAAAGAAGCAAATATAATATATGGACAGGTGAAGTGAGTAAAGAAAAAAAAAGTGGGTTAAGGTACAAAAAGATATAGGATGGGTGGGAGAGGTTTTGCCTTTGAGTAGAATCAGAAGGAATTGAGGGAGTGAATCATGGGAAAATGTGGTACAAGAATAACTGAGACAGGACCAGTAAATGTAAATATCCTAAGGTAGAAATAAACTTGGACACATGATCTAGGTCATGTAGACCTTATAGGTTCCAGAAGAGACTTTAAGTTTTAATTAGAATGAGAAAGGAATCCCACTGGACAGTTTTACACTTAAGAGAACTACTTCCGTTGCTCCATGGAAGACAACTACAAAAGGGGAAAGAAAGAAGAGCCCAGATAAAAAGGTATTCCAGAAGTTGAGGCTGGTGATAATGGTGGCTTTGCCTAGATTGGTAAAGGTAAAGGTAGTAATAAGTAGTCATAGTCCAGGTATATCTGGAAGATAGAACTTCCAGATAGAACAGGACTTAATGATGATGAAATGCTGAGCCTGAGGAAAGAGAGGCACTAAGGATGACATCTAGGTTTCTGGTGAGGGCACCTCATTGAGTCTAGCACAATTTCCCAGAAAGGGGAATGCTGGCAATAGAGCAGGATTTCCCAGCGTTCTGCTTTAGGAATGTAAGCCTGAGATGCCTATCTGAAGAGAGTTAAGAAGATTCTTGGATATCCTAGTTTGGAGCTGAAGGGTGAGAACTGGATTGAAGATACAAGTGTGGGAGTCATCGATTTGCAGATAATATTGAAAAAAGCAGGGTCTGGTTGGGAATGAATACAGAGAAAGATGAGAGGCAAAAACTGAGCAGTGGGACACTTAGAAGTCTGGAGGAGGAGGAGCCAGAATGGAGTGAAGTAGTTGAAAAACTAGTGGAAAGAACTGTGTCTGAAGCCAAATGAAGAAAAATGTTTCAAGGAGAAGGGACTGAATAGACAAGGTTCCTAATTACATTGATAAAAGCAATTTTCAGTGGAGCTGTGGGGATGAAAACCAGATCTGAGTTAAGTGAGGGAAGGATGTCAGATGAAAAAGTAGAGACAGTGAACATAGTTTTTGGGCTTTGTTGTAAAAGAAAAAAACAAGGTTTGTTTCTGATGGGGAACATGATGTCTAGCGAGAGAATTTTAAGGATGGAGAATTATAGAATGTTTGCACACTGAAGACAATGGTCCAATGGGGATTGATAATTAAAGTTTAAATAGTATAATGAATGTGTGTTTTGTAAATTAGAAAATGCTATACAAGTTTCAGGTGTTTAATAATTTGATCTAAATGAATATTTACAGTCTAACCTTTCATAACCCATATCTCATGAAACATTGCACTATGTCCCTTTTATAAATATTTATGATGACATCATAAACACTCTCCTGACTACTTCTTGTTTGTGTTCAACTCATAAGAGTTGCTTTGTTTGTAACAATAATAGCTATTGAGTTTGAAAAAGGATGAAATTGTTCATGTACCAATGAACTCACCCTTTTAGTTTCCTTTCACTCACTCATTCCTATCGGATCTGAAGCCAGATTAAAACACAAACACCATGTTTTAATCTACTCTAACAAGAACATATCAAATGCTTACTACAAAGAGGGCCATCATAGGTTTTGTGAGATTCACATTTTAGTAGATTAATATCATTTAGATATTAAATCTTATCAACTTGTCTCTTAAGTTCATCTTCACTTCATCCCATACTTCGCATTTCTACTGATTCTGCCATGTACAAAGACAAGGACACGAAATAGTATAATGTATTTCATGAATGATATTGGCTTTATCAAAGCTTAAAATATAAGAAATTGAGCAGGGGCAGGAAATAAAGCTAAAGTAGGCAATAAATATCCTCATAATAATTTGGAAGATAAATGTTATTAATGATTTTAAGCAGGAAATATCATGGTTTGATTTGTGTCTCAAAAAGATTATTTTTTTGAATTGGATTAAGATTATTTGTAATTGGTGGATTAAGAGTGAGTAAGAAGTCGGGTGCCTAGGTGGCTCAGTGGGTTAAGTGACCTGACTTTGGCTCAGGTCATGATCTCACAGTTCATGGGTTTGAGCCCTGCATTGGGCTCTGTGCAGGGAGCCTGGAGCCTGCCTCAGATTCTGTGTCTCCCTTTTTCTGCCCTCCCCCATTCATGTTTGCACGCTTTCTTTCTCTCTCTCAAAAAAAAAAAAAAAAAAAAAAAAGAAAACATTAAAAAGAAAAGAGTGATAAGAAGTAAAGATATCAGGAGCTTTATTTATCCACTTATTCAACATTTTGAGTCCCTACAGGATGCCAGGAATTGTGCCAGATTCTAGGGATACCATTAGGAGAAGACATAACTTTGCCCTAGTGGTGATAACTATATTACATATGCGTTATAATATAAGTGTATAAATATAATATGATATGATATAAATGTATATTATAATATAAATAAATAATAAATAACCTAGTGGTAATAACTGACAGATACGTACAATATATGACCAACTCTTGGTTATATTAGGAAAAATTAACCAATCTGTGGATCAACCCTGCTAAAAATTAATTTGAAAAATACATTTGTAGAAAATTTAAATTACTATGAACCAGAGGATATATATTTGGAGACATATATTTTGAATCTGAACAGTTATGAGGTAGTGGGGGCCTGGGGCAGCCATGATGGGTCATGTGAAATTGTGAGAGAGTAGAAATTACAAGTAAGCAGAAGACATGAGAAAAGAAAAGAGACATGTAGGGCAGGAGAAGGAAGAGGAAAACGGAGCAACTGTACAGAAAGGGACATCATCAGAAAGAGAGAGTTAATGAGAAAGAAACAGGTAGTAGTGGACTCAAAGGGCATCTTGTTTTCAGCTCCATCTGAGTAACTGATTTCAGCTCCATCTAGATGCATTTTGAAAACTCCAGCACTAGATGAATCTAGAAAACTTGTCTCAGTCTGTATTCATGCAGCCACAGGGACTTGGGAAAACCACTTTTTTTTTTTTAATTTTTTAATGTTTATTCATCTTTGAGAGACAGAGCATGAGCGGGGAAGGGGCAGAGAGAGACGGAGACACGGTATCCGAAGCAGGCTCCAGGCTCCGAGCTGTCACCACAGAGCCCGACGCGGGGCTTGAACTCACGGACCGCGAGATCATGACCTGAGCCGAAGTCGGACGCTCAACCGACTGAGCCACCCAGGCGCCCCGGGAAAACCACTTTTTTGGCTATCTCTACTAGCTTATTCTTTGAGCAAATGCAAAGGAAGAGTGGATGAGCCAGACATGAGAAAATGTTTGTGTTCTCAGTTCATGCAGAAATAAAAGATAGTGTGAAAGCATTTTTGCTTTTATAAATTAAGCATGTGTAGCCACCTCTATATCACAGATGCTTCCAGAAAAACTCCTGCCAGCTAACAGTACTTCAGGTTATGTATTGTAGAACAAAAGAAAAGAGTGTGTTTAATTCACAAGGTATTTTATCCATGATTGAAATCAAAAAGTGGACAAGAACAAAGAGCAGGATCAAGGATGGCTCCAGGGGCGAACTGGTTTCCCAAAGGCCCCTTTTCTTCCACCTTCCCACTCTCTACCCTTCAATTCTCTTTCACCAAGCCTGCCCCCTGGATGTGTGCCAGGCTCATTCTATCAAAGAACCACCTAGTCATTCCAGGAACCCTATAGGGTATCCCACTATTAGTTTGGCATTGTGCTAGATGTTGGGGCCACAGAAATTAAAAAAAAATCTTTATTCCCTTAAAAGCTCAGTCTAGTAGGAACTCAGGCAAATAAAATAGACGAGTAAACAATACAGAACAAAAAATTTTATGCTGTAACAGGAACAGAGTGCAGTGGGGACCCAAAGAAAAAAACTCTAACTCCTCTGTGTGGAGCAAGTCTTATAAGGAGGGCAATTTAGTTGTCTTGAGGAGGAGATGATACAGAAGAAGAGAGGGAAAGGCATTGCATATCTCTTTAGCAATTACTTCTAGGTACATTTGCAGATAAGATAATTCTGGACCCAAATGAATGGATTCCCAATGGTGGCATATCAGACATTATGGCATCTTAGTAACAGAGATAATTTTGGATCAGTTGAACTCTCTGATGCCCCTCAAAACTCACCACATACAGCACTCCTTTACAGGTTTTATGAAGACAGAGCTTTCTAGCCCACTACAAGCTGGCTGTCCAATGCCTGTAAGTAGAATTATTAAGGTGAGGACATGCAGAGGGGAAAGTTCTGCTTCTATGGCAGAAATTAATTTAGTTTAACAAATACTTATGGGAATCAAACGTTTACTTATTTGCCTTCCTCACTAGACTATGAACTCTCAGAGTACAGACACTTGTGTAACTAATCTTTATATGCCTAGGCAGCTAGCATAGGACCTGGCACAGAGTAGGTATAAAGATTGGTGCATGAATGAAAGTTCTACACCCTGTGGAACATAGAAATTAAAACAAAAACAAAACAGAAAATAAAAAAGCATAAAGTTCTTGACTCCCTCAAGCACAGAGAAGGGGAGATGGTCACCATGAATACATTTTAGAATAATGCAAAGCACAGCAAGGTGACTATGCTGCCAGGAAATCTGCTGGGGGTTCAAGAGAGGAAGAGACGATATCTAAATAGGAAGGCAGCCAAGATTTAGGAAGGCAAATGGCATCTGCATAGGGTTCAAGGGAGAAGACAAGGAATCTGACAGCTGGGAAAACGAAGGGGAAAGACTCTAGAGTGGGGATAGGGGAACCAGCAAAAGCACAAAAGGCAAGAACGTGCAGGACACTTCCAGAACATGATTAGCAGACTGTGCAGGGCATGAGTAGGTATGGCAAGTTGAAAAGTGGTAGAGAGGGGCAGGTGCTATGTGACAAAGGACCTTGTGATTATTAGTTTTATGTATCAAATTGATTAGGCTATAGTATTTGATATTTAGTCAAATACCAATCTATGTGTCCCCAGGAAGGCATTCTGTTGACTAAAGTCAACAATAAGTTGACTTTAAGTAAGGATTACCCTCAATAATGTGGGTTGGGCCTCATCCATTCAGTTGAAGGCCTTAAGAAACAGGTTTCCCAGAAAAGATGACACCTGCTTGATTTTCCAGTCTGCTGTTTAAGACTTATGACTGCAACATCAATTCCAGCCTTAGTTTCTAGTCTGTCAGCCTGCCCTACAAATTTTAGACTTGCTAACCCCCAAAGTCATGTGAGCCAATTCCTTAAAATCAATATTGTGTGTCTGTGTCTGTGTGTGTGTGCGTGTGTGTGTCTGTGTGTGTGTGTATTGTTTCTCTGGAGAACCCTGACTGTTGAAAGTCAACATTAAAAAGCACAGATCTTGCTTGGGTGGTGGTGACACATTGCTGTTACAGACAGTGCTGCCACTCTACCTGCTTACCTTTGTCTTGTGACAGAAGGACAGTATAGAAGAACAATATAGAAAATGTGCTCCTCCCTTTGAGGACCCCACAGTGCTACTGACTTTCCCATATGCCAAGGCATTTAAATAAACAGCTCTGGGGATGGCTTCCAGATACAGAAAACAACATGTCATTGAAAAGCTTCTAAAATGGATTTCCCCTCCCTAGTATCAAGCAGTGCTGTTATGATCACCAGAATCCCCAAACACAGCTCTGTTACACCAGAAATCTTCAAGTGTAATTATGTTTCAAAACACAACAGAATTGTTTTGTATTTTCAAAAGAAATGTCATCCAAATAGGTTTTTATCTTTTCTATTTTTTACAGTTACTTTGAGGCTTTTATGGTGCCTTTTACTGAAGGGTTCAAAATGTGCTGCTGATATTATAATATTAATTTGTCATTCAGCTGAGTTAACTTCAATGAGCATTTATCAGTGTCACACCAGGTGTTGTGAGAAGCACAGAGAACTATAAAAACATCTCAATGATACAAAATGCTGGGGGGGGGGGCGGGGCGGAACTCATTGAGGATAGCTGGGTTTATCTATTAATTCAACAAATATTTACTGAGTGTCTACTACGTGACAGGCACTTTGCTAGACTTGGGATAAAGAGATGAATCAGGGGCGCCTGGGTGGCTCAGTCGGTTAAGCGCCCGACTTCGGCTCAGGTCATGATCTCACGGTCCGTGAGTTCAAGCCCTGCGTCGGGCTCTGTGCTGACAGCTCAGAGCCTGCAGCCTGTTTCAGATTCTGTGTCTCCCTCTCTCTGACCCTCCCCCGCTCATGCTCTGTCTCTCTCTGTCTCAAAAATAAATAAACGTTAAAAAAAAAAATTAAAAAAAAAAAGAGATGAATTAAATATGGTTTCTGCCATGAAAGCATTTATAGCACACAAGAGAAGCAAATCTTTAAAAAAGTATCCGTATTTGTTAGATGTTTTTCACTGATATTTTATTTAGGGACATATAAAAGTCTTTATTGTGAAGGTGACATTGAATTGAGTTTTTAACAAATAGATGTTTGTCAGTTACACAAAACTGAGGCAGGGAAGGAACAGGGATGAATCAAGACATAGTTAATTCTTGGGAATGGGAGCCTCATGAACAGTTATGAAGTGAGATGGGCTTTGTTTCTGGGAAACTGAACATAGTGGTTGAGATTATGGTATACACTTAACATAGCACTTGGGAGAGAATAACTATTATTATCATTAGTTCATCATACATGAGGCTTATAGTGTGACAGAAGTTATGTCAAGAGATGAATGAAGCTGGAGAGGTTAATCAAGTTCCATACTAGGAAGAGTCATGAACTAAGCTAAGATTATTTATTCACTTATTTTTATTTGAGTATAGTTGACACACAATGTTTCATTAATTTCAGATGTACAACATAGCGATTAGAGAAGTTTGTATATTGTGCTATGTTCACCACAGTGTCGCTTACCATCTATCCCTACACATCACTATTAATACAACATCATTGACTGTATTCCCTATGCTGTGTCTTTTGCTGTGACTTATTGTCTTCTTTAAGTTTTTATTTATTTTGAGAGAGAGGGGGAGACACAGTGAGCGAGTATGGGGAGGAGCAGAGAGAGAGGGAGAGAGAGAATCCCATGTAGGCTCTGTGCTGTCAGCACAAAGCCCAATGTAGGTATCAATCTCACAAACCATGAGATCATGACCCAAGCCAAAACCAAGCATCAGATGCTTAACCAATTGAGCCACCCAGATGCCCCCCCCCACCTTATTCGATTCATTTCATATTCTATTCATTCATTCCATAACTGGAATCCTGTATCTCCCTCTCCCCTTCACCCATTTTTCCTATTCCCCAGCCCTCCTCCTCTCTGGTAACCATCAATTTGTACTCTGTATACATAGTTCTGATTCTGCTCTTTGTTTATTCATTTGTTTTTTGTTTCTTAGATTCTATGTATAAGTATATGGTATTTGTCTTTCTTCATCTGACTTATTTTACTTAGCATAATACCCTCTAGGTCCACCCATGTTGTCTCAAATGGCACAATATGACCCTTTTTATGGCTGTGTAACATTCCATTGTGTGCATGTTTGTGTATATATAACATCTTCCTTATCCATCCATCTACTGAAGGATACTTAGGTTGCTCCCATCTGGGCTATTGTAAATAATGCTGCAATAAGCATAGGGATGCATACATCTTTTTAAATTAATGTTACTGTTTTCTTTGGGTAAATACCCAATAGTGGAATTATTGGATCATACAGTACTTCTATTTTTTATTTTTTGAGGAAACGTAATACTGTTTTCTACAGTGGCTGTTCCAATTACATTCTCACCAACAGTGGGATTTTCTCTCTCTCTCTCTCTCTCTCTCTCTCTTGCTCTCTGCCCCTCCCCTATGCTTGCTCAGTCTCTGTCCCCGTCTCTTTCTCAAAATAAATAAAAACTTAAAAAAAGGAATAAGTCACCGGAATAAAAGACAGCATAGGGAATATAGTCAATGATGTTATAATAGTGATGTGTGGGGACAGATAGTAGCTACACTTGTGGTGAACATAGCATAATGTATAAACTTCTCTAATCACTATGTTGATACTAATGCAACATTGTGTGCCAACTATACTAAACTAATGTAACATTGTGTGTCAACTATACTCAAATAAAAATAAGTAAATAAATAATCTTAGCTTAGTTCATGAGTCTTCCTAGTGTGCAACTCCACATCCTCATCAACACTTGTTATTTCTTATTATTTTGACTTTAGCCATTCTAACAGGTGTAAGGTAATATCTTATTGTAGTTTTGATTTGCATTTCCCCAATGAGCGATGTTGAGCATGTTTTCAGGCGTCTGTTGGACATCTATATATCTTCTTTGGAAAAAATGTCTATTTAGGTTCTCTGCCCATTTTTAAATTAGAGTATTTGTGGCTTTTTGGTGTTGAGTTGTAGAAGTTCTTTATATATTTTGGATATTAACCCTTTACCAGATACATCATTTGTGAATATCTTTTCCAATTCAGTATGTTGCCTTTTTGTTTTATAAATGTTTTCCTTTGCTTTGCAAAAGGTTTTTATTTTGATGTACTTCCAAAAGTTTATTTTTGCTTTAGTTTTCCTTGCCTTAGAAGACATATATAGAAAAATGTTGCTATGGTTGATGTCAAATAAATTACTGCCTGTGTGTTCTCTTCTAGGATTTTTATGGTTTCAGGTCTCACATTTAGGTCTTTAATCCATTTTGACCTTATTTTTATGTATGATGTTAAAAAGTGGTCCAGTTTCATTCTTATACATGTAGTCATCCAGTTTTTCCAGCACCATTTATTTAAGGAGATTAAATTTTAACATGAAGGCAATGGGGAGTCACTTCAGCTCCAGCTTGCTTGGTTTTCTAACTGCATTTGAAAAACTAGTCAAATCCCATTACATCTTACACTTCTGTCTGCCTATAAATCCCTTGATCCCCAAAGCAAAGTCCAGGGACAGTTGGCTTCATTGGTAAATTCCACCAGACATTTAAAGAATTAACACAAATCTTTATCAAACCCTTCCAGAGGAAGGAGGAGGAGGAGGAAGGGGAAAAGGAGGAAGAGGAAAAGAAAGGAGAAGGAGGAGAAGGAGAAGGAGAAGAACGAGAAGAAGAAACTGTTTCCAACTCATTCTATGAAGCCAGTACTACCCTGATTCTAAAACCACCCAAAGACATCACAAGAAAAAAAAATAATAAATGCCAATGTCTCTTATGGATATAGATGTAAAAATCATCAACAAAATACTAGAAAATTGGATCCAGCAACATATAAAAAGCATTAGACATCATGACCAAGTGGAATTTAACCCAGGAATCCAAGATAGGCTTAACATCCAAAAATCCACTAATATGTGTTACTCATAAAACGAAGGTTGAAATCCAAGTGATCACCTCAGTAGACACAGTAAAAGCGTATGACAAATTCTAACACCCTTTCATGATACAAATACTCAGCGAATTAGGAAGAGAAGGAAACTTCATCAATCTTTGAAAAACCCACAGCTACCATCATATTTAACAAATGCTTTCCCATTTATGACCAGGAAAACACAAGGATGTCTACTCTTGCCAATTCTGTTCAACATTATACTGGAGGTTCTAGCCAGTATACTTACGAAAGAAAAAGAAATAAAAGGCATTTTGATTGGAAAGGAAGAACTATTTCTATTTAGTAATGACATAATCTTGTAAATAGAATATGTTTTTTTTTAAGTATGACACTTTTTTTTTAATGTTCTTATTATTTGTTTGAGAGAGAGAGAGACAGGGAGAGAGAGAATGAGTGGGGGAGGAGCAGAGAGGGAGACGAGAAATGAAAGCAGGCTCCATGCCCTGAGCTGTCAACATAGAGCCGGACATGGGGCTTGAATCCACGAACTGCGAGATCATGACCTGAGCCACAGATGGACACTAAACTGACTGTGCTACCCAGGTGCCCCTGTAAATAGAAGTTCCTAAGGAATCCACTAGAAAACTATTAGAGCTAATAAATGAATTCAGCAAGATTGCATGATACAAGATCAATATATAAAAATCAATTGTAATTCTATGCCTTAGCAATGAAATTAAGTAAACAATTACATTTACAATAGCATCAAAAAGAATAGAACATTTAGGAATAAATTTGATCAAGTGCTATGGTCTGAATGTTTGTGTCCTCCCCAAAGTCATATGTTGATAACTCTAATCCCCAAATGTAATGCCTTTCAGTAAATAAACCTTTGGGAGATACGTGATTCATGAAGGTAGATTCCTCATGAATGAAATTAGTGCCTTATGAAAGAAGCTGCAGAGAGACCTGTAGACTTTCCACCATGGGAGGACACAGTGAGCAGGTACATGCTATGAACCAGAAAGTGGGCCTTCACCAGAAGGTGACCATGCTGATGCCTTGAACTTGGACTTCTAAGTCGCCAGAACTGTGAGCAACAGATTCTGTTGTTTATACACTACCCAGTTGGTGGGATTTTGTTATAGCAGGCCAAATTGTCTAAGTTACCAAGGAAGCATAAGATTTCTACACTAAAAATTACAGAATATTGCTGAAATGAAAAATAACTAATTAAATAAATGGAGATACATCTCATGTTTATTGGTTAGAAGAGTTAATATTGTTAAGATAATGATACTCCCTAACGTGCTCTACAGATCCAATGCAATCCCTTTATAAAAACACCAATGTCCTTCCTCCCCCAACCTGCTGAACAGAAATAGAAAAGCTGATCTTAAAATTCATACAGGATTACAAGGGATTCCATGGGGAGGGTGATGTAAATTCTTACATGTGTGTGAATGTATTCATTTAATGATACAGATATGATATCCATCCCCAAAAGAGGAGAAAACATGTTTATTCTCATTTCTATTGTCTTTTTGCAAGACTTGGTAGGGTTATGTTGGTACAATGCAAATTATAGCCTCAAATGATAGAGTAATACCAAATCATCAGACTACAAGTCAGGCTTTCTCATTCTAGCTTCTCTTCCTGAGTGATTTAAAGCATTTCCACATGGAACTTAAGAACCAGAATAAAGTAGGTAAGAAATGCCCTTCTGGAAGCACTCTATTACTGCCACCTATAATTTGCTCATTCATCCTGAAGTCTGACTGAATCCAAACTGACAGAAGATTTACCAGATTTAGAAAACAGTTTTTACTCTGAGCAAGGCATTTGAACCAGAAAAGACAATGTTATATGTGTGGGTTGTTTTTCCTTTTCCTTGAAACTATTTGGTTATTGAGAGGAAAGTGCCAAAGTGGGCCTGTGGACAATATCTTGTGTCATGGACGGTGCATAAGTTCCCTCTCCAAATCCTGCCATGGGCTAACAGTGTTATCTTAGGCAAGTCAACACTCAACCTCAGTTCCATCTTCCGCAAAATGGCTGGATTTCCCAACTTACAGGACTGTTGGCAGGGCCAAAAATGATAGTTATGGTTGATTAATAACAAATATTTAATGAAGATCTACTTTGGACTGCGACAATGGGAACATGA
The DNA here is from genome assembly GCF_018350195.1 of Panthera tigris. NCBI lineage: Eukaryota > Metazoa > Chordata > Mammalia > Carnivora > Felidae > Panthera > Panthera tigris. The sequence goes on along the minus strand of NC_056667.1, from coordinate 54,180,280 downwards.
AGAATATAAAGATGCTCTAACTCAAAGAGGCTCATAGTCTCATGTTCAAGCAAGCACTTTCTAAAGTATGATATATTGATCAAATATAGATGTTGTTTTTATTTCCCTTCTACATGTATTGTTCCTTCCCACACAAATTGGCTCATTTGTGCTTCTTAGGCTGTCCACCTATTTTGAGGCCATTGGCGAGTTCATTAGTGTAGCCATACACAGACCATAAAAAGCATGGACTCACAAATCAAAACAGGTTGAATTTCCAGGTCCTGAAGTTGCACACAGCTCCTCACCAAAGAAGTCACCTTTTGTGTATATCTATCTATTTTAGTGTATACTGGGTGCAAAAAAGTACAGGATTTTAAACACAGTGAATTTTTCAGGAGTATTAATTTTCTGCTATTGCAAGCATTTTATTTATTGTGGGGTGTGTTTTTTTTGGTATAAAATCATTCATTTTAAAGTGGCTGGTCCAATAAATAAGCTGAATCAACATGGATGTTGTAAGCAATTGAAAACATGATTTCCATATTAGACTTATGCTAGAATAGAGGCAAAATTTACATGAAATTTTAATATATAACCTTGAGTCTCTAGGGAGAGCAAGCAGATTCCCAAAGTGTATAATGCTAAGGTAGGCACATTTCAGGTATGGATTGTGTGTTGGTGGGGGGGCAGGGGTGTTGTTTATTGCACAATGTCAGGGCCACCATTCACATAGACTGATTTGAACAGTGTCCTGGGAGTTGCACACAGTGGTAATTCTGTTTAGCTGCTCATCCAAGGAAAAAGTCTTGGTACACGAAGTCCATAAAAATCATGCTGCCCAGGATATGGCCCTTTCCTAAATCTCTTTCAGGCTGAGTAGTTTGGGGTTTTTTGTTTTGTTTTGCTTTTTGTTTTTGTTTGTGTGTGTGTGTGTGGCCTAACATATGACCTATCCTAAAGACTGTCCCAGATGCCCTTGGAAATAATGTGTATTCTGCTATTTTTCGATGGAATGTTCTGTATATATCTCTTAGGTGGATCTGGTCTAAGAAGTCATTCCAAGATATTGTTGATTTTCTGTCTGGATGATCTTTCCACTAATTTAAGTGGAGTCTTACCTTCCCCTATTACTATTGTATTAGTGTCAATTTCTTCCTTTATATCTGCTAATATTTGTTTTGTGTATTTAGGTGTGTCTGTGTTAGATTCCTAGATATTTACAACTGTTATAATCTCTTATTTGACTGAGCCTTTTATCATTATGTAACGCCCTTTATCTCTTGCTATGGTCTTTGTCTTAACATCTATTTTGTCTGAGAGAAGTATTGCTACCCTGGCTTTTTTTTTTTTTTTTTTGGTGTTTCCATTTGCATGGAATACCTTTTTGCACTCTTTCACCTTTAGTTTGTATGTGTCTGTAGGTCTGAAGTGAGTCTCTACAGACAGCATACAGATAGGTCTTATTTATTTATCTAGTTAGTCACCCCATGTCTTTTGATTGGAACCGTTGGTCCATTTACATTTTTTTATTCTCATTTTTTTAATTTGAGTATAGTTGACAAACAATGTTATGTTAGTTTCATTTGTACAACATAGTGAATCAACAGTTTATACATTATGCTATGTTCACTACAAGTGTAGTTACCATCTGTCACCATACAACACTATTATAATATCACTGACTATATTCTTTATGCTATACCTTTATTCCCATGATGTATTCATTGTATAATTGGAAGCACTGCCCTTTACTCATTTTGCCTATCCCCCTACCTCCTCTCTGGCAACCATCAATTTGTTCTCTATATTTAAAAGTCTGATTCTGCTTTTTGTTTAATTTTTTGTTTCTATCTTTTTTTTTGCTATTGTTGTTTTTTAGATTCTGCATATGAGTGAAAGCATATGGTATCTGTCTTTCTCCGTCTGACTTATTTCATTTAGCATAGCACCCTCTAGGTCCATCCATGTTGTCATAAATGGCATGATCTCATTCAGAATGAGTAGTTTTAATATATCTGTGTTATTTTGCTGCGAGCAAAAAAGAAGGATAAGAATATCTGATGGCAGGTGTTAGAAGCTACTTCCAGAATTGGGGGCGGGGTGGGGGGGCGCAGACTGGTTGAATTGTCAAATGTTTATCTACCCTTGGTGACTTTTGTGAAACAAAACAAATTTTATAGTCACATAGCAGTCACGATTTTCAAAGCATACACACAAAATCTTAATAATAGCAGAGATCATTACTCAACGTCACAGAACTGATACTATCACTCTGTGGAAATAATTAGGAGAAAAACAATTTTCTGTATCTGTCTAGAAAAGCACAACAATCCACTGTGGGAAGCAAAGTAGCAATGAAACAGCTAGAAAGGCACCATCTACATTTTATCTCAGCCCACATTTATTAAAGGGCAAGCAATAATAAGGCATAAAAGCTTTTGTGGAAATCATTTGCCATCATCTGAAGACCACAGGACTGCTACTTAAATAAAAGACTTAGAAACAACTTCCAAAGTTCCCTGAGACTAAAGACCTCAAAAGACACTGCATTCATCCTACAAAATGATGATGAGGTGCACTTTTTCCCATGAAAGGCCCAACTTTTAACTTTTGTAGTTTATGAGAGCTAACAGCACCTCAGGGTATGGTTATACACCTGGGCTCTCTTATCCTATTGTACTAGCCTTGCTCATTGTACTCCTCCAGTTATACTCTCTATAAGATTCTCACGGAGTCTGATACTGTCAAAACTATTTGGCCTCCTAGTAATTAACCTTCCATGTACTTTCTACAGCTCTCTTAGGTACTAGTTCTGGAAACTGCTACCTGCCTATTTTCCTTTTGTATGCACAGGCTCTGAGGACTTTGAGGGCAAGCAATGTGCTACTCTACTTTGTTCCTTATCACCTGCGGTGTCTGAAACATAGTAGGTGATCAAAATGTTTGCTGAGTATCTGGAAAGGAATGCATCAATACTCAAATTAAATGTTTATTTTAGGATCTAGCAGTCAAATTGTAGAGCATTATCAAGGGCTTAAAGAGGTTATATTTCAAATACCAGTCCATTCTACTACCTTAAAAGTTAGATATTTGTTGGAGTGCAGTGGTTTTGAAAAGTAGAGATGGGAGGCTCTGGAACTCCACCAAAGCAGAGTAGCCATCCATAAGTATCCTGGAATAACTAGTGGCATTTATATGTTTTCCAAGAAGGTCTATCTTCAGCTTCCTAATTTATTTTCCTTTAGAAAGACACTGTGTGTTACCTTAACTCAAAATCACCAGTGATAAAGCACCATGGCCCCTCTTCTTATATCACCAATATATCGGTAGCCAATTCAAACTCCAAATTGTTGGTGTAACTGAAAGATAGTAATTTATTCTATATTTGAATTTCAGAAATTTTTAAAACAATCACATTTTCGAATTCAGACTATTTATGACTAACTTTGACACCATCATTTTCATTATAAGGTGCTTCCTGAGAGGCCATATCATATGCTTCTTTTTGTATTCCTGGAACCAACACAATGCCAGACTCATAGCAGATACACAATAAGTATTTATTTGATTGAAGTATGGATGGATGTTCTAAGAAAGCACAATGGTTCAACAGAAAAAAAGGGGAGAGACAGAGAGGGAGGGAGGAAGGAGGGGAGAGAAAACCAGAACGCTTTGCAAAGTATTGACTTAAAAAGATCAGAGAAGTTTCATCCTCAGGATTCTTCGGGCTTCTAAGTACAGTCAGAATCACTCTTGCTTATTTGGTCAACTATTTTTGCTTTTCCCCACAAGCCATCTTTGCCAATTAGGACTGAATTTAGCTGCCTTAGTAGAAGCCTGGCCGTAGTGGCTTACACAAATAAGTTTCTTTCTCTCCAATAACAAAGACACTGGGGTAGGCAGCCCAGAGCTACCGTTTGAGAACCAGGCTCTTCTTCCTGCTCTATCATCTTCAGTGCAAGACTTCTGTCATCCTGATGATGAGATGGTTTTGCATCAATATGAGTTGAGTAAAAGAAGGGGACAAAGAAATATGGAAAAGATTTCTGGTGTGTCTATCCCTGTCTAAGGAGCCTTCTAGAATACCATCTGAGCTACTTATGCTTATATCTCAATGGCCCAAACCAAGTTACATTGATATCCCTGGCTACAAAGGAATTCTAGGAAGGTCATGATTTTATGTAGATATTTTGCCTTCCAAATTAGGATTAGGGCCCTGTTCCTAGGGAGAAAGAGGAGCATGGATACCAGTTGGACACCTAGCAGTGTCTGGTATACTACCACCCATCCTAAAAGTACCCCGGCTAGCAATGTTGAGGGTCTTCTGATTGCACTCCCCCACTCCATTCTACCAGTCCCATTAGTCTCACCTCCCTTCCTTGCTCCTCAATGCCTTGATCATAGACAGATTGTTGCCCTGGATTCCAATCTAATAATGTCTGATCTTAACCTACTATTCCCATTTCCCCCTTCTCTGCCTGTTGATATCTTTCCTATTTGTTGAAGCTCCCCTCAAAAGTTAGCTACTCGGTGAAACCTCTCTAATTCGCCTGATCAAAATAAATCAGCATTTTGGTGTACTAACAGCTTAAGATATATTAGGATATAGTTAATTTTCAATAGATATGTTGCCCTCTTTAGAAGGCAAACTCTTGAGGATAAGGGCTATGTCTTATCTTTTACTGTATCTCAGTGTCTAGCAAAAAGGATAGGACCTCAGTAAATATCTTTTGTACTGATGAGATATTCTTGATTTTTCAAGCATTCTCTATGCTATTTATTCTAATCCACTATATGATTCCTGTATTCATATTCTCACACTATATCTTCTGCCTGTTATCAATGCCTATGGTAGCACAGACTCAAAGCAGGACGTGAACTGAACTGTTCTCTGCCCAAGCTTATTCTCCGACTAATCCACCCATTCCTTGAGGCTGGGAAGAGAGATTTCTTTAGAGATCCTTCCCAGTGGCCAGTGTATTGAAGGCAGTCTTCAAATGTTCTTTCCTTCTAGCCCCTCTCTGGACTGAAGGCTATATACGTATGTGTGTGTGTGTGTGTGTGTGTGCGTGTGTGTGTGTATGTGTGCGTGTGTGTGTACACACGCACACATACACACACACACGCACACACACACACACACACACACACACATTACCAGATGTGGACAGATGTCAACAGGGGACTGAAACACAGACATTACAATATCATTAAATCAGAATATGATACTGGCACTTCTGATGGAATATAAAGCTTGGCCTACAATGCAAATATTGTGTGTATAAAACTAGCAGTAACTACAGTAACTTCATTATATTTCCTGTTTGTTTGTGGAGTTTTCCACTCACACATACAAAAATTAGTCCAGAGATTGTTTTCCTCCTAACAGTAGGGTTATTTTTAAAGCAGGTGTTCTTGTAAATGAACTCTATTGTGCTTGCTTTCTAAGGCTATTTCCTGTTAAAAAAAAAAAAAACTGCGTGCGCACACACACACACACACGCACACACACACACACACACACACACTGTCAGCGTGTTGGCATACTGCAGTGAAATTCTAGTTCTCCTATGGTTTTCTTTATTAGAAAACATTTTCATAGTGAACTCTTGTCAAAGGACTGTAGCTTTTCTAATTTTGGAGAGAGCCCAGTGAAGCACCTGTAAACTGGCTGAGGCACTACCCTTTACAGACTTTCTTAGAGGTTACATAGAATTGTTTCCACTCCCCTGCTGTTTTCATGATGCCTCAGGTACAGAATACATGGTGCTGCTTTCCTAGTTCAAGCAAGAACTGACCAGGGAGGAAAGTCCACTAGCCACATGTGGCACTAGTACCTAAGATTGGTTGGGGAAGTGTTGCCCTAAACACAAGTGCTCTAAGAGTTCTTCAAGCCCTGCCTCTCAGAGGCCAGAAAGGATTATACACCCTATCATGACTTCTCCCAGAAGCAAGGAGATGATCCCCACTCCTTGCTCCTAAGAGACCCAGAGCTGGAAAACAGAAACCAGTGGTGAAAAGTTATATATCCCAGGGCAAATCACAGAGACATTCTGAGATGCTTCCTCAATCTCTCTTCTTTTTCTTTTTCTTTTTTTTTTTTTGTTTTTGGGTTTTTTTTTTTTTGCTAACTTACTCTCCTTTCCTTTACAACCCATCCTTCACCAAAGTGGAGGATTCATCTAATCTGAAAAGACACCAAAAATACCAAAACCTGAATAAACAAATTACTTCTAAAGACTCGTTCACTAAAATAAAGTCATCTCCAGGAATCCTTGCTCAATTCTTTCTGCCCTAGTTTAGAGTAGGTTTCTTTCCTATGTATTCCCAAAGTTTCTTCACATGCAGGCTGCTAAAGCAGCATTTACCACAATATGCTGTTCCACGTTTCTCTCAACCAGAATTCTGAGAGCTCGTGAGACCAGATCCTGTGTCTTAAGAGCCTTAGCATTCTCAGTGTTCAGGTCACTGCAGGAAACACAGTAGGAGCTCAATAAACATTTAATGAATAAGTGAAGAGTAAATTTCCTAAGCTACAGCTCATACATACACACATATATTTACATAGATACACATAAATGCATATGTATATACATACTTACATACATACTTACATATATATTTAGCTCTGATTAGACTGACATACTAGACAACCAAACACTAGTAAAATTCTGCATCTGCCAAAGAACAGCATATGTGAAACCACTGTATCCAGACAGAGACCTAAATCGTTAATACGATGTTTTTAAATATATCTCACAAGCTTCAAAACAGAGCTCTGAAATGTAAGTGGGTGGCAGAAGTGGGGAAACCAACTGCCACCAAGCTAATTTTCAAGAGAGCAAAATGTATGTGGAATTATATTTGAAATAGTAGAGCAAGAGCAATCTGTGATCCGCCTACTCCTCCCAAAGAAAATGTATCCTTCATATATAGCAGACTTAACTACAACTTTAACAAGCACACATATCACAGCTAAGCACTGCCATAAATTAAATACCCTCTTGTACTCAAATATATCCACAGTCCCTGAAAGTCATGAGAACTTTTCAAGACGGATATTTTTAAATTTGGACAAAATAAACATAAGGATTCCTATAAACACAACAAAAACATGACTGATTTCTGCATTTCTGTATGATAAAACAATGCCATTTTTACTTTCTATTTCTTTGTATAGTACAACTTGAGATGTTTGAAAGTTTTTGCAATTTTTTTCTTATATGATTAAAGAATCTTCAGCTCTTTTGACATTTAAATTATATCTGATGCTGCTTATGCAATGATGTGTCATTCTTTGCATTTAATTTGTAGTTGTAAAAGTTGCATTGAGTCCTGTGTTTCTTAGTTCTCTATTTTTAAATCTGAGAATCTCTGCTGACCTTTCCCCCCCATCTCTGGCCCTCTTTGAGGCAATTTCATCAAGTGGATGGATGGCCTTTCTGGGTTTGCAAGATAGGTACTGCATAGGAGGTGATGCCAGTTGGGGCAAATTACATGTTAACAAACTGCTTTTCACCTTTCACATCATTTTTGTCTGATTGAGGACAGTTTAAAATAAGTATTAAGAACAGATATAAAGAGGAAAAAGAAGTACCTCTTTTCAAGGTGTTTACCACTCCATCTGTTGCATATATTTATCTGTGCACCTATCAATTTTCCTAGGAGAGGCTATGTTTTATTTGCTTTGATCTGCTTCAGTCACTAGCTTGGTGTCTTCTGTCAAATGTAGTAAGATCGCTGCTGTGATCACTATCACGACAGCTATCCTTTACTAAGCACCTTATACCGGCCAAGACTGGTCCTGTGCTTAGTCTATATATACAATGGGATGCCTGATGAAAAGTTTCTTCCACAGATCACATATACCTCTTCTCTAACTAGAACTGGACAGACAGCAGCTAGCTAGCCCTGTAGCAGATATGTATTCTTGCAGAAAGAGTCACTTCAGTGACTGTTCTGGATAAAGACCCATTATCCCGGGAGGGAAAGAATAGTAGGCATAAGGACCTCCAAAGATGTCCATATCCTAATCCTCCAAAACCCATGAATATGTTACATTAAAAGGTAAAAGGGACTTTGTAGATATAGTTAAGATTTTAGGACTTAATATAGGAAGATGATTTTGGATTATCCTAGTGGACCCAATCTAATCATGAGTCATTAAAAGTAGAGAACATTTCTTCTATTGGAGGCAGAAGAGAGATGAAGCAGAAGTCAGGAAGATCTGCAGTGTGAAAAAGATGAGCCTTTTCTGGTTTAAGGATGAAGGGGAACAATGTGACAAACATTCGGGCAGCCTCAAGTGGCTGAGAGGGACTCCTAGCTGGCTTCCAGCAAAAAAACAAGGACCATGGTCCCACAGTCACAAGGAACTGAATTATGTCAAGAATGTGAATGAACTTGGAAGCCATTTGATCCCCAGAGCCCTCGGGAAGGAAGACGGCCATGCTGACACACCGACTTTGACTTGTGAAGTTCTGAGTGGCAGACCCACTAGGGCCATTCTGCCCACAGACTTCTGATTTATAGAACTCAGCAATAACAAATAGTTGTTGTTCTAAGCCACTTGCAGTAATCTGTTATGCTAGCAATAAAAAACTAATACAGATGTTGTACTCAGATCTTTGGGATCCAGTACAAGCTGTCCCTCCCAGTACACCTTCCATATTTGGATAAATTAGGGATAAAGCCAGTAAATTTTTATTTTTTTATTTTTTTTTCAATATATGAAATTTATTGTCAAATTGGTTTCCATACAATACCCAGTGCTCATCCCAAAAGGTGCCCTCCTCAATACCCGTCACCCACCCTCCCCTCCCTCCCACCCCCTATCAACCCTCAGTTTGTTCTCAGTTTTTAAGAGTCCCTTATGCTTTGGCTCTCTCCCACTCTAACCTCTCTCTTTTTTTTTTTTCCTTCCCCTCCCCCATAGGTTCCTGTTAAGTTTCTCAGGATCCACATAAGAGTGAAAACATATGGTATCTGTCTTTCTCTGTGTGGCTTATTTCACTTAGCATCACACTCTCCAGTTCCATCCATGTTGCTACAAAGGGCCACATTTCATTCTTTCTCATTGCCACGTAGTACTCCATTGTGTATATAAACCACAATTTCTTTATCCATTCATCAGTTGATGGACATTTAGGCTCTTTCCATAATTTGGCTATTGTTGAGAGTGCTGCTATAAACATTGGGGTACAAGTGCCCTTATGCATCAGTACTCCTGTATCCCTTGGGTAAATTCCTAGCAGTGCTATTGCTGGGTCTCAGGGTAGGTCTATTTTTAATTTTCTGAGGAACCTCCACACTGCTTTGCAGAGTAAAGCCAGTAAATTTTTAAAGAGCTTCCTTAGAAGCAAAAAGAAGCAAGGTCCTCATCCACTTACTGTTTTTGCAGTGCAATGCTATTATAATTTATCACAGTGGGTTGAGAAGGTAAGTTAGAACACCTAAGCTAGGTTTGTTAATAATAAAGTTCCCAAAGGGAAATTCACCTGAAAGAAGAGAGGCTAACTTGATGATTTGGGTTTAATATAAGAATCTAAGGGTTTATATAAATGCGCATTAAAAATAGTCTACTTGGATTGACTATTCCTCTTTGATCAATTAAATTCAACAAACACCTGTTAATTCCTAAATTTTAGTAAAATGTGTGCCAATGTAGATATAGAGGTGAGTAAGCTATGGTCTGTGATTCAAGAATTCTGGCAACACCAGCATGGAACATAATGAGCAAAGATACAATGAATATTTGCTGGCTGGCTGGCTGGCTGGGTGTGAATCCTCTGCTTTGTCTAAAACCCAGCTCTTGCTTTCTTCATTTCTTTATGAAATATAGTATGGATATAATTTTGATGGAACCTCAGAGAGTTGCTGCCTGTTCTGAAGCTCTGTCTATTCTTCTCTTTTTTTCAAGATTTTATTTTTTAAGTAATCTCTATACCCAGTGTGGGGCTTGAACTCACAACCCTAAGATCAAGAGTTGCTTGTCCTACCAAACTTACTTCTCTCTGATTTGTGAGTCAAACCATTCTAATCCTACCTGCCAGGTAACTGAGTTCATGCTGAGCTCTTAGATTTCTGATTGCCTAGGCCAGTCATTTTGCAAGTCATCATACCCTGTATTGTTGCTTGCTTTATTACATCTTCCTGTTATTGATTGCTTTATTCGCTAAAGCCAACTTTGTTTTCCTTTTGTTTTCCCAAAAGAAAATAAGTCCCTTAAGAGCAGTATCTATGTACACTGTAGTGGATAAAACTGGGTGCTGGATCTAGACTAGTCTGGCTTCGTCACTTAATATCTGTGTGACCCAATGTAAGTTAGTTAACCTCACTGGTTTCATTGGCTATAATATGGAAATAATAAGAGTTCTCCACTTTCACTGGGTTTTTCTGAGGAGTATAGTCATTTACACATGTAAAGTACTTAGAATAGTTCCTGGAACATAGTAAGTACTCTTAAATATTAGCTGAATACTTGGTTTCCTAGCATAGCACCTATCACAAGTTATGAAAGAAGATATAAGATACTCAGTAAATAATTGTTAAAGTTTAGCCATCAAAAGGAGACAGAAAGGTGGTAAAAGGTGAAAAAGTTTACCCCTTGTACTTTGGTAAACATAAAATATACAAATCTCTTAAGACTCTCAAGTGCCTGACAACCTGGAGACTCCTGACAGAGTCCACACTCTGACATTAGCCACCTGGATGACCTCAAGACAAGTCACTGAAGTGTTCTGAATCACTGTTTCCCCTTCTCTATGTTAGGCATAATAATACCCTCCATTCAACTGAATCTTTCTAATTTCTAAATGAGTGGATTAGAATAAGTGACTCAGATCCTGATTCATCACATTCAGCAAAATAGCCTAACCCCCTACCATCAGTGAGAATACTAAAGCCATCATATATGATCTCCTTCAACTTTCTGCCACCATGAACAAAAAACATCCAAATGTAAGCTTATGTAACTCCCCTCCTTTCTCATAGAATTAGATACTCCTCCTTCTAATCAGCCTTAACGTCTTAGCTATGATCTTGAGCTCCTTCTTTCCCATACCCCATGAGGTTATGAAAATGCCTACAAGAGGAATAATCAGCTTTAAACATCTGCCATCAGTTATCCTCTCTCTTTCCTGTGTCTTCAAATCATCCCTCACTAATGCCTGCATTCCCTCAGCCTGTGACTGTGTGTATGTTTTTCCCATTGCAAAATCTCTACCTCGACCCTGTATCTAACATCCGCACTGTCCTCTTTCATCTGGACTTCTCAAAGCCTTCAATGTTTGCTTTCTTTAACTGGATTTACTTGCTGAGGTAATGATTGATCTTCTAATTACTAAATCTGATATTTTCCTATGCTAGTCCTTATCTAATTGCATGTATCCAATATGGTGATTGTGCCCTCCTGCTTATAACTCCCTACTCTGTAATTTCTGTGACTCCTACTCTTGTAGTTCTTTTTTGACTTCATACCCTTGCTTTTGTCTCTCTACTTCTCTGACTCTGTTCATTTTCTGAATGATTTTTTCCCCCAGAAATCTGTCCCGATTCCATTTATCTTCTCTTGTGACCATTCTGGCTTGGGGGGAGAGGTCTCATCATTTCCATTAAAACTTCTAATGAAATGATTCATACATTTTTGAAGCAGGATCTAAAAATGGGGTTCATTCTATCTTGGTTTTCATTGAGACCCCAAGATAACAGATATCAAGTAGTCCATGCACCAGAATAAAGTGCTATAGTACCAGAGCAGATCTGGAAGTGCAAAGCGTATGTTAGATTAGAGTTATACTATTATATTTCCATAAAGAGGTGCTATAGAGGTAAGGGTGGGGAGAGGCCAGAAGCAATCAACCAAAGGAGACACATTATTAACATGGAGGGAGCTGTGGTTAATATAGCTCAGTATATAATTCTTCAATGAGCCCACAAAACTGCCCAAAGGAGAAAGAACCACCTTGAAACATCTGAAACAACCAGAACTCGATACCATATTACATTGGTACCAGAAAAGAGACCTTTCCTGACCCTTAATTTTCTCCCTCATCCCACGTGTTGCATGCCCAAAGTGTGGGAGGGCAGAAGCTTTAACTTAAAATGGCAATTTGAAATTTCAACTGCTATATTTTAATTACTAAAATGAGACTCTTTGGGGAACTAAAAGAGACCAAAAGGCTCTATTATTGCTGTATTTCAAGTTGTATTTATTAAGTATAACGAATACATCTATATTTCTTGCTCAGATTCTTCTTTGAGCTTCATGTTCTTGATCCTAATATCCAACCATACATCTTCACCTGGAAGATGCCTTAAATTATACCTGTTCCAAACTAAACTCATCCTTGCCTAAACTTGCTTCTATATTTGTATTTTTTCTTAATCATTGGCATCAACTATCATTGATTTCCATATTTAAGTCAATATCCCCCACAGCAAAATCAATCTCCAAGTATTGGTCTTTTCTTTACACTCTATTCTTAATGCCATTGAGTTAATTCAGGTCTTTGTCATTTCTTCCCCTGGACTACTGGACTACCTTGTCTCTCTGACTGTTGTCTTTTTTTTTTTTTCTTTGGGAGAGAGAGAGAGAGAGAGAGAGAGAGAAAGAGAGAGAGAGAGAAGGAGCAGAGGGAAAGGGAGAGAGAATCTTAAGCAGTCTTCACACCAAGTGCAGAGCCCAATATGGGGCTTGATCTCATGATTGTGAGATCATGACCTGAGCTAAACCAAGAGTCAGACACTTAACTGATTGAGCCACCCAGGCACCCCGTGACTGCGGTCTTGATATCTCAAATCTACTACTGACCCAGTAAAAACCCTTCATTGGGGTTATTTAAAATTAAAATCTGATGGCAAGAGATCCTTCAGTGCAGTGATTTCCCCCCAACCAAAGAATTAAGCCAGAACCCCTTATCAGAGTAATCTGGACTTTAACTCCATCCCCATTTTCATCTCTAGCTATAAATTGCTTCAAATTGTATTAATAATTGTAATTGTATTAATACTGTTTCAGCACTATTAATATGTATGGATCCTCGGCTTCCATCACCATACACCAATGTCTGGGTGTTTGCTGCTTCATTGTCAATTATAATTCTATTATTGGTACCTTGGAATGTCTTTCTTACCTCTCTCCTCCTCATACCATCAAATTCTTCTTGATCCTATATGAAGTTCAGTTAAGATATCAACTCATTCATTAGGACAATTCTAGCACTACTCCCCTATGTACACACTATGTAGTTATGCATGAGATGACCTAGTTCTATCTCTACAGAGAGTGCTTTCCACTGTGCCTTTATGTCTCTCTTTCCTCTTGATTAGTCTATATTGCTGAATGGAAGTGATTATATTTTACTTATCTATATAGCTCCAAAGCAAAGTTTTTGGCACATGGCAAACATGTAACAAACATTTTTGGAAGAAAGCATGAGTTTGTATAAAGCTGGTATTTTACAAACCTCTTTTCATCATATTATTTCATTTGAACCTCAGAAGAAAATTATGAAATAGTTTTTTTAATTTCTATTTTCCAAATAGGAAAACTGAGGCTTAGATGGCATAAGCAACCTGCTGACCACCACCGAGTGAATTATGTGTAGCACGGGATATGCATCTGTTGTCTCCTGGGTCCAGGATCCATGTTTAGCCTACTGAACCACACAGTCACCTTTAACTGCTGAAACCTAAATGTATATGTGAAATGAGGCATGCGGTTCTGATAATGTTAACAGGAATTTCCTCTAGCCCTGAAGCACCAAACAGAGAAGAATCAAACTGCAGTAAAAACTAAAAAGGGCCAGCGCTGTTTGAGTGTGGAAAGAAGAGGTAAAGGGCCATGGTACCTTTAAGAGCTATGCTATTTTATATACCACTTGCATCTTAGTGCATCCTATTATTAAATAGAGAAGTTTTTAAACTACCACATATTTGCATTGGCTTATCCAAACCAGCTCCACCGTGCCAACTCTGTAACTCTCTGCATGACACACAATGTTTCTCAGGCTGAATCAGATTATATTTTCTCAGGAAGCCAGCATGGTTCTGGCAGGACAAGAAAACTGTTCTTTTGGTTTCGACATATTCCTTTGGATCTCTATCTCAACTTTGAAAAGATTTCCACTCTCTAGTGGCAGATTTAGATTTAGGAGTCTTTTCTCCCCCCAGTTTTGTTTATACGATATTTGAGATAACCTAAGCTTTTCTCTCCCTGCCTTTTCCCATTCCCTTATCTTCCATTAATGTAAGAGGTAGGCTTCGAGCTCATTGCCCCAATGAAGAAACGGGAAAAAGCAGAAAGCTTTTAGTACAGTAGATAATGGGAACATAGAGAGAGGCCTCAATACCAGCTACCAACTTGCTTCAACACTTCCTCCCCCTGAGCCAGGTTCCGGAGAATAGAGAGGTCCTGGGCTCTGATCACCAATAACACCATCAGGAAGGTGCCAAAGCCCCAGGAGAGATAGGGCTCCTCAGAGCTTCTAGGCAGACAGAATCAGAGGAAGCCTTGGTTAAGATTCCTGAGTCCCAAGTATGGCAAGGAAGCACTAGAATCCTGCCATACCTAAGTAAGCTATGAGAATAGGAACAGCAGGCTTCTTCTCATGGTTGTCAGCCTACAGGTCCAATAACCAGCAACAAGGTTGCCCCATAGTCATACCTGGCAGTATGGCCAGGAGTTGTGACTCATCCTTGAGGGTGAGAACCTTAGGAAGACCTGAGCTTGAGCTTTCAACCAGGTAAGTAGAGTAGGTCTCAGAGACAGAAGTTAAGATGTGTAAAAAGTAAAAGTTAAGAGTGAGTAAAAGTGAAGGAAGTAGTATTTATTGCATTTCCAAGCTTATGAACTGAGATTCATAAATAAACAATAATAAGAATATACTGTGGGATTTTTTCAGATACCTGATAGTGAAATCCAAAGCTGCCTCTATTGTATGGGAGGTTGGTAGGATCATCTGGGCCTTACACTATTGTGGGGCATTGCATTGTGTAGAAAATGTGAACAGCACCACAGGAGAACAGAGGAAACCTCCCCACTTCTGTGTCTGAGTCCTTATTGCCAAGTTTCCTCCCGCTCCCACCAAGTTCTTATTCACATTAAACAAAATCACAAGACTGCAATATCAGACGAGATTGTTGGGACCCCTTGCCTTTAACACCTACACTCTAAGCAAGTAACTTGGAGGCTAGCTGTATCAACTCTGGTATCCAGCGGCCACCTCAGTGGAACAGATTTTCTGAACAAAGTATTTTCCATGATATGCTGCTGTTGCCTCTGAGCTGTATCTGAATCTCACTAGTCCTCAAAGAGCCTGTTAAATGAGTTGGATAACATTGGTCTTCTCCAGTGCTTTGGTTCTGAATCATTGCTAAAGCAAAGAAGAGCATGAAATGCAAATACATACACTCCATAAATATACCGTATCATCCAAGGCTGCTCTCTAAGGTTGCCCTATGTGATCTGGAGACAACACAGTCTGCCTGTGGTATGGGATTTCAAGGCAATGGGAAAAATAGGGAAGAAATAAGAATGAAACATTCTAGTCTTACAGACTCAGCAGCTTTTCACTTCCAACTCCCTTTGAAGCTAAATGGACAATAAAACAATTCTTTTTCTTGTTAAGAAAGGTTAGAGTTTATTTCTAGGCCTTTCTAGCACCAAAAAAAGCAACATCAGAGAAACGCCAGTATATTTGCGTCCCTTTTTCATTCAGCCCTATACTCTACATCTGTCTCTATCACAAATATGGAGCACCCACCCTGTGTCAGGCACTGCACGTGAGCCAACCAATCCTAAATATAGCCGTTCAAACTAAGTCATATCTCTTTTACAAAAGAGGGTAACTGGGACTCAGAGGATAACCTTTGGATAGAAAGAAACAGCTGGAATTTGAACTGAGACCTGTCTGAAACATGGTACCTTTAGCACATGATACTAACACATGGGTGGCTATTGAACATACTCACATTTTTCAGGGACATGCTGAGTCAGAACAATCTTACAAAAATACAGATAAGGTCAGGCCATTCCATTGCTTAAGACCTGCTAATGAATTCTCATCATACTCAGAATAAAATGGAAATTCTTTCATGATTTACAAGTGATCTGGCCCTTGGCCAACTTTAAAGCCACTTTTACACTCTCCCCGTCATTTCCTCGACTCCAGCCATCCTGTCCTCTTTTCTTGTTTTTCAAAGTTCTCCTCCTTCCCCCTCATAGGGTTCTGTGTTGGTCTGTTGCCTGAATGTTTTTTTCACAGACTCTGAATTGGCTAATGCCTCACTGTTCAGCTGTCAGCTCACAGAGTGGTGTTTACATACCTGTTTACCTACATGTTGACTGTTTGCATACCTGTGGTGTAAGGTAAGGGAATGTGACAGTTACCATATCTTTCATTCATTGTTCTAGCTCCATTGCTTAGAACAATGTCTGGTACACAGTAGGTGCTTAATAGTTATTTATTAACTGAATTAAATTTGTTATTACTAGGAAAATTAGCAATGTTAAATCACCATCCTTTCACTGCTTATGTATATATATTTGGCATTCACAAAATATCAAAGGTTAACATTGGCATGAAGTGACTTTGTCATTTTCATTGGCAACAGAAATATTGTTTAATATGAATGCTAACTTTCTCTCATATCCACAGCTATTCTAGATTCAGACTCTGTTTTCTATTACTAATAGGCATTTTTCTTTTAACATGATTTCCCATAAATATGTTAGGCTGTTTATATATAGTTCTTTATTTTGATTATTTAATTTTTTATTACATACTGAAAATAATAAGGTTAAATAAGTATCTGCTAAGTGGAATTGACTTCTTAACAAGATCCCAATAAAACAAATGGTGTAAATGTATGTTTCCAGTTGGCAATACTTGTATCAAGTTTCATCCATCCACTAGCTCCTACTTGTTCGTGCTAATGGTGACATTTTGACATATCTATCCTGCCCTTAGAATTAGCTATGTACAACCCTTTTGATCAATTCTGAGAGCATTGGACCACCAATCTGGGGCTGAGAAATTAAAGTAACCTGGCAGGGGCTTATTTCCAACCTTAAGTCCCATTTCTAATTGCTGCCTTTTATGACACCATGACATTTGGACATGGCATCCTGACTCCACCACATATTGGCTGTGTGGCCTTCTGTGATGTAATTAAAAACAACAACAACAACAAAGTTTCCATGGCCCCAGACTCCTTATTTATAAAATGGATATCCAGGAAATAGACTCTGAGTCTTCAAGACTTGGTTCAGGAGGTTTGTCAGCCAATGTTTTTGCAAACATCACATCTCTGAGGGGTGAGGGAAATGGGAACGGCCAGAGCAGGTGAACTGTGATGCTGTCCTAACAGAGGTCTCAGCCAAACCTACTGATGCTCTGGAGCTATGGTGGTCCTTCAGTGATGTCCCCAATCTCCACTGAGCCTTTATAACCCATGTATATCAGTTACCGGATGCAAGGGGGTGTAGGACCCTAGGCTAGGTGGCTGTCTTTTGTTGAGAGTGATTCTTGATAGGGAGTTGGGCAAGAGTCTTCCATTGCTAACATTTGCGGGCAGCTTAAGAATGAATGCTCAGTCCTTAAGAGGTGTCTGGGTGGTGCCCCTCAGCATCCATCACATGGACTTAATCATATTTCTTTGCCAAATATCATGTGTTATCAAATGAGATCAAGTGTGTTGAAAGCATCTAGCCTAGTCCCTGGCACTTAGCACTCCATAAAAATTCTCTTCACATGAATGAATGAAAGAAAAAAGAACAAATGTTTTATTGATGCCACATTTTGGTGTTGGTATCTGCTATTTCCTGTATGTCACTGTCTGTCACATGAGTCTCTCTTTCACAAAATATATGACTATACTGACTAAACTTTTTAGAGAGACTCTACTGGGTCTACTGGGTCTACATTTCACAAACTAATCAATTTTCCCATCTTCTTTGATTGACCAGCTATACTTTAGAGTTATGGAAAGGACCAGACTAAATGGGTTGACTTAGAAGTCACATGTTGGACCTCTGAAGACAAATTTTGGGAGATTAGACTGACTGGAATCTGATCTTTCACTGAATTAAAAAAAAATCACTTCCAATTTTTAGACTCTAGGGTTACCCTAGAAAGGTGATATTTTCTAATTATGTCATATTAGCTGGCCTATGCATGAGATTCACTGGAAACAAGGCAAATGTAATACATCTCCCAAATCAAGAGAAAGACATATGATATGGTTACTGCTTTTTACAATGTGAGAATTCATACTCTTTATGGAATAGTTTCATACTTTAAAGAAATTCTTCCAACAAATATACTTTTTACATATATTAATTAACAACCTTATTACATAAACAGTTCCTTCCCCATTTATAGAGAGGTTTAAGTGACCTGTTTAGTTGCAGATTTAGTAAGGGGTAGAGCTACGCCTTCTCATTTTGACTGTTATGCCATCTGCACCCACTGTATTACCACAATGATTTTGTTTTCCACTTCAAAATTTTATCTTCTTACTGTACAATTATTTCATTCCATTATCACAAATTTTATGTTTATTATACACCAGGTCCACACAGTGGACCCAAAGGCAAGCACTCACATGGGTAAAGACCAACTATTAAAAGAGATGCAAGAGATACATCGGAACAAAAAAAGCCTCAGACTTTTGTGAGCTGAGTCTACTTCCTGCAGTTTCCTTATTTGTTAGTTATTCAATCACTAGAATATGCAAAGCCAGGCTATTTATATGGTTTTCAGATTTCTTAAAAAGAAGCAGTCACTTCCAACTTCAAATAAATGCCAATAAAGAGTGAAGTTCTTTTTCAGCCCTCAGGGTGACAAATATCATCCTTAGAACAGGCTGTTTCTTCTCAAGTGAACATCCTGAATACATGCTACTTAGACTCCAATATAAACATAATCTAATGGCCAGAGGAAAATCACGTTCTCCTGGAATTGTACATTTTATGACCCTAATAAGGTGATGACAATGGTTCTGTTGTTAATTTTTTTTGAAATCCAATCCAATCACAATTAGACTAATGCAGGACAATTTTAGAGGGAACAAAAATAAAATAATGTGCTCCTTTGGAAAAAAATCTCCAATGAGAGCTATCTCATGACACAGTATCTCCCTGGAGACTGGTTATGGAATTTTCTTGCAGAAAACATCTTATATGATGAAAATGGAGTACATTTGTTTCCTTGGAAACAAACCCTTTCACCTTTGTTGCACTGAATTTTGAGCAAAGAAAATTTAGTAATTAGACCCAGAATCTACCCATTTTAAGCTAGTGGAATTTTCAAACACATGATATTATTAGAAATAATGTGCAGTAAAACCCACTTAGCTCAGTTGTGGTCAAACAAATAAACCTTTATATGACTTAGAAGTACAGACATCTGGCATTCTAAACACTGAAGTAGAATTACCTAAGAACTCTTACACTTGAATGGCTGAGAAAATCCAATTAAAATCACCATCTGACTAAAATAATCTCAGTCACAAAAAAGCAAGAAAGGCATAAACTGAGTAATAAAAATATTAGTTATTAGAAAGTTTCATGATGTGAAAGTCAATACTGTGACTATTGGCCAGTAGTTTCAAATCAGTAACATCTGGGATAGAAAATATTTTCTTTTCTCTTCTTTTCTTTTCCTTTTTATTAAACAAGCCAATATTTACTTTTAATGATCGTGTTGAGTGTTTATAGGAGTCAGGGGGTCAGGGGGCAAGGTGAAGTTGGCTCTCTCCTGTACTGTTGATGGACATGTTAAGCCGCACAGCCATTCCAAAAAGTAATGTGGGAAATAAGAAAATATTCTCTATAGGAAAACAAATTCTTTCCTAAAGAGGAGTCTTACAGCCCTATGTTTTTTTACATCCCAGAATCAACCTCTAGAATATTCTTGAGAAGTCACATGCCTTCTTCTTTTGTATTATGCATGGTAGCCCCCTTTTATCCCTGCTTTCTCTTTCCACACTCAGCTTCAGTTACCCAAGATCAACTGTCCTCTAGAAATGATGTCAGAAGGTCAATAGTAGCCTTGAATAGCTATGTCACCATGCCTATGTCATAACCTCATTTAATCTCATCATGTAGGCATTTTATCGTCTCACATCATCACAAGAGAAAGGTCAGTACAGTACAAGATAGTTTGCCATGAGAGAGAGACCACATTCTTATAGCTTTTATTACAGTATATCGTTATAAGTGTCCTATTCTATTATTAGTTATTAATGTTAATTTCTTACTGGGCCTAATCTGTACATTAAACTTCATCATAGGTGTGTGGGTAGAGGAAAAAATACTATATAGGGTTTGGTATTATCTGTGGTTTCACGCATCCACGGGGGTTTTTGGTACTATCTTCAATGGATAAAGCGGGGGCTACTGTACTCTTTGCAGAGTAACGATCAAAACATTGGTGAAGCAGGTTAAGACAGGTGAGGGCTAATTCTGACATTCTATAGGCTCGAAATTACTTCGGTAAAAACAATCATATACTTCAATTAAATTCTATATTTTAACTCCTATACTTCCTTCAAATGCTAGAATAAAAATGTTACAGAAATGCATCCATTTTTTTTCTGTTTCATATTTTTCCTTAATAAATACTGTGGATAAGCTTTGAACATTTCATTCTGTCTTTGAAGTTCAAATCACTTCTAAGTGTCCCTAATGCATACAGATAATTGCCTTTTTAAGCTTTTATTTTGAAATAAGTTTAAACTTAACAGCAAAGTGGAAGAAGTAGTAGTAGAGTATACCCTTCATTCCTCACCGAGTTTCCCTAAAGTTAATGTCTTGCATAGCCATACTACACTTACCTAAACAGGACATGAACATGGGATAATATTATTAATTAAACTGGACTCTTTACTTATGCTTTACCAGTTTTTCCACCGATGCTCATTTTTCTATTCCACGATGCAACCCAGTATTTCACATTACATTTAGTTTTAAAATGTCTTTATGCATCTTCAACCTATGATGGTTCCTCCTTCTTTCTTTATCTTCCACAACCTTGATACATTGAAAGAGTACTAATTAGCTATGTTGTAAAATGTCCCTCAGAAGTGATGTACCCTTTGAGCAAATAAGAGGGTTCATGATTTCCATGTAACTTATTACCAATCATATTCAACTTAGTCATTGGTTGACATTGAATTTGCTGGGTTTCTCCACTATAAAATTACTATTTTTGTCTGTGTAATAAGGATCTTGGCGGTAGGTACTTTAGCCCTATAGAAATACCTGTTCTTTTTCAAACCCAGTAGTTTTAGCAATCAATGGTGGATCTTGCCTGCAATTCTTACTGCTACATTCTAAAGGTAACTTTCTGTTTCTCTCACTGCTTCTACAATGATTAATTGGAATTCCTCTGGAAGAAGGAGTTGTAAGGACATTTTGTTTTTGTTTCCTCAGTTTGAAAATAATGATCATTTCACTGTTTTGTCCTAGATCTTCTAAAACATTTGTAACTTTTAGAAAATCAAAGCTGTTATATTAATAAGGCAGGGTAGGGATAGAGAATGTCCTCATAGGCCAAGAAAGTTAAAATTTAACCAGAAAAAAAGGAAAGAAGAAAGAAAGAAAGAAAGAAAGAAAGAAAGAAAGAAAGAAAGAAAGAAAGAAGAAAAGAAAAGAAAAGAAAAAAGAAAAGAAATTCCATAAAGCAAATACTATCAGGAAAACTACCACTGAAACAATTTATTTGTATTTGTTATTAGTAAGAACACAGGCATATTAGAAATGTACCAAGTCTTGATTATTCAATTATGTATTCAATGAATGGCTGACATTTTGCTAGGTGAGGAAGTGACCTTTATTCATGATCCAACTCAAATATCTCATGTCAAAACACTTTTCTGACTTACTCTCTAGAGTTATTATTCACCCCTTTTTATTGTCTGTTAATGGGTACCTCTGATATTTGCTACTCTGTTACTTTTAGACATCCTCTCCCTCTCCCTCTCCTTCTCCCTCTCCTCTTCCCCCTCCCCTCCAAGATTGCAAGCTCCATGAAATCAGCCATCTCATCCCATTTACCCTTGCATCTCCATCACTTAACACAGTGTTAACACACTACATATGAGTCTTTAAATTAATGTTTAATAAATTATTAACAGAGGAATGGATGGATGAATAGATAGGTGGATAGATGGATGGTAAGTCAAAGTACCTGCCTTCAGGGAGCACAATCCGGTAAAGATTTGAATTCTTATAGTCCAAATATGGGGGACAAGATATAGAAAGAGTTTGGCTCAGTTATTAAAAAGTCACGCAGCTGTAGCAAAATCATTTGCCTTTCTGGGTTTCAGTTTCTCCATCAAATTATTTCTGAAGTCACTTTCAACAATTATATATTCCATCACTTTAACATCTATTTGGATATTGCTAAATATGAGCACTCCTTTCAAAGTGTCCAACTGAATAAAATTTGATAAGCAAGTACATGTATTCTAACACCAGAACTTTTCTATTTTACCCAAATTGCATCAGTGCAAAATGAGATCCTTTTTCATATTACTGTCAATCTGCTAGCTCTTCAGAACTAACCAAAGAGAATGATCATTTTCCATTTCAAGCTATGGCAAAAGCAAGCACATTTTTTGGTGCCTTCCCAGCACCCCTGGAATTACATTATGCATTATGCTAGTCTTGCTTCACACATGCTGATGTTGTTAAGTACATCACCTCTCATGGGACAAATCCATAATATGAAAAATAAAATTAAATGCTTAATGGCACCACACAGATTTCTTTCTGTGTACAACAATTTTCTTTAAACTTGCTAATGAAAACAATACCTTGCATTTGCTTTGTATTTTATATTTCAAAGGGCTTTCACATTCCTCACCTTGTATAAGGGAACATTTTTAAACTTTCATGAGCTGAATAGAAGTTATATGTTATCATTATTGTGATATCATTGTCATTATTTGCATGTTTTAATGGATGAATAGTCTCAAGAACCCCATCAGGTGAGGTAAACAAGAAAGGCAAGAATCATTCATTATCCAAGTGTACCAGTTACGTAACAAAGCCACAGACAGGACAAAGGATCTCTCATAATCATAAGCACTGTGACTTCTGGGTATTTTAAAAGGTATTTTGCTCTTGGCCTAAAGGCATTCACAATTTAATAGACCGTACATAAAGACAACTAGTTATTTTCATTTGATAAATTAACAGTGAGAGGAGGGCGCAAATGTCTGTGGTGATTTCTTAATTGCAACATTTACCAGTTAAAAGAATGAGAATGACATAAAGACTTTGAAAAAAAGAAGAAGGGGTAGGGAGAGAAGAAAGGAGTAAGAGGTAGGGAGCGAGGAAGGGAGGGAGGGTCCCTTCCCATTCATATCCCATCTCTAGAGACACTTGAAAAGTCAAATTGAGAAATTATAATTCTAATATCCTAAAATGCTGACGAACATAAATGTTACATAGCAAGTTACACAGATATACACAGATATACAAAGGTGCTGTGGAGGAAGAGCCTTCAAAATGGTGTCAAGAATATTACATTTGTACACTTTCTGATCAAACATATTAGGATCTCAGTTATCATACATGTTGAAATCATGGTTATCTGAGGCTTAAATTGTATTATTTTCTCTTGTTAAAGTCACTATCCTAACAAAAATTATCAGAGATCCATTGTTTGACCTATCAAGGAGAATGTGCTTACGTGTATGTGGAAATATATTGACCTTTTCAAATGTCAAGGTATGATAGGCTGGATGTTCCCAGTAAAGGGAAAAAGGAAAAGGAAAATAGGTAAATGGTCAAACCATGGAAAAATCTCTTGATTTAAAAAAATCCCCCCCCAAAAGAAGACCCCTTCAGCTCTTACATATAAAATAAGTCATATCCCAGATAACTTTCTCTATTTCAATAAAAGAATATAAGAATGTATCTATAATATGCCTGCTTTCTTCTAAAAGTGATTTAAGGGCTGTATTTGTAAAATTAACCCACTTATCAGTTTGCTTCCAAGTGTCTTCATTATATGGAACGAGGTTGTAGATTCTACATGTTATTTCATAATAGCATTTGCTTTTAATGAAAAGAAATCTCTTAGGTCTGAAATGAAACAAGAAACAGTAAGATTTATTTCTCTCCATATTTTTTTTGAGAGAGAGAGAGTAGGGGAGGGATAGAGAGGGACAGAAACAGAGAGAGAGAGAGAGAGAGAGAGAGAGAGAGAGAGAGAGAGAGAGAATCTTAAGCAGCCTCCATGCCCAGCACAGAGCCCTATACAGGGTTTCATCTCATGATTGTGAGATCATGACCTGAGCCATAGTTAAGAGTTGTATGCTTAATCAACTGAGCCACTCAGGTGTCCCTTCTCCATATTTTTAAAAGAACCCATCTTCAATGAGGACAATAACAGTAGTGATAATAGCTAATATTTACTGAGTACTTAACATGTGCCAGCCACTGTTCTAAGTGTTTTGCATGTATTACCAAAACCCTATCAAGTGAATATTATTATTACTACCTCATTTTGTAGATGAGAACACTGAGGATCAAAGAAGTTAGATAGATATCTCAAGGTTTCACAACCAGTCAGTAGTACTACTAAGATTATAATACAGGTCATGTGACTCCAAAGGCATTGCTCTTCACCTCTACATTACCTTACAAAGGTAGGAAGAAAGCAGGGAGGGAGAAAGGAGGAAGAAGGGAGGGAAAGAGGAAAGGAGAAAAAAAAGGAGGGCCTGTGAGCACGAAAGGGAAATAGAAAAGGAATGTGAAAGGAAATAATTATCTAACTCACGTTTCAAAATGGCAGATTAGCTCTCTCAATGGACAGCTGTGACACCCAGCTTATAGGACACTGAGAATACTTTTGTGAAAGTGAAGAATGCTAACTAATATGCTCATGTTAGAAAGTTGGGGGAGGGGAAGCAGTAGCAGAAATAAGAATGCTGGATTGCTTCTTTAGAACTGCCTACCAAGAACTGGCTTGGACTACTTTCCCTGAAAACTGCTATTAATTAGGGAATGAAAAACATAAATGGGAATTTTCCACTATGAAACTTAATTAGATGCAAACATTAAGTGGACGGTTTTTCCCTTTTTAGCAACAAAAGTTAAGGCACAGCCTTCTTGTCTAATTCTTAGTTATAGTCAAAGAATCAATGTAGCTCCTTTAAGAGACTCGTAACTCACTGCTGCCTAATCTCCATAGGCCTGCTATTGATGTTACATTACATGGTTTCAAATTCTCCTCTCTAGTTTATTCCTCGTAACTTCCCTTAGTTCCATCAAACTGAGCTACTTGTTATTTCTTAAATGACCAGATGTTTACCTACCCAAATGCCCAGTTTTCTTCATGTTTGACCAAATCCTACATTCTTCCAAGTCCCAGCTAAAATGCCTCCCCTCACTACAAAATTTCCCTCCTGTGGTCCCAGTTGGAAGTGCTCTTTCCTTCCTCTGAATTCTTGTCTAACTTTGCATTTGTCTTTACACTTTTCAGTTTATTTTTTAATGTCTTACATGCACGATGCAATATCTTACTTCCTCAGGGTAGATCGTAACTCCCCTGAGGCAGCACCACTATCTGGTCTATCTATTGACCTCACATTACTTAAAAGACTGATTTTTAGATAATGAACAAAGAGATTATTAAATTAATATTTGTTTAATTGCCACAATACACATAGCACCATCAGGACATATACAAAATAATTACAGGGAATATACACATGTAGATACATAATGTATAACATATGGGGCATCTACAATGACTTAAACTAAACTCTATACTTCCAGAGAAAATAGTAAGAAAATGGAGTTCTCGTAATAATGTCCACAGAAGCCCCAAACTCAAATACCTGTAGGGGCCATGGAGGCAGCATTTAGGACAGAAGCCAGAACTGGGCCTGGTTTAGGAACAGTAGGAAGGATGGAGAAAGGCAAATGGAAAGTGCATACCCCTTCCCTTGCACTGGAAGTGAGATGGAAATACCTTATTACTGTATGGGAATGCTGGCCTACTGTGTCAGAAATTCTGATTTTGATGTGAAATCCAACAGTGTTTATATCCTCGTAACGAGTCATTATGATTATTTTGTGTTTTTAATTTTAATAAAACATTGTGTAGTCAATAAAACCATTTGTGGGCTGAATCCAGGCTGTGATCACCAGCTTAGGATATTAGACCTGAAATTTTCAGGCAGGTGTGATGGAAATAATGGAGGTCAGGGATCTACGACTTCTTTCTGAGACACACTTTTCTCTAATTCTTGTCATCACTACTAGTGTTAAGGGAAGAAGTACTTAAAGTTAACTTCCCCAAGAGATTGAAGAAGAGTGAGATGTCCCCCAGCCATGGCATTCTGGGTGATTTAAACTGAAAAATTTATTGTCTCAGGTCTGGAGACTAGAAGTCCAAAATCAAGGTGGGTTCTTTCTGAGGGCTATGTGAGAGCATCTGTTCTATGCCCTTCTCCCAGCTTCTGGTAGCCTCAGATGTTCCTTGGTTTATAGATGGCATCCTCAATGGGTCTCATGTTGTCTCCCTTCTATGCATCTGTCTCCGTGCTCAAATTTCTCTTTTTGCAGAGATACAGTTATACGTGATTAGGAGCCACTCTAATGACTCTATCTTAACTTAATCATTTGCAAAGACCCTATTTCCAAATTCATAGGTCCTGGGGATTAGAACGTCAACATCTTCTGGGGGAACACAGTTCAACCCGTAACGGCGATACTGTGCACAACCCAGGGCTTCCTGCAGAGCTTTATCCGCTCCTTGGAAATTCCCGCAGAAAATTATGCCAGGAAGAGAGAAATGAGAGTTGTGGCAGTAGCATCAGTTAAAGAGCAGCACCCTGGAACACAGAACACCTTTTCTATGCTGGTTGATGGAGAATGCCAGAAACAATATTATTTCTCCTGAGAAATAAGTAAATCTATTTCCTTCTTCTCTATAATCTAAGGACACAGTCAGCTACCTTTACATGCTGCCACATGCACAAGCAGCTGTTCTATGTGTCCTGCTCCAGACTAATGGTTTTAAGGGCAAGATCCTCCCTGCTGTTATAGGACTAAATGCACCAATGCCCTCTGTGTACAGTGGCACACTAGCCAAAACCACACTGAGTTTCTGCAAATACATGAGCTACATGGTGAAAAGATCTTGTACAATCATCTCTTACAATGAACTCCTGATCTTTCCACTCCCCTATTTTCTTCTCAAACACCTTTAGAATGAGACCAAAATAGAAATTGTCCAGAACCCAGCTAGGTCGCCTAGCTGAGCACACCGAGACAACATGCATCTTAAATGAGACTCCACTGTTTCTCTAAGGCCCTTAAGGATGTGAACCCTTGAAAAGCCCAATTCATCTCTCTGGATGAACCATGCTACTTGTAAAATGATGGAAGTGAAGAAGGTTATGTATATAAAGATGAAGAAGGTGGGGCTTCTGGGTGGCTCAATTGGTTAAGCATCTGAATTTTGATTTCAGCTCAGGTTATGATCCGCTCAGGTCATGATCTCACAGTTCTGGGTCTGAGCCCTGAGTCAGCTCTGGGATATCAGCTTGGGACTCTCTCTCTCTCCCTCTCTCTCTCTCTGCCCTTCCCAGCTCACATCTCTGTCTAAAAATAAATAAATAAACATTTTAAAAAAGATGAAGAAGGTTATACGCAAAAAGGAAACAGCATTAGCTGTTCTTATGAGAATCCAGGAAGGCTTTCCCAAAAAAGGTGACATTTGCACAGGTTTTGAAAAAATTGGTGAGGAATTCGCCAAGAAACAAAGAGAGAATGAACATCCCAGGCACAAAAAAAAAAAAAAGTGTGCAGAAGTAGAAAGAAAAAATATGGCACATTAGAAACAAATGAGGAATGTATCCACTCAATTCTTAAATGCCACAAACTCTAAGACAATTCATCAATGTAATAGATGTAACAACAGTTTTGTTGCATTTTTGTTAGAGCACTAACACATCATCTGCACATATAAATTTTCATACATATCCTCTTTTCAGTGATGATTGTATATGAAGAAGAAAAATGTCCCAGAATCAAGGAAAAACTAGATGATGTGACAATTCCTTCCAGTTCTCACATTTTATAAACCACTGGGCTGCCAGGGTCCCAGAAACTAACTCAGTTTATCAGATGAAAATGGAACACATACTCACCAATGGATAAAGCTCTATGCTGAGGACTATGGGGGAACAGAGCAATAATTTAGAAGTAGTTGCAGCCTTGGAAACTTTTTTAAAAGCTTGGTAAATTTCACATGCGTTAATATCACACATCTTCAAACATGTATACTTAATCTGCTAATTTTTCTTCATTCAAGTACAATCTTATATCTGCCAGTATTAAATGCTGCCTTGCCAGATATTCCATAATTATAGTCTGTGCAGATCTTCTGTGCTCTTGAGTTTTCTAATGAAATTGCTTTAAATCAGCATTACAATAGAGTCATTATTCATAAACAGTTGTAAAAAGGGTCAGGAGGAATTTCTCATTAACACTCAAGTACTGGGGTCCATGAATTTGATTTCAGAAGTTAAGAAAATCTCTACACTATCATCAGTTTTTGTTTGTTTTTAATTAATAAGAGCTTTCTTGTGAAGACAAAGAGATTGAATGCAGCTATGTGCATAATTACATCTACTTATCTAAGCTGCAGCTTGCATTTAAACAATTTTACTGAATGTCTGTTTTACTTTATCCACAAGTGTTTATCTTCTTTTCCTCCTTATACAGTTTTAAAATAAAAATTGGGGCGCCTGGGTGGCGCAGTCAGTTAAGCGTCCGACTTCAGGTCACGATCTCACGGTCCGTGAGTTCGAGCCCCGCGTCGGGCTCTGGGCTGATGGCTCAGAGCCTGGAGCCTGCTTCCGATTCTGTGTCTCCCTCTGTCTCTGCCCCTCCCCCGTTCATGCTCTGTCTCTCTCTGTCTCAAAAATAAATAAACGTTAATAAATAAATAAATAAAAATAAAAATAGAATTTTTTAAATTCTGGTTAAGTACACAATGATGAAGGGGGGAGGGGTCTGTCATCAGCACCTGAGAAAGACTAAAGCTGGATTAAAAGGGGTAAATGATGAGGTAGGGCAGAGAAAGACAGACTTAGGCTAGTGACATCCTGGAGGCTTCAGCTGAAAAGGGAATCAGAATGAGCCCTCAGTTGGAAAACTGGAAAAATAGTCTAAAGTCTTTATATAGACTTCCAGATATTTACACCCCCATCCCACTCCTCAGGCAAAAAAAAAAAAAAAAAAAAAAAGAGGAAGAGGAAGAGCTCCTGTAAAGAACCTACTAAATTGCATGGTAAAACTTCCAAGATATACGTGTAGTGGGGGGGACTGAAAACAAGCCCAGCACAAAATGCCCGGTTCAGTGTCCTGTCTGCTTACAATGTCTGAATATCCTAAAACTAGACCTACCCTCGCAGACAGAGCTCCAAACCAACTTTTTCGTGGACTCATCGCTGAATCTGAATGGACAATCAGGAATCATTAGACATTTGAGGTAAGCCTAAAATATGAGAAAGATCCAGAAAAAGAAACAAAATAGAGATAATTTGACAAAGCTTTCAATATCTGAGTATGCCCATGTAAGTGAACATAAACCTTAATGAATTCCTTCAGTGGAAAAGGAGGTATAAAGGAACTGCTCTTCTAATGTTTGTTCTCTCTCTCCAAATTTCCTATCTTTTGTACAATTGATGAGCATTCTATAGGCTATGCTTCAGGAGCCCTAGAACTCTTGTCTAATGCAAACAAGGAAATGTAACAGACACAGAATGTTGCCAATGCTAGCGACTATAAAGTAAGGCATTATATCTAAAGAAAGGAGAGTTTGGCATAAAATCATAGAAACACAGGAGTCAGAGAAGTAGTTTGGCATCCTTAATTTAGGATATTCAGGGGACATTTTCAAGAAGTGCTAAAATACAACCCTGAATCTGTAAGACCTCACAATTTGAGCAAAAGAGTGTTGTCATTAGTTGTCATGCCTGGGACATTTCAGCAGGATTCTCTACACCTTAAGCAAAATATGCCAACATTCAACTCCGCTCAGATCAGCCTTCTAGAGCAATGATTTGATAAATAAGTCTGCCCAACTAATTAAAAAGGAGGAAGAGAT
Source organism: Panthera tigris (assembly GCF_018350195.1). Taxonomy (NCBI): domain Eukaryota; kingdom Metazoa; phylum Chordata; class Mammalia; order Carnivora; family Felidae; genus Panthera; species Panthera tigris. The sequence continues at coordinate 54,150,158 of NC_056667.1, read as the reverse complement.
ATTCATCTAGTGGATTTGCCCAATGCAAACTCCCCATAGTTCCAGCATGCTATGTTCTATAATCAGAAAATTTTATGTTTGCCTAAGGTGCTATCAATTTCCTAGGGTCTGATTAACTCCTAGGCAGGGTTAGAATCAAATTTTTTACCTCAACGCTTGATGAATTCATAAGAACAATGCCATTCTGCATTAGTCTAGCTGGGTAGCTCCTTGCCTGGCAATAATACTCTATATTTAATATACATTTCTCTAAATCAGTGTTTTCCAATTTTGACTTCACATCATTAGGATTATCTGGGGAGCTATTAAAAAAATTGTGATGTCTGGGCCAATTCCAGATATTCAGATTTGTCTGATCTGTAGTGGGACCTGGGCATTCATATGTTTTAAGCATTTCCCACGTGATCCAAAAGTAGGCAAGGGAAGGAAGGGAATTACTGCTCTGAACTAAATTACTGTAGGTCAGGAGTTCAAAACAATCCTGGGCACCAACAACTCGGTATGAATCACATCATCTTTTCCAAGTGTCAATACTATCTTACTGATGTTTCTATATACCCATTTTTGCTCCATGATCAGATGATTTCAACAAGGGGAGATTATGGGAGAAAGACTGTTACTTAACAGATAAAATACTTTCTCGATGCCTGAAACATCTCAAGAATAAATGCAGCCACAAACTCCCTAACCTTGGAAGGCTTTGAGATTAAACAAGATTCAGTATTTTCTGTGGGCTATTGTATGCAAGGACATTAAAAAATGAGTTAGACGTAGTCTCTGTTGGCAGGGATTTTTTAATCTAAACTTCTCATTCTCTAATCTAAGAATCTAAGCTTCTCATTCTCATCTATACATCATCTATACATCTCATTTATACATCAATTATTTTATTTTTATTGGACTAATAATAAAATTCAGAACCAGGTATTAGTAGTTCTGCCTTTTCCTGGCCTTCATTTTTATTAACAAATCTATCTTATTATCTTATTTTATATCTACATTTTATTGGCTTTAAAACCTTAGGCAACTTAAATACTATAAACCTTAGTTTTCTCATCTTTAAGAAATGTTTTTAAGAGTAGAAGTGCTTACCCTCAAAAGATTCTTGTAAGCATTAAACAAATTTGGCATATGATGCACTTAGCACAGCGCCTGACACAAAGTGCCCAATAAATGTTAATTATGTATCGACTCTCAAAACAATGTATTCAATGCATAATTTACTCTTTTCTTCCCACTATTATTAGAGTTTAAAGAAACTAAGGTATTTATAAGAATTGCTCTAATGCACTGACAAGAATTCTATTGATAGTGCATGAAGTGAATACATTTTTGTATTTTTAAAAAGAGATATGAAGAAGAAACACTTAACAAATGGAATTTAAACTCACTGTTAATTTAGTTACAAGTGCTGCCTAGATAGACATCCAACATACATTTTACAATCAGCTGTTTCATTTTCTTCTTCACATGTGGGCTCTTCATTCTCTTAGAGCAGCTGTGTAATTCAATGATTAGAATTATCTTATTATGGACTAGCACAGTGAATATAAAACACATATATGAAAATAACAGGATCTTGTATTAGGAAATGATTATAACATAGAGCAGCAACAGCAATTTTGTATTCCCTTGTCCTGATGAAACCCATTTTTGTTTTATAAATCATTAGATATTTTCCAACTCTGCAAAATAATGTAAATTGATGTTTTCCCTCACAAAATACTAGTTAAAGTAAAATTTTGATGGCAATTATAATTGTAAATTGATCACAAGCTTTGAAATATCATATGCAAATAAAGCAGCTCAAAGCATAGGACATCTGGAACACCACGGCAATGCAACTCCAAGGTTTTTTCTCCAGTGCAAAATGTTCTAGTTGGGTAAACAGATTAACCTTTTTGCATGCTATTCGCACATCTGATTCAAATCCATGGGGGAAAGCACCTTTCAGTGCTTGAGAATTCTAAATGAGAATCCCAATTTTGTCTCAAAAACAAACAAAAAAGAAACCTGACCACTTCAGACGCTAACACCAATCACTGAAGACAAACCCCAATACCGTTTGGGGCAGCACCAGATTTGGAAGACCCAGTTTTCAGCTCTGTTCTGCTATGTACTTGCTGTGTTATGTTGGGAAACTCACCACATTTCTCTGAGTCTCTGCTTGCTCCTTTCTAAAGTGAGGAGGACACCACCTCCCTCATAGGGGTACTAGGGAGGTACTATTCACCGTCATGAAGCTCTTGGTAAGCTAAAAAAAACCACTTCAGAATGATTGAATAAGAAAAAGTATGGATGCATTGATGATAGAAGTATGGGAGGAAAACACACACAACAGCAGAGACAAAGGGAAACTGAATCTGTACAATAATCAGGCAGTATACATGGCAGGGGCATGGCCCAGTTAGGGGTTGTCCTCTCCTCTTCATTTACAACTGTCATCTTGGCCATGGTGATCATGAGACACGTATGAGAATGTATGTAAACCACCTGGCTCATGGTAGACATCCAGTAGGTCTTTGCTTATCCACTTGCAAGTACTAACCCATGACTCATTTTTTTTGCTATCTGTACTTATGTGGTTATTTAATTAGCTCAATATACATTCACCAAATGCTCCATTTTCAGGAAAAGATATAATTCTGCCCTCCTTAAGGTTTGGGGTGAGACAGATAGACACTCAATAAATAATGTCTCCAAATATATCATTATTAATTGTAATAAATGCTCTGAATAAAAAGTACTAAAAGAAAACAACACAAGAACATCCAACTTTGAGAAGTTTGGGATGATTTCTACCTCTTTATTACTACTTTGATTTTTCAATTATGTCTCCCTTTTCTCTACAAGTAAACTTAAGGTCCTAAGTATGTACATGTATATGTGAGTCATACACACACAAACACACACACACACACACACACACACACACACACACACACACACAGTAAGTATGGATCTTAATGACCACATGGCTTGTGGATCCACTACTGGTGAGAAAGCTGAAATCAAGCAGGGGACAGTGTCCTTCGTCTCTAAGCCTCATTCTTCATGCAATCATACCTGCAAACATTTCTGTGACATAAACAAGGCCCCAGACTATAATGAGTGTGACTAATCAACATCTGTCAGACACCAACAATTATACTCACTTGGGACTGAAAAGGCAAAGAAACATGATTTAAGATCATGTTTTGAAAACCCTTCATGGCAATAGAAAAAAAATAGCTATAATTAAAAAGAAAAAAGCAGCTCACTATGATAGATGTTCCAGCAGCTGCTTATATTTGCTGGTTCCAGGGTGCTGGCTCTCCTCTGCTTGCTCCCTCCACAGGCACTCTCCACCTTTCCCCCCGTTCTCCTTCATGCTGCAAAAGGCTGCCCTGATGAATTAAGTCACTTGGCTCTGTTGCCCCAACTTCTCTTTGTGTTCAGCCAATGGAGAGTGGAAGCAGGTCAGGAGAGGCATTTATTCCCTAGGCCTCCATCCTGAGAGGTCACCATGGACCAACTGAGAGGTTCATCTCTTTAGGTGGCTGTCTCTGCTCATCCTCACATGTAACCGGCTCCCTCGCCTCTCTCTCAAGGCTTAGGGACATTAAAAGTACCACTGTCTCTAACATGGGCAACTGAACTATCCTTGGTGGCTTCCTTTATATATGTTTATAAATAAATCTTTTTATAAATCCTCTCAAATTATCTTAATTTGAGAGCACTATCTCTTTCCTACATTCCTATATTCCTATGAATATCTATATCTATCTATCTATATACCGATATAGATATAGATATAGATATAGATATAGATCTCCATGGAATTTTACATTAGAGAATAATTCACACATATTAATGTACCACTTCAGTTTTTAGATGAGGACAGGGGAAGTTGTTTGCTGAGAGTGAAAAAAATAGTGGCAAAACCAGTATCTGAGGGTGTTTTTATCAACTTAGACTATGCTCTAAGGCAAGTGGTTCTCAGAGTGTGTTCCCTAGACCAGCTGCTACAGCATCATGAGGCACTCAGGCAATGTATTAGAAAGCAAACCTAGGGGCGCCTGGGTGGCTCAGTCGGTTAAGCGGCCGACTTCGGCTCAGGTCATGATCTCTTGGTCAGTGAGTTCAAGCCCCGCATCGGGCTCTGTGCTGACAGCTCGGAGCCTGGAGCCTGTTTCAGATTCTGTGTCTCCCTCTCTCTGACCCTCCCCCATTCATGCTCTGTCTCTCTCTGTCTCAAAAATAAATAAATGTTAAAAAAAAAAAGAAAGCAAACCTACTGAATCAGAAACTCTAGGGTAGGACCCAGCAATCTGTATTTAATAATCCCTCTAGGTAGGTGATTCTGATGCATATTAAAGTTTGAAAATCACTGTTTTATGGTGCCACTTTAATATCAAACATATGAGATAAGGAAAATCTCATTAATTTAGACTACTATGGAAGAAATTTCATTTTAATGCAAAGCCTAAGCTAAATAATAGTCTTTTTAAAAAACCAGATACACCAATGTACATAGCAGCATGATTTATAATAGCCAAAAGGGAGAAAGAACTTGAGTGTCCATCAACAGATGGATGGATAAACAATATGTGATATATACATACAACAAAATATTATGCCTTAAAAAAGAGTAAAATTCTAACACATACTACACTGTGGATGAAACCTGAAGACATTATGCTAAGTGAACTAAACCAGGCACAAAAGGATAAATATTGCATGATTCCATTTTTTTAATTTTTATTTATTTATTTTTTAAATATGAAATTTATTGTCAAATTGGTTTCCATACAACACCCAGTGCTCATTCCAAAAGGTGCCCTCCTCAATACCTATCACCCACCCTCGCCTCCCTCCCACCCCCCATCAACCCTCAGTTTGTTCTCAGTTTTTAAGAGTCTTTTATGCTTTGACTCCCTCCCTCTCTAACCTTTTTTTATCCTTCCCCTCCCCCATGGACTTCTGTTAAGTTTCTCAGGATCCACATAAGAGTGAAAACATATGGTATCTGTCTTTCTCTGTATGACTTATTTCACTTAGCATAATACCCTCCAGTTCCATCCATGTTGCTATAAAAGGCCAGATTTCATTCTTTCTCATTGCCATGTAGTATTCCATTGTGTATATAAACCACAATTTCTTTATCCATTCGTCAGTTGATGGACATTTAGGCTCTTTCCATAATTTGGATATTGTTGAAAGTGCTGCTATAAACATTGGGGTACAACATTGGGAAATGCATTATTCCATTTATAAGACATACCTAGAGTAGTCAAATGCATAGAGACAGAAAGAAGGATGGTGGTTGCCAGGAGATGGAGGGAGGGGAGAAGGTGTGCCGAGTTTCAGTTTGTGAAGATGAAAATGTTCTAGAGAATGATGGGGGTGGTTGCACAACAGTGTAAATATACTGAATGCCACTGAATTAACTGTACACTTAAAAATGGTTAAAATGGTAACTTTTATGTTATGTATATTTTGCCATAATAAAAACAGAAACAATTCTTTTAAAACACATAAAATAAGTGCTGGAAAACTATTTTGAACTTTATATCATTACCATATATGGTTTTTCTTAGTGAATGTTGGTGCTCTGGTTTTCTCATGTTGATGAGAATGTGAAATGCCTTAAATCTGAGCAAAGGAGTATTATTTCATCATTTATTTATAAATACTTTGCTAAAGTTGATAAAAGCGCTTTATCTGGTTAATCCTCATGATAACTTGTGTTTTTTTTTCTCTTGTTCCATAGGTGTTATAAGTTAAGCTTCAGCCCTGCCCAACTTGGTTATATTAACTAGCTCATAACCTATCTAACTCTGCTTATCCCAAACCTCTAAATTTCCCAGCTAGTTACTAACAAGATAGGATAACAGTAGATGCAAGTGTTAGTGGTAGTAGTCGTTATCATCACAGTGGTAGTTGTAGTAAAAATAGCTGATATTTAAACTGAGTGCTTACTACATATTAGAACATTGTTTTGATTGCTTTGTGTGTATTCACTTACTTATTTTTCCAACAATTAACTATATGAGGTAGATACTATTATATCTTACCTTATAAGCCGCTGAGAGGTTAAGTAATATTCCCACGTTTACCCAACTGGTTATTGTGGAAGCAAGATAAGAATACAGATGGTTTGACTTCAGAGTCTACACTTTTAGCCGTTAGGCATTACTACTCACCCAAGCCCCTTATTAATTTCTGCCATATGTTTGGCACTCACTATATGCCACGAAGTATGCTGCGTGTTTAATCAAACTTTATATCAGAAAGTCATACTGAAGAGTTGGAGACACAATTTGTGAAATCTGTTCATGCACTGCCCTTGCTCACTTTTTCTCAGGGTGGGTGCTGCAGTCAGGTATACACACTGGAAGTGTGTTTTAGTTTAGTTAAAGCTGCTTAAGTTAGGGGCACGGAGGCTCCCCAAGGTCCTCCAAACACCTCCCTTCACACTTTTCCATACTTAAAATTTGACAGAAGTTACTCTTTTGACTGTGTCCATTGGTTACTATTATCTCACACTCTCATCAATTTCTGCTCTTTATTGAAAATGTAGGTTTAAATAACGATTTGAAAAATCAGAATCGTCTTCATCAGCATTGATCTGCATTTATGAACACTTTCAAACGTTTTGCTAGAACAGTCAAGTTTTTAAGTGACCTAGACCCAGGAGTAGTCCTCAAAACTTAGAGTAAGGATAACTTTGCAGTTGAAAGTGTTGACAATGAGTGACTTGATCTTTCTGCCATCAGACAATCAGAAAATCTCTTGTCTAAGAGTACTCCGCAGAAATTAACTAAGTCACTTGTGCATCCTTTTAGAAAGAGTCCCACAGATTTGATCCTTGATATACTAACACAAATACCTATTGCAAAGATCTTAGCAATATCAATATAGCCATCTAACTTCACCTACAGAACTATTGTTATGCCTAAGGAATTATCCCATCATCACCAATTACCTGTGTATTCTTACATACAATTTGCAAAGAAATTATGAAAAAAAAGAATTTCAAGAAGTTGGTCTGTTTTAGATATATCTCCACCAGGATTGTCTAAAACAGAGTTTCACTAACTCTATGTCCTAATTACAATGCATTAATTACCTTATCTGTTAATGCCAGGTACAATGAACTAGTGAGGGATATTGAAATAAGTTGATTATTTTACTCAACACAGATTTCATTTCTCCATCCACCATCTGCACATCGGACAAAACACTGGTGGGAGGGGGGATAACTGATGAGAAGATTAATGGAATGGAACCAATGGTGTAGGAAGAGTCTTTCTATATAACCAATGGTTTGACTTAAATTCGGTCAAATTCAGACAAGCTATGTTCATTGGAAGATGATATGAAACCATTTGTTTGTTTTGTCTATTAAATCAAATAATTTAAAACAACTCCATGAGTAGAACTGAATATTTTGGATACTATGCTCAATAAATACAAACATATATCAACACCATAATATCATTAATAGAAGGCATTAAAATGAATGTGTATTTTTTTTTAAAAATTCAAATGAAAGGTCTGAACTTTATTTTCACCATAAGGGTTGAGATTTGTTGCTGCTGTTGTTGTTTTATTGACATTTATTTCATAGCAACAAGAGCTGCAAAACAGCTTTTATTGTCTTGGGTTGACGCTTTTACAACTGAGATTGATCATATTCACCTGGAAGCTTAGAATGGATTTTGTATTCTACAGTATCCAATTTGTCTTCAGAAAGACTTGCTTTACCTATCTCATTAAAGGTTTAGAATCATGAAAGGTCCTAAAGGGAAAAACACTAGCAAATAACTTGGTGTTCTGCCTGGAAATGAATACATGTGCATGATAGTATACCATCTTCGGAGACAAAGACTATAACAAATAAAGTCTTTTTGGTATCACTCTGGACTTACCAGGAAAAGTCTCATGGGAAGGCAGGTATTTTTTGCTGTTTTCTAAATGATTGAAACAGCTGAAAACTTTAAGTGCTATATGTGTGTGTGTGTGTGTGTGTGTATGAACTTAAATCCAACTTGGTTAACATATAGTGTAATAATGATTTCAGGAGTAGAATTTAGTGAAACATCACTTACATGTAACACCCAGTGCTCATCCCAACAAGTGTCCTCCTTAATGCCCATCACCCATTTAGCCCATCCCCCTACCCAACAGGCCTCCAGCAACCCTCATTTTGTTCTCTGTATTTAACAGTTTCTTATGGTTTGCCTCTCTGTTTTTATCTTATTTTTCCTTCCCTTCCCCTATGTTCATCTGTTTTCTTTCTTAAATTCCACATATGAATGAAATCATATTTGTCTTCCTCTTATTTTCCTTAGCATAGTACATTCTAGTTCTATCCACGTTGTTGCAAATGGCAATATTTCATTGCTTTTTGATTGCTGTATCTATATATAAGTATATAGATATACACCACATCTTTTTCATCCATTTATCAGTTGATGGACAGTATTTCCATAATTTGACTATAAATTTGGCTATAGTTGATAATACTGCTATAAACATTGGGGTGCATGTGCCCCTTCAAATTTTAATATCACTGTAAACCATAATCTCAAATAGAGGGAAATGGGTGTTAATAACCCAAGTTTATTACTGTGATGTTCTCATTTCAAGTATACATTAAAAGTAATGAATGACAGCTCTTGGTCTTAATTTAATTTAAGATCAATGTTGGTATGTAATGTGTTGGTATGTTTTTATGCATTCAGAGTGAGATAGGACTTCCCATTTCCTGGAAAGTAATGGAACATATGCTTTAGTATACGCAGATTTTATAATGAAAAGTGAATTTCACTCAGAGGCCACATGGAAACCTAAAATGTTCTCATAGATTGCACAGGAGAAAAATATCTATATAGCTGATTCATTGTGTTTAATGGCAACAACACCAACTCAATGTTAGGGAATTATATTGTTTATTTATGTGTATTTATAGGCTTGTTTTTCAACTTTAGTTTTAACGTCATAATGAAAACTACAAGTATAGAGTAGAACCTTAACTAGATTTTACCATGATCTTCACTAGAAAAGCCAAGCCTCCTTCCACAGCTTAATTAGCCTAAATTGATGTCTATAGTCTATCACTATCAATATGTATGGAAAAATACTTCACCAACAGAGGAACTTTAAGGACATTTTCCCAGACACATGCTGGCCTCATTTCAGGAGCTTGAGACACAAAATAGGAATCAGGACAAGACCAGGAAATCTAATGAAAGAAGAAAAAAACCAAAATCTTTTATTAAAGCTCCAGCCTTTTGGAGAAATACATCCAGCATCAGCTCTGTCTCGGGTCCTTGAGCTTCCTGAGGGCCTCAAGAAGGAGGAAGTGACACGAAGGAGCCTGCCTAAGGCAGGATCTCTCTTACTCCATGATGCTCAGTGGTATCAACAACTCACTTTAACCTTTCTATGAAGAGTCATGGTGATGCTTTAGCGGCAGGTGCCAATTTTTAACAAAATCAACAACTTGCAAATATGTGTACAATGCACTCCAACAACGAAACTGAATAACCTGAGGGAAGCAAAGTGATTTTATTCTATTGCTAATAACAAACCTACATGTATCAGCTTTAGAAAATATTTTCATAAAGAACCATAAAGATCCTTCCTTTTATACAATTAATTTCCTGAAAGGTAAACTGTGGTGTATTTTCTGGCAAATATACCTCTAAAAGTATTGAAACAATACTTAAGGCATGATCTCTAAAGAATGTGGATCCAGTAAATTTGGTGTGCTGTCAACTGGACAGAGGTTTCTGATTTCCACTCCTGGCCACATTAACTCTGTGACTTGCAGAAAGTCATTTTCTGACTCAGGAAAGTAAAGGGAAGACGTGATCTAAATGATCTTACAGATCCCTTCTGTTTTTGTTTTGTTTTGACTATAAAAGATATCTGTTTGCTTTATTTTATTGAACCATATTAAATAAATATGCAAGCCAAATCAAATTTTAGAAAAGAGATCTACTTTGCAGGAATTCTAGCAGAAGTCCTTTATAAGGATGTGACAATAACCCCAGGTATTTTTCTCATAAGTTGAAAATGTCTGATTAAAAGGCCCTAATGTAAGCTTCTAAAACATCAAAGACTTAGTACAATGATACTGCTCACTTCACCAGCAATACTCACAGCAAAATTAATCCCATTATTTCCCATGTGATGCTAGGATGATAATTTCTAATATACAGAATTTAGTCTCTTTGGGAGTAGTTACATTTTCATAAAATTCAAAATAAATAACAGTTAGACCATTTATTCTCCCTGAAAGTATGGCATAATTCCATATTCAAAACAGAGTAATAGCACAATGCAGAAAACTTTCTAATAAACAAAAAACCTTAAAAGATCTTATTATGTAACACTACTGGGGTCTATCTCAATTAACTGTTAGAATCAAAGTATTAAAAATTCAAAAGCTTAGAGTTTAGCCACAGAAAGGTGACAGCAAAGGTTTCTGGCATCTTGTTTCAGCAATAATGCCTATTTGGGATGTACAATTAAAACCTATACCTATAATATCCTTTATACAAACAACAGGAAGTTTGGAAACTGTATTCTGAATGAGTTCTAATACAACTGACCAGCAGTGGGAAATTCTAGCTACAAATAGTTCAGGCTAAACTTAAAATAGCCATAATCAGATTAATAGAGAATTCATTTTTTATTCATTTACTGGTTGATTAAACAAATATCTATTTAACAAACTGATTAAGCAAATATTTATTAAACTTGTACTAAGCACAGTTTTAGGACCTATAAATACTGCGGTGAATACACCAAAGTTCTCATAGAACTTACTTTGAAGTGAGGAAGAGAGGGAAATAAACATATAAATACATAACATCAGGTGGTAACAAGAGCAAAGAAGAATCAGAAAGCCAGGTAAGAAAATAAAGAGTAAAGAGGTGGTTCCGTTTTCGAAATATGAGCAGCAAAGACTTCATCTTTGATGAGGTGACATTTAAGCAAGGACTTAAATGAAACAAAGAGCAAGACAGGAGATTATCTGGGTGAGATGTGTTACAAGCAGAAGGAACACTCCAAGTGCAGAAAGCACTCTGTTCCGATAACATCAACGCAGAACAGAGTTCTAGAGTGATTGTTTCATAAAAACAGAGACCACATCCCTTAATTTATTTTCCATAACCCACCACCTTTTGTGCATTGTAGGTACCCATATGTGCTTGGCACTGAGATAAGTTGACTTTAATAAATCCCTGCCTCCTCGTTTACCTATTCAAGAAAGGAAGAAAATATATGTTTCACTAGCTTCTGTCTATCAGCAATGGACTGCTATTTTATCAGGGTTTACTGAATGCTGTGTCCAGCATCATAAAGATAGAAAAATATTTTATTCTTTCATTATTTTAAGTTGTATATTATGCTATTAAAACTGTAATAACATAAGGGAACAACAAATTTGAAATGAGTTAAAACTACAAAAGTACATTAAATTACATACTTTAATTTGTTCTTTCATCTTGTCCAAGGCTTTCACCAGGCCAAATACAAAAGATCTGAAAATCAGATTTAGTTCAGAGCTTTTGGGCAACCAAGGAGGTAAAAAAGTAACGGAAGGTGTACTACGGTACTTCAAGTTTCACTGTGTGTGTGTGTGTGTGTGTGTGTGTGTGTGTGTGTGTGTATGTTTCAAATGAAGGTACAATACGTTTTTATACAACCTTAATGAAAACTATAAGCACAATATCAAAATACAGCCGAGTGAAGCCATTTATGGGAGAGTTCAAGGAAAATACTTTTAATGCTCTAACTTGATATAAAAACGGAGCCTTAAAATTTAGAAACAAGCATGTTCATTATAATCTGTAGACTGCCTTTCTTGACTGTTAATACGTTAATATCCATAATTGTGTTTTTCTTGGAACCTAGAGAGCAAAAATTCAAATAACCTCTTGAAGAATCACTAGGAGGGCTGACATTTTGAACTGGTGATGGAAAGGAAGAACTCAGGCTACATATGCAACATGTGCAGGTTTAAAAGCTATTTGATTTCAAGGCTAAAGTGTTTGGACTTCTGCTTCTAGCCATGACAGAATAATGAATGAATCCTTCCACTTCAAACCATTAGAAAACTGGACAAAATGTGAAACAATGGACCGTGGTTCTTAGAGAAGATAAAATAAATGGAGTAAGTCCAATGAAAGTGAAGCGTACAGCCTGAGAATAGCTGCCATGCTGCAGTTCAGAGAGGGGAACACAGATAAAAGCCCAAGACTCCCAATGAGTTGAGAAGAAAGAGAACAGAGTTTAGGGAGGCCAAAGGGGTAAAAAATACAAAATAGAGCACCAGAGATAAGTGAGCTGCACAGAGAGAGTACTCCTGGGCTCTGCTGAGGGATCCCCTTGAGTCTGGCTGAATATAAATACACAATTGTATGAGAAGAAACTACCCAAGCCTGAAAAGAAGTCTCAATCTGAACAATTCCCAGAGCTTACAAAGAACTAACCACAGTGCATGTTTCCACCAGCCAGTGTGATTATATGGATAATCAATAAGAGGTATCATACAGTTATCACAATAGCAATGAAGACTGCGAGACTAAGGGCTACTCTGAACTCACCGTAGCAAAGTTTAAAAGCAAGCTTCAAAAAACTCAAACTGATTCCACGAAGCCTGTGCCAGAACAAAGTGCATCACTACTTAAGGTATACGAAAATCCAGCAGTAGAGGAGCTTGGGTGGCTCAGTCGGTTGAGCATCTGACTCTTTATTTCAGCTTATATCATGATCCCAAGGTTGTGGGATCAAGCCCCACAGGGCCTTGTGCTAAGCATGGAGGCCGCTTAAGATTCTCTCTCTCTCTCTGTCTCTCTCTCTGTCTCTCTCTCTGTCTCTCTCTCTGTCTCTCTCCCCCTCTGCCACTCTCCCCTGCTCACGCACTCTCTCTCTCTCAAAATAAATAGATAAATGTATAAAATTGAAAATAAATAATAAAAATAAATAAATAAATAATCAATCCAGCAGTAAACAACATAAAATCTAAAATGTCCAGCATCAATAAAAAAATAAACAAATAAAAGAAAATAAAATCAATAAATGGGAAAAATCAATCAATAAAAACAGACCCAGAAATGACAGGGATAATGGCATTTGCAGAGAAGGATCCTTTTTTAAAAACTACTATAATGGGGCGCCTGGGTGGCTCAGTCGGTTGAGCGCCGACTTCGGCTCAGGTCACGATCTCGCGGTCCGTGAGTTCGAGCCCCGCATCGGGCCCCTGTGCTGACAGCTCAGAGCCCAGAGCCTGTTTCAGATTCTGTGTCTCCCTCTCTCTGGCCCTCCCCCGTTCATGCTCTGTCTCTCTCTGTCTCAAAAAATAAATAAACGTTAAACGTAAATAAATAAATAAATAAATAAATAAATAAATAAATAAATACTACTATAAAAATGCTCCATTTTTTCAAGAATATAAGGAAAACATGAATATAAAGAAGAAAATATGTCAGCTAAATCCAAGAGCCAATTAAAAACTTAAAGATGGAAACTACAGTACCTGAAATGAAAGAAATATAATGCATTATATTCTCAGCAGATTAAACACTGCAAAAGAAAAATATAACTGAACTTGAAGGCATAAAAGTAGAAACTACCATATTCAATATATTTAAATGACTCTTTACTCTTTCAACCCAATTAGAAGACAGAGAACATTCAAAAATGGGCAAAACGGGCCACCTAAGAGGCTCAGTAAGTTAAGGGTCCTACTTCAGCTCAGGTCATGATCTTGTGGTTCATGAATTCAAGCCCCACATGAGACACTCTGCTGTCAGCACAGAACCAGCTTTGGATCCTCTCTCCTCCTCTCTCTCTGTCCCTACCCTTCTCACATGCTTTCTCTCTCTCTCTCTCTCTCTCTCTCTCTCTCTCTCTCTCTCTCTCAAAATAAATAAATAAACTTTTTAAAAATGGTCAAAATATTTAGATGATACATTTCATCAAAGAAGAAATATGAATGGTCAATAAGCACATGAAAAGATCCTCAACATCATTAGTCATAAGGAAAATATAAATTAAAATCACAATGAGATACCACAGACATTTACTTGAATGGCTAAAATTTAAAGAGTGACAATATCAAGTTGATGAAAATGTGGAATATCTGGTACTATCACAGTGCTAGCAGGAATATAAAGTGTTACCACCACTTTGCCAAACAGCTTAGCAGTTTCTTCTAGAATCGAATGTATACTTATCATACACTATGCAGTAATCTCAACCTACAGTATTTACCCAATAGAAAGAAAAACATGTATATGTAAAGACTTGTACTCATATGTTCATAGCAGCTTTATTACAATAGTAAAACCACAGAAACAACCAAAATGTCCATCAGCTGAGAAGGAGATAAAAACTTGTGGAATACCCACTCATAAATACAATCCTACAATTGAAAAGAAAACCACTGATTCATAACCAACATGGATATATTTCAAAAGCATTATGTTAAATAAAAGAAACCAGATACAAAAGACTATCCACTGCATAATTTCATTTATTTGATGTTCTAGAAAAGGCAAAACTACAGTGATAGAAAGAATATGAGTGATTGCCAATCAATGGGGGAAGGAGATTAACTGTAAGGGGCAGGAGGAAAGATTTTAGGGGTGATGGTAATGTTCTGTGTAAGCAATGTCCAACAGAAGTATGGTGCCAGGTACATGTGCAACTTAAATATTTTACTACCCAAATTCAAAAAGTAAAAGGAAATGAGTAAAATTAATTTTAATAATGTGTTCTCTTTAATACGATAAATCTAAACATTTCACAATATGTAATAAACACATATTGTTTTTGAGATACTTAAGTTTTTTTCATACAAAACCTTTGAAATCCAGTGTGTATTTTACTTAAACCATGACTTAATTAGGACGAGTCACATTTCAAGTAATCAGTCACCACAGGTGGCTTGTGGCTACCATTTTGCACAAAGTAGTTCCATATCATGATTGTGGTGATTACACAACTCTGTACACTTGTCAGAACTCATTGAATCATACACTTAAATTTGGTACAGCTTATTGTACGTAAAACAAAAGTTGAAGTAGTTGATTTGTGGGTTTGCTCACATCAGAGATCTTTCTTCCCACACTGGAAGGTGAAGCTCCAAAATACAGAATACAGAAACAACCAACAAGAAACAGATCTCTGCATGAGGATTTTATAATCTAATTGGGAGAGCAAGAGTAATATATATTATATTACACAGATTTCCATGACATTATATGTAATGTACAAGTAGCATGGTTCAAACTTCATGTTCAGTAAATTAGTTTGAGGAAGTAATACCACAGATTCTGAAGTGGAATAACAAGAAATATAAAGGTTATTTTTTTATGAATCTTATCACTACTGATCCTTTGTGTGATTCAGTGCCAGAAATACAGTAATCAGGAAACCTAATTTGTATCTTGGATATTCCATTACTAGTGCTGTAATATAATTTCTCTGACCTTAGTCGCCTCTTTGGAATAATAATAATTGCTCCATTTTTAATTACTTCACATATACTCGGTACTGTGTCAGGCACTTTACATCATTCCTTTCTCTGTACAACATAATTTAGCAAGTATGATTAACCACGTTTTATAGATAAGCAAACTAAGACTTAGGGAAGTTAATTAACTTGCTCAAGATTTCAAGCTAGTAAGTACAAAACTGAATTTAAATAAAGGTTCTTCTACCTAAAAATGACTATGTGCATTCTACTGGACAGCATTCTCTCCCAAGGTGAAGTTTAAATGGAGATAGTCACGCAATATTCTTCAAGGATTGATAATGCTCTGTAACAGAATAATGATTAAGAACTCAAATGCTAGGGTTATAGGTGATAAGGCTGAAATTCTACCTGTGCTTCCTGAGGGTGTGATCTCAGAAAACTTACTAAAACACCAGTCTCCATTTCTTCATACTGTCTGGTATTCAATGGTTAAATGCAGATTCTGAAGTCAGACTGCCTAGGTTGAATGCTTATTAGCTGTGTAATCTTGGTGATATTCCTGAACTCCTATGTTCCCCTGTATTCCCCATCTTAAAACAGAGATGATAATAACTTTGGCAAAAGTTGTGAAGACAAAATATGTTCACATAATTAAAGCATTCAGAACTGTGACTGGCTCTACAAGTATTGTTAGCTATTCTCATTGTGTTTTCAGCAGACTTTAGAGATCACTTTCAACCACAACATTCTAGAGTTTTCACAATTTATGAAATATTGTATGCCAATAGAGAGCCATCTTCCCTCTGAGTCCATTCTTTGCCTTAATAATTCTAAAATGATTCTCAAAGTTTATAAGCTAAGAGGGGTTTTAGTTTTTAGAAGATTAAGCCCTAATGCTGAAGATAAATTGCTTTCAATACAATTGTCAAAACTAAAAGAAGCCAGATTTGGATTTAGATGGTTTCTGGGTAGAGACTCCATAGTCACTGGGTAAGTGATAAATCTTTGAAAGTCTCTTCTGTTACATAAGGACTATAAACTCAGTTTATCAACTTAAAAAGTCATTAACCATTAAGTTCTTATAAAATCTTATTTGCAGCCCTTCTTCCAACCTGTCAAGCATGCTGTTTCTCTCAGAGTCTTTGTGTTTTCTGTTCTCTTTGCCTTGAATTGTCTTCCTCCATAAAGCACTCCTTAGCTTTCCGTGGGTTTCTATCAGAGGTCACTTCCTCAGAAACTCCTTCCTTGACCACCTTTTACTGCTCTCATACATTTGTTTTACTTCATGTCATTTCCTACTCTCTATGAATTATAATTCATTAGATTATGGGTTTCCCATGATGTCAAGGATGTTATTCAATGGAGTATTCACAATACCTGGAACCACACCTAGCATATAGTACAAATTCAATTTAAAAAATCATTGAATGTATGAATGAGGGTCAGGGGTTCAGATGACCTTGGTCCCTTCTAGTTCTGAATGTTTGACTCTATGATATGAAGGGCATAAAGGTACACTGCGTTGTTACTCTTCCTCTTAGTATCAAACTAAATACAACAAATTACAAATACATCAATTTCAAAATGATTGCTCAACATGCAATTTTAAGGATAATTCAGTAAAGTTGCTTGAAAAATAAATATAGAAATAAATGGGTGTATTAAAAAATAGTTAAAGAAGGAATCGAGTTCTGCTAAATTAGGCTTAGTGTTGCCTGCTTTCTAGAGGCCTCAGTTAAGCAAGATTGGGGTATGTCTTTGCTTCCCTAATTGTTGTCAGCCACTATATACAGGGCATCTTGATATCAAGACTCTGACCCAAACGACAGCACAGAAGAGTGGAAAAATGAATTATTATACTGGAAAAAAAAAAGCACAGCTTTTAGAACCCAAGAAAGTTCTCAATTCTAATCCCTGCCTCACTATTATCATGTTGTCCACGGTATGTTATTTACAGTCCCTACTCCTTGATTTCTTATTAATATAAAAAAGAGGGAAAATAATACCCACTTTGATATGCAGTTATTAGAACTAAACGAAATTATGTACATAAAGCATCTGCTATAAAAATCATCTTCAGTACATGCTGTTTTCTATCCCCTCCTCTATTGCTCTATTCTTTGACTGGCTCTGAGCCTCTGGCCTCCAGTCTTCCTGCCTGGATTATTGAAGCTGCTGTTTTCAATTTTCTCTAAATTGGACCCCTAGTCCACTAGCACAGTCTGTCCAAATGCCATCACACCACTAGCCATATCTGGTAGCTACTCAACTGTCTTATAACCTCAAAATTCACCTTCAAACCAAGGTCTTAAGTGAGTTTTAAAATACATTTATTGGGGCACCTGAGTAGCTGAGTCAGTTGAGTGTCCAACTTTGGCTCAGGTCATGATCTCGCAGTTCAGGGGTTCGAGGCCCGCATTGGGCTCTGCGCTGACAGCTCAGAGCCTGGAGTCTGCTTCAGATTCTGTGTCTCCCTCTCTCTCTTTGCCAGTCCCCTGCTTGTGCTCTCCATCTCTCTCTCAAAAATAAATAAATAAATAAATAAATAAATAAATAAATAAACATTAAAAAATAAAATAAAATACATTTATTAGTATAAATATTAAAGTGCAACTATGTGCAATGGTTCCAAACTTCTAGATTGCTGCTCCTACCTGCTGAACATGCAAGGGACCCTTCTGAACCCTCTGATACATCTTCTGGTTCTGTGCTCACTTCTGCTTCCTGAAATTCAGTCTCACTGGACTCCCTCGGGCTTCTCTTGTCACAGGTCACAGAGCAAAAGGCACATGCTCTTTTGTCTATGCTATTCCCCACCCACACTTATCTTTTCTTTTGTCATGCCTACTCCACCCCTACCTCAAGTGTAACTTCCTCTAAGAAACTGTCCCTGATCACCCCATCCCCACATCAGAACAGGTTTCCTTGTTAAACTCATGGCATTATGCACCTTGTCTTTACAACAGTTACAATTATATTACAGTTATAATTCTACTTTTGTTTGGACTATCAGTTAATTTATAATTCCCAATAATTTTATTTGTCTAGTTCTTTGGGGCAGAAATCATGTTTAATTTTATTCACCATTTTACTCTGAGCATTTAGCACATGGCCTGGGATATAGTAGGTCCATAATGAATATTTGAAGATATAAATGAATAGCATGAAAAGAAATATACTCTGACTCAAATTTTAAAATTCTTATGCACAGAATTCATTATATTTTTCTTTTTTTAAATTTTTTTAAATGTTTATTTATTTTTGAGAGAGAGAGAGACAGAATGTCAGTGGGGGAGGGGCAGAGAGAAGGAGACACAGAATCCGAAGCAGGCTCTAGGCTCTGAGCTGTCAGCACAGAGCCCAACGCAGGGCTCAAACCCACGAACTGTGAGATCATGACCTGAGCGAAGTTGGGTGCTAACCAACTGAGCCACCCAGGTGCCCCTTCTTTTTCAATGTTCATTATTCTAGCCTGGTGATCCACACACAAAATCTTGATTTCCACCAGAAAAATGACTCTCCTCACATATCTGCATTGACTCTGGTCATTCACTAATTCAAGTTTTCCTATTTACTACAAGTTGTGTTCTAGAATAGGCATTGAAGATGCACAGATGAATAATCTATGTGACACAAATTCGAATCGTGCATGCTTCTATTTCCTTCTTCTCTTGACATACTATGGATTTTAATTTTTTTAATGGTTATTTATTTTTGAGACAGAGAGTGTGAGCAGAGGAGGGGCAGTGGGAGAGGGACACACAGAATCCAAAGCAGGCTCCAGGCCCTGAACTGTCAGCACAGAGCCCAAGATGGGGCTTGAACTCACGAACCATAAGATCATAACCTGAGCCAAGTCAGATGCTCAACCAACTGAGCCACCCAGGTGCCTCAGCATATTATGGATTTTAGATATATCACCAGAGAATACAGCTACTCAATGGAGTTCTTCTTTGGAAATGAATATAGAAGGGAAAAAACAATTCAATAGGTAAAAGTAGTGAATGCTAATCATGTTGCACTGGAAATTTACTGGTCAGTATAAGTTTCCAGATTTTTAATGGACTCCCACCAGCATCCCTTCATATTGCCATCCATCTAAGCCTCTAAAATACACTGAATTAGTAAAAACAAGATCGTATTTTTGGGTCTTACTCCTGAGCAACCACAACTCTACTGATTCCATAAATGACCCCTCATGCAATTATAAAAACATGACTAAGTTTCATGTGCTCCATATGTCTACAGACAATAGTCAGAAGAGATACGAAGAGTACCCCAATTTCAAGGAAAAAAATTAGGATCAGGCATAGTACAAAAACAATGAAAAAGAATATGTAACCTAACATGTGATTTTACTTTGCAATCTCCACATAATTATCTATTAGAGTTATTAATGCCCACAGAGAGAGAGTTCTTCATTATAAAGAGAGACATTCAGCAAGCAGTAACCTGAATTTTTTGGAAACTCATTCTTTAGAAGGAGGGTTTTCTTCTGCGCTTTTGAAGTTGCCCACAAGAGTTATGTCGTTGCTTATAACCAAGGAAACCACAGGAAACTTGGTTGCTAGGAAACCACTGAATTGTCTCCATGAAGATCACCACAGTAGGCTTGGCTTGAATAGAACAGATGCTAGGAAAATAAAATTAGGAAGTTACAGTTACTTTTTTTTAAACCTAGGATGCCTCTTTAATTGCCAGTTAAATCCTTCCACCTAAGAGAAACTATTTGTCATTTCTGAAAGGCCATTACACAGGTAGAACAGGGGGCCACGACAGGGTGCTGCCTGAGGCTGCAGGAAAGGGGCACTGGAGAGTGTACAAGTCTGAGCCTCCAATGCACACATTCTTCTTTTTCCCAATTAACTTAGCTACCTAGGGAAGGGGTGTGGTGACAGCTACTGAGAGATAGATTATTTTTAAAAACATATACTTGTAATTATTTTCAGGCCTATGACTTCCAACATTCTCTAATATGCTTTATGCTGGTAGAAGTCTGTGCCTCCTTCCTGAATTTTAACTTTTTTTCAATTATTAATTCATCATATCAGTGTATATAAATTTCATAATGTCAGTCAGATTTTGTCCTCAAAGGCATTGGTAAACTTGTGGCAATATGTTCCTTTGGTAATTGAACTGTGATGATACCGAATACGAGAACAAAGAAATGTCTAAACTTGGTCTAGCTTCTGAATCATCCAACGTAAGTTCCTTCTTTTAAAATAGGATGATCCAAAGTTCTCTTCAAATATCATCCTTATTTTCTTATGACCTGTCCTGCTCTCCATAGTACATTACGTATTTATGAATCTATCTAAACCTGTTTAGACACTAAGTGCATTTCCAGCCTCTACCATTCCTGGAAGAAAAAGGCTTTATAGCCTGATCACACCATCATAGGAAATGATAACTTCCTTTTATAGGTCTCAAATCTAATTCTCAGGGTAATTCTTCTCTCTTTTATTCTAGAACTACATTTCCCTTATTTACATTCTTGTCTTTCTCCAGTTCTGCTATGTCTGTTTGTCAAGGTCACTTTGGCTCAAAGTTCCCATCTCTTCCACAATACCTATTTTTGTTTTCCAAAAGGAAGTTATGAGATAATTCCTATCATCCCTTATTCTATTTTCTAAGAGCTAAATTTATTAGCCACATAAATCAAGGGTGTATTATATGCTTCTCCAAACAGATTTAGAATTTTCAGTTGATACTCAAATGGATAAAAATCGTCTATAAACTTTATCGTGTGAGCAATAGTCTTGTGGGACCAATGGAGAGCTTTAAATAAATGGTACAGTATAAGCTGATAATCAGATCATGATAGATAACTCTATGATGTCAGAGTGATATAAGTTTTGGTGTATGATTACACAGGAAGTAAACAGAATAGTTAAGAAACTATTTGTGTGTTTCAGAACACACACAACAATAATCTTGTCAGAGTTGGGGTGGAATCCTAAATTACCAAATAGTTGACAAATATTCAAGAAACCTAAGTGATTATCGCAGATGCAGTCTTAGCCAGGTGACTGGCATAGTGCAACCCCGTTTATAATGGCACTTGTGAGAAGAGCTCTGTACCTTCATGGACAAGATGAAAAATTGGGGGCTACTGCAAGGTGAATCGTTGGTTCAACACTATCTAAAGACAGTCCATTAATAAATAGCGTATCTGTGAGAAGATCTATTTTGGCATGACTACCTAGTTATGTGCTTGGCCTTATCCTATTTCCCTTTTGTAGCAACTGCTCAGATAAACATATAGATAACATGTTCAAGAAACCCGAGTACAACACAAATCTGAAAGGGTATTATAAAATCAATATACTAAAAATGAGTAACTGTCCGCAAATATAATCATAGCTGCAAATTTGTGAACGGCTACTACTTATAAGGTACTCTGTACCCTTTGTCTCTAATCCTCACAGAGCTCTAGCAAACCAGTATCATTATTCCCATTCCAAACAAGAAGAAGTTGGTACTCAGAGATGTTGTGCAACTTGCCTAGAATTAGTTAATTTGTGACAGAGCCCAGGCTTGAGCCCATGTCTGGTTAGCTCTTTGCCAGTCAGACTGGCTGGTTTATGCTTTGAGAATAACAAGCTCAGTGGCTTACTGCAGGAAATTTTATTACTCACTCACACTCCATAAGTGGGTCATATGGGGGACTCGACTTATTACAGTCACTCAGGAACCTTGGCTGATGAGGGCTTCTGTCTCCTATCTGCAGAGGCAGAAGAGGGGTGGGGTGTGGTGATTCGCAAACTCACTCTTAAAGCTTCTGCATAGGAATGATATGGTCTGTCTATCTACTTACATTTCAACAGCTAGAAACTAGTGACGTAGCTAAATCTCCAGGGAGCCAAAGGACACAATTCCACTGCTCCAGGCAGAAGAGGGGACCAGAAGCATCTGTGAAAAGCCCCAAGTGATTACCAGGCCCCCTCAGTCCAAGTTGTTTCCACTTCACCTTGTTGAATACTCAATAGGATGACACTGAAAAATGATAAATGGATGGGCCTCTACTTCATTTGGTAGGAAAGAATGCCAGAATACAAGTACAACATAGAGTAGATCTCGCACAGCAACAGAAAATGTAAAAATACTCAATTAGAGTGGAACCTCTAAAGGATCCATCTATGTAATGAAGCAGCATGAATAGGTTTATTACTAGCATTAAGAGTCATGATTCAGACACACCAATAAGTCCCCACACTTCCAGATCCACGTCTCCTGTCAAAATTTCCTTCCTGGGCTCCAGGCCTCTTCATCTAACTAAACACCAGACATCTCCACTTGGGTATCCAGAGGTACACAGAGCTCCTCATGCCAAAACTGAACTTCTTGTCCTTAAAATATAGCTAAGGAACCTTCTCCTCACATATCTGCATTGACACAGCACCAGCCACAGTACCTCAAGTTAGAAACCTTAGACTTACATTCTCTCCCTCTCCTCTGCTTCAAACAGCCATCTACCAAGTTCATCTGATCTCTGGGCAGCAAAGTCTCTCCATCCCAAGGGCCTCAGCCCAAGTCCTAGATCACTTCAGCTACCTTCAAACTGTTGCCACAACCTCTTAACTGATCTCCCTGCTTCCAGTCTAGCCCACTCCAGACCCTTCTGCATCTTTTCCTCAGATGAATCTTTCTAAGATGCTGCTTAAAATACACTCGCCCTACTGAAAAGCCATTGACTGCCCTTCCAGTACTAGAAAGGGAAAGTTCAACCCCAACTGTGTGGAACATAAGACCCTTTGCAATTTGCATTCTACATCTCTGGCTTCATCTCTTGCCCTCTTACTCCCACTGTCATGGGCACAGACCAACCAGCTCTTCCCTTACCACACCAAACACTGCTCTTCACAGCTCTTTGCCCTTGGACATGCATGTCTCTTTCCCTGGCATGAGCACCTTTCTTCACAGTCTGGTGAATTTCCATTCAAGTTTTTATGATCCAACTCAAATATCACTTTTCCCAATTACACTTCTCTCTTCAAATACCTCTATTATTATCCTTATCACACTGTGTTGAATTTATTTTTTTTACAAGTCTATCTCCTCTATAGACTACATGCTGTGGTAGGAATTAATTGTCCTAGAACTTATCATGGGCCCTCAAGTTTTGGAAGAATTAGGATGGAGATAAGCTGGAGAATAAAATGCTAATTGGATGGAACTAACGGTACAGTTTGCAAAAAGCAAACTTGGGTTTAAATGTGCAGAAACTAAGTAAATTTGTGAAAATTCACTGACAAAATAAAAAATTAAGACATAAAAACTAAAGTGTGATTATTAGCAGTATTAATAAGTAGAATGTTATTGGCTTGTTCACTCATTAGAATTCTCTAATGATTAATAATATAATAAAATAAACTTGAGAGTTTGGGATTATCAGGAAGGACAAGAATGGTTCTGAAGGCAGATCAGAATGAACTACTAACCTTGGTTAGGTGACTCCAAAACTGTGGACAGTTTGCTATACTGCACCTACCAAATCCTTTATGAAAATCTCAGCAAAGAGACAAAATATTAACATCACACCTGACTGCATGCTCTTTGAAGAATTTTAAATTAGCACAAAGGAAAGTGTTTCCCTTGAGAGCTATTTTGGCATTTTTTACCTACTCACAGCAACTGGTATATGAGACCAAAGCAACATGCTTTTAATAAAACACTCCATAAATGCGGGAGGGGTGTGTTTCATTACCCTGGTGATAATTCTGTTTCCCCACCCCCATCAGAGAAGAGAGGCATTGAACCCCACTGAGCTGTGAAAATAGGCTCAATGAATCCCTATAGTGAGAATAGCATTAGCTGTGGGATTGCATAGATTCCCTATTGCCAAAGTCTGGGTAGCATTTCATTATGGAAGTTGCCTGATTGCTTTGGTTCAAGTCTTTTCCCAAATTCCTTTCATCCTCTATTTAAAATCACTACAACAAGCAAATGAAACAATAACACAACAAGCAGCAGTGTGGGTTGAGCTCCATTACCAACGACAGCTGCACAAAATTGTAGTCAAAACACCTTTTTTTAGGCTAACACAAACAAAGCTTGTCATGATTCCCCATAACCTATGAAGACTGTGGGGAAAGTGCACGGCATGCCCTGAATCTTTGTGCTCATGCCATCCAGACTCCAGGAGAAGTCTCCAGAATCAGAGTGCCCAGCCATTCCACTAATTATGGCAACCTATCATTCTATTTTCATCTGCTGCCAAGTTATTATTTCCCTAGCTGCATTTAGAGCCACTCTAGATTTCCCTTCTCCCAAAATAAAACTTCTTAGATGCTCTTAGAGCTGCTTCATATGAAGGTAAATGGCAGGATATGCTGCTAGCTCATATTAAAATTTCCCCATTCATTAAATCTGTACCTTCTCCTGTTATTAACAGGGCTTCTAAATTTCCCTGTCTGTACTTCTCTCATAAAAATCTTTTTAAATTCAGTGACTTGCTCCAAACCAGTTAATCATTCTATGTTTCATAAAAAATTTAATGGTATCTAATCCTCTAAGTCCTACTCAAATTCTTTTGGCTAATGTCACCTCCAAATCAGCCTAAGAGCAGATACTTATACCTGAAACCCACAGGTTCTGACCCACTTTGTCCCTAATTCAGTGGTCCCCAAATGTTAGTCTACATGACAATCACTTGAGTTTATAAAGCATGCAGGTGCCCAAGATCTATCCCAAATAAATGACTCAGTAGGTCCTGGATGGATCTGGATGGGTCACAGGAATGTGCATGCTCACAAGCACCTCCAGGTGATTATGTTCCACATACTGAGAATGACTGATGATGCCATGAGAACAAAGCCTCGGCACAGGTATACTGTCAGCCTCATCCTCACATCTGGTGTGTCCTGCCTAAACAAATCAGCACAACCTTAAATCCATCAAGATAGTCCCACATCCTCCACCATTCCTGCCCTAACTCTCTGCACATAGTGGTGTTAGCCCTGGTTTCTTGATTTGTACATCTGCTTCCAGCCAAAACAAAAACTGTACCTAGAATCTCAGCCCAATTTTCTGGGACTTTGACACTCCACCAAGGGAGTGTCAGGGAGAATCCCCTCCACTCAATTCCCAATCACAACCTGAGTTTCTACCAAAACCCAGACAAAGCCCCCGGAATAACGAAGAGACTGGCACCTATCTAAAAGAAAAAGACTAAAAGCAGATGAAGTCTACCATATCTTATCCCTCTGGATGCATGCTATCCCTCAACTTCTGTATCTGAGCCTCCAGACATCTGGAATACTCATCTGGACCAGTCCCTTCTCTGAGTACTCATCTGGTCCAATAATTCATCTGAGGAATCAAGGTCCTCAGCCCCTCTACTAGATGAGTTTGTGAAGTCAAAACCACAACATTTGCTCTGCTCCCTACCTGAGAAATTGTTCTTACTGTATCTCACTTTGTTGCTATGATGTCATTGGATAGACTCAGGGTCATTTTAAAGAAAGATTCCTATTAAACCCTATTGTAACTATCATAATGATGCTGGAAAGGATGTTGTTCACTAATTTACCCAATTTCCTCTTAAGAACCCTTGGGGGGAAATTCCTGTCTGGTCTTGATACCAAAAATAGATTTACTGCTCATGAGCAATTGATTTGTTCCTTAACTCATGGACACTGAATTTTACAAGAGGGAAGGCTTCTATTCTTGCTTTTGACTACTAATAAGCAGAGTCTACCTCTAGTATTATGTTTCAAGTCACATTCCCAGCAACAACATCCCCCATGTTTATTTTTCTATTTCCTTTAATCCCAATCCTCTCTTGTTATATTTCTCATATCTCTCATAAACTATCTTAACTTTTTTAAAGAGCTGAATCAAGGTTTACTTGTGACTCCATCCCTATCTTGCCTATCTGTACCTAAGATAATAAGATAACTCCAAAGCTGAGGATGGGAAGTGATCCTATCAAATAGCAAGTATTACACACCCACTGGTGCTTAGAAAAACTGAAACTCTTCTTATGAAGTAATACAGAGTGCTTGCCCATGAGATGCCTACAATATCACTGGGGAAAAAAGACTCATACAACGAGAAAAATAAAACACACTACAAGGGTAAAGGTTAAAAACAAGGTGGCAGAGATTGTTAATACTGCAAGAGTTCAAAGATGAAAGGAATCAATGAAGGCAAGAAGAATTAGATGTTTTCCAAAAGAGATAGGACTTGAACTAGCACGTAGATCATGGAGAGAATTTAAGGTTTTAGATTGACAAAATGAGGATAAAGATACTCTGGACCAAATCATATATGGAATATGGCATACAGCATGCACAGTGTGGCACACAGTACTGTGTGGTGTAGAGGCCCAGTGAAAAGAGAAGAAAGTTGAGGTGAGAGAGACAGGAGTTCGAATCCTGTCTTGACACAGGCAAATTCTTTAAGTTGATTCCTTAACCTCCCAGAATCCTTTTCCTCATTGGTAAATCAGAAGAATGATGTCTACAGAGTCTCACTTGTATAAACATTAGAGATAAACTGTGTAAAACAGCTATACAAAACCTATTACATCTTCAGCACTCAAAAGTTAGCCATCCTTATGGCAATGGTGACAAGTCTGGAGGCGGGGGTGGGGGGTGGGAAGGAGGGGTTAATACCTCCAGGATGCAGAGTCCATCATTCTACAGCAGCTGCTACATCCTGAGAAGTGGAAGCATGATTACAGAGAGTTGGGGACAAATGGTGGGTGGTCCTAAAGTTAGCAAATAACTTTGGACTTTATAGAGGAACGAATGAGCTATTTAGAGTTACTGAACAGGGCAGTGACATGATGAAAGCAGTGTTTAAAGAAGATTAATGTGGTCATGGAGGAAGAGAATGAACAAGAAAATACTACAGGCGTGGACACTAACTAGAAGGCTGTTGTGGTGATAGGCACAAAGTGACAAAGTACAGGATGCAGAGGACTGCAAAAGGGAGGCTTGGAAACACTTTAAAGAAAATGTTTTGTTGCTTTCTTTGGAGAGGATTTTGTGACTGACTGTACAGGGGAAACGAATGAGTCAAAGGTCAGGTCTAATCACAGTAATTCTTCTACTAATTGCCTGTTGTTTGTCTTTATTTCCCACTAGATTTTGAACTCCATAAGGGAAAACAACATTTCTATCTTGCTCACCCATGCCTAGCATAGTATTTCAAACATAGAAGATATTCATAATATTTTAAAATGTTTTTCATTAATGAATAATGAATTCATGAGTGAAATCTATTCATGGAAAATAAATGGAATGAATGAATAAATAAATAACATTACTGACTGCCCCCAATAAAAAGTAGTGAAGATTCACTGAGCCCTTTTTTTTCCCTTTAACTAGCCTCTATGACCAGAGTGGAGCCTAACATGGGGCTTGAACTCATGACATTGAGATAAAGACCTGACTGAGTCACCCAGGAGCCCCCATTGAGCACTTTCTACTGAGCATTTTGTAAGGCTTTACATGAATTCTCTTATTTCAAATTCTCTTATTTCAATTCTAATAAAATCCCTATACAGTAGGTACTGTTGTTATCTCCATTTAAAATGAGACACAGCAAGTTTAGGCAATTTACCCAAGGTTACTTAACTAGAAAATGACAGAGCCAGGATTCAAAGTTATGTCTTCCAGGGGTGCCTGGGTGGCTCAGTCAGTTAAGCCCACGATTCTTGATTTCAGCTCAGCATCTCATGGTTTGTGGAATCAAGCCCCACATCAGGCTCTCGGGCTCCAGCATGCTCCAGCTGGCATGGAGCCAGCAGGGAGCCAGCAGAAAAGACAGTGCAGATTCTGTTTGGGATTCTCTGTCTCCCTCCCCCACCCCAACCCCCCATACATGTGTATGTGCAGTCTCTCAAAATAAGTAAACATAAAAATAAATAACATAAGCAAACTTATGCCTTCTGATGCCAAAGCCTGTGCACCTTCTCCAGAAGGTGGGAATGGGCCTTGGAAAAAGAGAAAGACCTATCAAAAGAAAAACAGAAGTAATGGAAGCCAGTTCACTTTTATCTACATTGCACTTCATAAACATCTACTCTTCATATCAGTTCCACAAGGAGATATTTACTCAGGTTTTAAATTGACCACCTACAGTGCATAAGCAAGGTCCCTAAAAAGAAAAAAGGAGGCTCTTTGTTCTCAAGGACAGGAACATTGAGTAGGGGAGAACAGATGTGAAGTAAAATAAGCCAGAAGATAACAAAGTCAGACTGCAAGGCTGCACTGCAGTGTGCAAGGAAGATAAGACACACATTACTAAGTGGTAGGACTTGGGGAGTGGGAGTGGATGCCATCGTGTTCCTCTGCTCCAATGCTTCTCTAATTTTATTTTCTCACTTCTTTCTGCATAGACACTTTCACTCCTACTTCTGTTATAAGTCTGTATCAAATACATTAACTCATTGCAAGATTTTTTGACAAAAATCCCCCTTTCCAGGCATCTGATGACACTTGCGAATAAACGACTTATGAAGTGAGCACATTTTAGCAGGCAACTCCAGAGTGTTTGCAGACACACACACACACACACACACACACACACACACACACACTGCCTATTTCAATCCCATGTACAATGTTTCTGTAGTAAACAATTTCAACTGAATTAAGAATTTCTCAGTTACTACATTAGAACTAGTTCTATGAAGTATTTTAGGTATCTCTACACTGTAAGAAGAACCATCGTAGACCAAATGTACACAGAAGCAACATTTATAGAGATGAATCTAAGGCAATAAACATTACCCAGTTTCTCAGAAAGATAGAGCAAAGTCCTCAATCCCCCAAATAAAGACATTTACAATGGGAATACTTAAAAATATGTACTATATGGTTTTCTGTCACCTTAATGACAGTATGCTAAATATGTAATTTATCTTTAGAGTACAGATTTAGTTGCACATTAGAATCAACTGGAGAGCTTTTAAAAATACCAATTCCCTGGGCCCCACCCTACCTGAATTAAATTAGAATCTCTGAAGGTTGGGCCAAGAACATCAGACTCTTTGCTAAATGACTCAGATGATTATAATGTATAACCAGGATTGAGAACCACTACTTTAGATTATGACTCAGAGACACCTTTATGAATCTCAGTTATTTCTGCATTCACTGCCCAGAGCTGTAGGAACTGATAGAGAAGAAGAATCAATGGCATTCTAGGCTGATTTAGCTTTTGCCCAAACTCTTGTTCTCTGACAGTGAACAGGTCGATATCCCAGTATTACAGAGTCCTCACTGTGTGACAGGTGCATTCCCCCTGTGTATACTTCTCCATACACAGTGCTTGGTTTCTGCTGGAAGGAACAGACTTTTTATCCAACGTTAATCACCGAGGGCAAACTTTTGCAACATCGACCGACCAGTGGCAGTATATTTGACCCTCAAGTCTTCTGTTCACCATCTCAGTGCTCATTCTGGTTACTCAGCAGCTGACTCCACATTGTTAAAGTATGAAGGGTTATGGCTCACACTGTTTACAGGGCCTGAGCCAATCTACAAACAGGAAAGTTCCAGAAGCTGGTCCCTAGATAATGCCAGAGACTATTATTTCTTAAACGCTTGCTAAATGCTAGGCTAGAGTAAGGGCTTTTCACAACATTATTGAATAGGATGGTCACCAGAACCCTAGGAGTATTTTCTTCAGGGTCCTGTCATTAAACCAAAACCAAGCTAGATATGTCAAATCAAGGGGGTTTACTTACAGGGAATTTGTTACACAGATATTAGATGATTAAAAGAGAAATAAGGATGTTGAGGTAACTCAGGTCTTAATAACTGCAAGAAGCAGCTAACAGTCCTCAGGCTGGAAGAAAAGGGAAGATACAGGGGTTAACAGAACTTATAAACTCAGAGGAAGAGCCCTCACGCAGTTGGTGCTCAGTGAGCTGAAGGGGGGATGACTGGTACCAGTATAATAGGAGCAAAAATCTGGAGACACCCCTGAGATGCGCTGTTGAAAAGATGCTGACAGGATCTGAAAACAGAAAAGTGGTCTTTTCTTCCCACCTCCCACCTTTCAGTCTCCTACCAGCGTCTCCCATTGGCAGAGCTAAGTGGGAGCCAGCTAATAAATAAGTTTGAGAAGTGTGGTCCACAGAGTTCTATCTCAGCATTGCAGAATGGTATAAAAGGGGAAAGACTTTGAGATGAAGGATTTTGAGATTCCCTGATTTATAGAGGCATGGGAAAAGACTAAGTAACTTGCCCAAGGTTACACACCTAGCAAGTAAATATCAGACTCCAACCTGTTACCACATCGATGTTTCTAACTCCTGAGCAACTTCCATTGGGTACAGACTTAAGACTTTCAAACCATAAAATAACCCCATTCCTTAATGAGAGTTAACATTCGCTGAGCGTTTTCCATACATGGACTAAACCTTTTACATGGATTACTTTATGCAATTATCACAATAGTATTATGAGGTGGGTACTATATTATTATTATCGTCGATGGCATTATAACATGGTGATCGGTATCATGGGCTGTGGGCTCTGGACTTTCAAGTACCTGGATTCAAATCCCATCATTACCCCTATTAGTCTAATATACCCTGGGTAGTGACTTAACTTTTTTTTAATGCTTCCGTTCTCTCACATATAAAATGAGTTTATCAATAATACTTAGCTAAAACAGTTGTAGAAATCATTAAATCACAGAATTATATAAATGAGATATTATATTACATACTGAGCAAGCATTCAGTAAATACCAGCTACAGTTGTTATCCTCATTTTGCAGGTGAGAAAGGTTGAACTTCAAAAGGTAAAATAATTCTCCTAAAAGTGAGACAGCAAGTTTATAAGTGACACAAGCACCATATTTGGACCCCAGATCCCATTTCCTTAGTTGCTATAGTTTAATCTATCCTGTAAAATCCATAGGGATAATTTCTAATCCTCGTACAATGATGCAGTAATAATTATAAACACTTTCATAACATTTGGTTTGTGCTGGACATTATTTAAGCACTTTACATATCTTAGCTCATTCAATCCTCACAGCTCCACAAGGTAGGTATATTGTTATTGCCAGTTTACAGATTAGGAGATGAAGACAGTATGATGGTAAGTAATTTACTGGAGGATGTATTGATAGTAAATGGTAGGACTAAACTTCTAATACTCTACAGAAAGATAGGTGCCATTAACCCCCATCTATCAATAAGAAACTGATGCTCCAAGAGCTGACCAGTTCAAGATCAAGCAGCCAGTGAACTGAACAGAAATGCAACAAATCCTTGGAAGGCTACCACCATAGCCCCACACTTTCCACGAGTTCATGTTGCTACCAAGTCCTCTACCAAAAAGTGACGTTTCCTTTAGAGTCATCAATGAGATTTAACGAGTCTAATGTTTACCAAACTGAATTTTGTTGCAATTTTATGAGGAAAGTATAGCTTACAGCATATAGTTGGGATATAGAATATTAGCTTTGTATGATTCTCAGGCCAAGGTTAGTGGGACTTAACATCCAAGTGAAGGGCATCTAATCCTGAAGTTTTTCAATGAAATTGAGAATGTTGATAATAAAAAAGACATATTGTATACAAATTAATCTCAATCTATGCCAGTATTGGAAGTTTTCCCCCTTAAAGACTAAACAGTGACTGTCATGAAGAAAGACTTGAAACTGAGTTTCCTCACATGGAAGGGAAAGACCATGGAGGAAACTCTTCAGGACATTCAAAAGCAATGAGTCAGAAAGACCATGATGAAAAAGGGAAGGAAGATTCAGAAGGTCTGCGCTAATACTAAAGGTAATATAGGAGACCTCTTTCTCCTGATACATTCTGATAAGGAGCAAGAAATCCCAAGAGACGTGCCTGTAACACACACAGTGACTTCCTCAATGCTACCTGTAAGATAGGGCTTCTCTGTTAGCTCCTAGGGGTACTTAGGTAAAGACATGCCCCCCCCCACCCCCGCCCGTGCACACGCGCGTGCGCGCGCACACACACACACACACACGCACTTTGTTTTATGTATTTCCCATCATAGGTTAGACTTCCTATAATTTTTATTACAAATTCAGGCTATCTCAACAATATCTACACACCAAAACTTTAGTCAATGTTTTTAAGGATTACACAGGTTTCTCCACTATCTGAAACAAGAGCATTCCCATGAAACCTTTCATAAGCCGAAATGGCATGAAGAAGCAAATTAATTCATATGGAAAATTTTTTTAGCATTCCCAGAACCATAAAATAAGTTCTCTTAGGCTTTCCTCATACCTTCAGACACACCTTGCTAATGGACTCACAAAATAAATTAAGATAAAGCACAGATACAAAGCTGTGGCGGCTTGATGCTGAGATGCTGAGGGTAGTTCCAGGGACGGAAGTTGGTGGGGCCACTTTGGCTGCTCTGAGTACGCATTGCCTCTATACCAGCTTGCTGCAAAACATACCCAGAATGCTATGACTCTGAGGATTTGGTTAGTAACACTGACACAATTTTCCTGTGTGAGCTGGAATAACTTTCTCACTTGGGAAAGGAAAACACAATGGCAAAGAAACATGCAAATGTCACAGGCTGGGCAACAGCTCCCATTACTCTCAGAGATGTGCCAATGAAACAAAATCCTAAAGAGCAATTTGTTTAATATTGCCACCTGGGCCTCTCTTACACAGTTGCAGACCTAGGATTTTGCAGGACTACATATTATAGGAGCATCTGGGGACAGAATGGGCCCTTACTGAAACAAAAAGGATTGCTCAAATTGGAGATTAATAAACACAAAAAAAATAGCACATCATTTAAACTATCCAACAGGTATTAAAATTATTTTCTTTAAAAACTTGTTAGTCCCTTTTTCTATGCTTATTTCTTCAAAAAAGGGCTTCCACCTTATAATTTGAAAGACTTCTTCATAATATAATAAATTTTGTTTTTAATAGTGTTCACACATACTTCACTTAATATTCTCATTCTCAATTCTGTCTCATTGCTCATAACAGCACTTCATTATATTATACAAAATATTGTTTCCTCCTCACCATTTAGCATCTTCAAATAATATTAAAGAACCATTAACTCTCCCTTTAGTTTCTGCTCAGTCAAGCTGTGTGTAATTAGCTCCTTTAATCTTTTCTCTAAATAACTCTAACTTTCTCCACTCTCTTAAACAGTTTGTGGTACATTCTCTGAAGTTTCTTTAATTTGCTGACTTTTGATGAGCTGCATTACATGTGGCTTTGCAGGTACACCACACAAACTATGTGCAATACACTTGATTACTCACCTTGCAGAAATCCATGGGAATTTAGAGCACCATGGGTCTAGAAGATATATATCACATGTAACCTGCAGGCCACCAGGTATATAAAGCAACAGAGATAAAAGGTCATAATCCCCAAGCTCCCTCAAGTCACCAACAAGGGCAACTGTATAACTGTGACTCAATCAGCAGGAGTTTTCACCCCAAACGGTTATATTTTAACCATGCCCCAGAGTCCTCTAGGAAAGCTTCATATGGGATTGAGAGTGAGCAAGGGAAAAGGTAAGGAGACAGATACAGAAAGGTACAGACAATTCTGAGACAATGAGAGAGACTGCTCCAAGAACACGTTTTAATTTTTAATTCTGTTTAAAGCAAATCAACACACACTAAATGAGAAAGATGTATAGGCTATCTAATTGCAAAATTGATCATATTTTTTTAATCACCAGATCTATCTGATCTAAATGTATCTGAGGTCAAGCTCCTAGGAGACAGAAATGGTAAGTACCTAGTAGAGGCTCTAAAACTGAAACACTTCTGGAATGAACAGGTGAATTCATGGGTGGGTGGGTTGATTCTTTTTCCTTCCCTTACTGCCCACTCCCCTCCCCAAAGCTACAAATGACCCGCACTTTAAGAGAATATAAATGGTTTTTTTTTTATCAAAGTTATAAAATGATTCTACGCCTGACAGAACCCCCATTACATGGTTTTCATAAGAGCTCTTATGTGCGGCTGGGGTACAAAAAATAAGGACTAAAATCTAAAGTACACTTTAATGATGGGGGGATGCCACAAATTTGTACAAAATAAATAACAAAGTGGGTTAGAAAAGGAAGAAAGAACTGATTCTGAGTGGATTCTAGGGAAGAAGTCGATGCTGCCTCGGCGGAGAGGGGTAAGGGGAAGGAACATACAGGGGATGGGAGCACAGGCTGGTGGTTAAGGAAACAAATTGGCAGCAGTCTGAATCCCATTCTGCAGCTTGCTATCCAGGTAACCTTACACAATTTACTAATCTACTACTCAGTTTCCTCTTTGCCAAAATGGGCTTAATAATAATAGTCAACTGTGCTGAAAGCTCATTGTGTGTCAAACAAAACATAAATGCTTTAAATGAATTAACTCATTTAGTCCTCACAAAATCCAGGAGCTAGATATCACGAAGAGAGAGAATTCGTATAAATTGCTTAGCACAGTACAGAGCACATGGTGAAATTAGCACAAGTCAGTCATGACTATCATTTCATCAGTATCACCATTTTGAAGGTAATTAAAATAGGGACATGGAGGTATGTTATTTGACTATGATAACACAAATCGTAACTGGCAGAGGCAGGATTTGAATCAGAAAGTCTATCTCTAGAGAGCAAGCAACTAACTTCTTCATAGTGTGGCCCTTATTAATAAACTAATAGCTATGGCATGTGCCTGATACTGTCCCAAGCACATTGAAAGCCTTAAGTATTCGTGATTGTTCTTACTATTACAGAGTATATCCAAGAATTATATCCAAGTATGTAATACATCCAGGCATATCCAAGAATTACAGTCTGAGACAGGTACAACTCATTCATTCACTTAACTGAAATTTAGAGAATATCTACATATGCTTGACACTGGACACAGTCCTGGGGTCATAAATGTAAACAAAACACAGTTCCTTCCCATAAGTTGTTTGTAATATATATAAAAGAGGTCAAATTCATAAATAAATAACTGAAGTACTCTGAGAAAGGCTCTAGGGAAATGAGGATAAGGAAATCGCACCTATCTCATTGAATTATCCAGAGAATTAAGCTGACATATGTTAAGTGTTTCGAGTAGTTTCTGGAACACAGTATAAATGCACTAGTTATTGTTGACTTTATTGTTATTATGCTGTAAGGGGTGGCAGACTCATAAAGAGAAAAAAAGAGCAGAAGTAGTAAATTGACAGCCTATGAGCCAAATCCAACTGCCAGTTTTGTTTTGCTGGCCCACACAGTGTATATTTTTGTTATTTCTGGTTGCTTTTTCTTTAATATGAATGAATTGGCAACATTTACAAATTAGAAAATCAGATAAAAATCTAGATTTCTGGTGTCTCTTGAAAAATCAAACTCTGGAAGCACATTTCTGCCTGGCAAACGTTAGCAAAAGCCAGGGTTTAACCAGTTCAAAATCCTGGATGTCCCCATTCCTTTGTAGAGCATAGAGACCAGCTTGGAAGCAGCAGACACAGGGCCCCCATTGCACAACATTCTTGTAAAAAGGGAATGATATGGACTGCTGGCCTGAGGACATGTAGAAATTCTCCTCTAGGTCAATACATTTCCTACTAATTTATTTACAGAATTTTGGTCACGATTATGAATGGATATTTTCTCATTTTTGTGTCTAAGTGGATATTGCTAAATCTCTAAAGAGATGAAAATAAAGGCATTAACAACCTTTCCTCATTCCACAAACTCTAGGCAAGACAGAGAATGTAAAACCTGAAGTTTCACGTAAAAAAAGAAAAAGTGGCTCCCAAATCAGTTAAGGAATTATCAAACAACCCAGAAATTCCACTCCTAGGTAAATACACAAACAATTGTAAATGGCTTTTTAAACAAAAAACTTGTACAAAAATGTTCATAGCATCACTATTCACAATAACCAAAAGCTGGACACAACCCAAATGTCCATCAGCCAATGGATAGACAAAATGTGGTATATCCATGTAATGCAATATTCAGCCATAAAAAGAAATAAAGTACTGATACATACTACAAAATAGATGAACCTTCAAAAATTATGCAGAGTAAAGAAGCCAGACAGAAAAGGCCACTTACTGGGATTCCATTTAAATGAAAACCCTGAATAGTCACATTCATACAGAAGACAGAAATAGAAAGCAGGTTAGTGCACATAGGGGCTAGAGGAGGTGGGACATAAGGAGTGACTACTTTAATGAATATAGTTTCCTCTTAGGGTGATGAAAAGGTTCTGGAACCAGATGACATGATAGTTGCAAAACACTGGGAATGTACTAAATGCCTCTTGCATTTTACACTTTAAAGTGGTTAAAATGGTAAATATTACATGTATTGTACCACAATTTTTAAGAAGGCATTGTTCACAGGACTTAGGTTCTCAAAGTACAGGGGATTTGTTCGCTTTTGTCAACATATCTTTGTTTAGTAAGCTTCTTTTAAGTAAGTGGATGGCTTAATCAACACTATACGAATAAATATCAGATGATTATCAAGTGAAAGAAAGCATGCCCTAATTGCTCCTCACTAAAGACAGGTGCCGTTGACACTAACAATATTTTCTGACAAACATGTGGGTATGTTTGCCATTATAAATGTACAAATTAATTCATTAAACCAAGGAACTTTCAACTCCTCTTCAGAGAACATAAAATTGAGCAATCGCACCTCCAGAACCTTTCCCGACACAGGCAGTGAGTCTGAAATAGGCACTTATGTCTGCCTAAAAACCAGGTACTGTTGGTCTAGCCTCACACTTACAGGGCCCACCACTAAAAGCAATGCTGAGAGGCTCTGCTCCCAGCCTTGACTTTTCCCAAAGGCCACTCCACTCAGCATTAAAGCCCTCTCTGTATTTCAAGATAGCTCTCCTATACCTTGTGTCTACTTTTTCCCATACTAATGATCTCTGTGTCTTTCGATTCTTTCCTTCTATGCTATGGTTTCTATATGACTGAGCAACCTCTACACCCTTCCTGGAATGCTCTCTGGTTTGTTAACGTCCTCACAGACAACATCAAAAACAAGGCTCAATGTTCCAAATGTGGTCCACAAGGGTGCCCAGAGAAGGATTTCCAGAGTTCTGAACCTATATGTCTATTAATAATATTGATTATTAATATTTAATTTGGGGAAATGCATGTTATTCGGTCTCCTATCGGGTTTGTTGCCAACTAAAACATAGAGTTGGCTATAATTTTTTTTTTCTCAAACAGCATGAAGGAGACACAGTCACATCATTGCATGCCACAGAAAGGACAGGAGGTAAGAATGGGGAGAGTGGGTCTGGAGAGGCTGGAGAAGGAGAGTGTTATGAGCTGGTTATATGGACCAGGTTTCCTAAGTCTCCTACCACTGGGCTTTCCATCTCTTCAATAATCATGCGTGTCAACATAAAGCATTGGATATAGTATTGAGGCTTTACTGTCCAGGCACTGTTCTAAAACCCTAGCCAGCACCACCTCATTGAATTTTCGCCATAATGCCATGAAATAGGTTTCGAGAAATAAAGTCATTGCCCAAGATGGTGTGGACAGTTTGTGGCAAAGCCCTTATTCAAACACCCTGACTCCACAGGCCTTGCTCTAACTATTGTAAATAAAGACACAAAGAGATGCCATAAATGAGTTCAATGTGCTGGGCATACTAATTCTTCCTGTCAGGGTTGGTCCTGTCATACCTGACACAGACAATCATTAGATGTGGAGGACCCACCCATCAAACCACAGCAGGACTAGCCTCAAATCATTGGATAGAGGCAAATATTTTCTTACAAGGAAATGGCTATCTTGTCTGAAAAAGTCTAAGCAGTAGGAATCATTTATGTCAGAGAAGTAGGATTTTGTTTATTTGTTTGACAATTCATTTTATTTCACCTTCCTGTCTATCAGTCCTACCCTGGTTCTACAAATGTACATTAAATGTCCTTGCTCTGTGCTCTCATTTTATGATATCAATTTATTATATTCCATTTGTTTGTCTTTCTTCTCTGCAAAATTGCAGTATTTCAAGTAGAGGGACCATATATGATGTGTCTTGGCTTTCCTAGAACCTATCAGGGTACCTAGACTAGAACAGATACTCAGGAGATACATATTGTGTGTAGTTCATCTATTGAACTTCAGCCTGTTCTTTTCTTTCTAAGTAGAAGAACAAAACATTCTAGTGAGTTGACCGTTTGGGGGCCATTTTGAAAGGTGACATTACATAAGCATAACATCCTCAAAACTGCCATGTTCCCTCTCTAAAAAGGAAAGCTTCAGTATCTAGCCACTTAACAGTCTGGAGAGTTACTTGGTTGTTCTCTCCAAAGAAATGTTAAATCTATAATGAAAATTAGTAAAACCATTTCAGTGGTAATTTTTTTTTAAAGAAATCCCAATGAAGTGTCCATGCAATGAAATTAAAAAAGTGTTAGCATTGAGTAGAGATAATAAAAGTCTTAATAAAGTAATTAGAGAAGAAGCCATGTCTGGCCCCTTCACTTGGCAGTGGTGTGGATATGTATAACTTTTTGGAGGAAGGTTAATCCTATTTAGATATATATACACCACTCTCATATTTCATTGTTCTCTCATTGATTCTTAAGCATTCTCCACAACATTCATCAACCTCCAGAATTTTTATTATAGGAGAAGCACCCAGTGACGGATTTGTCTTGAAGCTTCATTTACATGAGCAGTCTACTTGTGTATGTTTTTTTGTGGTGGCTTTGGGGTAGCTTAATAGAGATGAGGGTATAGACTAAAGTCTACACAAGCCATGTCTTGAAGACGTACTGGTGCTAGGGAGGGAACACTAACTGACAAAGAGGAGACACAGCCTTATATACATCAGTGTTCTTTCTTTATCCCTCAGTGTTTTCCCTTTTAAAATGAAAGAGATGGATAAGTTCACCTCTAAGTCCCTCCTAACCATAAAGTTGTATGATCTTAAGAAAAGAATAGGGCTTTTTAAATGCTCATGGTGTCTGAAAAATCAGCATGCCATCTTTTCCTAAGGCTACAGATAACACATAACCTTATAGTATCTAAAGATGATTTTCTGATAACGTATTTTTTGAGATACAAAAGATCAGTAATGATAGAGGGCCATCCATAAGAGGTCTAACTGCTCTCCTTTTGGCATACTAAACTCTGAATGCCAAAGAAGATGACAAGAGGTGGCAGTCAGGAAAAAGCAATTCTCAAAAAGCAAATTTAATCTAAGTGTGACATTTAAGATATATCAGTATCTGTTAGGAAATCATGTATTCTCTGGAAGCTCTTTACGTTTCAGATTTATAGGACTGAAAAGGTGAGGGATCACCTTAGAATATATTATCTAAAGTGCTCAGCAAAGGGAACCTTAAAATTGAATCCTACAACTATACAGGTAACAGTGAAGTTTAATATCCTGCTTTATTAATCCAAATCTCTACAAGTTGCACTTTTACAAACATGCACATTTTTCAATCATCTCATTTCTATATATTCCTCAACCACAAATATATTGTCCAAAATAGAAACTTCCTCATGTTTTCATAGCAATTTGACAGCTAAAATAACCAAAG
This sequence comes from Panthera tigris, assembly GCF_018350195.1. Classification (NCBI taxonomy): domain Eukaryota; kingdom Metazoa; phylum Chordata; class Mammalia; order Carnivora; family Felidae; genus Panthera; species Panthera tigris. The sequence continues at coordinate 54,110,164 of NC_056667.1, read as the reverse complement.
TAAACTAAACCTAAAATGGATCTCAAAACTCAGGTTGTAAAAATTTGTTTTGAGAAAAAGTAAGCCTGTTTTAATTGCATCACAATATTTGAAGTAGTCTTCTCTTAATATTCGCAGGGTATTTTATGCTACTATCCAATGCAAATTAAAAGCAACAATTTAAATTTCATTGACTAAATTGTCATTATTAACATGACTTTATACCTTAAAGAAAATAGTAAATTAGGGGCGCCTGGGTGGCTCAGTGGGCTAAGCATCCGACTTCACCTCAGGTTATGATCTTGCGGTGAGTTCAAGCCCCGCGTCGGGCTCTGTGCTGACAGCTCAGAGCCTGAAGCTTGTTTCAGATTCTGTGTCTCCCTTTCTCTGACCCTCCCCTGTTCATGCTCTGTCTCTCTCTATCTCAAAAATAAATAAATAAATAAATAAATAAATAAATAAATAAATAAAAAAATAGTAAATTAAAAAGACATGTTCATAAAATGTTTCTAAAGCTTTAACATAAAAAAATATGTCATATTTTTAAGTTCATTTATTATTTTGAGAGAGAGAGAGAGAGAAACAGATGGGGAGGGGTAGAGGGGGGAGGGGGACAGAGGACCCCAAACAGGCTCTGCACTGACAGCAGAGTCAGATGGGAACTTGAACTCATGAACCGTGGTATCATGACCTGAGCCAAAGTCAGACGCTTAACTGCCTGAGCCACCCAGGCACCCCAATATGTCATATTTTTAAAAGGAATTTATAATCACTAAAGAAATTATGTCTTATAGAATTAAAATGTAAGAATATTCCTTATATTTCTGTGAATATAACTTACTAAGATAGAAAAAAATGTTGTTAAATCTTAAGGAATATTAAAAATAAATTAGAAACCAAGATGTAGCAATTTTAAATTAATCGAATATTTAGTTAAAAGAAATAAGGAACTCTTCAAGTGCATTTCTCTGAATGTACATGTTTCCATGGCAACTATCTCTTTCCTTCTCTGCTTCCAAATATCCTCATCAATCAATATTTTATGATAATTGTTTCCATGGAAATTTGAACTTGTCTGCTTTTTCCCTAGCCTAAATCGCTACCTTCCCAAAAGGTGAGCCAAAAATACCTAATTTTTCAGCAAAGATAAATTTAGAACAGCCAGCACTTTGGGGACAAATTATTTTTAAATGGTTTATTGTCATTTTGTGTTTTTCTTTACCACCTTTCATTGCCCCCAGCCTCCTACTCCATCTACTCTCACTGTCACCTTCCCATATATTGACACATTCTTTTTCTCCAGCTTGTAAATCTGCTCCTTCCACCCTCAAAGCCTTTCTTCCTTGAAGTTATAGACTATTTATAGTAACAAGAATACTCATCTATTCCAATTACAAACTACAACAAACCTCTTCCTCCTAAAAAATGTATATAGACATATTAATAAATCTAGTTAACACATTTATTGAGTGCTTGCCCTGTTATGGTATAGGCATTGAACAGTTCAATTCACCTGTCCCCAAAGAGCTCATAATCTTGTAAAGATATATGGACATGAAATGGATACCTTCAGATAACAAGTGTACAGAAACACTGTATACCCTAATCAAGATTTTGCAGTTTGGCTAAATAAACACAGAAATATCACACACACACACACACACACACACACACACACACACACACACACAAATACAAGCATAAAGAAGAATGGGATAAATATTATAACATAGATTTGAACAAAGAATTAAAGAGAAAGTAACACTAATTTTTAATAATGATAAATATACAGACAGAATTCTATCCAAAATGGTTTAAATGAGAGAATATAATGAAGAAGCTATTTACAAAGTTAATATTTAGCTTTCTCCTGGAAGTTTTTTTCTGGTTTGTCCGCTAAAATGAGTATTAACTTAGGTGTTACTCTTTATAACCCATGACACTCTGTTATATATCTATGATGGTATTTATCATATTCAATTTTAGAGATTTTTTTTTTCTGGCTCCTTACTAAATTTGTGATCTGGGAGACCAGGAAGTATGGCCATCTCATCCCCATATCGCTAGTATCCAAATGTAGTATGTATTCAATAAATGCATGGCCTCTACTAAAATGACAGAATCATAAATGATTAGGGATATAATGTTTAGGAATTAGTATAATGCAAAGCTAACTGTAGCAAATGTTAAAAGTAGAAGTACAAAAATGTGCTATGGGAGAGCTGAGAGTAGGAATTAATCCTATGATAATCAAGAAAATTGTCTTAGTGGATGATGACAATTTGAGTGGTCCTTTGAAGTTTGGTTAGGAGTTCATCATACAAAGGATGATATTTCAGATCATCCTGGATACCCAGAAGGATATTTCAGACTGGAGGGAACATAATGAGTAAAGCAGCATGGAAGCAGGAAAGAAATAGAGCATGCTTGGAAAAAGATAAGCTTTGACTAGATGTCAAAGACATAATAATAGGAATAAGGTTGGAAAAGTCAATTGGAACTCTGGCTCAGAGTTTGACTGTTGATAAACTTCAATACCCAAATTAAAATAGACAAAAGGAAACCTTGTAAGGACAGAGCAGGGAGTTACCACAGCCACCAAATAGAAAGAGCCCTTCTCCTGAAATCATTCTTAGAAAGCCTCCTGTACGATCTACCCACTGTTTGTCAAACAATTCTTACTTCATTTGTCAGTTAGATATCCATTTGGTCCTGGCACCCATCTATAAAATCAAAAGCTGTATTCGTTACATATGTCATATAAAATAATGGAATTCTTCCAATCCAAGACTTTATGAAGATAACACAAAATTTAATTCAAAGTGATTTAGTCCCACTGTGAGGTGAAACCTATCCACAGTTAACCTGACAGTGCATTGGGTGTATACCTACCTACTACAAACAGTAAGTAATGTACTTGTAATTCTGGTATTAAAAAATTGGTCAAACAATGGGAAATAGTTATGTCATGATGTCATTCTAGATTTTCCTTTTCTGTGATCCTGTATTGGTCTTCTTGAGTGTCCCCTCATATTCTACATCCTATTTCAGTCTATATTATAATGATTTTATATAAAAGTATGGGTTGTATTAAGGATTACGTTTAAATAGGAATTTTTCCGTATTTCCATCTGCAATTTTTTACTCTATTAATTAAAGAGCAAAGCACATATTATATTATTACTTCAATCCAGAAATGTAACTTATTATAAGACACAGAATTAATTTAATAACCACCCCCCCACCACCGGGGGGAATAGGACATTAATCTCAATTGTAAGATCAATTGCAAATTCAGAAATGTTAAAACATAAATTTTGAAAGGGTGAGTTGAATGTGCTTTGAATTTAAAAAATATGATAAGTCATTGCTTTCAAAATCTTCTTTACTCTGCTTTAATAGTTCTAACGTTAGTCAAATCTAATAACTGATACACAAATCTTCAAAGAGGTCTCTTCTCTGTAAATGCTTTCTCTGCAAAATGCTTGCTGACTCTTACCCTGTTTCTCTGGGAATAGCTTCACTGGTTTTGAGTTGTATTTCTGCTCTGTGCTATTCTTTCAGTGAGAATTCTCTGAGGTGTGTTGTACTCCTGACTTTTTAGAGGGACAAGAACAATTATAGGACAACCAAAAGGCACTAACTTTTGGTTGTTGACTCTTATATGTTCCCTAGCTTTAGCAATTTAATTTTTTTGTATAAATATTACAAAATAAAAACAACAGCTAAAATGTATCAAACTTTATACACTGAAAAAAACTATATATATATTTGTTTTCCTGCAAAATCTCTACAATAATCTTATAAAGTTCTATTATATTCTGTAAGAGTATACTTGATACTTAGATCAAGTAGCATGCCTAAAATCATTCATCTAGTTAAGTCTGAACCAGAATTCATGGGGCACCTGGGTGGCTCATTCAGTTAAGTGTCCATCTCTTGGTTTCAGCTCATGTCATAATCTCACAGTTTCATGAGTTCAAGTCCTACATCGGGCTCAGAGCTGGCAGTGTGGTACCTGCTTGGGATTCTATATCTCCCTCTCCCTCTGCCCCTCCCCTACTTGCACTGTCTCTGTCTCTCTCAAAATAAATAAATAAACTTAAAAAAAAAGCCTGAGCCAAAATTCATATTTAAGCCCACAGAACTCCAAAACCAACATTCTTAAATACTGGGCTTCAAGCGCTATGTCCTAAGAAGATTAGTTGGCTAGGGGAGTGAATAAGATGTAAGATATAGGCATTGAAAAGCAGAAATGGAAATGAAGCTATAACTTTGTAGTCAGAATGAAGAAAGGCAAATGGTATTTATGTACATAATTATATTCTGCAGCTTTTAAGGAATGTATATACCCACCTGGAGTTTTCTAATTTTATTTACATTTTTCTGAGTGTTGACACATCACATCTACATTAACATTTCAACAAAGTTAGTGCCAAAACCTGTGGTAGTTAAATTTAAAGGCAAAATCAGTTTTGTTTACTGAACAGAAATACTACCTACCAATCATTCCCTACTTAATCTGGAAATAATTTATCTTTGAAAACTTAGGAACTTTGTATAAAAATATTACTCACCATTCTACAAGGCTTGAAGGCAAGCTTTTTCTTTTCATGTAATTAATGATACAAAAGTAAATATAGATGATACATGCTTGAAAACAGTAGATTAAAAGCATGTTACAGCAGAATAGTTCTTATGACAAAAGTTAATTCAATGTGTTCAGTACATATCTCTTTCTAATTTCCGCTATATCTACATGACTCCAAGGTGGATAGTTAACTTAGGAAATGAAAGAGGGGTGATCTCATTACTAAGTTCAACAAAATTAATTAAGAATATGGGAACAACCATCACAGAAATTGAAAATTAAGTTTTTTATAAGGATTATATGAGTAAATAAATGATCAAATTACTTATGCATATTCTATTTTTTATACACGAATTACTTATACATTTTGATTTCTTTCATTCTCATTTTGTTGCTAGAAGGAAGAACAAGGGCACCCAAAAGAAGACAGGATGAGCCATTCAGTATAATAATAACTAGATGAAATGTTCCCAAGGTAAAAGCTATTATTAACATGCATATACACCTGAAGGTGACACAAAAAAATCACTAAAGTTTTTTGTACTAAGGTTAAATGATAGTAAAACTCTAACACCAAAGTAGAATATTAGTACTGGGGTTAGTTCTCATTAATCCCCCAAACTAATTAATTATCAACCTGATAAACATATATAAGGCACATGTGTTATCATTCACAGAGAATGTACCTCTTAAAAACTATATTGTACAATATACATAACCCTGGGCCAGGACTGTGAGAATTGGATTTTAGTCTCCACTCTGCTTCTGACTAGCTGAGTGACCAGGGGAAGTTCATACTTCTGATTCTTTCTTCTGTACAGGAGGAGGTTGGACTAGATCACTCGATGACCTCTAAAGTCTCCTCCATCACTAACATTCTGTATTATATTGTGTAATCACACCACAGAGAAGGTTGAAGAAATATAACACAGCTCCTACATTCAAATCTCAAAATAGACTTCCTGAAAAAGGAAGAGCCACATACAAAAATGACACCCAGTACTCAGATAGTTTTTTTAATTGTTTTATTTTGCTTTCCTTTGATAACAAATCCTAGATCATAAGCTATTTCCCAACCCAAGTTACTCTAAATTGAAATTACACCCATCATGTAGATTATTCACCAACTCTAAAGCATACATATTTTTTCAGATTTTAATGCTTCTGAAATCAGATGTTACTTAAAATTGATGACAGCTTGTATTCAATGTCATATGGTAATAGTCACTCAATAAATATTTTGCTCCATGAATGAATGAATGAATGAATGAAATAATAAGATTCATGTAAACTAAGAAATTGATTTTAGTCTTTAATTTCAAGAAATCATTAAGACATAAGGCAACTATAGAGTTCCATACAGGCAGAAGCAAAAACAGACTTCAGAGTCTGAAAAAAATGACCATGAGAACAGAATCAATGAGATCACTATTGGTAAGTGGTCTAGGGAGGAAGCTCTACTTGACTTCCATTTGGATTTAACCAATGGTAACACCGGCAAGAAATTGGAGGTCAGAAGAGACACAGGTCATGGACATTTCTTTTGTGCTGCTCTCTTTTCTCTTCTCTTCTCTTCTCTTCTCTTCTCTTCTCTTCTCTTCTCTTCTCTCTCTTCTTTTTTTTTCCATGACCTTCCATTCACAGCATTAATGAGTGGCTGTTCCCTTCAGCTTCAACTCATAGCCCCATTAACAGTATTTTACATCTCGCCCCTTCAGACCTAGGCTTCTCACTATTGTTAATCTCTTGGTGAGACACCAAGAGCACACTAGTGGGCACCTGGACGACAACCCCTTATCCTCCTTATGTTGTAGGCTTAGCAGCTGATTGGATCTATTACCAAGGGAGTGAATTTTTCTCAGGACTCAAGGTTTTCAGAGTTGGGAAAGCAACCACAAGAATAAGGAGCATGAAGACAGCTTGGTGTCTCAGGGAGTGCAACGTCATAGCCAGTGTATAGGAACCAGGCTCCAGATACTCCTAGATTCATACACCTAAGAAACCAGCCAGATGGTTGTAGGTCAGACGCTCCTGGCGCACAGACTTTTATAACTCAACGTACATCACTGGGACACCTCAAAAAATAAGATCATTTTCTCCCAGTCATCAGAATGCAAAACTGCTAGAAAACTGGCTGGCATCACCAGTTCCTGAAGGTCCACCACCTTGCTTTCCTAGGGGCTTTGTTATTAGAACCTAAGATATTAGATGTTGGTACTCCACTCAATGCAAGATTCCTGTGACGTTCTTTGCATACTTAACATTTAAATGTTGAAGGCAGAAACCCATGGTCTTAATATTTGTTTAATTTGTTGCAATTTCTGTGTGAGAACAAGACCCCTTTCTTCATTCACACTCATTCAGACAACTACCCAATTGTTTCTTTTATTTTAATAAACATTTCTTGAGTATGTAATACGCACTGAAACTATACTAGAAGGTACATCAGTAGATTCAGTGTAGGTTGGGTGCCTAGCTCTAAGGAATTCAGGTTTTTGTGTGAAGGTACATAAACTGTACAACTGAGGATATGTCACATAGGAGAGATGTGAATTGGATATGCAGATGATGGGAGTAGCTAATACCTCCTGGAAGATATTAAGGACAACTTCAAGAAGCTCAGTTAGATTTAAAATATGAACAGGCTCTCTCTGGTGTAAAGTGGAGAAGAGCATGTCACTCTGTTGGCACAGCAGTTGCAAAGACTTAAAGGCAGAAAAGAATATCTTTTGCTTGTATCTTCAGTCTCTAACTCCTTACTTCAAGACAACACTCATCACCTCTGAGAATCATGTTAGTTCAGAGAGATGGGTGGCAGCACTCTTCAGGGAAGGCTGTCTCCCTTTCTCTACTAAAAAAACATAACTGAAGATTTCTCTATACAAATGAATACCAGCTGCATGACCCAACTGTTAGAATAAAGAATCTCTCCTCAATATTTCTAAGATGATTGAATTTAATTTTAAAAAATTAGGGGCACCTGGGTGGCTCAGTCGGTTCAGCGGCCGACTTTGGCTCAGGTCATGATCTCGTAGTTTGTGAGTTTGAGCCCTGCATCGGGCTCTGTGCTGACAGCTCAGAGCCTGGAGCCTGCTTCAGATTCTGTGTCTCCCTCTCTCTCTGACCCTCCCCCGTTCATGCTCTGTCTCTCTCTGTCTCAAAAATAAATAAACATTAAAAAAATAAAATAAAATAGTTCCTTAATTTTTAAAAATAGAGGATTGAAATGGATAAATGGTGAGCTGTGATCAGTTATGAAATGAATCAAACATAAGTACAGAAGTTTGAAACATAGGTGCCTATTTTAATTCAAGCTTCAAGAATACTTCTATAATACTCTTCTCACTTATATGCATTCTTACACTTTTTTCATGAGTGGAAGAAGCAGAGGTGGACAAAAAACTACTGGAGCAAGAACGTGTACCCAGAGAACTATGCCATCCATTATGTGGTCTCAGTAGAAAAGCCTAAAATTGTTAATTCATCTATTATTCTCAGCCCTTCCTTAAAGGTATTGGAGAGCTTGGCATATTGTCTAAGGACATTTTAGAAGGTCTATATTCTTATAAATAATTTTAAGCACATTGGGAGAAACTGAATTTTTCTATTTGAGATATTAGAAAGGAAGAAGAGAACATGCAAGGGACTTGATCTGGGGAAAAGAAAACATGTATTTTTAAAATCATCTTTAGCACCACACTTTGTAACTCCATAGCAAGTCAGGTTAACTTTTTTAACTGCTCCTATCAAAAATTCTAGAAGCCATTTATATAAATAGAGCTATGAATGAATATTATATCATCCCCAATTCCAAGACCATTTATGAAAACACCTTCCTTAACCATTTGTGCAGGTTAAAGGGTTTAACAATATCAATAACCAATTTTCACTGACCTAATCATTTCCAAGTTTTGCAAGGGGTTACTTCAACTCATTATATTTGTTAGATTACAAATTTAAATCCTTTGTGCACAAACTGTTATTGTATATTCAGCTGAATTTTGATCACTCTATAAAATTATATTTTGTTACAACTGTGTGGCAAATTTTTATACTAAAATGTTTCGTATCTTCCATCAGGAATGATCTTCCCTTTCACTCTTTGCTTGGTTAGGTCTTATTCATCATTCTCATGATCAGGGAAGCCTTGCCCAGATTGCTCTCATTTGGTCTGATCCCCAGTTTACACGTTCTCACAGCACTGCACATCTTCTTGGTACTTGCCATAGATGCAATTTTACATCAGTTTAAAATATGATTTGATTGATGTCTGTCAGCTCCAGTAAGATAAAGACTATTTTTTCTCACTACCACATATCCAGTGATGAATGCATAAATGAAACATCTGTTAGATAAAATGTTAAGCAGGGTAGATCATGCAATTGGGTTTCAAGGAGGATACAGGGTTTTGCTATTAGGAGTTAGTAATAAGCTGGCAACAGCAACAAAAATCACAAATTTGGAGAACCTGCCAGAGTTTTGATTGCTCATATATAACAGAACATGGTCAGGACAGTACAGGGTTGTTCACAAAGTTGACCAGGGCACTGTAACTGGGGATATTCTTGCAGACACTGTAAGCTATCATCCTACTGTGATGCTCAGTGGTTTAGAGTGGTTTTTAGTTTTCTGGTGTCCCAATTGTGTTGCCCAAACTTATAGCTCTGGAGAGTATACTAGAAACATTAAAAAAAACTTGACAACTACTTCTCTAAGTCCTAATATCCCCACTAAGAAAAATGAAGAGATTAGAAAAGACTACTGCTTCCCAGTGTTGGCAACATATTGCAATTACCTGGGGAGTTGTCAAAAAATAACTAGAGCCTAGGAACCACTTCAGTCTAATTTTAAAAATCCTTGAGTTTGGGGCTTAGATCCTGATTTTTTTAAAATTTCCAGCAGTTCCAAAGGATAAGAGTTGAGAACCACTGAGATCAATAATTTTCACCTTCTCTTGTTACTCTAACATTCTCCATCTTTACACTTTTGTGAGGGTTTTAAGCTTGATGTCTTTCAAATCCTCACTGTGCAAAACCACTAGGACACAAAATAAATGCTGTATACTATGAGGCAGCTGTGTGCAAATACACTTCATGAGGTCTTAGCTGATCAACGTTTTAATAAGGTCAGAGTACAGACTAGCTGTGCATACAAAACTACCATCCACCAGGCTATGCTATACGTGGGACGGCTGCAGAAAACACCTACACTCTTCCGTCATCTCTTATCGAAAGGGCTCCTGCCTGGAATATGAAGATCCATACTAATAAACATATTCTTTATTGCACCGAAGTGGGTAATACAAATAGTCAACAGCTTTAAGTACACAAGTGAATTTCATTTGGATTTGCAATGAATGATGGCAGTCCGGGTACTGAATTTTTTTTCCCAGAAATCTATTAACATAAACCAATCACTGCTTTTCATAGAATCTTAATATTGAAAGGTCTTTGAGAGTTAGCTTATCTACTACCCTACCTAATTGCTAGCTAAGGTTGAAATTCCATTCTAGCATACCGCACAGACAGTTTTCTATACTCTACTTAAATATGTCATCATGGTGAACCTGACCTCCAAGTGCCACCAATTTGACTGTTATCTCTATTTGTTAGAAGGCTCCTTTGTAAACTTAAAAGAAATCTCCCTCATCTTTAACATCATCTGTTTTTCCTAGTGCACCTGAAGTCACACAAAACAAAGTCTAATTTCCTACAGTGTCTGAAAACACTTTAAATTCTTGGAGAGCTATACAGAATCTCTAGGTTGTCTCCCCCAGTGAGTCTCCCAAAGCTGCCTTCTGTAAACTCTCCATGATACTGATACACAGGATGCCTTCATTATTTCAGTGCTGTAGTTATCATAGTTCCCATGATTAGCACCCAATAGTTTATCTATAGAGTAGAAAATTGCATTTTGTAAACAAACCCAGAGCGTCTCCTGCTTCTCATTTTTTACCAAGATATTATAGTGTTTGCGTTTGCTTGCTTGGACAAAATTATCCCCTTTGCATGGCTCAGAAACTAGAACATTAGCAATTTTTAAGTGCTAAAATAGCTAAAGTATTCAACATTTTGCAAACAATATGAATAAGCAACCCCCTACCCACTACCACCATCTCTCCTCCTAAAAAAAGCAAAGACCCATTTGGAGAACTAAGTGTGACCATTTTTAAATTGCTTCTCTATAAACATCACTGTTATGTCCCTCTCCCTGGAGATAATTAAGAATCTCTAAAACAGATGTTCATAAGCAGTAAGAGGATATTGAAAATCTCTCCCCCTCTTGCTAATACAGAACTCATGGTTTCCTCTTGTGTAATATCTTAAATAAAATAATAAGATTCAGATTACATGGTAATAATGTTATCTTTTATCAATTCCCCACAATGAGTATAGCTTACAGCACTGCAACAAAACCGTGAAAAAAAAAGAAAAATCTTAGAGGCTTAGAGGCTTAGAAACTTTATGATTCAACCTCCTCTCACTGCACCCACTTTATAGATGATTCTGCTATCTCCATCCTTTTATTCGTGAAACTAAGTCTTTACACTTAGTGGGAGTAAGTCTGAACTCAATCCAGGAGACATGAGGTTTGTCCTTTAGAAAGCATAAGCCTTGGATAACCACTTTCCAAAGCTCTAATAACAGAATTTCAATGCAATATTGCAAATCAATTTCAGTCACTATCATCTCTAAAATGATGTGAAATCAGAGTATTTACTCCAGCCCACCCAGTTCTTTCCTCTCCACTTAAATATGGTTAAAATCTGTCACTCTCACATTTTCCTAGGTTCACATTTCTGACTATAAATCCCACCTAATTTTTATCTGGTGAATAAATTTGTTCATTCTCATTTTCAAGGTATGGGTTCCAGAATTTCCTGAAAAAAGGCAAAGAATCTAGTATAGCTGTTAGAATATGCTACCTACTTCTCTATCTCCCACTTTGTTCACCATTTTGATGGCACATCAATTATGTTCTAATCTTTCTCTGATGTCTATTGTATCTATTAATCTCTCCCTTAATGAGAAAGCTACCCCTCTTACAAGCCAAAAGAAGGAAAGGGTCAAGCAGAAGCAGCTTCACAATGCAAAAGACACTGACCTCACACTTGGTATTTAAGAATCCAAACATGGCTTCCTATATTTTCCTACAACTGGAAAAATGGATTTAATCATCTAAAGCAGCATTGTCCAATACAACACATTGTTGTATTGTGAGGCACAAAAGCAAAACACATATGTACTTGTAAATTTTCTAGCAGCCACATTTAAACAAGTTTTAAAAAAGGTAAAATTAACTTCAATATTTTACTTAGCCGAATATATCCAAAACAATATCATTTCAATGTATCAATATAAAACTTATTATGAGATTTTTTACATTCTATTTTCTTTTGAACTAAGTCTTCAAAATCTAATATACATTTTATATTTATATCACATCTCAATTTAGAATAGCCATATTCTGGGGTGCCTGGGTGGCTCAGTCAGTTGAGCATCTGACTTTGGCTCAGGTAATGATCTCATGGTTCATGGATTTGAGCCCGGCGTCAGGCTCTGTGCTGACAGCTCAGAGCCTGGAGTTTGCTTCACTTTCTGTGTGTGTGTGTGTGTGTGTCTCTCTCTCTCTGCCCCTCCCCCACTTGCGTGTGTGCTCTCTCTCTCTCTCTCAAAAATAAATTAACAGTAAAAATTTTTTTTGTAATTTAGAACAGCCATATCCTAAGTATTCACTAGTCACATAGATGGTTAGTGACTACCATATGGAAAGCACAGAGAGAGTGCCACATCATTTTGAATGTTCGTTCAGGGGGAAAAGGTTACTATATCATATATTTTAAAAATAAGGAGAATTTTTATAGCATATGGAAATATTTGGAATATTTTCAGGTCCTATGTATTTTTCTTCTAATATTTTTGCATAACACCTAAAAAGTTAGAAATAGTAGGCAAGAACATTGGAAAAAGTCTTATGTCCAGGAGTCCTACAAAATTTAGTCCTGAAGCTTCAGAACACAGTGATAAATGAAGCTATATTGAGAACCACAAGGCATAATTTATTGGATACAGTCTCTCCTGAACTGTTGGCATTCATGAAGCATGCTATGCCATGGTAGTAAAGAGTTAATTTTGGCAGATCTGTCATTCATAATTTAGTTTTCACAGACCAACTTACTTAAAAACTGTTTCTAAAGCCTGAGTTGGATTCCAAATGTGTGTCTAGACTTAGAATTCTCTTTGGGCTTTTTTCTTGCTCATTACCACTTTGGCAAAAAAATATTTCAGATTCTCAGGGGTTCCACTATAAAAGGTTATCTTAAAAACAATGTGATAAAGCCAAAGAAAATGAGCTGTCTCCTAATTCCACTTTATATTGAGAAACCTTAAAATACATGAGTATATAGACATTAGCTTCCAAAAGTCTTCTGTCCTGCTTATGTCATCATAGTGCCAAGACAATCCTGAGCAGAAACCAAGGAAAAAAGGGTCCTCATCCTCAAGAAAAGTGCAATCGAAAAGGGCGAACTATCTGGCAGAATCTGTCATGACTAATGTGATAATGCAGGAAGAATAGGGAACGTGGCTATTATTCTTACAGCATCTCCAGCACTTAGCAAAGTTCCCACTATATACCAAGTATCCTGTAAATATTTGTCGCATGGGAGAAATAGCCCCTCTATGTATGTTCATGGTGCAGCAAACTGAAGACTCCTATAATCAACTTTGCCTTGGGTAGGGGATGGTAGTTTAAGCAGATATACTAAAAGATCATGGTAGAGGTGAATACATATAAATTTAAAACTACAAAAACATATTTATTTCCCTCAATGTAATATGAAATGTGTACACAGTTGTATTTACCTTTTATTGCTGCCATAACAAATTGACACAAATTTACCGGCTTAAACTAACACAAATTTATTATCTTAAAGTTCTGGAGATCAGAAGTCTGACACAGGTCTCATTGGGTTAAAATCAGAGGTGTTGGCAGGGATGTGTTCCTTTCTGGGGGCTCTAAGTTAGAACCCATTTGCTAATCTTTTCCATCCTCTAGATGCTTCCTGTACTCCTCAATTCAAGATCACCTTCTTCCTGTGGTAGAGCTCCTCCCTAAAGAATGTGGTGGAGGCCTCTTCAGAACAAAGGAAGGCAACTTGGCCCAATCAACTCCTATACATGTATGAGTAGCTCTGACATGACTCTGTAACTTGGACTGTGTCCAATTAGACTATATGTCACCATATATGAGAGACGAAGCAGAAATTGCATAAAAGGCCATACCCCGCTATGCTCAGGGCTCAGTTTTTTTGGGTAGGAACCCACTGAACCCATGCCAGCATGACAAATAAAGTTGCTTCCTAGACCGAAAAGCCTCGGTGTCCCATCTCTCTGTGCGACAATCCTGCTACACTCCATCTTCAAAGCTAACACTATTGTTTCATTCCGACTATTCTTCTGTAGTCACATCTCTGACCACAACCAGGAAAGGCAGGAAAGGTTCTCTAATTTTAAAGGTCATGTGATTAGATCAGGCTCACTTGGATGGATAATCCAGGATAAGCTCTCCATCTCAAGATCCATATCCTTAATCATTTCTACAAAGTCCCTCTAACCATGTGAAGTAACATAGTCACAGGTTCCACAGAATACAGCATAGACATCCATGGACATCTTTGTAGAGGTCATTACTTCACCTACCACAATGACAAAGGTGAATGGCAAAACTATATATATAGTCAATCCCCTTGCTGTTCCTGTGTCTAGATGTTTCCTGAACTCTTTGGTTTGTAGTCATCTTCCTCTATCTTCAAAGCCATCAACACTGCATCTCTCTGACCTTTGATCTATGGCCACATGCCTTTCTGACCACAGCCACAGAGGCTATATTTACACCTCTCTCACATTCATTCTCTCTCTCTCTAATAGATCAAGGATCTAAAAAGAAAAAAAAGAAAGAAATTGCACTCAAATAGCAATTTAAATTAAAATGGAAAGTTCCACTTAATTCCCCCTCGCTGCTTCTTACTGCCTTCAGAGGTCCCATCACCTGAAACATACAATATCACAGAAGATCCCAGGGGGTTCCTGGGACTTCAACTCAGGTCATGATTTCCCAGTCCATGAGTTGGAGCCCTGCCTTGGGCTCTGTGCTGACAGCTTCCAGCCCAGAATCTGCTTCAGATTTTGTGTCTCGCTCTCTCTCTGCCCCTCCCTTGCTCACTCTCTTCCTCTTTCTCTCTCTCTCTGTCTCTCTCTCTCAAAAGTAAATAAACATTAAAAAATAATTAAAAAAAAAGACGTTCCCAGAAAAAAACATTCAATAGCAGAGATAAAGTATCATATACACACTTGATTATAAGATACACCTAAATAATCAACTTGTAACCATCCTGTGCAAAATATAGTTAGAATCATTTTTGCCCTTATTATTGTATCCTAGAGGAAGTATAGACAAAAAAAGATACATATATTTGTTTACAAAAAGCAGTAGCTAGCTCTGTTGAAATATAAATGAGCTATGTTGAACAATTAAACATTTTTGATATTTACCTTTTTGTGAACAAAATATTTAACCACAAATTCCCTGTCAACCTGTCAATAATCTAACATATTTAAATGGAAATTCTTTCAGAGTTTGCTGTAACCATTTATTTTATATCTCAAAATTTCATCTACTGTCCATGTTCAGATTTCTAACACATCATTTTACATAAAAAGTATGCTTTAAAAAGTAAAAATACCTGTTTTTCTCAAATATTTACTACAGAGGCTTGGGGGAGAGCAATTACTAATGTGGGAAACAAAGGCAGAAGGAAATGGCAGATAGAACAAAATTTCCTTCTAACCTGCAGCCCATTGACAAATACTTGAGGCCGGGAGAGTAAAATATTTCTCCAGGACTTCTTACAGTCTTAATGCTAATGCTTTGCTAGAGGGTAAAACAACCTTAGCTTGACAATAGCTAGGCCTCCACTCTCCTGGGAGTCTTCCTTAACATATGAAAGTCCCTTTGGAAATTTCACTTGACTTTACCTCCCCCACCTCCCAAGTATATAGTCAGTCTCTCTTCAAGGATCCAGGACAGCTCTTTCTGCCAGGGGTCCTGTCCTGTGCTTTAATAAAAGATGTCTTCAAGAATTCTTTCTTGGCCGTCAGTTCCGTATCCCCATCACTCCAAAACCTCATCACCTACTTAAACCTCAATCTGGCAAAAAAAAAAAAAAAAAAAAAAAAAAAAAAGGCATACCTGTAGAGGGAAAGAATGCAATGTGTTTAAAAATAGTTTCTTATCACTAATCTAGAGTACTAAACGCAGCCATCCCTTCTATCTACTTGTTTTCTCATCAGGGTATTAAAAGAATAAAATCAGTTGTTTCTAATGCACTTTTATCCACGAACAGAATGATAATTCTTTAAAGCTAATAACAGCTATTATGTGCCAGGTACCAAACCGGCTACATTATTAATAAATACTTCATCTATTTTTATCCTCACAATGACTCTATGAAATAGATATTGAAAGCCCAAAGAGACCTGAAACTCAGAGAAGGTAAGTGCTAGCCCTAAGTGACTCTTTGGTAAGTGTTTACAATGTGTGCTCTTTACAGTACTAAACCAACCTCCAAGATAATTAATCACTGTGAGCCTCCAGGCATTTATGAAACCCTACCTTCCAACACAGAGACTATAAAAATCGGTTAATTAAGACAGTTAGTGGTTAAGCTACTTATGGTTAAGGTCATGCAATTAGAAAAACTAATTTTTTTTTTTTAATTTTTTTTTTTTCAACGTTTTTTTATTTTTATTTTTGGGACAGAGAGAGACAGAGCATGAACGGGGGAGGGGCAGAGAGAGAGGGAGACACAGAATCGGAAACAGGCTCCAGGCTCCGAGCCATCAGCCCAGAGCCTGACGCGGGGCTCGAACTCACTGACCGCGAGATCATGACCTGGCTGAAGTCGGACGCTTAACCGACTGCGCCACCCAGGCGCCCCTAGAAAAACTAATTTAATATTCCTTAGTTTCTAGACAGTAACCTCGCCTCAAAATTAAAATTGTTCTAAGCAAAATCAAAAATCACGTCCATGTAAATTGTCTGCACTACTCAAAACTCAGCTCAATTAATATCTTTCCTACAAAGGTGTCCATGACAACACCAGTCTAAATCGATTTCTCTCTTCTCTCAAATTCTAAGGTAGTTTTATTGGTACTATATTATAGAGAGATGCCACAAAACTGACTAAGGAGGTAGAGGGGTGGAAGAGGAGAAACAGGGAAATAATAACACTTAAAGAAGAAGGAACCTGAGGAGGAAGCATGAACGAAGAGAAAGCTGAGAGGCACCTGTAGCTATTGAACATACACATTACACATTCCAGAACTGTGCGGGAAAGTAGAGTAGAAGTAGGGTACATATGAAAAAAGTGTCATTCAGCAGTGACCCATGAGGGAGGGGCAAATAAGGCATAAATTTATATTACAAGTCCTAGTGACTGTATGGGAAATAAGGAATAGGCTTAGGAGAAGCCAAAGTATAAGAAAAATAAATGGCCAACTGTCACATGACATGAAGCCAATTAAGAATCAGAACACAAGATCTACTCTCTTGACAACTTTTTTATTGTATAATACAATACTGTTAACTATAGATACTATGTTGTACAGCAGATATCTGGTACTTCTTATAAAATGAAGATACAAGGAAACTTTAGGAGGTGATGGACTGCCTTGACTGTAGTGATGGTTTCACAAGTGTATGCATATGTCCAGACTCATCAAAATATGTACATTAAATATGTGCTGTTTTTATATATTAATTATATCTCAATAAAGCTGTTAAAATAAAAGAATAACAAGTATGAGGCCTTAGCATATAATTACCTTTCCAGACATATTACAAGTTAGCAAATCATGATCACCTTGGTGATTTACCTTGTACCAAAACACAAACCATGGCCATGTGATGGAAACACAAAAGTCAGGCTTCAGAGTCACAAAGAGGAGGGTTCAAATGCTGAATTCATCACGTTCTACCTGAGGGACCGTAGAGTTAAGTGCTTAAGAGTACAGGCAATTGAGTAGACAGCCTGGATATAGTGGGACCAATTGTTCCAGTTTGCCTGGAACTATTGTGCTTTTAACACTGAAAGTCTCCTGTCCTGGGAAACCCCCCAGTCCTGGGGAGCTCACCCTACCTAGGTTGAATCCACTCCCACCCTTCACCCACCAGGGGACACTGGCCATATTACCTCATCTCTTCTGTGTCTTAACTTTTCTCACACATAAAATGCCAGTGATAATAATGGGGCTTACTTTAAGGGAGTCATTCTAAGAAATAAGTAATTAGTATACATAAAGCTCTTAGAGCATGTCTGAGACATAATAAACAGCAAGCACAAGTAGTCATCATAACTTAAATTTGATGAACTTTAGATTTCTTACCCAAAAATAAAGATGATAATATCTATTTCATAGTGTTACTGTGAGGTTTTAAATGAGATTATTATATAATTCCCTTCTCTAGTGTCTGAATATAATAATATGCATATGCTATTTATTCAACAAACATCTAACTATATAAGTGAAAGCATTCCACAGAATGCTAAATAGTTATGAAAATATTATGAAAGCCTTAGAGGAAAGATAAACTGATCTCAACTAGTTAGATATAAATAGATATAAATACAGAACAAATCCAGGTCATACCTTCTGGAACATATTTAGCAGTAAGTGCAATGTCTTTCCATATTGCAAAGCCTAAAATGGTCTCTGAAATAATACATTTTTCTAGATTGCAATACCCTGAATGGTATTTTGTTGATTCTAATTCCTAAGAAATACTGACTGCAATTCTCATGGGTTCATTGGAGGAAGGTATAAATGTACAGTCCTGGGGGCGCCTGGGTGGCTCAGTCGGTTAAGTGTCTGACTTCAGCTCAGGTCATGATCTCGCGGTTCGTGAGTTTGAGCCCCGCGTCAGGCTCTGTGCTGACAGCTCGGAGGCTGGAGCCTGCTTCGGATTCTGTGTCTCCCTCTCTCTCTGCCCCTCCCCTGCTCATGCTCTGTCTCTCTCTGGCTCAAAAATAAATAAAACATTAAATGTGCAGTCCTGATGTGAAATAAACGAGCTGTCCCTCAGCCTGCCTCCAGCATTCTCAGGGGAAGAAGGACTGGCTAATATCCATTTCATCTTGGAGAACTGCTTAGTGCCATGGGGTTCATAAAGCACCCACCATATTGATCAATTTTAAGCACGATCACAAGTTGACAGAATTACAAGAGCTATATGTGCCCTTTGTATACTTCCCTACACACACCACAGTCCTAATTACTACTCTAAAAGGATTTACAGTTCTGGAAAACAGCTGTGGCTTAGGGATATGAAGAAACTGGGTTGAAGAAACAAAAGAGAAAAGAAAGATGAAAAAGTTGTCTCTGAACATGAGGAGGTAAGGAATTAGTAAACCTGACTTGCGTTCTAACCTCTAGTATGACAGCATGACCTCAAGTGAGTCCTTTCACCCCTGGACTCCAGCTTTCTCATCTATGTGAGTGGGCTTAATGAGATCTGTAGGTCTCCTTAAACCCTATAAATATAATTAGGCATTTCCTCAAAATTCTTAGATTCTGCATATAAAACCAGAGCAAATTGAAATTTTGCAAGTATTTCTTCTTTGTAAATTGTTAAAGAATATAAAATAGATAACTTGATGGTATTTATGCATTTGAAAACTGACTTTTTAACTTTATGCACATAAATTTATCCATGTGGGAATTTGCATGCAATGGAGAGAAATTTTTGATGCCAGTTGGGTTCTCCAGAAATCAGGCTCTAAAATGGAGTTCTGTACGTATGATGTTGAGTTTGGGGTTCAACACCTGTGGAGGGAGGGGAAAGAAGGAGAATTGGCAGAAGAAGAATCTGAGCTATAATGCAGGGCACCTCCACTGCTTTGGCCAACCCCCCAGGACATCAGAGTTATTCCACATTGGGCCCAAATGGCAGGACCTTTATATCTCCAGCCTCCATCAGTCATGAAAGTGGGCTGCTGTGGGAATGGCATGATTTTGGATGAGGAGGAAGGAGCCGAGACAGGTCTTTCTTAGAAGGGTATCTGGATGACATATCACCATGTCCACCACTGTACATGAATGATATTAATCTATAGGTGAACACATCTAGAAAACATATCAAATTTTATAAAAATATCAACTTTGTATTCTATTCATGACATGAAGAGATAAGTAAAATACTATTGTACTTCGGCAATTTGTCTGAATTAACAAATGAATGAAACTATTAAAGCTAATAAGATCTTTCTGAAGGTCAAAAGTAACATGTTAATAGCATTTTTTCATACTCTTGGCTAATTAACATCCAGTTACATATTTTCTATGTGTATAATAAATGTTTTCTATCTCTATCCACAGACTTCAAACATGAACAAGTCATTTGTCTTTTGTAGAGAGAGGGATGAGGGAAAAAAAGATCTTTTACTCTTCATTCTCAAATGCTCAAATGAATGATTTATATCCCAAGTTGCATTTCCTCATCTTTTCACTAATTAGAAATGTTCAGAACATGGACTGGAATTTGAATTTGGTTCTTTCATGTACTAACCCAGTGTACGTTTTCTTGGCCCTATTAAGTCCATATGCTATATAATTTAAGGATATGGCTTTTCAAGTAGTAAGGCTTTACAATACAAGAACAACACTATTCCCAGGGTCTATAGAATGTTGTGAATCTCACGCATTCACAAGGAAAGAAGGAAAAGTTAAATAAAATATCATTATGTGTATATGTATGCACTTACATAAAATTGCTACATATATGTAGAAAAATCAATTTTATTGATTTTATCAATTTATTGATTTTACATTACCCATTACATTCTCTTAGTATTCATTAAATTCTCAGAGTCAAGTAAAGAAGCCACTGCTTTGTTTCCCAAATGTTCCAAATTCTATTTTCACTAAATGATGTCATTAATGTCATGGTTACAACAATACTGCCCAGAGCCTCGTTCCTGCTGGCCACTGACACAATAGATTATTTGAGCAGCTGAGTCGTTAGTAACAAACAATACACTTTCTACTGATCTTGAATTAAATGTATATTTCCAATTAAGCATAAGATTTATGCAAACAAATCTTGAAGTTGCTCTCGGTGTTCTATTAAGTGACAATGAATAGCCTGTGTTTTTTAATTTGTTGAGGACACATCTGTCTCCACAAGGCTGTATGACAAAGCAGTAAATAAAAATAAAAAATAAAAATAAATTTTAAAAAATCATAGGCAAATGTCTTTTGTTGCCTGTTCTTGAAAACTGCCTCCTTTTCAAGTTCTACTACTAGGAGTATTTTAAATTATAGTTTTATTTGTTTATGCATATTTTTCACATTGCTTTTCTGTAACTCTCAGCATCAGAATGGAAACCTTAAATATGTTTTTCCCTCCGTAAGGCAGAAAGTAACTCAGGGTTCAATTTGTATTTTCCGCAAAAGAGACATGAAGGGAATGTCAAGGAGACACACAACAATGAAATAGGAAGAGCTAAGAAACCCTCAAGTTAAACTCTTGACATCACTGGTATCCATACCCACCCCAATACCTTCCTTGTTTTATACTTACAGGGAGACCCATACCACATCGCAAATGAGCGTAAGTCCTGTAACTCTAATTTCCTTCAATATGCCCTTGGAGGATTATTTAGAAACTCCATGCTTATGTGATCCAGTTTTAGAACACAGGCTAACACACTAATGTTAATACAAATCAGCTACATTTTAATTACATGCATTTTTATTTTTTTAAATATGAAATGGAGGACTCCTTGGAAAAACCTCCAAAAATATTTCAGTGTTCTTACTCAGAAATTCTCTTCAGCATCTTCTCATTATTTAGTGAGAAATCCCGAGATGGTCTTTTTGCTACTCAAACATAGTACTCCTATTTTAAAGCCTGTCAGCTGACAATACAAACACAGATGCCAAACTCCCACCCTTGTCCCTCTTCCAACAACCAGGCACTGGAAATGTATAAAACTCATGAGGTTGACTAACATGACAGTTGTAAATTCTGGGACTTGTAGATTTTCCCATTCATATTAACTGCAAGGGATTTCAGACATCCTTTAGAGAAAAGCCCCAATTTTACATTTGAGGAAACTGAGGCAAAGAGTGGTTAAGTGACTTGTTAATGATCAGGCTTCAGGTTCACAGCAAAACTCGGAATAGAACCTAATCTCCTTATCCTAAGTTTATGCTCTTTCCTCTCTCAGAATAACAAGTAACTGATTTTTGAAAAATTAATTTGAACAAGAAATGAATCTAGTAAAAGCTCCACTGTTCAGGAGGCAAATCAATTACTGTGGCAACTATAGTGGACAGATTGAAGAAGGATCTAGAGCTAATTAGGTGGGACATTTTCTCCCTTCCCCCCAAACACAGTAACTTAAAAATTAAGGAGTCTACACTTACTCCATCACTGATTTACTGGTATGTGAAAAGTGGACTTCCTGAGGGTCTTCTCACATATCAAGTGAAGAGGAAGCTACCTCAAACAACCTCAGCCAAAAAATGTTTAGACATTTTCAAACATGTTATCAGGTTTAAAATGTTTGAGAATAAAGAGCCCTGGGCTGTGAATCAGAAAACTACCCCAGTGTCACTGCAGCTCTTTGACTCCTTGTGCTCTTGAGCAAGTTAACTCTACTTGGCTTTACCTTCCGCAACTACAAAATAAAGGAGCCAGACTAGACAATCATACCATTCCTTTTATCACCAAACATTCATGAATCATGCTTTATTTCTCCTTGACTCTTTTATTTGATAAGTCATATTGAACATGATGGTTATACCCTCCAGACAATTATTAAAAAACATACTGAATACCATATTCATATTGTTCTACTCTCCCAAATTGGATAATGTCTGGTCAAGATTGTTCACCACCATCCCCAAATCATTAAGAGGGTACACTCATGGGAACTTGCGTTATTAACTACAGAAAAGATTGTTCTTTGTTATGTGGGAGGATGGAGGTGCTGATTATTCCTGAGCTGTCAGGAAACAGCTCGTCTAGAAAGAAGCCTTGGAGTCTGGGGGTGGCTCAAAAGGAAAAGTTTACTCATAAATACAAATGATGCCTGGGTAAGGAATTTTAGTGATCAAAAGCCAAGGAAAGTGATAATGGAAGTCACCTAAACTTTTTGTCCAGAAAATGGTGCTAGAGGAACAGTAATGAGGGAACCATGAGCTGCCTGGGTTAATGGGCAAGTTGCAGGGATGCAATGAATAAAAGAAGAAACTGGAAGCAAGTCTGAAAATGGCAATGGTCTGCCAAGGACATCTCCAGTCACGATCCAAAGAACAGAACTGATGTGTAGATCTTATGGAAATGATTCATCTGTCACTTAGCCCGTTAGTCCTACTTACACCCAAAAGTGGCCATCGCCAGTATTAACAAGATCACAAATGCTAAATAAACAAGCAACACTTCCCTTGGCAGGGCAGGGCAACTGATGTTGGGAGTGGAATTTATTTAATTGGCATTTACAATCTGCCTCTTCAAAGGACCTGAACTTATACCACCCAAAGTAAGTGAGGCCAAAGTCTTAGTATAGTAGATTACAGCCCTAGTCAATGAAAGCCCACAGTAATAACAGCATTTCCCTGATCTCAAACAGAAAAGTTATTGTTCAATCATCTTCAGAATCCATCCCTATACCACTTGAGGTTATAGGTTTAGGGCATGAAAATCTACTTGTAAATTTCTGCTACCTCTAAAATATTTAATTCAGTACAACATTTATTGGGTACCACAAATTTTCTCAAAACACCCACATGGAACAGTTTAGGAAAATGCTGGGCTGGAGTTCAGCTTACCTGGCACAGTGGCTAGAAATAAAATTTGGAAATCAAACTACTCAGTTGTACAGGGACTTCTAGGCCATTCTAAGGAAAACTATGGTTCCTTCTCTTTGGAAAACAAAAATAGCAAATACCTATATAATGCCTTTTCATTATGTGCCAGGCACTGCTTCTAAAATCTTTACATCTATTGACATCTATAATCTACTCAACAGTAAGGTAGGTATTGTTATCCCCATTTAACAGATGATGAAACCAAGACATGGAGAGGTTAAGTACAACCAATAAGCAATGAAGCTAGCGGTCCAACGAATTCAGTCTGGCTCCAGGGCCCTTACATTTAATCTGTCTCAAAGTAGAGACAGAAAGCATAAATTCCACATTTCACCAAATCTTGCCACATTTATCATTGGAATGATCAATTGTCTCATAAATATAAACAAGGAGTTAATGCTGTAAGGTTAAAAACTGCTATTCGCCAAATAAAGCAACTGACAAAATTCTCTTCTTACTTTTGCCATCTTGTTTCTGCTTATAGATCTCAAGTTGGCTTTAAAAAAAGAACCCTAAAATTCAGATAAATTTATCTGGATTGACTCATTATAGATTTCAAGCTTTTTGGTTCTTGTTCTTAAAGACCCACCCCAGTCCACTCTATGTAAATATTGTAGGTTGTTTTATTCAGCAAGGTACAAAAAGAATAAAGACTGGAGAGGGATTGTATTCCTTTCTGAAGCAATGTTACAAAATATTTTCTTATTGCCTATCCTTCCTCACCCCTCACTATTAATAATTATAAACATTATTATATTCTTAAGACCCAAAACATAATTCCTCAGAATTCAGAATCTTGATTTAGAAATTGAAAATATTTTGTGCAGATAAGAAAAAAAAAAAAGAATGGTTTATATCTATGCTGATTATTCACCAGTCATGATTTCTCTGCCACCAAGAACAAAAGGTTCTGGGATGTATCCTACCTCTATTGATTCTCTTAACACGCTGGTTTCACCTGTCATTTCTTTGTGTAGGGAGATATTTAAAATGGGTACAGACAGTTTGGGGACATGGCTAAAGGGAAGTTTAGGTGGTGATACATTTTGTTTGTGCTTCATGAGATATATTTCTCTGTGAATTTGGTGAGGTTTTCGCCATTTTCTTAAAATGTGTTACTATGGGCTTTCTTTTCTAATTTTAAGTAAATATTTACTTTCATACCTCATTTTGCATTGATAATATTGCATATTAATTTCAAAAACTGTGTAAGTTTCAGACCCCACAAAACTTGGATTTGTCCTGGCTTCTCCATGTAAACATTTAGAACTTATCAGACTTGATCAGATATTTCTCTAAGTTGTCCCCTTCCCCACTGCTATCATCATAGACTTAGTCCCAGTCTTCATTATATCTAGGTTTGATTATATGTTATCACTTCATAATCATTTTTCTGGCCTCCAGGTTTGCCCATTTCAAGTGTCTCTTCACACTGCTGCTAGTGAATAATTTAGCTAAAATTAAAACATGCCAGAAGCACCCCTATCATGTACAAAATCAAGTCTGGTTCTGCAACATGGCTCTCAGCAGTAGTGACCTGTTCTCACTCTAACCCTGCCCTCCTTCTACTCACCATTTCTCTCACCTTTATGCTCACCTCAATGCTCTCTCACTTCTATGCTCAATTTCATGGCATGGACTTCCTTCAGCACAGTATCTATCTCCATGTCTCTTGTCCCACTGTCTGTCATGCCCATTCCTGTCTTCTTAGACTCCCATCCATTCACTTTTCAAGACTCATTTTACAAGAACATCTTTTCTTTGAGTCTTGTATCTCCTATAATAGTCCACACATATTACATCTTTCTTCCTCTGGCCTTACCTTAACATGAGCATCTTGGGTGTTGAGCCTGTGTCTTAGCTCCTTTGTGTGTGCAGCACCTAAAAGAGTAACTACCACGTGGTAGGACCTTTATCCATGCTTACTGGAATTCTGGCTACATACTTGAATACAATTAGGAGGCATGTGTTAGGAAAATATTTTGGTGGGAAAAATCTGTGATAGGAATCATTTCAGTAAAACATGCTAGGAGGAGTTATTTGAGGGATCTTAGGAATTTGATCACACCTCTATCTTTGAGTTAACAGTGCCTTCTTTTTGGGAAACAGTGTCATCTCTGGGAAACTGGAAGAGTTAGATTAGGATTCAAAACAGAAGAAACAAAAATTTAGCAACCAAGTACTATTTTGAAATTCTGAATTGAAGGGAGCAAATTAAAGGAGACGAAATATTGGTCTGGAAAGAGTCTTAAGTCCTTCGTTAAAAGTCTACCTTCCGACATACATCATACACTGGGCAGGATGCTTCACGCATACCATGTGGTTGGAATCAGAATGCAAATACACATATGCAAATGCACAATATGTCAAATACACATATTGGTTGATTATTCCAGGTGTAGGGCACTTAAAAATACATCCTTATTACAAGGAAATGGGTAACTTAGTGTTTTTGTGTGTGTCTGGTTTTTTTTTTTTTTTTTTTTTTTATGGATTTAGAGTGTGACTGGAGGAGAGAGGCAGAGGGAAAGAGAATTTTAAGCAGGATCCACCCTCAGCGAGGAGCCATATATGGGGCTCAATCCCACGACCCTAAAATCATGACCTGAGCCGACATCAAAAGTCAAACATTTAACCAACCAAGCTACCCAAGCACCCCCATGTTTTTATTTTCTAAAGTGAAGAAAGTTGCCCAAGTTTATATTTCATAAAAGTTACATGAGTGGCAGTTAACAGAATAATTCAATAGCTGATATATATAATGATGACTAAGATTCAAAGAAAGGTAAAATTTCACTCAGAACATAATAAAATTTGGAATTTTTTAAATAGAGGTCTTTATTCAAAAATCTAAAGATAATGTCTTTCCCTTATAGATTTAATATTCAATTTCAGCTATATGGTATATTTCATATACATCTCACAACTATAAAAGAAACAATGCAATTTTGCTGAATGTGAGTTTTGACTTCAATAAAATACTATAAATTATAAAATATAGTCAAATATAATTGGTATAACACACCAATTTTCTTCAGATTCCTTTCTTTGCACACTGTGAGTCCACATATTTTTATCTCATTAAAAATACAGCCAACCTTTCAAACGTGTACTGAAAAAATATTGAACTTATAATCTCTCTTAGGCAATCCAAACAATCTATAGGATCCCTAAAGGAGAAGACAGAAACACTGCTGAGTCATCACATAGGTCCTTATTTTTTTATCTTTTAAAACAAGTCTTTTCATTTCACAACAGATATTCATCTTTGTGAAAACTTGCTCAAAGGAGTAATCAAAATTTTTTAGTCATGCAAGACTTTTACAATATTTTCTTCAAAGTTTTATTGTCAATATTTTAAGAATAGATCAACCTACTTTAACCATTTTAAAATCCATACTAACAAGAGATAAATTATAAACTTCTCAAAATGAAGTATGGTATGTTGGAAAGAGGTTGAAATGCACCTAAGAATCAACCCTGGATCCACCCCCCTTCTCAGCTGTGTTACGTTTGAAAACACACCACATCTCTGCCAGTTTCTTTGGAAGCTAAAATGGGGTTAAAACGATTCCTAACCCACAGAGTTGGTGAGAAAATTAGATGAGAAAACACAAGTAAGAAGCTTAGCATGATGTTTAGCTGACCCTCAATGATTCTCAATGCCTTCCTAGAACCCAGTGAAAGAGAGATTTTTTTTTCAATTTTGAGACTACATCCTTAGTCCCTGCCAATTATCATCCCTAACTGCCTGTAATTTACAAGGCTCAACCACATTTTCTCATTTGCCTCTAGACTATTGCAAAACTATTGCGTGATCCATGTTTCACTATAGAACACAATTTTGTTCCCTGTTTGGTTTGGGTTCTATTTGGCCTCTTTCCTGATTTTTTGGTGAACCAGTTCCAATTGCTCCTGAACTTTGAAAAGGAGATTAAGCTGGATGTCCTCCTTTTACTGACATTAGAAATCAGTTTTCATAAGTCTGATTGGTCCTGTTGGTCTTTAGGAAAGAAATCTAGTTACTCAGGGGAAAAGAAATCCTCAAGGTCCAAGGCTACTGGGACAGAGACCCCTGAAATAGAAGCTGTTCACAGGTGATACAATAGGACAGTTTAGTTCCTATGTTTCCCTTAAGCTTCCATATGGAAGTTATATAAGTTGAAACCACTAAACGAGTTCAATGAAACCCAAACTGCTGAGTTTTGCACTGTTTGAAAGAGGCCTTCTGTTTCCTAACCAGCATGAGCTTGGGAAATTTTCCATTTACTTGGAGGGCTGTCATGTAAGCCGTTCAACCAGTTTTGCTCAAAGATCAACACAGGCTAACTGAAAAATAGTGGAACAGATCCAATTAGTTGACTTCTCCTTTTCAACTTATTTTACAACTGCTTTCTATGGTCAAATTCAAAGGAATTTTATTTAGTTTCCTTCCTTTATTCTAAAAGTTCTAAAGAGCTATTGTAAAAGACTGTGGGCTCAGAATTATTTTTATTCTAGAAGCACTAACACATGTAGATACTCCGTAGGCATTAAAACACACAGTAGGCACACAGACCCATCTGCCCCCCTCTTCCTTTGTGAGGCCTCTTCAAGCTCAATGCATAGCCCTAAACTCAAAAGTACATCAGACTTTTTGCAATCCCATGTTCATGAAAAGCATACATGAATTTCTCACACTAAGAAAATAGTTGACATAAAAGATTACACCGTAAAGAACTGTATCACTGGTAGAGTACAGTTTCGATTTGATCCACTATTTACTGGGCTCACACTACTGATGCTGCTTGGAAATTTCATTGGCATAGGACAGTCCAATATTAAAAAAATTTTTTTAATGTTTACTTACTTTTTAGGAGAGAGACAGAGTGCTTGGCTATTGTAAATAATGCTGCAATAAACATAGGGGTGCATATACCACTTCAATTTAGTGTTTTCGTATTCTTTGGGTAAATACCCAGTAGTGTGATTACTGGATAGTAGGGAAGTTCTATTTTTAATTTTTTGAAGAAACTCTATACTATCTTCCACAGTGGCTCCACCAGTCTGCATTCCCAGCAGCACATAAGAGTTCCTTTTTCTCCATATCCTCTTCAACACTTATTTCTTGAGGTTTTGATTTTAGCTCTTCTGTTAGGTATGAGGTGATATCTCACTGTGGATTTGACTTGCATTTCTCTGATGAGTGAGGTTGAACATCTTTTCATGTGTCTGTTGGCCATCTGTATGTCCTCTTTGGAGAAATGTCTGTTTTTGTCTTCTGCCCATTGTTAATTGGATTATTTTTGTAAGACACTATTAATAACTATAATCACCATCCAAGCTATTTTTATATTAACAATTATATCTACTTTTGATAATACAAATAAGTCTTTTCAATAAAAATAATCTTTCTTTAACAGATCAAAAATTGTTCAATGCCAGTGAAGTATCTTATTAAATATGCATTGACTCAAAAACCCCTGCAACATACTGCCTGAACAACACTGAGGAAATAAAGAAAAGAGAAATGGTACTTTACTGAGCACTTGCTATGTCCTGGGTACTGGGCTGATTGCTTTCCTTTCATTACCTCTTTCAAATCTATTAACAACAATTCAGACTACCTGACATTACCAGCCTGTTCCAGATGAGGAAAAGGGGGCTCAAGAAGATTAAGTGACTTCACAAGCTCTCAGGGCTATTAAGTGAAGGATTTAGAATTTGAATTCAAGTTTGTTGTATTATACAATTTTGTTTAGTTTTCTTTTGTTTTTCAGCTCTGGTTGTGCCTTCTACTCAATTCTAACTTATTCTGGTCCTCAAATTCAGTAAGTAAATCTCTCATTCAAAATGTATTTCAGGGGTACCTGGGTGGCTCAGTGGGTTAAGCATCAGACTTGACTCAAGTCATGATCTCACAGTTCGTGGGTTCAAGCCCCACATCTGGCTCTCTGCTCTCAGCATGGAGCCTGCTTTAGAGCCTCTGCCCCACCCCATCTCTGCCCCTCCCCTGCTCACACTCTCTCTCTCTCAAAAATAAACATTAAAAAAAATGTATTTGAGATACATGAGAAGAATTACTGCCATTATATATATATAGTAATGAACTGGCATACTAAGATATACTCAATATACACTTTCTTCAGATAAACATTTTTATCTATTAATGTTAAAATATATTATGACTTAAGTACCAGTGGTCTTCCTTTCTTTGGAAAATGTGAAGAAAACACACCTTATGTAGTTTTGGAATTTTAGTTATTTAAATTTAGAGTTGGGGCACCTGGGTGGTTCAGTCGGCTAAGCATCCAACTTGGGCTCAAGTCATGATCTCACAAGTCTCACAAGTCTGTGAGTTCGAGCCCCATGTCTGGCTCTGTGCTGACAGCTCAGAGCCTGGAGGCTGCTTCAGATTCTGTGTTTCCCTCTCTCTCTGCCCCTCCCCCACTCATGCTCTGTCTCTCTCTCTGTCTCTCAAAAATAGATAAACGTCAAAAAATTTTTTTTTAATTTAGAGTTATATGACTCACTCTAATATCTACACAAATAATTTTAATATTTATTTGAGTTGCAGGTTATCTGGGGAAAAAATCACCAGAAGTTGGTTGAAAAGGAATTAGTACATGAGTAGTGACTTCCATGTATGGCATTTCCTTTGAAAATGGCTAATCACGGGCACCTGGGCAGGTTGGTTGAGTGTCTGACTTCAGCTCAGGTCATGATCTTGTGGTTTGTGAGTTCAAACCCCAGGTCAGGCTCTGTGCTGACAGCTCAGAGCCTGCATCCTGCTTCAGATTCTGTGTCCCCCTTTCTCTCTGCTGCTCCCCCGCTCACATTGTCTCCGTCTCTGTCTCTCTCTCAAAAATAAAAATAAACATTAAAAAAAAAGAAAATGGCTAATCAAACTTATACATCTTTCTAAACTTTTGTACTAAAAATAAAATTGATGACTTTGTTTTCTTCAAGGTAAGTAACTCCTTTAAAAACATTTAACATTTACATATTATATATCCATTATGCAAAACTCTTGAAATTCATATATTCATTTATTCTTTCAACCTACTGGTTACCTACTGAGTCAGACACTATGTTGAATCATATGTTAGGTGCTATATATATACAAAAACATGATTTCTCCCCTCAAGTTACTCATGACCCAGGAAGAGGAGGGCAGGAAAAAGACACGTTTTATGTTGTGATACATGCTATTATAAAGTACAGAAATCTAGCTGAAGTGCATAAGAGAGACAGCTAACTAACTTCACCTTGCAGTTAGCCATGCTTCTTATAGGATACTGAGCCCTGGGTCTTGAGATTTCCATAGGATAAAACAAATGTAGAAGTATCTTAAAATGTTCAAAACATTGGGTACAGCATAGGCGAAGACAACATACTGTAGAAGCTGTAAGTAGTTGTATATAGCTGGGTCTCAAGTTTTGAAAAAAAGAAAGAAGGAAAGAAAGACTGGTAAGGTGTAAAGACAAAAATGCACCTTTATGTTTATTGTAGCATTATTTATAATAGCCAAAACATAGAAGCAAACTAAGTCCATCAGTAGATGAGTGAATAAAGAAAAAATATATATGTGATGGAATATTACACAGCCATAAAAAAGATGAGGCCATGCCATTTGAGGCAACATGGAAGGACCCAGTGGGTATTATGCTATTATTAAGTCAGATTGAGAAAGATAAATACCATATAACATACTCATAAATAGAATCTTTAAAAAAATGTATATACAAACAAAAAGCAAAATCAGAACTATAAATACAGAAAACAAACTGACGGTTGTCAGAAGGGAGAGGAGTGTGGGGTGGGCAAAATGGATGAAGGGGAGACAGAGACACAGGCCTCCAGTTATGGAATGAGTAAGTCACAGGAATAAAAAGCAGAGTGTAAAGAATATAGTCAATGGTATTGTAATAGGAATGTAATGGAACCAGATGGTAGGTATTCTTAATGGTGGGCATAGCATTATGTATAAACTTGTCAAATCACCAAGTTGTACACTTGAAACTAATGTAACATTGTGTGTCAACTACACACAAATAAAAAGAAAAAAGAGAAAAAAAGAAAGACAAAAAGCTCCAGACGCTACACTAACAATTGTTGGTTTTGCATGATGATGTGCAACAAACCAATATTAAGGGGCAGTGTCAATGCAAAGATAGTGCTCATTTGATTACCAGGGACATGTGGGAACACTTTTGTACATCTGTAAGTACTGGGTGGTAAAAAATTTGAGAAGGCCAACTACTAAAATTGCATCATTTTAAACAATATTCACTAAATCAGAGGTAAGCCAGCTGGTTATCTTTGGGACATCATGCTCTCTAAGTTACTTTGCTTAGCACATTTGTCCAAGAAATAAGTAGCTACCACCACCCCCAGTCCTTCTGTTTACAACACAGTGTTAATATGGGTCAGTTTTAGAGAAGGAATTATTCTATTCAACGAAAAATCATTTGAGGATACTCTCAGCTCTCACCCACTTCCAATCTTACCAATTCCAGAAAAGATGGGCTGAAAGATTTCAAAGAAGATGGAGCCATTGCATCAAGAAGATGAGGCACATAAGATTTTAAGCAAAATTATCCAGTAGATGAGGTATGGTTTTGTCTTCCCTACTTCCTTTTATAGCCTTCTTCTCCTTCCTCTTTCCCAATGCTCTCATCTCAGGGTTGACTCCCAAATGGCTCCTACATGACAACACCCAAGATTCTCCCTAAAAAATGGGCCCAAACTGCAAATCCCTTCTTAACCTTTATTCTGTGTCATCAAAAATTTTATTTCCTGAATAAAGCGTACTGATTTAAAACTGCATCCATAAGGGGCACCTGGGTGGCTCAGTCAGTTAAGCAACTGACTTTGGCTCAGGCCATGATCTCAAGGTTCCTGGGTTTGAGCCCCACGCATCAGGCTCTGTACTGACAGCTCAGAGCCTGGAGCCTGCTTCAGATTCTGTGTCTTCCTCTCTCTCTGTTCCTCCCCTGCTTGTTCTCTGTCTGTCTCTGTCTCTCAAAAATAAATAAACATTAAAAAAAAATTTTTAACTGCATCCATAAAAGTCTCAGATATTACAGAATTACATTTCTGTCCTATACTAGAAAATCCACCTGTTTTTATTCACAGCCGTTCATCAAACCCTTACTTACACGTTCTTTCTTTTCCAACACCCTGTACCTGATCACATTCTTCTTATTAAAAATACAACCCAAAACAAAAAACTTTTTCCCTCTCGGTGCCTGGTTTATCAAGAGAAGTGTCACCTGTCATTTTAATCTCCTAATGCAGCAAAGAATTGTAACATCCAGCCTACTCCCTCTACATAGTCTTTCTCCCTGGGAGTGGGAAGAAACATGCCTTTGTGTCTCCAGCTCCCTTCATCCTGCTGGCTAAGGAAGGGGAGAGAATTAGGCATCACTTCAGAAACTCTGAAGTTCCTCTACAGAGAACAGAGTTTTTGTTTCTCCATTCCATGACAGTGAGGGCCTGGGTGTTCTGGGTAACTTCTGCTAAAAGGTTTGTGTGTTAGGAGTTAGGTATAGACAAAACCAATGCCAAAGAGTACCCTTCCTGACAATACAAAAGTCATCCTGACTGAAAATTCAGGCTGAAAGGTAGACAGAGTCCTAGGAACAGCCAGTATTCAAAGGGTGCAACTATCTTTCCCAATAGGAGGACCCACCCCATCCTCCATCCCAAAAGGCTCCTTTGTTTACTGACAAAAGGAGGGGAATGCAGAATCCCAGCTTCATCCTGCTAACCCCCATTCTTAAAGGGGCAGCATCTAAAATCAGTCTTTCCTCTCAAATGCTCACCAAAATTAACTGAAAAGCATGAATTAAGTCATTTATGGAAAGCAATAGCTATTTATGCCTATTTAAAACTGTAGAACTATAATATCATTAAAAATATATCAAAACAGTAGCCAGTATGTATTATGTACCAATTTTGAAATGCTTCATAGATATAATTTCTAATCCTGCTATAAACTCCTTAGGACATGAGAAATTATTCACCATTTTCAGATTCAGAGGCTGAGACTCAGTAACTAAATGACTTCTTGGGGTTATACCTAGGTGAAGCCAACAAGATTAAAATCCATATTTATTTGGCTTCAGAGTATATTTTGTGATGATAGATAGATAGAGGGAAAGAGAGAGGGGGAAAAGAAGAGGAAGGGGAGAGAGTGAGAGAAAGAGAGACAAAGAGAGGCAGAGAAACAGAGACAGAGAGAAAAGAGTGAACAATGTCTTTGGGGACCTCTGAAACCAGCCACTAAAAATGGAAAAACAAAACATGTTTTGATGTATGTCACACAGTAAATAAATATACTGTTAGATAATTCAATTACCACTCATCCTCTGTGAGTTGCAAAGTAACAAATCTTTCTGCTTTGGACATGAAACTGATGTCAACAAGAAAAGTATTGGCTCTTTCCAAATTACAAAGTATTCTACTTAAAGACATACTAAGAAGATAGGTAGTAAGACAGGCTACATGTGGAAAATATAGAAAATGCTTCATTATTTAGTCACTGAGCTAATCAATACCAGTATCCACTGTGTGTCCACCATGCTCCAAACTCGGCCATAGATGCCCATGTAAAATAAGTAACAACACCCCCAGCCCATGGGAAGTTAACAGTCTTATTCAGGGAACAAAACATAAATAATTAATTGTTTCATAGAGTGTATGCTAACAGAGGTAGAAATAGAATTCTGTGGGGTTCTGGGGGAGTAGCTGTAACTCTTCCTGAGGGAAGAGGGGGAGATTTCACTGAATATATGATTTTAGAGATACACACACTCAACTTCATTTTTTAAAAACACAGGAGTGAAAAAGTTGTCACAAAACTGAAAACACATACAGGATATTTTTCATATGGACATTAAGCTATCTTGACTCATGACCTTATTACTCCATGCTTGCTTATATAAGCTATCTTCCATGTGGCCTTATTTATATTTAGTTTGTTCCTACTCCAATCATTCAACATTCTGTCACCATCAGATTGTTAAAGCAATGCATTCACCAGTTTACCCCCTGCTCAAGAGTTGCTAAACAATCTCAACTATTTCCTGTCTCCAAAACACCAATAAAATACGAGATTCCACCTAAAATTCCACAACTTCACTTCCTATTTCCAATGCTTATGACCACCTCAGATGTCTTGCAGACATCTTCCTTTCTTCCATATTTTCAACCACTCCCTATGTACTGAGTTGACAATCTTAAAGCAAAATGAAAAGAATTTTCCCTTCACTCTGCTTTAGATTTTAGGGTCAACATCACTTCATTCCGGAAATTTCTGATCCCATACTCTATATTTCAATACCCCCAGCTATATGCTTTTATGACTTCAGGTTAGTTCCCTATAAAAACATATGACATGGCTTCTTACTAAATTCTTGCGTAAGTGTTCAGTTAATGCCTGTATGAGAATATGCTTTATGTTGTATGTTTTATTTCCCACTGAAATTGTGACGCTTTGTACAATAACTGGCACAGGGAAGAGCAACAAGATGATTTTTTTAAAGATGCAACTGACTGAGTAAATGAATCCTGCCCACTGCACACATCTTGCTCTAGCTGTGTATCATACCAACATGTACCAATTTTACTCCACCACCTAAAGCTCCCTCACTCCTGCAGATCTGAGCTCCTGGAACAATCTCCCCAATTCTTCTGTAACCAAACTGTGCAAATCCTTCAAAGTTCTGGAAAAGTTGTATAAAGTCCCTTATTTCATTAATCTCTTCTTTCTGATTTACCACATAATTGTCACTTAAGTTGAATAACAATAAAAGATGAGCTTCTGTATGTTTTATTTCCTTTTCAGCAACATTTTTCTAATTCATAATTATTTACCCAATGATGAAAATATCCCCTATAAACAATGTTTACTGCAACCCAAAGTTTAAAAGTATTTTTTAACAATCTTTAATTAAACTAAAATTTCTGGGACGCCTGGGTGGCTCAGTCAGCTGAGTGTCCAACTTCAGTTCAGGTCATGATCTCATGGTCCGTGAGTTCGAGCTCCTCACTGGGCTCTGTCCTGACAGCTCAGAGCCTGGAGCCTGCTTCGGATTCTGTGTCTCTTCTGTCTCTGCCCCTCCCTCATTCACCCTCTGTCTCCCTCTGTCTCTCAAAAATGAATAAAGGTTAAAAAAATTTACAAACTAAAATTTCTATTTTAGTTTAGCACACTTTTCAATTGACACCAGGCATGATCCAAACTACATATATTAAGAGTACAGTGGAAGGAAGTAGGAAGACTAAGAGACAAAGAGGGCCCCAAAAGACTGATAGACTGATAAGCTCCTCTCTACCGGAGATAAGATACCAGAGAGCAAGAGGGAGATAGGATGGTGACCTGAAAGTGGAAAGGTTTAAGTAATCTCCCCTCCTCAATTCTATCAAGTGGAGGGGGAGTGGATGCTGTATAGCAGATGAAAATGACAACACCAGTCCAGATGAGGGGCTTCCTGAGACACAGTGAATGGTAACATGAAAACTTTAGGATGAGACAGGAAAAGCTAGAGTAGACCATGCTGACCAGAGGTAGACATGAAAAGGAAATATGGTCACTTCCAAGACTCAGAACTTGCAACATGAATTCCTAGAAAGACTAAGGATCTGGACAGAAAAGCAAGGGTCTTCCAAAGCATAGAGGGACAAAGAACAAAGGTTGTGAATTCAATGTGTTTACAGGCTGAGGTTTGTACAGAATTGTTCAGTTGTCCAATTGTCCAGACACAATTCTCCCCTTTGTTACCGTTTTTCATGTTTGGTATATGTTACAGAGAATAGTTTCTGTAGTTAAGCCAATTTATGAAATTTTGTGGCATAAAACCAGA
Organism: Panthera tigris; assembly: GCF_018350195.1. Lineage (NCBI taxonomy): Eukaryota > Metazoa > Chordata > Mammalia > Carnivora > Felidae > Panthera > Panthera tigris. Next base: position 54,073,814 of record NC_056667.1, on the reverse strand, counting down.
GGAACAGGCAACCCAGGAATAACACCCATGACACCGTGTATAAATTATATTTATTGTCTAATAAATTAAAATAACAGCTTAAATTAGAGTAGATTATTCTTTTTCTACTGAAAGACTTTGACCTAGAATCCAAAGGAGGAGTTGATTACACAGCAATAAAAAGTCCTTCTCTCTCATTTGACGCACGAAATTTAAAGTTTTCAACCGACTTGCTATTTAAGGGAAAACTAGAGGTTGTAAGTCTTTATGGAGTAACTACAGTTAATATTTTCAACATATAATTCCACATCCATGGGATGTACAGATCAGAGTTACATGCATGCAAAATACTTTGAGAAAAAAAGGAGAAGAGAGAAAAGGCTCACTCATAAAGCAGTAGGAAGAAATACAGAAACAGTAAAAGAGATAGAGGGAAAGATCAGAAAAAGAGAGGACTCGGTGGGACATGAAAAAGAAGGTCATAAAATGGGATGACAGAGGAGCACAGAAAGATGAGGATTAGGAGAGAATTCTGAGAAGCTGAGGGCAGGGTGGGGATAGTACTGGGACCTGTGTCACTGGATTAGTCAGGCTGACATTCATTGGAGCAGGTGATATACAAAATCATCACCCATTGTTTCTATCTCTTTGAAATGTTAATTGGGCAAAAGTCTAATACAAATAGCTAGTTCAAAACGCACAAGATGATTTGAATGGAAAGCTTAAGGCAAAATTTAAAAAAAACTACCTTCAGCCTCTTTCTTGTTCCTCTTACTTTTTCAGCTTTGGTGCTTTTGTCTTCTCTTGTTTGGCACAACCACCTGCTCTCTGGCATCTTTCCTAAGCTACCCTTGCTTTCAGCTAGCTGGTAACATATCCCAGCTAAGGTTCTAACTAAAAGTATACTCTCCAAAATACTACTTTCCAGAGGTATGTATATTTTTATGAAGAGACCTCTAGGGCACCTGGGTGGCTCAGTCAGTTAAACGTCCAACTCAGGTTCAGGTCATGATTTCACGGTTCGTGGGTTCGAGCCCCACATCAGGCTCTGTGTTGACAGCTCAGAGCCTAGAGCCTGCTTTTGATTCCATCTTCCTCTTTCTCTGCCCCTCCCCTGCTCACGCTCTCTCTCTCTCTCTCTCTCTCTCTCTCTCTCTCTCTTTCTCTCTCAAAAATAAATAAACATTAAAAAATCTCATTAAAAAAAAGAAAAGACCTCTAATACATTCAATAAATTGAAGAATAGTGGTAGTATGCCTGGGAATTAGTGGTGAATAGGCACTACCCTTCTGAAGCTCAGTGCAGCTCTCAAAGAAGCCAGTTAGTAGCATGGCAGGATGAACAAGGAGAGCCTGAGTCAGGTACCAGGTGTGAGGGACCATGAGAAGCAAGATGTTTTGGAGCATGCAAAAAGAGTGGGGGTAAGGTGTTCACTGCTCCACACTATCCATGTTGTCTTATAGGATGCCTTCTCCCAGACAGTTCTCATCCGATGCTTCTGCTGAAAAGTTTAGTTGCATAGTAGTGAGATTAAAGTGACATCTAGGGATAGAATGCACAGTACCTTGCGGACAGCCACCACCTCTTAGGCTGTGGTACCCATTTTATGTTTTACTTTATAGAGAAAACAACAGTGTTTGACATAGAGCAGAATCAAGGGAAGAAGAGAAGGAAGGGAAGGAGGGAAAGCAGAAAGGAAAATGAAAGTTTTATTAAGAATTAAATAAATGATACTATGGCATATAAACCTCTACTTTAGGGACTCCACCCCAAATGGGATAGCTATTTGCACATGGAAAAATTAAGTTTGCCATCTTGCCCTCATGAAATTATGTTAACTTTGTATATACCATCCAAGAAAATTAGATAGTATCCTAAGAATTTTCACCAGTTCAGTACCTTAAAGGATACTTTACAATTTATTATTCCAGGTGGGATATATGTCTTTACTCAAATCTTAGAGTTGAAAAAAAGCATAAACTATAGTGTCTCAGGATTATAATTTGAAACATTCAAGCCTCTCATCAAGAAAGCCGTAATTACTGTGAGTAGCATTATCTCTACCACTTCATTATACTGCCAACACGGTATCACTGTCTTAGAAGAGATTATTAAACATTGACACCAGTAATATGTGCCTAACACTTTATAGGTATTACTTTAATTCTCAGAACACTTTTATGAGGTGGGCACCATTTTATTCCCATTTTTACTGGGAAGGAAATGTTTTTAGAGAAATTGTACTACTTGCTCAGGGTAACAAGGCTGATATGGTCATGGTTTAAATCCAGATCTGGTTTGTTTAAGCCCTGGGGCAGAGCTACATTCTGAGTATTTTAGCATCTATGTCAATATATTTCAAATTCTGTTCAGTGAAAGCCCCAGGTGTTTCAGGAGCTACCTCTGGGGCCAACACAGAGGGATGAATGGTTTAAGGGAACCATGGAGTAAAAGTCCTTCTTAAATGCAAACCAAGCAGCTCTGCTTAAATGTATTTTACAAGTGTAAGTCCAGATTATAATGTACCTTGAAGAAGTAGTTCTATGGCTAACAGAAAGAAAAAAAAACTTTGAGAACTACTGATCCAGATTTTCAAAACTTGCCTTTTTTTCCATGATACACTTGAATTATTAAAGAGCTGTGAGTACCAGAACCATATGGGGTTCATCAAGAACTAAAGAGGAAGGAAAAACACCATTCCACCTCCACATTAATAGAAAATGAACCTTACAGGCAGCTGATCAATAATTAAAAATGAAAACAAGTGCTCTCTAACTTACTTGCAGGCTACAGCCCAATTCTGAAATAATACATGCACACACATACACACACATAAATATATGGGTCACTGAAGTATTTCATTTTTATTTTATATTATCAATTCCAAAAATTTGTAAATTTAAAAAACATGAATTTGATTTTATATTTTGGATGAACTCCACCAAATTTTCACCAATGGCAAAGAGCTTTACTACTGGCTAAATCATGTTTATTGACTATGTATCAATTTCCATCTTTGACCATGTCTCTCTTTGACCCCTCTTGCTCTCAGGGAATGTCAGGGAAGAGTAAAGAAGAAGGGATATTGACTCTTATTTTATTACTCCCTGGGGAAAAAATGTTACACCATCACCTAGAGCCCTCTAATCAACTATGTTAGTCTATTTATTTTAAATACCTGGAAATGCAGTATTTGACATCAGAGGCTGAGATTTAAATACCAATTTTGTCACTGCACTTGACTATGTCACTTAACCCCTTTGAGTTCCCTGAAATTAGGGTTAATAATTTCTATGGGGCAACAAAAAGGATGTTAGTTGAAAGTACTTTTGTATATCAAGCAAATATCATTTATCCTTGTGATCACAGATGAGAAATTAGAAACTAGTTATTTCAAAGTTAACATCATAAAATCAAAATATCCTAAATTTAACACTTAAAATATTCCATGATTTTATGTCTAGGTGCTAGAGAACTGATTTCATTACGTTGTGATGATTATAATTAAGAAGAAATTTTGTCCATAGTGATGATTATAGTAACATGACTTGTAATCAATGTTATAAAAAGTAAAAGTATCATTCATAAATACTTTTTATGGATCAATACTGGGGTTGTCTTAGGTTAAGAAAGAAGAGTCAATACATTCTTCATCTTTTATCTTCAACTCTAAAATATTTTTAACAATGATAGGTTGAGGAAATGTTTGCTCTAAAATATTTGTAATATGGGGGCACTTGGGCCGTTCAGTTGGCTCAGCATCTGACTCGACTTTGGCTCCAGTCATGATCTCATGGTCATGAGATCAAGCCCTGCATTAGGCTCTGCACTGAGCATGAAGCCTGATTAAGATTCTCTCCCTCTCTCTCTCTGCCCCTCTCCTCTGCTTGCACGTGCATTCTCTCTGTCTCAAAAAAATTTTTTAAGAAGTAAAATACTTGTAATATAAGTGATATTTATCTCAAAATGTTTCTACTCAAACTCTATTGTATTAAATTACATTCTACCAGCCTAGAGCAATCTTCTTATCTAATCATGTATTGTTAAACTCTACTGGGTTATAACACTAAAAAGGAAAGTGCATAAAGCTTGCAGGGAAAATAAAGACCACAAATTTGAATGTACATTTTCACAGTAACACTAGTCCACAGACTGATAGTATAACTCAAAGCAAATCTTGGTTTGCAGTTGGGAAAAGGAAAAAGCAATTTACTCACCATATATCGTGTAATAGTCCTTTACAGGCATATGTCATGACATTACAGGGTGAAGTGTACATCCATCTTCAGAAGCCCATTTGCCCAACCCACTTAGCTGTTTTCTTTGTTGAAGTGAAGAACATGGATTTATGTTAAGAGGATATACTCTCATCTGTTTTTCTTTGTGGCCTAAGTCTGAAATGCTGCTTATGGAAATTGGAATGGAGTTTCTGGCAATAAAAGTTACAGCTAATATTTTATTGAGTACATACTATATGCCCAGGCACTATGCTGAGTGCTTTATGTGGGTATCAATAATAGCAAACAAGGAGTAGTTATTAAGTGCAGGTCAGGGTTCTAAGCACTTTTTTATATATTAATTGTAAAATTCTACAACAACCTTATGAATTAAGTGCTATTATTAATCCCATTTTACAGATCAGGAAATACTTTTTCCCTGGTATCACAGCTAGCAGAACCAGGATGTGTACCCAAACTGCCTGATTCCAAAGCCTGAGAGCTTAATCTCAAAGGCTATGCTGCCATTCTATGGACCCCTCCTAAGTAGGGGTACATGGGGATAATAGAGGACATGAAACACAATGTTAGTGAGACCTAGAAAGGAACCATCAACAGTATCAAGTCTAAGCTCTTTTCTGAGTGAGACTGATATTTATTCAGAGTCCAAAGCCAGATTAGGCCAAAGCAGAAAGTATAGAGGGATTGCCATGAGTCCTTATCATATGCATGGCATGTATATGTTAAACTCTTGAGAAAAAAATTGTCTGATATTTCAAAGGCATTTCCTTGGTTTATTAAAAACCAAACTTGCATTTACAATTTCATCTATCAGGCAATATTTACCAAGTGTCATTGATACTTAAAATTATTTTTCAGAGTTTTAACCTTAACTAAGAAGGACAGTGAAAACAAACGTTTCATTGACCAGAAAAAAAATGTATATTATTAAATGTTTATATTCTGAGACATGTATATGCCTCAAAAATGCTTCTTCAAAATTGAAGCCAAAAGTAAAATTACTAAAATCCATTTACCATCCTAAGGTTGACACTTAATACTATAAAACCTTCCAGAATTCATGGTGAAACTAAAAGCATCAAACCTCTGTGGTTGGTAGAAGACCTAAGTGTTTACAGTACCTAAGTAGATAGGACAATTTGCTTGGTGGATATTGCAAACAGAGAATCAATAAGAGTGTGGTAGCCAATTCATTGTAAAATGGGGAAGAGAGGTCAAGTTTAAAGTTTGCAGCCTGGGAGATTTATAGGATACAGAATCAATGAACAGAATTAGGAAACTCATGGGAGCAAGCGTCTATCTGGGGAGAAATGAGTACAGTTTCAAGCTTGTTAAATTTGTAGTGTGGTAAACCAAACTGGCATATCAGATAGTAGGGAAAAAAGAGTAGAAAGGTATTATTTTCTTTTTTCTTCATTCTACTTAAAATTGTCTCTATACAATTGTGTTCTTCTAAAATATCTATCTTTAATAAAGTCCCAGATTTCTACTATCTGTGGTACGCCAAATGGGTTATTAGCCCTCTAAGAAATCCAGATTTTAGCTTATTTGGCAATGTCAAATACCTATTCCTCTTTATGTACTGCTATAGTGGTTTTTCACCCCACCTCCCATGGTACTTCTATATGAAAAGTAAAGCTTTCTCATAAATTATTTGTTTTTCAGACATTACTTCTTTCATAATCCTCCTTGAAGTACCCTACCTCCCTTAATATTATCTCAAAGCCTATTTTTTTTTTAAATTTAGTGAGCTCTAATATGTTTTTGAGCCAAATTCTAAATGTTGCCATATTGCAATCACTTGAGTCCAATTAAAAAGAATAAAGATGTAATAGACAGTTAAAATGCTGGTTTTCTCCAGAGGCTATATATTTGAATAGGTAATAAAGCTATAAATCTTTACCCTCTATCACGTGGTCTTCAAAGTGGAGTGTATATGGCACTTTTTTGAGATATAACGATAAACATGTATGTTTGCATAAAATATTCTAAAATATGCCTATTTAGTATACATACATGATACTTTAGTTCAGTATTTCATATTTGTAATTTTAATATGTATTTAAAATAAATATGTACCTGTTAGATTTGCCTGAATGTTTTATACTGATAGGGTATACAATAAAAAATATTACATCACCACTCTAGAGGATATTAGGATATCAGTATGCTATTCTCTTATAAAGGAATACACCAAATTTACTTATACAGTTAACACTTGAACAACACAGGTTTGAACTGTGCCAGTCAACTTATACGTGGATGTTTTACAGTACAGTACTATAAATGTATTTTCTTTTCCTTACAATTTTCTTAACAATATTTTCTTTTCTCTGGATTACTCTATTGTAAGAATATAGTATATAACGCATATAGCATGCAAAATATGTGTAATCCATTGTTTATGTTATCAGTAAGGTTGTTGTTCAACAGTAGGTTATTAGTATTTAAGTTTGGGGGGAGTCAAAAGTTATATGCGGGTTTTCAACCACATGAGGTGTTGGCACCCCTAAACCCCACATTGTTCAAGGGTCAACTATACACCCAAGAGTTTATCCACTATTTAACAGTGAAAGAGAGAAAACATTAGCATTTATTCATCTACCCATCCATCTACTGATACAAGAAACATTTCTTAAAAATCTGTCTTCTTACTGAGGGTAAACATCATATCCTTATTCGTAACTTTATCATTTGTAAGTCAAAAAAAATTCCTTGCACGTATTATGTGCCTAGTTAATTTTGTTGAATAAATGTAGGAACTGATCTCATTGGTATAGCTTCCCTAGCAAGAAATTGGAACAATAGATTTAAAGCCATGTAATCAGATGCTAGCTTAAATGCAAGACCTTTTGAAGTGTTAAAGCTAGTCAACAGTGGAATGAATAAGTGCCTTGGGTAGGAAGCTTCTCATCTTTTAAACTGTTCACACAGAGCCTGATGACCAGGTGCCAGAGATGTGACACAGTGCAAGTGGCTACCTGATTGGGTAAGGAGTAAATGAGGCAGCCTCTGAAGTATTTCCAAGTCCAATATATTGTGACACTGGATTTATATTTTTTAGAGACATTTTGAAAATGCTGGGAAAGACCTGGTTGAATACTATTAACAATGATATATTATTTGTACCCATTATTGATTACTTTTATACCTTCTAAAGCTCTGTAAATACAAGCAATTTTACTCCACATTAGGAGAATACTTGTATGGAGAGTCTCTCAGAGTAAAGAATCCAAAAGTCAAGAGGCTGGCAAAAGTATGAGCAGTAGTGAGTAGGCAGCACAAGAGCAAAAATAAATAAATAAATAAATAAATAAATAAATAAATAAAAAACTCAGGCTGAAATAATCTACAGAAGTAATGATCAAAATATGTATAAGTGAGATCTTTCTGCATACAGAGTTTTTTTTTTTCCTTTACTTTATAGGTATTTCTTCCTGAGGTCAATTTTCCAGTTAAGCAAACGCAAAATATACACTTAGGAAGCACTAATATAACAAACAGAAAATAGGAACTCAGATCAGGAGACAAATCTCTACAATACTGCCCTCATTAGCCCTACCCAACACTGTTCCTTTATTCCAAAGACTTTATCTCCAAAGCGTCATTATTAAGTTTATACTCTACCTCTTTGTTCTTTCACTACATAACTGGTAATTATTCCAATGTTGGTTCATGCTTGCAGGTTTCTTTTCTCCCTCAGGTGGATTATAGGCTATTTAAAGAAAGACTTTGTCTTCTAATTAACTTCCCCCAAAATCAATGGAATGTTAAAAATGGTTAACATTTTCTCCACTTGAAATTCCATCTCCCTTCTCCCAAATTGTCTGAACCCTTTCATTACTACAGAGCCAGCTATTGTGTGGAGTCTTTCATAGGTTGTATAGTCCTTAGTAACAACTTCTTTTCTGCACTCTTCTAGTGTTTATTGTGCCTACCACTAATGGGAGCAAAACACATGCCACCATGCTCTTAGCGACACTTCTTCAGTTTGAGCCAAAAAGACGATCCTTCTCCTGGAGAGAGAGCGTGATAACACTTTGAACCCCTGATAAGTTTATTTGTCTTACGCAGTACATAAGTAACTTTGAGGAACCAAAATGTATTGCCCATGATCTAGTGTGAGGGCCAAAAGGTTTTAGTCAGAAAATGATATCCTGACCACTCTGTCTAATCATATCAAATTGGAGTAAAGCTGCATTAGCTATATTTTAGTCTTACCATAATGACAGAACTAATCAGGTAGGCCTTCGGCCAGGAAGACAAAAGGCCTCAGTAAAATCTTACACAAAATCAAAGCTAGAGGTTATTGAGAGCTCTCCAAGGTACCGAAGGAATATAACCACTTGGCATACCCACTCAATGGCAAGAATTCTGTTTCTCAGTGTTCTTCAAGAGATACTTATTTACTTATTTCTATACTTTTTTATTTACTTGTTTACTTATGACTTCCACAATTATCATTTCAGACACCTACTTTAATTTGAATCCTACCGTACCTAACTAACTGCATCTATTATTCTGACCTAATTATGATATGTCCTTGAAACTAGCCTAGCTAGCTACACTGTTGACCAGCAACAAAATTTCTGGGCCAAATTTAAAATAGGAATTTTTTTAAAAGTTGAATTTCTCCAACATTAATGAAAACTCTTGAAAGAGATATTGTGCCACTGTGTATCAATAAATGCTTATTGATAATGACCAATTTTTCTTTGACTTCTATGTACACAGTTTAGTGCAGGCCTTGTCATGAGTGACCACTCAGGGAAGTCTTGTTGGCTGACTGACCTAAACTGAAGAATACAAACCTGGAGCTTGAGTGATGCCTGCAAATGAACCAGAGAAGTGCACTTAGATCCTATATCTCTCTGTGTGTATTGTCTATTTAACTAGCCCTCCAAACCAGATCTGGACAGACTTCCAGCTTAGATTTAGGTTAGTGCTATACAGTAGAATAAAATTTTAAAAAAAAGAGTATGGCTATATGTGTAAATATCTAATTGTCTGTGTTTCTGGATACAAAAGAACTCCCATAGAAAACTGGTTTGCAAAGGACTGAACAAAGGTTGTGATATATTAAACATAATTTTCTAAAAAGTATTTGCTGCACCATCCCATAAATTTATGAGACATTTAAATAACTCTAGGTGAACTATAAACTTATTCTAAAATTTTCTTTTTAAATAAATTGCTTCAGTTCCTTAATTAATTATTTCTAGGCTAAGAAAAGCACTAATACATTAACTTGTTATTGCAACAATATCAAAATAAAATATTCAGCAGACTACTAGCCCCAGGCAATGCCACTGAAAGCTTGCATCAGTATAACCAGGTCATCAAAACTATATGTCATTGTATCAGAATGCATTTGAATATAAAAATAGTCAGAACTCTTACCATTAATTTAAGAATTACTCCAAAAAACAGCAAAAAGATTTTTAAATGGTGTTTTAATTTATAGATATTTTCATTGTTATAAAATATGAAATTATCTAATTGTTACATCCTATAACATTTTATTCTTAGATCATAGTCCATGTCACAAAACCTTTTAATTATTACTATATAAATTTGTATTTTCCTTAGCATATAGTTATATATATATGTATATAATTTTCCACCAATTTAAAATTACGTTCCACTGACATTTTTATAAAACAGTATCATTTGAGTCTGATAATGCTACTTATTTCCAAATCCTACCCTTAAGCTGAATTATTTAGAAGACTCTCTAAGATGTTGATTGTTACTGTAAAACAGTTTCTAGGTGCTCAAATATTTTTGATAAGGGGTATTAGAATATTAACCTCATTTTGGAAATGTCTTCTGAGATTTCTGTGTCTGTACAAGCAAACTAAAGCACAAAACTGACATATTAAATCTTAAAACCTAATCAGTCAGAGTCTACTGTATTATAAAAGTCAAAACCACATACTCTTTAGGCAAAAATATTTGTCTTACTTTCACTAAAGCAGCTAAATATATCCTGTTACAAGAGTATCAGTAAAACAAGAAGCAACTTTCACCTTGAAGATTCTATGATTTGTGGAGAGCTATATAAAAAATAGCCAGCTACCCAGATGCCAATCTGAAGTGGTTTTAAAATACAACTGGAATACATCGGTTAACTCTGATTTCCACATGCAACTTGATATATAACTGGTGAAATATAAATGGCTCTTAGAAAGCACTCTTGGATAGAAATTTTCTTAAATCGCACTAATAGTGGGTTATCTCCATTAAGCATTTCTGAACTTCACAAGCAGTAAGAGGGAATAATCAGTATTTGCTCTCCTCTGAGCTTCTAAACTCAAGAAATGGATAGTATAGACAGAACTTTACCAGGAAAAAATGACTTCTTTTATAATTTCCTAAAGAGTTCTCTGGTTCTTAAAGTCATAAGTGAAACTTTAAATTAAACAAGAAAATCTACAGAAATACTGGAGACATTTTGCTATTTCCACAATACTGACTATGCGTGAAGAGATTAATTGAATTAGCAAGACCATATGATCCCATATGCAATTTTTGGCCACAGAAAATCAGTTGTCTATTACCAACACTGAATATATGTAGAATAAATTCAAATACTATTAGTTTACAGAAATGCTAAATTACTATCCTGATTATGGTAATCACATATTACATGTTGACCTTTTTTTAGGTAGTTTTTATTCTTAGACACATCAATATTGAACAAATTGTAGGCTAAGTCTAGTGAATATGATCCTTTTTTCTAGACTTATTTTAATACTTCATTAATTGATATGTAAATTGATAAATTAATTCAGTATATAAAGCCTTTTATATGGGCAGCACAATGAAAGATGTTGATTTTCCAAAGACGATACATTTCCTGCTCTCAAATCTTTGCTCTCATATTCAACAGTCTGAGAGAAGATGCCAAGTCTCTAAACCCCCAAATAGCAAAGCAGTGTTTGTATAGGTACAATCTAAATTCCTGAGAACCACCCTCCAGCCTTCTTACTTGAAGCCAATGCTCCGTACTCTAGCTAGTCCTGTTCCCCATCCCATCCTCACCCCATTTGCATTTTTTTTTCTTGCCAGAACACCCAACAGAGTTTACACTCCTCTCCTTCAATAACTGTCCTATGTATTTTGCCCCTTGGAATATCTCAACACCTCCTTCTGCTCAAGCTTGGCTTGGCATTGAAAGCAAGCTGCATTACTGTGCTCCTTAGCCATTTATTTCTGACCCAAAAGCAATCACCGAAGTCCTTTTGGTTGTGTTTTACCACTAGAAAATTAGAAGAAATATGAAAATATGAAATATGGGAAGTTTAGAGAATATACAAAATTATTATTTCATTACTTCTTATGATACTCTGTGTTTCCAATTTCTCGTGTATGGCATCTCTTGGCTAAAACATTTCATCATGTTTCTTTTTAGATGCTCTTTGCCTTTTTCCTCTCAGTGACTGGATTATACTTCACAATTGTGCCTAAAAAATTATTTGTGCAATTGAATCTCTAATATCTGTACTTTTCCCTCCTCTAAAGGAAGTTACATTGGAGAGGCATTACAGTGTGAATGTACTGAACACTACTGAACTGTATACTTAGAAATACTTAACATGGTAAATTTTATGTTATGCATATCTTACTACAATCAAATGAAAAAAAAAACTGTATCACTATAGAGCAATGAGTGAGATGAAGACAATTCTCTTAGATTTGAAAATCCAAAACCCTGAGCATCATCTTAGGAGGAGCAGGGTCTTCCATATGTGTTATACTTAAACACTAGGACCTACTGGCATTTCTGAATGAAGAGCACCCTCTCCACTGGCTATCATTTGCCTTTGCTTTGACCTATTTCAAGTATTTCATTATTAATTAAACAGTTAGGTAAACAAACATTTATTGACTGTCAACTGTAAGTCAAGCATTGTGCTGGGGAAGTTACAGAGAGTGTGCAATTCAATTTTGGCAAAGTAATAATAGATTTTTGGAAATTGGCAGCTGAACATAACCAATCATAACATAGTTTAGTAGTTGAAGAACATGGACTTGGGCTTGACCACCAAAGTTTCAATTCTGGTTCTGTCACTTGCTAGCTGTGATCCTTTTGCTTTTTTTTTTTTTTGCCTCACTTTCCTCATCCTTAAAGTAGGGATACCAACAGTACTTTATTCATAAAGTTGCTTTGAGGATTAATTGATTTAATATTTATGAAGATGTTAGAGCATTACATGGCATATAGTATCGGCTAAACATGTACTGAGCACCTAGCTAAATGGAAAAGACTCTGCTAGAAGTTATGGACATTTGCTTGAATCGTGTCCTAGAACCTACTATTTAACATGGCTTGTTTGGCTATTTCAAGAAAACATTCAAGTCCTTGAAAATATCCCCTCCATCTGTGATGACTGAGAACAGATTGTTTAATGAAGAGGAAATATGATGACTGAGAAGTTTCCTTGTACCGGACTCACAGTGTGGTAACTTCTCCTACCCTAGCAGCTTCAAACTGTGCAGAAGGAAGTGAGGAGCATGCTTGTTGTCATGGTACACACACTACAATTGTTTCCAGAGAGAAATGCACCATTAAAATCAAGTGTTATTCTTAGGTTTTAAAAAAGGAAAAAAAAGCTCAAAAAAAATCCAAAGTTAAAAAAGTATCTGATCTATCAAACTGGAGTCATGGATAGAATTATAATGATGCTCTCTGAGCAGGAACCTGAGCTGCATTACAAATGTGAAATCTTTTATGAGGACCAGATGGAAACATTAAATGTCTAAAGAATTTGAGAACATGTTAAAAATGAAAATCCCAATCCAAACACAATAACTATGTCTGCTGTGTGCTACTGCAAAACCAGAAAATATTTAGGACATAAACTCCTTAAAAGATTGTCTTTCATTGAAAGCTAAACAACACTTAAGAGATCCCAAATGATGAAAACTGTGATAAAAAATCTTGCATGGAAGTTCAAAACACAGGACTTGGACCAGAGCAAACAGTGATGATAGAACCGCTGATATTTGTCATTATTACAATATGAAAAAGAAAACAATTATAAATTCTAGATCTCAATCAACAATGAGTTCCTTAACTGAGTCCCTAGAAGGAAGAGGTTGTAATTACTATAACCTAGAAAACTATATATAAATTCTGTGTTTATATAAAAAACCAAGAGTTGGGTTGTCTTTCACTAATTTCTGTTGTATATCTTTTCACATTTTAGAAATATCCTAATTGTTTGACAAATGGTATGTGTGCAGATTTCCTCATACACTGTAATTTCAGATGCAGTATCATTATATCACCTCCTGACTGTATATATCACAATGGTAAACAGGGACACAAATAAGTTTGTCTCATGTGCAATAAAAATACAGATGCCTTAGAGAAAAAAATTAAGAAATTCAGTTCAATAGCCACTTATCAGTTACCATGCAATGTGAGTAAGATTAAACTTACTGTGGTGATTATTTCACAGTATATACACATATAAAATCATTATGTTGTACACCTTAAACTTATACAATGTTACGTGTCAATTACATAACAATAAAACTGTAAATAAAATCATTTCCCAAAAAAATAAAAGAAATAGCACTTGGCTTCAAAGAGATTAGTCTAATATAATGACTCCAAATATTGTTCCTTCCACATAATGCCCTATCAGTGACATTAATAATTGCGATACTCTCTCCTGAAAATACTCATGTTGCTGTTGCTAATTGCCTGGTTATAGCAAAGGGGAAATATAGTCATGGTTTATACTCTTGTAAAATTCCCACTGCACTTACTCTATGAACATCATTCCCACTCCCATTCATGATATATTTGTGACATAGTAAGAACCACTGTTGTAGTGTGAGTCAAATAAACTTACTTCCAATTAAAAAATAAATTTTCACTTATTACTATCCTATAATGATGAAGATTGATCCAGCTTTCTGCTCTTAGAAATATAGCTAAAGCACTCACCAGTTTATACATATAATTTTATATATGTATATGTATATAATCTTTCATGGAATGGTGAGGCTGATTATAGCATTACATGATGTCAAAGTCTTGGAGGAAGAAAACAGAAGAAAGTCAGAGGTGGAAATTTAGGAAGTCATTGAGATATGATGGAGGGTTAAGGTACATTATAGAGGGTTAACATGAAGATGTAAAATGAAATATTAAATGTGAAAGGAAAGAAAAATAATATCTACTTAATGCCTATTATGTATCATATTATCTGACAACCTTCAGAAAAATAAAATAAAATTGATGGCATAGTGGGTATAATGGGAAGAACAGACTTGATTTAGTTCTTTCCCTAAGATCACACAACTAGTTAACAATGCAATCAGATTTTATATTAATCTATTGTTAAATTTTAAAAATATTTGGGGGGATTTTGTCATGTTTATGTTTTTATTTGAGAGAGAGAGAGAGAGAGAGAGAGAGAGAGAGGAAGAGGGGGCAGAGGGAGAAAGAGACAGAATCCCAAGCAGGGTCCATGTTCTCAGCGCGGAGCCTGACATAGGACTCGAACCCACAACCCCAGGATGATGACCTGAGCCGAAATCAAGAGTCCAACGCTCAACTGACTGAGCTACTAGGGGCTCCAAATTTTAATAGTATTTTTACAATTTACTTTTGCAGATAAAATTGCTTCTTTGGTGGGAGATACTGACTTTTACTATTTTATCTATCACCTCATATTTTAAATTATCTGTCCACATTTCTCACATTCAACTTGGAGGCTCAATGCTTAAAACTGAAATACTCAGAGTCTGCTCCATTCGTTCATTCATTCATTCATTTGTTCATTCAACAAATACATATTAATTGTTTATCATGTGCTCATTTGGTTTATAGGTTTAGGAGATTTAGCAAGATAGATGGATAGATAGATAGATAGATAGATACGACATGGGCATGAACATAGATATGGATGTGTACATCAGGTGTGGATAAGAACCACACAGATATCAAAGCAGAAGAAAGCCAAAATATGGAGTGTTATTTTATATAAATGGTCAGTGAAGTCCTCTCCAATTAGATGAATTTAAGCAATGACCTGAAAGAAGGAAGAAAGTGGGCCATACAGATCTCTTGGGGGAAATTCTTTTTTGATAATATAAAAAGGCACAGACCTTGATGGGGATATTGCTTATATTTTTGTTTGAGGCCCAGAAAATAGACAAGTGTGGCTGGAATGGTGTGAGGGGAAGGAACAGAGTTTGAGAAGCAATAGTTTGAAAACAATAGGGCCTTACAGATACGGTACAAACAAGTCAACCCATACTCTGGAGGACTCTGAATAGATACATGGCACAAATGATCACTTGTTATAAAGAATCACAATGGCAACTGTGTGGGGAATACACTGCAAAGATGGAAGGGTGAAAATCAGGTAAGAGGTTAATTTAACAACCCAATGAGATCATCAGAACAGTGGCAGTGGTGGTAAAGAGAAGGGGTCAGATTCTGGATACATTGCGAAAGCAGAGCTGATAGAATTTGCTGAAGCAGTGGAATATGAAATGACCAAGAAAAGCAGCAGTCATGGAAGACTTCAAGGTTTCTGACCTGAGCAGTTAGACTAATGGAATTGAATTTTACCAAGATAGAGAATAAATTACAACAAAGTGAGAAGGGGGTGATGAAAATCATGTCAGTTTTAGATGTGCCAAGATATAGCAGTCAAGATGGCTGTTGGATAGGTATATAGATCTGGACTTCAGAGAAGTCTGGCTAGAGATATAAATTTGGGAATCAACAGAATAGAGATATTATGAATAGAGCTATGGCATGTTCATAGACAGGTAGATATAATCTAATAGGATGGAAAATTGGTGACAGAGCAGGGGCAGGTGCAAGAACAAAGCCATTGATGGTAAGGGAGATACAGTGCACAGTGGAGGGGTTGGCTTCAACCAAGTACACAGAGAATGGATCCATAGAAACAGGAAGAAGGCAGGAAACATGGGCACATAACAGATGGGAGCTAAATGTGGTAAATAAATGAAAGGTTTGCAAATACAACTACATGCCTGGGACATTCAGCTCATCATCTATGTCTCATGACTTGTGGGGGGGATTAGAAATGCCCTTTCGTCCCCCAAAATACTTCCCTTTACTTCTGCTCTCTAATGTGTAAAATTCTCCAAGCAGAAATTAATTCTTCTGGTTTAATGTTTATTTCCATAACATGAAATAACACAAAAACCCCGTGAGTCAATCATGCTTAAATGAGAATGGATGTGTCAAGTCCCCACTGTAAGAAAGCTTTTAATGAGGAGACATGAGGGTATGAGAACTCTGAGTGTTTTCCCATAGGTGTTTGCAGTTGGAAGTTGAGAAGGAGGTGGAATGGAGGAATGCCACTGAATCTATGGAACTTGTCCATATAAACACTGTGTAACTCCAAATCAGAACAAAAGGGGTACTTGGCTCACTCCTTTATAGCCAGGTTACCTAGCAGTGGTCAGTTGATCTCTGAGTCTGTTTTCTCATCGGTAAATGGAGATAAGGATTAGATGATATAATATGTATGTTGTATAATTTTTTATGTAAAAATTTTTTTTTAAATCCTGCTACCTTATTTCCTTCTCTCTTGGAGCATATTTCCTGCTTGTTCACACTAGCAGACTACTTGCTGGTATACCACTTCCCAAGTATAGCTCACTACTGATTAATGGCTGAAAAAAAAATAAGTCATCATAACAGGGGAAAATTCAAGGCTCACAGACATTTGGAAAGAAGACAGCACCATTGCTCTGTCAACCTTTAGTTTCAAAATCAGATTGGTAACACTTGGTAGCAGTGAGAGAGCATTATATTTTATTCTTATATCCTTTCAACATTTATATCTATCAAATAAAGTTATTGTACATGCCAATTGATTATGTACTCTCCTTGGTTAGATTAAAGCTCCTTAATGGTAAAGTGTTATCATGTTTACTTTATCCAACAATAAACATTTGTTGATAAGAATGGACACAAAAATGAAATGCAAGGCACACATCAGAATTAATTCAGTAAGTGATGTCTATTTGGTTTTTAGCCATTGAAAAAGCACTGACCTATATAAATACAACAATGCTTTAAGAAACCCTAAATACAAACATCTAAATTATCAGAGTACCAAGTACTTGGCAAAAACATTTTTAGGGTTCACCTAAAATACACAATTCATTAATGCATCTTAAAGCTGAGTCACATTTTAAAAAAATCTTTTATGCATAGAACTTCTTAGAAGCTTTTTTTTTTTTCTTCTGGGTGTCTCTGCCAAGTTACTTTGCAGAAAACCAAAGCACTCTATAGCCACTTGTATTCAATATTGATACTGGAATGCATAAGTTAACGATGGTAAAGCAGGTAATTATTAATTCCATTTGACAAAAAAGCTACCAGCAGCAAATATACAGTGTATGTGCTCATAGGTCATCTGGAATACAGCTGGCATTAAAACTCAAATCTTCTGAATCCCAAGCAAGTACTGTGTTGATAAAGATAGCTCTTTCATAATATTAGGCTCTGCAAACCCTTATTCAGATGAAGCAGTTGCTTAATTTAGTCTACAATTGCCAGATAGGGTCCTAAAAATCTTATTTTATCAATTTAGACACAACCAGAACCTTGGCATGATTCTTGTGAAGCCCCAAATTATTTTACTTTATTTTGCATTATCACAAAGCTTTGAGTTTATTTGGATAGCTGATTTTTCAACTACATACGAATTCGCTTGAATAGAAACACGTGTCTTAAAGATATAACCTTTTACTGCCTTTCAATTGCTAGGAGACAGAACCAACCCGATCAATGATCATGTGAGAAGGAAGTCTGTGTCAAAGGGAAAACAGTAACCTTTATTTCTGTTTTCAGCCCTAAATATTCTTAGAAATGACCAAGATATAATGAGCAATTTGATTTAAATGCTGCATAGTCATCTGGATAAAGACTAAATACAACTTTCACTGAATATTGGTTATAAGAGCTTCCTACTATCTTTCTGCAGGAAGCATGAAGGTGATGTAACGACCCATGGGGGCAGATAAGATCCAAAGTTACCATTTAGTCCGGCCCCTGTCTCCATTACAGTCTTTCACATAAGTGGTCCCACTGAGCAGAAACTCCTCTCCTTTTCATGAAATAAAATGTCTGTGGAACAATGTTTGTGGTATTTAATAATGTTTCCTAACAGTATGCTCTTTACATACAACCCAAATGCAACTGCAGCATGTGAGCCACTCACTTTATTTTGTACCCCTTAGAAATAGTTTATCATTACTTTCTGTCCTATAATCTTATCTTTGATCTTCTTCCAGCAAATAGGTTCCAGTTTGTTGCATTTTTCAACAATTCTAGTTAATTTTATAAATATCATACATGAATAGGGAAAGAATTGTTTTATTTCTACTTTACTGATGAGGAATTTGAGGTTCCAAAGGTTAGATGGCTACCTCTGCCCCACTCACAAAACAAAACAAAACAAAACAAAAAAAACAGTTTGTAAGTGGTGGCGCCAGGATGCATGTCTAGATTCTTTGACTCTAGATCCTAAACTCTTTTCCCAGTGCTTCTCATGAATAAACTTTCTTATATAAACAAATAACTAGGAGGTTAGATTCTACTGACTGGGGAAAACAACTTCACTGACATTCTGGTCCTTTGAAAAGAACATGTTTTCTATTTAGTAGAAATATATTTAAATTAACTTAGAGAAATAGTATTTCACTGGCAGCCAGTTTCACTAATGGAGACAAGCATGGAATTCAAGAAGGTAACTGAAATCTTAAAGAATACAGATCATTTTATGGACAAAACCCTTTGCAGTTGTCTTTGTGAAGAATGAAAGCAATTAGACCCCATAACACATGGTGATTTCTTTTTCATTTTAAATTTTACCTTACTATGGAAGGAATAGTTAATATGAGCTTTAAGATAAGGAACAATCCTAGGAAATGAAGTATCCCATGAAACTAAATGGTGTGAAAAGAATGAATATGCACAGCAGTTGCTTAATAAAAACTTGTTTAATTAAACCATGTCATATAAAATATGTAAGTAATTTACATTATTATCTATAGGGTATAAGTTTTTATATGGAATCTTAAGCTATGGATGCATTAGTGAATTGATGTCTGCTGATTACCTGTCATTGGCTAGGGGTTGTGCTAAGCACTGTGCACACATTAATTTAATCTTCATAGGGGCCTCATGAGATGCAAGTAGCATTTTTCTAATTTTGCAGATGCAGAAAGAGGAACCAAGCTAAGTTCAATGGTTTGTCCAAAACCTAGCGTCTGGTAGAAGTTGGGAGTTGGGATTCAAATGCTGTGCTCTGCACCAGACCACCCAGCTTCCTATAGTCCCTGTGTTGTTTTGGTAAACATTAGCATGTTAGAGACACAACTCTAACTCCTGAGCGAGTGCAGATCTGGCAGAGCAAGCTGATAGGTGAAGAGAAAGGCCATAGTTATCCCCATGAAATTAAAATTTGCATCTGGATTTCAAGGGTAAAATCTCCGGAGGAAGTCATGAGCAGCTGAGATACCAACAAGAGAGATTGGATCCCTCATCTTTTTTTTTTGTTTGTTTGTTTTTTTGTCAACCTCTCATTGGGAAACAAATAGTCCTGATGGTGAGAGAGAGGTTTCCTGTATAAACTGCAGAGGTAATTGCGGCCCAAATAAGCCACAGAAGCACTCTCAGGCCTTCCATACCATAAGAAACAGACTGAGCTTATTAATTTGTACAGGAATAGAAAGGGTAGCAGGGAGACATTTTGAGATAAGTGAGTTTTTGATGACACTGGAATTTTTCCAAGACATTTGTTCACTGAATCCTATATTGGCTTTTTATATGTGGGATCTTGAAATAAACAAAGCATCTTCTTATGCTTGTTTTTTGTTTTGTTTTGTTTTGCCTTTGCTTTTGAGCTAATTGGTGCAAGTAGATGGCATTACTTCAATATGGTTCTCTTCCTCTCTCCTTCACACAGTGGACGGTAACAAATAGCTTTTCAAAATATACTGGTGATAGCAGCCAAACAAGGCCATAAAGTTTCTTAGAGGGTGTAAGCTGTTCACACTGGGTCTTCTGATATGCATATCGGTATAATTACGCACGGTTCACTAGAATGTGATTATCACATGATAATAAATAAATGATATTTTGTTTCTTCAGTATATGGAATGGTCACACTGTGGATATTGTAAAATTATTTCTTTATAAATTCACATTCATTTTGATTCTCAAATTGGCACAGTCCATACCCAGTGATGCTTTTCAAATAATGAAAAATAATTTCTGCCTTACCAACCAAGGCTGACAATAATGTGAATGTTTGTGTATGCTTAGAGATTTAAAAAGATATTTAATTAAACAGTAGTATCTATTATGTCATTTATAATGCATGAAATACTGTGTTAAGTATTTTAATACATTATCTTAGAAGATAAATAGCTAGTGGACCAGATAGATATGCTTTGTTTTTGTTTCTATTTTGTTTTGAGAGAGAGACAGAGACAGAGACAGAGAGACACAGAGAGAGCTTAAGCAGGAAAGGGGCAGAGAGAGAGGGGGAGAGAGAGACAGAGAGAGAGAGACAGAGAGAGAGAGACAGAGAGAGACAGAGAGAGAGAGAATCCCAAGCAGGCTCCTCACTGTCAGCACAGAGCCCAACACGGGGCTGAATCCCATGAAACGTGAGATCATTACCTAAGCCAAGATCAAGAGTTGGATGCTTAACCAACTGAGCCACCCAGGCACTCCCAGATAGATATCTTTTTAAATTAAATTAACATTCGAAAATATTTAAACATAAGGCTATTTTCTCCATTTTGCAAATGAAGGAACTGGTGTCCAAGACAATTAATGATCTAAAATTTCAATAGCCAGTCAAGAAAAAATACTGAAACCAACTGGCTTTCTCAACTCCAGACAATGTAATATAAAGTGAAGATTATTAGTAAAAAATAAAATTCAAGATAACATCAAGACTATACAATGACAGAACCTCTGGTGTAGTATATAATGACATTATATACCATTCTAATATTACAAGTTTTATAGTTTTAGAAAAAGAAATAACATCTTTTCTTAGGGAAAGAAGATTTAAATGTTATAGACATCCATTCTCTTAGAAACTGTTTTAAGCACCTACAACCAACAATTTATCATTAGGAAAAGTCATAACTATTACAGATGCCTCTAACCCTCCACCATAACTGTTTCAATAGTTTAGTTTTAAAAATGCGGACACAAATTTACTTACAACTTGTCAATATGCTACTACACTATTAAGAATTAAACTCAGGGGCACCTGGGTGGCTCAGTAGGTTGAGCGTCTGACTTCGGCTCAGGTTATGATCTCAACAGTTTGTGAGTTCAAGCCCCATGTCTGGCTCTGTGCTGACAGCTCAGGGCCTGGAGCCTGCTTTGGATTCTGTGTCTCCCTTTCTTCTCTGTTCCTCCCCTGCTCACACTCTGTCTCTCTCCCAAAAATAAATAAAGATTAAAAAAACTAAAAAGAATTAAACTCAAATTGTGATATGGGAACATGCTCATGGAATAGAAATATAATCCCAAACTTTAAAAATAAATATGAGTCTCTTTTTGATCCCCAAACTACTGTTCTCCATGTAAATGTGCTCTCTTCAAACTAAAGGAAACACACACATTGTGTTAGATATGAAGAAAGAAACAGAGACAGAGTAAATGTAGACAAACATTACTAGTTAGTAAGTCCAGGTAAAGGATGTTCATTGCGCTACTTTTTCAACTTTTTGAAATTTTAAATCTTCACTCTAACTGAACTCTCCTTGTCCCAAATACTTCCAACCTCTTCATTTGTCCTGCTGCCATTCCTGCACATTTTAGATGAATATAATTTTAATGTTATAAATTGTCTGCAGAGGGGCGACTGAATGGCTCAGTCAGCTGAGCATCCAACTTTGGCTCAGGTCATGATCTCGTGATTTGTGAGTTCAAGCCCCACATCAGGCTTTGTGCTGACAGCTCAGAACCTAGAGCCTGTGTCTCCCTCTCTCTCTGTCCCTCCCCCGTTTGCACTCTGTCTGTCTCTCCCTCAAAAATAAACATTAAAAAAATTTAGGGGTTCCTGGGTGTCTCAGTTGGTTGAGCATCTGACTCTTGATTTCAGCTCAGGTCATGAACTCATGATTCATAAGTTCAAGCCTCACATCGGGCTCTGCACTGACAATGCAGAGCCTGCTTGGGATTCTCTTCTCCCCTCTCTCTCTGCCTCTCTATCTCCCTCTCAAAAGTAAGTAAATAAACATTAAAAATTTTTTAATAAATAAATAATAAATTGCAGAATTCTACAACTTTATCAAGCACAGATACATAGAAACTTTTTCTCTCTCCACTCGTTTATCTCTTAAACTGGGGGTTTTCAAGTACTTGGATATTATGGAATCTATGTGAGACTCCTCCAAAGTTCTCTAAGCTTACAGTCATCCATATTGTTTTGTTCACCCAGGACTAAGAAAAAGATCATCAGTGCCCTATTTTTCAAGGAATACCCAAAATGGTGCCTAGAACACTGATGTTCCAGAATGTGCAGTTTGAAAACAGTTTTCTTGAAGCCTTACTACCCATCACCCTTTATTTCTAATTTGTGTAACTCCCAGTAAGCTTGAGCTGTGCAGGGTAAAGGTAAGGAAGAGGAGGACAAGTGGGTCTGTCAGGGGTGCACACCATGTTACAGATGTTCTGTTCCATGAAAGGTCTAGAGCCGCAGTCATTTTAATTTTTTTAATGTTTATTTATTTTTGAGAGAGAGAGAGATACAGAGCATGAGCGGGGGACAGGCAGAGAGAGAGGGAGACACAGAATCCAAAACAGGCTCCAGGCTCTGAGCTATCAGCACAAAGCCTGACATGGGGCTCGAACTCACAAGCCATGAGATCATGACCTGAGCTGAAGTCAGAAGCTCAACTGACTAAGCCACCCAGGCACCAAGGCAGTCATTCTTCTCCCTCACAGAAAAAATGCGTAAGTTCTAGCAAGAAGCAATCTGAGATGGTCAACAAATTACTTTCTTTTTTTAAGCTTAAAGTACACAATGAGATTGAAACATATCTGTGTCAGACAAATTACTAGGAGAGACAGAGGTCTCAACCTTGAAGCACAGAAACATTGAGACAGCACCAAGTGAAAATTTTCACTCCTGCTGATGTCTTTTCTAAAGTACAAGGGTTGTTAATTCACAATTTCCTCACTCTGCAAGTCATGGACTCTTACTTCCAAATTCCCTGTAGGGAAATCCTATAAAGAACTCAAATTGCCGTAGCTCTCGCTAGTGTCAATATTTTAAATGTTGCATCAGTGGAAAGACATAGATAATTAAACATTCTAAGATATAACATGCAAACATTTTAAAGACCAAATAACAAGTAGATTCCTCTGTGTGACACTTCTACCCAGTTAACAAGAGATATGTAGAGCTTTCCTGAGCTGGAGCACCAACTGTGCTAGTTGATGCATGAAGAATAACCAAATAAATAATTGTACAGTGCTGCGGACAAATATTGACTTTACAGTACTACAGGCTAGGTGGTATGATTTGTACAAAGTGGTTTAATTAAATAGGTTACCATGTAAAACACTTAGCCTCTAGTGAGATGTTGTAATTAAACCAGTATCTGCAATATCATAGAGGAAAGAAAGAAAGAAAGAAAGAAAGAAAGAAAGAAAGAAAGAAAGGGAAAGGAAAGGAAAGAAAAGAAAAGAAAAGAAAAGAAAAGAAAAGAAAAGAAAAGAAAAAAGAAAAGAGCCAGTTAAAGTAGCTGTACTGACAGAAAAGAAACACAACTATTTAGAGATGGATGGAGTAGGAATAAGGGTGCTTGTAGAATAAGTATGAACTAAGCTTCCTTTTCTCTTCCCTCATAGCAGGCCGGAAGGAAAGATCCTCTAAGACTAAAGAGCAAGAAACAGGAACCATAGTCATTCTTTCTTTTATTTTTCCAACAAATATTAAGTGCCGGCCTTTCTTGTAGGTGCCTGGGTTGTAGTAAACAAGACAAAATCCCTGCCCTCGTGTAATTTAGAAAGGTTGGCAGATAACAGAAGAAAAAAAAAACAATATAACAAACAAGCATGTCTTTTCAGTTGAGTATTTTCAGGTAATGATAACTACCAAGAAGAAAAATAAAGCAGAGTAAGGGACTAGAATGTAAAGGGTGCTGTTTTTTAGATAGAGGGGTCAGAGAAGCCTTCTTTAGCAAGTGATAAGAAGCCTGCATGGAAGTAAAAGAGTGGCTCAAGTCAACATCTAAGGTACTAGTCTTGCAGGCAAAAAGAACCTCAAGTGCAAAGGCCCAGGAGTGCAAACATGCGAGGTTTGTTGAAGAACAAACAGGAGACTAGCATGGTGGGAGAAAATAGGAGATGAGGTCACAGGTAGCCTGGAGCCAGATAAGGCAGGGCCTTGTAAACTATGGTAAGCATGTTGGATTCTTTTATGGTAAGCATGTTGGATTCTTTCCTGAGAATCATTTAAATGCCTCAATCATAATGTTACTGGTGTCTTCACAGTGATGTTAGAGAAGAAAGCATCTATAAACAACAGCCAAGGAGAAAAACTGGCAGACCACAAAGAGGGAAGAACGGGAAAAGAAAGTAAATGGGATTTCACAAAGGGGGATAAACTTTGGCAGTTGGGCAGCAGACATGCTTGCCAAACCACCTTCCAGCATGTGTCTTAGGGGCCATCATCATTACTTTACAAAGCCTGTTTACAGGAAGTATTTTAAAAATCCAATATATTGAAGACTGGCGGACACTAAAAGGCCAGGAAAACACCATTTATAGACTTGCATTACCGAGAAAATGCTTGCTCTGATTAAAGCAATAGACTCAGGCTATGAGGCATAGATTTCCACTGGCGTTCAGTTCAGTCTGTAAACTAAGATAATTTCTGTCAAAAAAAATCCTCCAGGACTGTACACAAAATACAACACAAAGCACCTCTAGCAAATGAGGAATGAGCACTAGGGTTTTCCCCAGAGGCACCCCAAGCACGTTTGCGGTGATTGTTTGATGCATTTGGGGACAGTGCACATCAGCTAATACTATGCATAGCATCATGGTATAGGTGATAAATATAAGGGGAGACCAAATTTACATATGTTAACCCCATGTTCCATAAACAGTAATTTGTTAAGCCATAAAGAATGTCATAAGCACAGTTTTCAATGTTATGGGATATATACAATAATTAGAAGTCATTAGTCTCAAATGTACATTCTCCTTTTTCCCTTTGCTTCTAATCTCCTCATCTGCCAAGCCATTCTCCACAATGCCTGCCAATCTTTTACCAAAGTAAAAAGCTATTTATGGCAATCCCCTCCTCACCACCTTGCAGTGGCTCCCCACTGATGCTGCAATAAAGCCCCAAGTCTTGTTCATGATACTGGAATCTCTAAAGTATGCCTCCAATCTACAGGCACAGTCTTACTTCTGATCTTTGCCATCTTGCATCTTATGCTTTGACTTCAGTGAACTTTGCTCACTTTCCCCCAGGCTCTGCGTCAAATCCCAGCTCAGCTCCTTATTTGCTGTGTAACCCTTGGAAAATTGCTTATCCTGTGCATCACTTCTTTTCCTATAAAATGGAAACAATAATACTGTATAATTCATAACTAATGGGCTCTTCATGGGACTAAATAAATAAATAAATATATAGAATAATGTCAGATACAGTGCAGGCGCTTAATAAATGTGAGCTTTTATTACTGTTAAGGGTTAATGGAATTTCCTTATTATTACTATTTCTCTGACCAACAGAATGGCCTTCCTGGCCACTCTTCTGCTGGAAAACCGCTACTCACTTTTCAAGACCCCATACAAATGTCATCTCTTCTCTAAACCTTTCCTAACACACTGATTCACTTTCTAGAGGTCTTTATTTCTTCTGTGCTCTCATGACAAATTGGGGCATTGTTGTTCAATAGCATTATTTACACACCACTGATTAATTAATAATGCGTAAGTTTGTTTTCCAGACAGTATACGAGTTCTTTGAAGGCAAGGGCTATCTTTCTCATTTTGTATCTCCTAAACCCAGAGTAGAGCCTGGAGCACAGTAGTCTCTCAACAAATGTTTTGTTCAATCAGTAAATATATAAAGACATAGATATTTCTCAAAATTTATCCAATATAGCTAGCAAATAGTTCAAGTAAATTGAAGAATAATATAAGACAAAGATATAGTAAGTTTAGCTAAGAAACTAGGCCTAAATTGCATAAATTGTGTCTACAATTTAGAGGAAGGTCAACCATATACTATACTCATTGTTCTATTTTTACTCTTCCCCAGTCATTTCAGCTTTGTCTTATCAGGTATAAGCTCCTTTAGACCATGAGCTATGTTTTTTAGTACATTTGCACAACTATTAGGCACAAAAGTATACATTTCATGAACCTTTGTTAAAATGAGGAAAGATTTCCCAGTTATAGGTGGAACTAAATGGGGGAAAGGGAGAAAAACACAAGTCTTTTTTTCTGATACTAACTCTAATGGAAAGAATATTGCTCCCTGGGCAGGCACATTCCACAGGCAAGCAAGGATAGATGGACAGAATGCAGTGCTCACCAATACACTTGTTCTTCAAGAAGAGAGTGTAGGGATAGGTGTGTGGTGAGCACAGGGTGTAGTGAAGGCCATCACCAGTAACCTTATTTAGAGGATCACTCTGCTGATGATGATGGAGGAGAACCAGTGACTGAGGTTAGAACATCAGCAAAGGAATGAAGGTTGAAGAAGCGGGATACTATGGCAAGTGCCAGTCAGGAAAAAGCACTGCAGGAGCCAAATAGAATAAGATTATGCCTCAGAAGCTGTCACTCTTTGTGGTTAGGGATAAATAATACGCTTACCGGGGCGCCCGGGTGGCTCAGTCACTTAAGCGTCTGACTTTGGCTCAGCTCAGGTCATGATCTCACAGCTTGTGACTTCCAGCCTCACATTGGGCTCTGTGCTGACAGCTCGGAGCCTGGAGCCTGCTTTGGATTCTGTCTCTCTCTCTCTCTCTCTCTCTCTCTCTCTCTCTCTCTGCCCCTCCCCACCCCCTCTCTCTCTCTCTCTCTCTCAAAAAAAAAACAACATTTTAAAAAATTAAAAAAAAAATAATATGCTGACCTAAGGACTCTGGCATTAATTTTCCAACTCCATACACATTTTGTTGACACTCTGCAATGTAAGATAGGTTTTTTATCCATATTTTCTCATATCATCTAACAGTGAGGATAGTATCTATTACTGGGTTTCAAAATTCTAAGGAGAATTTGGAAATTTGGGATGGTGATTCAGAGTTAAATTAATGGCTGATGGAGTAAAAATACATGGAATAAGCTAAAGCAATTCAGAACATTTTAAAAAAATATTTGCAACATGTAATCTTGAAAAGAACATGAATTTAGAGTATTCTTATACTCCAAATGAAACTTAAGTGAGATACTATATATGAACATTCTAGTAAAGAATTTAAAATATAGCAGGTGTTGGAATCCACATAGACTGAACCAAAAGTTTTTCTCACTCACAGCAGTACTCAATTCTATATGTTGAGAGTATAAAAAAAAAAAAAAGAAAAACTTGGGATTTTTGGATTCATGTGGTTCTTATAAGCCTTTTCTTAGTATTCACTGAGGACCAAAAACCAGATTACAAATATTATATGTTATATACAGATTGATCATCCAGAAGAATTTTCTAGTACCTGGACTATGAAACAGTGAGATTGTGTACTAAATGAGATTATAGAACTATCTCTCCAAAGTCATAAAAAATAGGCAGATTTCCAAATGTCAAAGATGGAGTAATTGTGGTCTGCCCAAGGGTAAAAGGAAGCAATGAGATAATCACTCAAATTCCTTTCAGATTTAGGATTGTTTAAATATTCTGATTAGTGACAACACACTGAATATCTACTTTTGTCTTCAGATATTTTAAAAATAATCCCAGAGTCAGTATTTCACAAGTGCTTCTTAAATCTTCTGCCATTAGCCCACACTTCAGAATTTGGGTTTTCAAAACCAGAACTACGTGTTCATCTGAGTGAAATATGAAATCTACAAATAACTAAAGATAAAAAAAATTGTTTAGTGAGTTTAGACATAAACTGTATCTTCTGCATTGTTTAGCTTCATCATGAAAATTACTTTAATTTCAATGCTGGAATCAAAACAATCCAGTCTTCTTAAAAGAAGCCTACTGTCTACTGTAAAGTAATAACATGTTTTTAGAGACTTCTAAGTGCATATCTTGGAATTTCTAACTTAAATGCATGGCTTGGAAAATACCAATTGTTGATCGTGAAAGGATAGTTACATTTCATCATGACAAAGGGGCAAAAATAAAGTACTTGTGCTCTAATTTACTCATGTTCCTATTATATATGATGCTAGAAAAACACATAATTTTTAATGAGTGAAAAAGTCATTCAAATACATAAGATATGTGTATATTTTATAAAAAGACATTTTCATGGAATGTTTCATGCAAATAAATTTGAAAAATATTAAACATACACTCAAATAAAGCAATAGAAATAAATGCATTTATGGACTTAATCAGGACCTGAAAACAAACTGATATAACTTTACTAAGAATGGTAAGAAGGGGAGTATGTGAGTTGAGGGAGAAAAAGGGTGAAAATGAATCACGGTCATAACTCAAGTCATTTTATAAGTTTGGTGACTAATGGATTCTTTAAACCTATATTATGGTACATTATAACCAATTCATGTGTTTTGTGGGGGTTTTCTTTTTTACAATCTGTAGAAATTTTTGCTTTACCTCAGCTAGAAGAAGATCACTCTAATAGCATAAGTTACCTTAGATATCATTGAATTATTCTTTTTGTAGCTCATTGCAAGAAAATTTGTATAATGCATGAGTGAAACTGGCTTTTTAATCACTTTAAAATTTGGATTCTTTTGAAAAGAAAAAAATCCAATATTTATAGCTCATGTTCCTAGCACATCAAAAATCTATTCTAAGTAAAAAGAAAGGTCACATTATTATATTCAGAAACTCTACAGTAAGGAAAATATTACCAAAGTCTTATGAAGATTTACCATTATCTGAAAATTAGCTTACTAAAATTAAATGTCCTTCTTCTCAAAATACTGGTTTAATATTAACACAAGTAGTAAAACATATAAGCCTATTGGTTAATTGTACATTTTCCATCTCTGTTCTTTTTATGAGAACTAATTATACCCACATCCCTTCTCCTATTCAGTTATACTACTTAGCAAACTATATGAAAATACATACACATTAGGAGTGGAGTAAACCACGAGAGAAAGGTGCTCTTCAGTATACACTTATATATAAATCTTCTCTTTATACAAATGCTACCATTGGTAGGTTTTTAAAAACTAATCACGTGCATTCTACGTATGAGACTATAATTAAGATTTAATTCATCAAAAAGATGACCAGGAAAATTCTTCAATAGAGCAATTATATGAACAACAGTCCATTCTCAGAAAACAAAAACAACCATACCATTTTAACTAGGTAAAGTATCTTTTGGCTAACCATGTGGTACCTATCAAAGGCAAGCTACATATTTCTAGGGGTAAGTTGAATTTGCCAATGCACTGTGCAGTAGATGAGACAAACATTTCAGATGAGTGGAAACCAGAATTTAAGTAAATATTAATGTGCAAACCCAGATATCCAGATATCCTCAGTTTATAATGTTGGTTGGCAACCTAATATGCAGTCACACAATCACTGTGTTAGAATTGCCTTTAAGAAGTACTAGCTCCCTTTATTGCTATGGTCCCTATTAAATAAAAACTATCCAGATACCCAATTTTGAAGGGTCTCTCAATCTGAAAGAAAATACGTCCTCCAGAGAAATCAGAAATGCCCCAGTTTTGGTGCTTAAAGTTTATTTAATTTTTATTGTGCTTTTTTAACATTTCATTATCATACTGGTTTAAGGAAGCTACCCCATTGTATGTAACACATACATTAAAGGTGGCAGACTCAGTGCAATTTTTACAGAAAGTTCTTGAATGTACTTACTTGGCATTCCTAAGTAAACTGGGGATTTATTTATTATTGCCTATAATTCTGAAGTTACTACTTTTTTTACAAGAGGCTCTTCAAGATAATAGCAATTTGAATCTAAATAAGACTAATTAACCATGTAATTTCAGAAGTGGGAATTTAGTTCTCCTTTTCTTTAAGCCAATAAATCAAAATCGCACTAGTTTCTACACAACATACATGGCAATGCAATAATTAAGTTTGACTTTATATTACACATTGCCGTAAGAAATAAATCAGAACTAAAATTCAACCATTTGTCTCGTACCAAAAATACGCAATTAAAACATATCAACAACAGCCACCAAACGCACCGAAAGAAGTCAGCTATCACCTCAACAGAGATTAAACAAAACACTGAATGTTAAAAACTCCTTCAGTATTTAATTTACCTAGAATCGGCTAGGTATACTTTGGTGAGCAGTAACTTTAAAGACTCCCTACAGTTAAAGGCTTATTTTATCTGGAAACAGCTTGGCAGCACAATGATAATTTAATATACAGTGCACTATGTATTCTTCAGCAGACCCGCTCTCCATTCGTTTCACACTTGTGGTATGCATTATGGTATGCAAAATTCAAATGTTCGTTTTCTACATTTCTGAATCACTGCCGCTACTGAAAAGCACCACAGACACCTCCAAGTCCCGTCTTACCATGTATGAGCCACAGTAAAACGCCGACGTTGCCGGATGCTTTTATTCACCAGCAACTTTCTGAAAAAGCATGGTGAGTTCCTTGGTGAACTGCGTGGAGAAATTTTAGGAGATGTAGGTCTGTTTCCCGGTAATCTTGGAAGCTCCAGTTCTAAGTGCATTTGCTCCTTGAAAGTCTTTATGCAAACCTCAGATTCGGAAGCAGTAAGTTCTTTTGAAGACTCTCTTGCTGTCATGTCTTATATGGAGTGCTGGCTTTCACCACCCAAAACAAAAACCTCAAACATAGCAGAGACACAGCTGCAGGTTAGGAGGCTGATGAGTCTGCAAACTGTTTTCCAGTTTAATTTCGGAAGCTGCGGCTCCAGTGTTTGAGCTGCTTAGAGCAAGAGCAGCATACTCGAAGAATGGTAACTCAGGCTGTCACAAGGAGCTTTATCAGCCTGGCTTCGCCTCTGAAAATGCGCCAAAGTGCTTCCTATGTCAGTAGCCTCCTTGTGGATGAGGCTTGTCTGCCAGCGACACACTGACACTCACTGAATTCATTCAGCTGAATATATCAACTCATGAAATATTCATAAGGGCTTCTGATAAATCCTTTACATGTATTTTTTAATCTTATCAAAGGAGCTGCACTCACTAATGGATAGTCGGCAAAACCTTGTCACTTGTTTTGTTTGCACAAAAAGCAGAACTAGAGCCTGTCCAGCACATGTGATGTTTCAAGTCTTCATTCAGAATTATCTTGCCCTATAATGCACACAACACTAACTCCACCTACCAGATGCTTATTGGCCTAGGATTATTTAAATAATCGCACTCTGTTTCCCCCTCAACAACACCCTCCATCGCTCAGATTTTCATCAGATTTGTACAGCTACTGTTCTCATCACAGTGAAAACATTAAATCAGGGACTGTCAAAAGCCTTGCTAAAACAGCCCCCCAAATTCCATTTCTGAATGAAAAAGCTGATTTGCTGAAGTTTTTTTTTCCCCTTCCCTTCTCCAGAAGATCCAAAACAGCATCTATACAAAAAATGTCAGCTCACAGGAAAACATTGGATTTGGTTCATTCCCCTGAGGAATTTAAAGGCTAATCTTTATTCCAATAAACATTACCCTCATTCTTCTGTTTAAGCTCTTTGTTCAAGGGCTAGCCACAGCAGCCACTCTGTTAGTTAGATGCAAAGTCACTTCTGAAAGCCAAAACTTCACAGAACAGAAAGGGAGGTAACAACGGGGAAGAATGAAAGCTGCTGGGAAAAGTGCAGAGTCCAAAGTCAAGCATTGCATGTGTGTGTGTGTGTGTGTGTGTGTCTGTGTGTGTGTGTGTGTGTGCGCTTTGTTCACAAGGGCATACAAATGAGATATATGGACAGGGGAATCTAAACAAGTGTCTCAAGTACCAAAGCAGATCATTGTAACCTGAAATTTCATTTAGAAATACACTGGAAAGCAGGTTTGATACTTTAAAAGGCACATGGAAGGGAAAAGAATATGGTGGTGCTTGAAGTGTACAGATGTTATGAAAAGTCTGTACCAGCCATGACTGCCACCAGGGCCAGCCTGAGCTCATAAAAATTTGACAAAGCAAAACTAAGGCTAGTCAGTGAGAGTGACAGTTAAGGAATGATTCACAGGAAGACTTCAGTGAA
Source organism: Panthera tigris (assembly GCF_018350195.1). Taxonomy (NCBI): domain Eukaryota; kingdom Metazoa; phylum Chordata; class Mammalia; order Carnivora; family Felidae; genus Panthera; species Panthera tigris. The sequence continues at coordinate 54,041,211 of NC_056667.1, read as the reverse complement.
TAAAGGAGAATAGTTTTCCTCTAAGGTGTGAGGACTTCCACCTTTAAAAAATCATTCACATACGTCATATACTCTGACTGAATACCTAAAGGACTGAAAAAGAGCAGATGATGACCTAGGGAAAAATAAACCCCATGCCAGCCTTTGGGGGAAGTGGGTCAAACCTAATAGAAAGGATTTAAACTCCTAGTTTACAGGTACTATCTTGGAAAGATATTGATATTGCAGTAACACCTTAAAAATATATCATGAACAAAAGCAAAGTTAGGGAATTTCAGAGTTGGAAAAAACCTCAGTGATCACCTTATTCAGCTTCTCATTTCAAAGACAGAGAAACAGTCCCAGAAAACTTCAGTAACTTGTCCCAAGTCACATTGATAGTTGACATTAGAGCTAAAAATAAAACCCAAGCTTTCTGATTCCCAGTTGACACTCTTTAACTGTATGAAACTAAGAAGTCAAAAGAGTCATTTTGTCCAGCCAGGTCCTCATACATCTTCTTTATATATTTGAGTATGTCTTAATATCATGTGAGGAAATATGGTCACTGGTACCTATTATTTACCACATTATGAAAACAAAGCTAGGACTTTCCTCCAACAATAATATGATTTAAAACTGAAACATGAGAATATGTGATCCTGCCAATATTCAGAGTGTTTCATTTGCAAAAAAAAAAAAAATGCACTTTGAAGTTACCAAGGTCTTTCTCATAATCACTTTTTAAGGTTGCCAAAATATAGTAAGCATTTCAGGGATTTTTTTTCTCCTAAATTATGGTAAATTTCTTAACTTAGATTTAGCTGTAGGTAAACTGGGGTTCAGATAAGGAAATGTTGACATATGCTTACCTAAAGCAACATAATGATTCAACTGTAATTATTTTCCAATTCTTATCGGCAATTTATGTGACATCATGTGACATTTCACATTACTCTTCATTTTGCCTACTATGACAAGCCAATGTCCCAGTTAAAGAAATTTTGAGAATCATCCTAAGAAATAAAATTCTCAAAGATAAAGTCTGTTAACTCTAGTCTAGATAACGTTCAGTAATACTAAAGACAGTTAATTGAGATACAAAACTTAAAAGATAATGAGACTATTTTAAAGTCTGAATTAGTTACCCTAGAGGAAAGGAAATGTATATCTACAGGTAAATTCATGAAAGTTTGTTTCTAGAGTCAAAATGCCAAAGAAAATCCCAACACCGTGTTAAATATTGCAGTCAAAGATGAATCTAGAAAGTAGGAAACGGGAGGTGTTATCTAAGAAAAAGTACACAAAAGCATAGTAAAAGCAGATAACACCCTGCTATATTTTAGCAAAGAATATACTGTTCTGAGAGAGACAGTCAAAAGAACTGGAGGAAAAAAACAAGAATAAAGCAAACAGTTATGTGCCCTTCTAAGAGGCTAGGAAGGAGCCAAAGTCAAAACCTTCCTATCTACATGCCATGTTTAGCTAACCCTTGGCACCCCAAAAAGAGAGATGAGTAATTCTGAGTCAATTTATTAGCATACAGATAGTTGCCCTTGGGAATTACTTGAGAATTCCAATTAGAGCTATGTCTCAATTTGAAATAATGAAATTCCTAGTGTCCACATACTGTTAAAGTGATATGAATCAAGAATCTATCATAATAAAATATCATTAAAGGATCTGAATTGAGTTATACGGTCAAAAATAATAATGTATTATATGTATTATTTATAAATATTATGGACAAATAAACAATACTTTGATTTTTTATCAAATTAAAATGGAAAGCAAATTAATTACAACCAAACAAAATTATAAACTTGTAGTACAAGTATTATAACATTGTTAAAATGTATTTTAAAAGTTATACTTTGTAATCAAATTATTTTAAATGAAAATAACTATCTTCTTTTCGTATCCAAAACCTTTCAGACTTTAAAAGTTTACCTGGAATAAATTTTCTCTGACCTGAGTGACCAATTTTTAACTAACTGCTATTATAAAACTAAAGTATTTTAAAGGCATAAAACCAGATTCTATGCAGTAACATTATGAATAACAATGTTGAAAACAAAACAAAACAAATATGGCTAAACATTTACCATGAATACAAAGCTGGAAATTTGAGAAGACAGAATGTATCTGGAAGTTTCTTTATGAAGAGGAATAGATTTAAGACCATCAATATTAACAGAGTTAAATTGCTGTTGATTATATCTCTAGATTATTACCCAGTGCTCTTTTTCTAAAACAACATACAATTGAGCACAGCCATGAGGCTCTACTCAATTAAATATGGACAAGCTCTTCTTTCAGCCAGACAAGGTAAGATGTGAATACAGAACACCAAGAAACACCAGGAGCCTCTTTCAACAGAATGCCCTACTCACCACAGATGGCAATTTCTCCCAATTTCTCCATTTCAGAAATTTCTCTATTTGAAGAAATAGAACTAGACTTATTCCAACATGGCTGAGGAAAATATGCCATTCAGTTGAATGGAAATAGTTGTCTGGCCATCTAAAAGAGGAACAGTTAACTGACCATTCTTTAAGAATTAAGGGATGATAGGGAAGTAGCTCACATTTATTGCATACCTGTGGTATCAGACATTGTTGTAAGCATTTCAATAAATTATTTCAATGTTTCCTCATTATAAACTTATCAAACAAGTAGTATTGAGATCTCTGTTGGACTTCCTGATGGTATTAACCTCTGAGGTACTTAAGGGCTGAGCTTAGCCTTGTTCGTTTCTAGAATATGGAAGAGTCTGGTACAGAATTGATACCCAATAAATATTTCTAGACTGAATGCACATTATTTTGCTCATTTTCAGATGAGATCATCAAGACACAAAATTGCATACTTTTTAAGGAGTTGACCCTACACCACACTTTTTATAACAGAGGAACCTAATGAGACAGAAGAGGGAATGCAAGCTCCCACAGCAGTCTCGTCTTATCACTAAAGTACTAAATGTCCTTGAGTCTGAAATCATCTAGCATGTTATCTTTATAAGATGATATGAATGCTTCACTTTTACCCATATGACACTATTTAATTCCTCAACATTACTAAAATGGTGCTCCCAAAAGATCAGCTTTAACCTGTACCACCTCCAATGTCACCTAAATCCTACAGAGGGAAGCTTATACCCTCGTTACTTGAGCATGGTATCACATGGTTCATATAGATGGTCCCATTCAAGAAAGAAAAGCCCTCCAATGACTCCTCATTACACTCAGTCAAAGTGAAGGTCCACACAATGGCCTAGAAGACCCTAAGTGTCCCCATGCTCATCTCAGTACCTCTCTGATTTCATGTCCTTCTGCATTCCCTCTGGCTCTCTCTGCTCCAGCTTCACTGGCCTCATTTCCATTCACTGAACCTGTTGTGGAAGTTTCCTCTTCCCCAGGATATCTGCATGATTTGTTCCCTTATCTCCTTCTAGGGTTTGCCCAAATAACACTTTCTTGATGAAGTAAGTCTTCCCTCATCATCCTGTTTAAAACTGCAATCTCTCCCATTCTGTATCACTTTCCTTCATGTATCTGTCAGCATACAATATAGTATATATTTCTTATTTACTTGTTCGTCATTATTTGCTCCCCCTAGAATTTATGTTTCACGAAAGCAAGAGCTTTGTTTTGTTCACCAGTGTAACCCTGGAACAGTACTGGCTATGTAGTAGATATTTAAATAAATATCTGTTTGATGAATAGATGAATGATCTCCTCGGTGCAGAATAAGACAAGGGAGGGGGGTAGCAGGCAAAACTGGGATAAATGACCTCTCTCAAAGGAGAGCAAGAGCTATAGTGGTATTAAGCCATAACCCTTCCACAATTTTGTGTATTATTTTATGTCATTTTCCCAGCCTAAATGTGTTCAATGTCTCTACTTTCTTTGCCAAGAATACTGTCTCATCCATTAAGGGTAAAGTCACATGAAAACTCTTCACTGAAATCCTTCTCAGCTTCCACAGGCAGAGACCGCCATTTCATCCCATCTGCCTGCCACCAGCACTGGGTTCATCTTCAGAATGTCTCAGAGGATATCGTAGTACATATTATTGTCTGTCTCCTGGAGTAACCTATGAGCACTCCAAGGACATAAACCATTTTGCTCATTTCTTTATGTCCACAGCCTGACATTGCTCTGATTAATATTTGTTGATCGAAACTATGAATAGAAAATGAATATGGTGCCCCAAATCATGCCCTCCTGTCATGCTCAGATTATTCTTACTGTTTTGACAGCTAGTCCGGGCAATATCCTAACTTCTTGAGCTTACGAAGGTTTCCAGAATGAGCTGCTTAAATCATAGCAGTTTGGCTGTGTTTCCCATTTTAAGTAGCATTTCTTCATTCTTTAAAAAAATTATTACAATTATCATTATTAGTATTATTAGCGTTCACATTCTTACTGCAGTGCAAAAGCAGAACAGCCATGTGTTACACTGCCTTTTCATTAGGTGGTGTACAGGCAGGACAGACTTGTAGGCCCTCTCCTCATGGTGCTTTCTGGGTTGGGCAGAGTAATTAGGTGCTTCTTTCACAAAGCACATCCTGTGAAGGCAGACTGCATAGGCAAAAACACTAACGAAGCTCCTCGCTTTGTTTCGTAGGTCATTGTTAACATCAAGATATATTAGCAAAGATGAGTCAGATACCTAAATGCAAGGAGAGAAACTATTCCCATGGTAGGTGTTTTAAAATCTGCATTAAATGAAGGTATTCCAGTTCCCAAAGATAATACTAACCTGTCAGCAAATTACCTAAAAGGGTGACTTCAAATGAATAGGATATTAGGGACATATATGTTTAAAACAAAGGCATGTTTGGGAAAACCTCTTTCTCTAAATGATCTTGTATATTTTTATTATTTCTACTCTGTCAGCAGTCTTCTGTAAAATATGCTTAAAAACGGCATGGTATTAATCTACAGCTAAAAATTTTAAATGTAAATAATTATCTGTGTAAGACCAATTAACTAGGATACCACAGAGATCATAGAAAGTGTATAGCAGACATGAAAACTAAGTCAAATTCACTCCATTGCTCTTAAAAAGAGACTAATATTCAGGGATCCATTTCATGCTTACATATATATTTGCAAGGATTTAACAGAAACAATATTTTCCTAAATTAGTGATATAACAGGATGAGTCTAAAAAGGGTACTGAATACATATGAACATGGAAAATTCTTTCAAAATAGTGAATTAGATCATCATGATTGGCTCATTTAATTTCAAGTTTGTTTATTCACAACATATTCTGTTAATTCAAAATCTGTTCATATTAGAATTTTTTAAAAATTCAGTAACATTAATAATGATAATGATTTTGATTTATAATGAAGAAAATGGAATTTTATCTATCAAGACTGCATGTGAAGTTCTATTATTAAGAGGTAACTCAAATTTAATTTCCTATAAATATTTCATAGCATTGAAGCACTGCAATATTAGCATATGTAAAATCCAAGAGTGGAGACATTTTTTATGCATGCATGCCAAACTCTGTAGCAAAGACTTTTAAATAGAATGTATATTTTTATAAAGCTCCCTTGGTTACTTTTTGTCTCTCTTGTTTTCTTTTTAAATTTATCATACAATAAGATTGACCTTTTTGGAGATGGTGTTCTATGAAATGTAATGCATGTCTGGATTCATGTAACTCTACCATAATCAGGATAGAGAACAGTTCTATCAACCCAAAAACTCTCTTGTGCTGTGCCTTTATAGTCACATCTTTCCACTCCTGATTCCTGGTGATCCCTAATCTATCCTCCATCACTGTAATTTTGTGTTTTCAGTAATGTTATAGATATGGGATCACAAAGTACTTCACATCTTGAGACTAGCTTCTTTCACTCAGTGCAATGTCTTTGACATTTAGACAATGTTACATTTATTAACAGTTCATTCCATTTTACTGCCATATAGTTTTCTGTTGTATGGATGTACAACAGTTTCTTTTTTATCCATTCACCCCTGAAGGAACATTTGGGCCACTTCTAGTTCAAGACAATTATGAATAGAAATGTAATAAACATCATGCACAGGTTTTTCTGTAAATATATATAGGTCATTCCTCTAAGGTAAGTACCAAGGATTGGCATTGCTGGGCCATATGCTAAGTGTATGTTCATCTTTATAACAAAAGGTCAAATTGTTTTCCAGAATGGTCGAAATCATTTTGCATTTCTATCAGCACTATGTGAGAGTTCCCTGTTGCTCCACAGACTTGTCATCACTTTGTCTTTTGTGTATTTCAGCCCTCCTAATAAATGTGTAGTATGTATCTCATACTTCTTGGTTTACAGTTCCCTATTGGCTAATGTTGATCATGTTTCCATGTGCTTATCTGCCATCAGTAGCCTCTTAAGTACAGTGTCTGTTCAGGATTCTCACCCATTTTCAATTTAGATTGTTTCTTTTCTAACAATTGAGACTTCTTCCCCAATCTTCCCACTAATGTTTACTTTTCAGAGTTCTCAAACAGCTGATCTATGCATTCTGTCCAGGACTTAAAGCTATATTTAGAGGTAGAAACAGAATGGAGCATGATGACTCCCATCTTACCTGGAAACAGAACCTTTAACAGCATAGTAGTATCAGTTACAAAATCTGAAAGTTTCAAATTGGTTTTACAGTTTACAACACTTTTACATTATCAACACTCTTCTTGAAGCCTTTAATGTTTCCATTCTTGCCTTAGCCATTCCTTTACATCTGTGGGACTTACATATGGGCCATCAGAGTGACTTCCTAAAACTCACTCTTGTTGTAATTAGTCCTCAATGCCACTACTGAGGGCAGGCGTGCTATCACGTAGGAACAGCAGAAGATTTGATTCATTTTGTGGCAAGTTAAAAAGAAGCCCTTCTAGAAATGGATTCTAGGTGACTTCCAATCTCTCTTATCCTGACCATTTTCCCAAACAAGTTTCCTTTTTCCACTGTGGCATCATGAATACTTCTGAAAGAAATCTCATCTTTTCACTCCTTCTTCCTTATTTCTTTCTATACTAATTCACACATGCCTCAAAGATATACTTACTGGGGCGCCTGGGTGGCTCAATTGGTTAAGCGTCTGACTTTGGTTCAGGTCATGATCTCACGGTTTGTGAGTTTGAGCCTCACACTGGGCTCTGTGCTGTCACCAAGATCCTCTTTGTCCCTCTCTCTGCCCCTCTCCTGTTTATTCTCTCTTTCTCTCAAAATAAATAAATAAACTTAAAAAAATTTTTTAAGATATACTTATTGAGTAGGTACTATGTGCCAAAAATTTGATTTCCTATTATCTTTGGTAAGCCTGTATTATTGCTTGAAGTTTTGATATTTGTTATTCAACATAAAATCATAATTCTAAAAGCTTTATGTAATGTTTATTTTATCTGTGACTTGATAAATTTTTCAATCACTTTCAATTAACTTTTGTTTATTTTGCATTTAGCAAATCTTTATTCTGTACATACATAATAAGTCTTCATTGGCATGATGATGTATTATCTGAAAAAGTTTCAGCATCAGTCTTATAATTGCTTTCTTATATGTACACACCTTACAAAAAACTCTATGCTCTTAGAGAGTAAAAATCATAATATATTTTCTTTATTGAGTGGTTAATATTTTTATTTCAAAAAATCAGGATATTGTATATAACACTTTCTGAAAAGTAAGACATTATAATTGAATGAACTACTCTATGGGTGTTTTTTAAATTAAAATGTATTTATTTGACACTAAATTTTGTGTGAAGTCAAAACTAAAAAATTCATAAATATTCAAATTGTTTATGTATTAACTACTTTATCCAAAACTCTTGCACACAATATGCAAAATGCTTTGTGCATGATAAGTGAATGTGTAAAAACCCAAGAATATGAATCAACAGTATGCACTTAATTACTGGTGTTAGTTCAGTGTCAACTATGAGTCAGGCACTGTGCTAGTCTCAGGAAAACTGCAATGAGTAAGCGAGATTCCCATCCATCCTCATGGTAATTATATGCTACTTATAGTCTAATGGTACAATTATCACAGGTCAATTCTAATCATAATTCTAAACTTATCTGCCTCCTTATTCACTTGCTCTCCTTTGAAAGAAGATCAAAACCAGGTTTTCTTCTATTTTCCTCAGTATTTGGGTTCCTCTCCATTTCATAGATTATCCTCATCCAGGCTGTCATACAAGATAAATATGGAGACATTCTTTGTCCAGAGTTTCCATAGTTTTTTTTTTTCCATAATATATCCTGTTAGTCCCTATTCCTTGCTCATAGCTCAACTTATGATTTTTTTAAATACCAAAGGAATGTAGATGCCCATCCAGTGACACATACCAACCAATGCAAACAAACAACAAACAGAACCTCTTGCTTCATTTCTCTGAATTCTAACTGGGGCATAGGGGATTTCTGTCATTTTTTTAAAATTGATTTTTCATGCTTTTTATTTTTGAGAGAGAGAGAGAGAGAGAGCACGAGTAGGGGAGGGGCAGAGAGAGAGGGAGACACAAAAATCTGAAGCAGATTCCAGGTTCTGAGCTGTCAGCACAGAGCCTGATGCAGGGCTTGAATTCATGAACCATGAGATCATGACCTGAGCCAAAGTTGGCCACTTAACCAACTGAGCTACCCAGGCACCCTTGTCTAATTTTTAAAGTAAATGGTAAGTGGTTTTTCTTCCTTTGGTTCACCAAAGTCTGACTCCCAATAATGTCTTCCAATTGGTTCTAGTTCTGGGACCTGGGATTACAATGAGCAAGTCACATGATAGACTTTCAAAGATCTATCCTCTAATACTTTGATATCTTAAATAACTACAGCTCTTTCAAGTACCCTTTACCAAACACAGATTAGATAGTTTTTTGTAATAATCAGGCTGAACCACTGACATACATAATAGTAATGGGAGAGAGTGTACTGGTTTGCTGTAACTGCCATAACAAATACCACAGATCAGGGGGATTAAACAACAGATATTTATTATATCACAGTACGGGCAATCAGAAGTCCCAAGCAAGCTGTCAGCAGAGCTGACTCCTTCTGAGGGTTGTGAAAGAAGGATCTGTTCTAGGCCATTCTCCTTGGCTCATAGATGGCCATCTTCTCCCTATATCTCATCACATCATCTTCCCTCTATGCATGACTGTGTCCACTTTTCTTCTCCTTTTATAAGAACACCAATCCTATTGGATTAGGGTCCATTTTAATGACCTCATTTTAACTTGATTACTTCTGTAAAGATCCTATCTCCAAATAAGGTCACATCCTAAAGTTATGGGGTTAGGACTTCAACATATTAATATAGGAGGGCCCCAATTCAACCATAACATTCTACCTTCTGACTGCTCAAAACTCATGTCCTTCTCACATGCAAAATACATTTTAATTGTACCCAAAATTTCTTATCATTCAAACATCAACTCTGAGTCCAAACCTCATTTAAATCATCCAAGTCAGTTATGGGTAAAACTGGGGGCAAGATTCATCATGGGACAAAGTTCCTCTCCATCTGTGAAACTATGAAACCAGAAAACAACAGAGGTAGAACAGGTACAAGATAGACATTTCCATTCCAAAAGGGATAAATTGAATGGAAGAAAGGGTCATGGGTCTCAAGTAAGTCTGAAACCTACTAGGACAAATTCCATTATAATTTGAAACTTGAAAATGATCTTCTTTGGCTCAGTGCTTGGTCCTCTGGGCCCTCAGCCCTGAGCAATGGGGGCCCTGCCCTCCAGGACTGAGGAAGTGGTTCACCTTCCAAAACTAAAGAAGAGGCCCCCTTCTGACACCAAGATGGAAATGGTCCCACTTTCTTGGGCTTATGCCTTCTGGGCCTATAGTGCCAGTAGTAGCCACTGGCCTCTGAATTGCCTTCAAGGTTGTTCTTCACTTTTCTTGAAGGATTACACATGTTTGCAACTGGATAGATCTATCAGCCCATTTCCTACCTGTGGAATCTCAGAAGTCTGATAGCCTTCCTTCATTTTATTCACTCCACCTTTATCTCCCTTCAATTCCAACTGGCAGTGTTTCTGTTATTACAGATTTTTTCAAAAAGCTGGGGGGGGGGGGGCAGTCTCCCATGCAATTCACAGGGGTCTAAGCCATCAGGCAAGAGAGTCCACCACAGTTCTTTCCCAGATAACCACATCTCTATTCCTGACTTTTGCTAAGTGATTCATTGGATCCATGAGTAACATGGTTGGTTGTCCAGCAAGCCCTTGATGTTCTCTCTAGAACACATTTTTTTTTTCCTTTCTTGTTTTTTTGTTTTGTTTTGTTTTTGTTTGTTTGGTTGTTTCAATATGAATAGGCTGAGAATTGTCCAAGTCTTCAAGTCCTGGTTCCTTTTTACTTAACAATTCCTCCTTTAATTTATCTTTCTCCTCTTGTATTTTACTATAAGCATAAAGGAGAAACCAAGCCGTGCCTTCAACACTTTGTTTAGAAATCTAAATCCAAGTGTGTCATTTACAATTTCTACTTTCTACCCACAAAAAACTAGAACATAATTCAGCCAAGTTCTTTGTCACTTTATAACAAGGATCACCTTTCCTCCAGGGTCCACTAATGTGTTCTTCATTTCCACCTGAGACCTCAACAGAGGCCCCGTTAACATTCACATTTTTACCAAGTATCCTCAAAGCAATCTAATCCCTACCTACAACTCTTCCAGTCCTCACCCACAACTCAATTCCAAAGCCACTTCCACATTTTTAAGTGTTTGTTACAATAGCACCCCATTTCCTGGTACCAAAACCTTTATTAATCTGATAGGGCTGCTGTAAGGAAGGACCACAGACTGGATGGTTAAACATAAATTCACTGCCTAGTTTTGGAGGCTAGAAGTACAAAACCAAGGTGTTGGCAAACTTGGTTCCTTCTGAGGGTTGTTAAGGAAGGATGTTTTACAGGCATCTCTTGAGGGAGTGAAAGGCAGAAGGAGAAAGAAAGAGCAACTTGGGGGGTAAGATAAAATAACTGATATTTATTGAGAATTTACTATGTACTAAACATCTTTGCACATATTATCATTACTTATAAAACTCATAATAGCCCTTCGAAGTATATTCTACCCTTTACAGATACACAAACTGAATTACAAAAAGGTGAGATGAATTACCCAACATCATCCAGTTAGTAAGGATTTGAACCCAAAGTCACTGACTTCAGAACTCCTGCTCTTATACTGCATTGCAAAAGGAAAATGAGAAGGAAACACATGGATATTCCCTAAATATAAAAAAATCCACTGTGTAAAAACCTATTAACTTTAATTATGTTATATCCTAAAACTAGAACTGCTTCTCTAAAAACGTCGTATTTCAAGACAATAGAAAATCATTTGAATATACAATAAAAATTATTAGTTTCCCCTAGGCTAACTTCACTAATGAGCTATTTTTAAAATAGTTTTGTCTGAATGTGGTCTTATTAGTTTTAAGTCAATTTGGAAAGGAAAAATATTGGCTGGATGGGCCTTGGCTTGTTCATTCATTTGCCACTCAAAATTAGAATTTATTTGACTTTCACATGCTGTTAAAAACTAGAATTTTTCTTATTTACCTCCTTTTGTTTCTGATAAGTATTAGAGACAGAAATATTCTCCTATGATTCTATTTATAACCTGTTTCAGCTTCTAGTAGACAATCCTGAAACTTAACCTTTTGGGACTCCAGGGTTAACAGCTTCATTCTCTTGGATTTCATGACTATGAACAATGTTTTACTATGAAATCCATACTGAGTTTCAAGTTCTGGGTTTGGATTTTAAGCTATTTCATTTGTGCTACATTAGCTACAACCAATATTTTAATTTTATTTTGGCAATGTAGAAATTTTAGAAGTGAGAGATCAAATTCTTAATGATACCACTTTTGTTTAATCTCTTTAAATTTTTCTCTTCTTTGGAATGCAGGTCCACTTTTAACAGATACTCTAAGATGCCACTTCACACCAGCCCCCAAAGTAAAATGGAGGGACTCTTTCATTCCATTTTCCAATCTGTGCTGACAGCACTTCTTGGTTCAGTTTTCTGGATTTCCGGACACAGTTTGGGTTACAGTAGCCACTAAAATTCATGGACACTGCTTGCCGTACATAGAAGCCAAAGAAAATTTCATCTTCAGAAAAACATAAATTCAAAGTGAAGCATATTGAGAACATAAATGAGATTCAAATAAAAAGAAAAGGAACACCCTTCCCCCTTTGTAGCAGGTGACTTATACTCTAAAATCACAGCCTATGGTTATGGCTGTAGATTCCATTGGATTATTTTTTACAGCTAAGGCAATGTGCCTCTTAAGGCAGAGATCCAAATTTCTGAATCGTGACGGCAACAGCTGAAGACTAAAGATAGACGGTCAAAATAGCATTTTCTGTACATTTTCAGTTGTTAAAAAACCAGTTACAGTACATTATGTATGAAGTACATTGTTTTAATCCTGTGATGGCTCCACTGGAGCCATAAATCTGTCAAGATTTATGACAGAAAATATTATTTCCTGCCTTCATTATATATACATCTTTAAAATGGTGATGGCTCCTTTTCTTAATATAATATTTTCAAATGTATTTCATATAGGTGCCTACAATCCTTATGAAAAAACCATTCCTGTTTCAAATAAATGGCCCATTACATGGCTAAGCACACTCACCTCAGGAGCTATTTGCTTCTACCTCTGCCTGAAAAGCCTCTGCTCTAGATCTTTCTATGGTTCCCTCCATATCTCCTCAGACATACGCTCATACATCTTCTCCTCAGAGAGGCTTTTCCTACTCAGCCTCCGTAACACAGTACCCATCCTCCCTCTCCCTGGCTGCTTTGTTCTGACATCTTCCATTGCTCTCTGACGTTGTTGGTTGTCTGTCCCAACCACTAGAACGAAAGTCCCATGAGGACAGAGACCTTCAGTTTTATTTACCACATGACACCAACACCTAAAACAGTGTCTTGTATGTCGTAGGTGTTTAATACATGTCTGCTTAATAAATAAAGGCCACTTAGTTAAACAGTAAGAGCATTTATCGGTGCTCTCATCAATTTCCATCTGTCCCCTTGTCAGTCACCTCATCCAGGTTCTTAAGCCAATTCAGTCTTACAGACCTGAAAAGAGATGCTGAAAGACATGTGCAGAATGACCGACCAAAGGCAAGGATGAGACTTGTCTTGAATTCTCCACTATTAATGGCCTTTGAGTCCTACCACTGCTGGGGCACCAATGAAAGTCTAACCTTCCATATTCAGAGAAATATCTCAATTATCTATTGCTTAGCCCAAACACTTCTTGCTAGACAGAAGGCAAAGCAGAAGTGAACTTGCGACCTTCCCAGTGGAGTTACTGCACCACTGCCCAGCAGGATTCGTTCTTTCAGACAGCACAATGGTAACACTGTGTACAGAGGCACCATTCACAGGAGACACAGGAGCTCCGCCAAAGGCAGGAAGGCAATCTGTATTGAATACTATATGCCGAGAGAGCTTTCTTTTCACTTCAAAATGAGAAGCAAGCAATTTGGGGGATGGTAACTGTCCAAGTAGCTTTACATGTCTGCTAGGTGGAAAGACCCAGGATGTGAATCACTTCTTTTCTGGAGCATGGTTCCAATAAGGAGTTTTATTTTGGTAAAGTAATAGAAATGCTCTTTGAACTTGATATTCAAGTTTGTCACAGCTCAATAAACATTGGAGGAAGATGATGATGATGATGATGATGATGATAAAAAGTAGCAAAATGTTTCAAATACAACTGAGTTAGACAACGAAAGTATTTACTAAAGGCATAATGGTTAATGGGACTTTGAAGAATACTTATTAAAAATCCAGATGTTGGGCACATGGGTGGCTCAGTCAGTTAAGCGTCCAACTCTAGATCTTGGCTCAGGTCACGATCACATCATTTCTGAGACTGGGATTCACTCTCTCCTTCTCTTTGCCTCTCTCTGCCTCTCTCTGTCTCTCAAAATAAACAAACTTTAAAAAAATCCAGAAGTGTATAAAGGAATGAGATGCCAAGGTGAGAGACCCTTAAATCTGTATAAAATTCTAAATAACTCAGTATTCAAAACACTGAGCTTTTTTCCAAGGAGATTTTTGGTAAGCATAGTAATTCTCCTTTCAATTCTAAGCTATCATTTATATTGTCCAGAAATGCTGCATTATAATTAAGAACTATTTTGCCATAGATAACATTACATTTCCTAAATAGTACTCTTGGTATTTTTTCATTAAGATTACTAAACACAAAAATACAGCAGTCCATAAAAAAAATCTGTATATGAAAATACTTATGTGGAAACAAATTAAACTGCTGGTAAATTGAAGAGCAATCAAGTAGGAGAATGACCTAAGAGAATGAATTATTTATCAGGAGTCTGTGTCTTGAGATCTAACATAAGCCAGCTTCTTCATCATCGTAGGGCAATTCGTTTAAGCCTTCTGTTTCCCAGTTCCTCGCCTATAAGATGCAAATGTTCATACCTACTATTTTGCAAGGTAATTCATGTAAATTAACAAAGTACAATTTAAAATTTAAACAGCATTGCATGTGCAATGCAATCTGGTAGGTACATACATTTGGATAGTATACTCCCTGGTAGGATTTAAAAAGTGTTATAGACATTATCATATTCATCTTTAAGTATTCCCTGTAAGGAGGGAAATTCCAACCTCACTGTGGCTCCTCAGCTTTTGTGCACAGTTCCCTGCTAGGTTACCTTTTGTCCACTTTCCCAAATTTAAATAAAGTAAAACTTCCTCCTGAAGGCCTATGGCAAGATTTTCAAAGCAAAGCGCAAACATAGTAAGAATAACATGAAGTTAGTTTCTGTTGATTAGTATATGTAACATTTCTTGGAAGAAAGACCAAGAACAATATATCACTGTCTCTATTTCCCTCTAGTAACCAGAATAAGGCTAGATCTAATTGGTTGGTTGGTTTTTTTTTTCCATTACAAAGTACAAAAACACACATAAAGGGAATAAACATTTGTTGAGGGATTATTTGTACTAAATGCTTGAGATATTATCTCATGTAATGCTTAAAATAATTCCATGATGTAGGTTTTCATATACAGAAAATTTCATAGAGAAAAATTTGAGTCTCGGATAGCTTAAGAAATTTACTCAGGGGCACCTGGGTGGCTCAGTCGGTTAAGCGCCCAACTTTGGCTCAGGTCATGATCACGCAGTTCATGAGTTTGAGCCCCGCGTCGGGCTCTGTGCTGACAGCTCAGAGCTTGAAGCCTGCTCCGGATTCTGTGTCTCCCTCTCTCTGCCCCTTTCCAGCTCATGCTGTCTATCTGTCTCTCTCTCTGTGTCAAAAATAAATAAACATTAAAAAAACCTTTAAAAAAAAAAAAAGAAATTTACTCAAAATCAAAGCACTAACAATGATGCCCCTGAGGCTTTTCTGTCAATTATTCTTTGTTCTTTTCATTATACTACTGCTTCTCCAAGTGTGTCATTCCATAATTGGCACCACCAGCATCACTTTGGGTTATTTCCCAAAGTATATTCTGGACCTGTTTTTAAAGACTGCTACCTACTGAATCAGAAATCCTTAGGGTGGGAACCAGCAATGTGCCTTCATAAGTTTTCAACTGCTTGTGATGCACACTGAAGTTTGTAAACCATTGCATTCCACCATGTTTTTAGAGTTGATCTCATGGAATTCTAGCATATAATGAAACCAAAAGTAAAAAGGGGCAGACTTATATAGTTAGTAGGTCAAATTTCCTAAGTATACATTTACTGAGTTAGGTAAATCTGCCTTCAGCTAAGATAGTGAGTGTGGCATTCTCAAATCCAGAAATGCTTAGGTCAGAATGACAAACAGATGTCATTATCTCAGGTGTGAAGTCAAATCGATTTGGTTGTAACTGCTTGAAACACCAAGATGAGATAAAGAAGTTTATGAGGCTGCATTCAGTGAGAAAGAAGGCCACAATCAATTAGTAATATCTGCCATGGGTCGGGGAAAAGGGAATGGCAGCACTCAACCAGTGTAGAGTGATCAACTGTGAGCTCCTCTAATTATGTTAATGACTGAATACAGTACTTCCTGTAGAAGGAGCCAGCTTAAAGATAGAATTTTAGAGATTGGGGGCCCACTGGAAATAATAGTGAGAACTTAATATAGAATTGAAGCAATTAATGATAATTACAAGCACAGTCTTGTTTTTTTATTTTTATTTTTTTCATTTTATTTATGTTTAGAGACAGCACAGCAGGAGAGAGGTGCAGAGAGAGAGAAAAAGAGAGAATCTCAAGCAGGCTACATGCTTAGCACAGAGCCCAATACAGGGCTCAACCCCACAACACCAGGATCATGACCTGAGCCAAAATCAAGAGTCAGATGCTTAACCGACTGAGACACCCAGGTGCCCCAAGCACAGTCTTATTTTTTGTAGTTGAACACACTACTCACTGATAATGGTTCTCAAGAACATCTTTGAGCTTATTAAAAGTATTCTATTGGAACATTAAATGCATGTTGCTGAATGAAAGAAGCCAGTCTGAAAAAGCCACATACGATACGATTCCAACTTTAGAAAAGGCAAAACTGTGGAGAAAATAAAAAGATCAGTGTGGGGAGAGATGGACAGGCAGAAGATCAAAGATATTTAGGGCAGTGAAAATACTCTAATAGTATAATTATGGATATATGGCACATTACATTTGTCCAAACCCACAGAATGTACCAAGACTACAGACTTTTGGAGAGCAATTAGTATACATTAATGCAAGTTCGTCCTTGGTAAAAATGTACTTCTCTGGTAAGTAATATTAATGATGGGGAAGACTATGCATGTGTGAGGGCAGGGGCATATGGGAAATCTCTCTACTTCCCTTTCAATTTTATTGGAAACCTCAAATTATTCTTTAAAACTTAAGTCTTTGAATAACATAAAAGTATTCTCTTGCATCTATCTCTAAGTAGAGATTGGGAGGGAGGGCAATGATGATATAGACTTTCCATCTTTGCGACATAAAGATTATTCCAGCACTACATTTCTGCCCCATCCAGGTTTTGCATTGTTCTGTGTGTTCTATGGATTGTTTCAGATTTGTCTGATGTGTGAATGTATCTGACTCCCCATCTAAATGACATCTAAACTGTGACAAGCTACTTCAGACAGAGATCTTATTTTGTTTCTTTGTGTGCCTCCCACAGTATCTTCCTGCAATCTTCTGCTCATAATAGAACTTCAATATTCATTATAAAATAAGCCAACAATAAAAAGAAAATAGCTGCTAATTTCTAAGTGTCTACTGTATTCTAGTAGCTTCGCAGATATTACAGTACTTTTACAATATATATTTTTATCTCCTGTTGTACACTAACAGAAACTCATGTTCTAAGAAATAAAACTCAAAACTGGAAAACCAGTAATTCTTGAAGGCTTTATTCAGACCCAGTGCTGTCTCACACCAACATTTTTTCTCCAACTAGAATATCTTCACCAAAATCCAATTATTCTACAAAATAGAGTATGTATTTATTATTTGATACATAAATATACATATATAAATATAAAAATAGTCACTGCATTTGAAGACCTACTTTAGTAAACATAGATTTATTCATAATTACCTACGAATTAAAGCATTTCTCTGTCACCCATACACTTTCAGCTTACTTCTGTGGAAATGGACTATATTAAGGAATAATTCTGTGCGGCTTTCCAGTTAATGACAAAAGGGGTTTGGTTCTGGAGATGACATTTTTTCCAATATTGTCATTAGCTAATACTCAACGTTAGCTAGCCCTGGGTTTTCCTGGAAAAATAAGAGGGATAGATTTTTCAGCCAAAGGGACACTTTGCCCCTAGAACTTTACCTAAATGCAATCAAAATAACGTACAAGACAAAATATTCGCTAGAGTAAAAATTCTCTAGGGCAACAATCTGTCACATTCAACTTGATGCATGACACAACGTAGGCATTCAATAAATGTTTGATCCTAAAGAAGTTAAAAAGAAGAGAGTGTGTTATTTTCTCCTCTCTTTACTTAAAAGGCAAGAGGACTAATAAGTTATGATTCATATAAATAAGGGGGGGAAAATGAAAATACTTTCCAGAAATGGCTGTGTAAATAACAGATAGTAAATCAGAGCTTATCAGATAGGATATGATCCCTTATGCCTTTCCCTTTACTTCTACTACTTTTGGTAAATAAAAGACCTTCAGGTCATTCTGTCTCATCCAATTCCACAGAATACCAGTGTAAGAATATCATCATTCTTTGGCCAGAGCCAGTTTTGATCCCAGACAGACTGATCTCGAAAATGACCATTCGTCCCTTCTTCAGGGAAATATTTAGGCTTGCCACAGCTCTTCTTAAGTACATTCTAGATCTATAAAACATTGTTAAAAAAAAATAACCCTAAGGCCCAAAAAGCAGAGATACGTGGATTTCGTGAGAACTCAAGATCTGTAATAACCGCATAATCACAATGACAAAAAAACTCTGTGTGTAACTTAGCGAGATATGGTACTGTGGAGAACAATACAAACGTACCCAGCAGGCCATTTGAAGGAATCATCTCTGGCCTTTGAGGAGACTGACCATCTAAACAGCAAAATGATTTGTAAGACAACTGGAATCTGACTTATAATGTATGTGTCAAAACAGACCTGTATGTGAACGTGTAAGTGCATAAGTGCTTGGAAACTTAAAAATCAAACAAATCAGGTTAAAGGCAACAGAAAATCCAACAAATGTGTACTAATAACATTTTTTAAAGTTTTATTGTTTTGTTTTGTTTTGTTTTGTTTTGTTTTGTTTTGTTTTGTTTTGTTTTGTGTACCAGAGTCTCTCCCTAGCCTGGCTAGAAAGAATAGCGTGATTTTGTAACAGGAGAAGCAACGGTGGTGGATATTTCTTAGTAACACAGGTAATGGCTTTTATATTCACAAGATATGAGACAAGGCATTTAAAAGTCCAGAGGAAGAAGGGATTGTAACCTACTTTGTTTCATTATTGATTGTGATGCTCATTTCCAAAATCTCTCAAATTATGTGTTGTTATAGCTACAGGAATTTAGCAAAACACCTGCTCAGGCATTTCTGTAGATGATTATTTAGAGTTAGTCAATTCTGGCACTAATCATTCTCCCTCGTTTTTCTCTTGGTTTGCCAAAAACAGCTGCTAACCGCATCCTCTCTGAACACTGTCAGGGCCTATCATATTCCACTTTTAAAATAATTGGAATAAATGTCATTCCCAACACTTTCATTTCACTTCAACTACATATCATTCTCCCAACTCTGCCAATGGCTACATGTGTGCCATCAACTCTTTCCTTTATTTGCTGATGGATTCTTCCATGTAAGTCAGTCACATAAGGCTCTGCATGAAATGACTCCCTTAGAAATCTCCCCAGGATACCTACTACTATCTATTAATAGAAATGCCTAAATAAGTACCCAGCACCACATAGATTTTCATAGCTGAGGAAGGCAATGGCTGCTATTAACATGTCCGCTGCTTTCTAACAAATGCATTGGTACTTGAAAGAAAATTTAATGGAGATGTTTTATGCAGAAAAAGCACTCAAATTATTAAAGGACCAGCTGCCATTTCCTGTGCACATAGTCATAATATTATAAATTAAAGTACAAGAATTAGTCACCTATCTCAATTGCCAAGAATCTCGTCACTGGAGAATTAAGCAGATGAAGCCAAGATTTAGGTTCTGTGTGCCTATAGGTCTCACTATTTCTAGTTTCTCCCCCTCCATCTCCCACTACAATACCTTATCTTCCTGAACATATCGACCTGGCCATGACATACTCTTGCTTTATCAGTCTCAAGATCCCAGGCACATGAGAGATAAATTCCAATCCCTTTAGCTAATGCTTCCCTTTTCTTATCCTAAAAAAGTAATATATTCTTCTGTGGCAAACCCAAGCCAAGACCCTGTTCTGCCTGGCCCAGGGCTTTCTTTCAGCCTCATTTCCTGCCAACGCTCCTCAAACACTCCTCATAGCCATGTACTCAGTCCTCCAGCTGCACGTTTTCACACTTCCATGCATTTAATCATTCCTGCTGCTTGTTATGCTTGTAATGTTCTTCTCCCTCCTCTCCACCAAGAAAATTCCACTCAGAACCCCAGTAATCACTTGATTACCCTACTCTTGGAAGATTTCACTGACACCTCCGGGTTGATTTCCCACAACCTCTGGGTATTTCCATTGTCCTCAATAGGTAACTTTACCATAACATTTATTATGTTATGTACTTGTTAATTATATATTAACATATCAATTTTTCTTAGTTGGCTGTGAATTCCATGAGAATATGGTCAGTGTCTCAACGGTCTTTATACTCGAAATTTCTACCAAGGCGTAAGGCCCACATTCGACAGTAACTTTGGGCTGGTTAAATGAATAAAGTATGGATCTCAGAATATTTAACAGCAACATATCATACCAGTATCTCCAGTCAATAATCCTCCAAATGCATATATCGCTCTTCTGCAAAGCCTCACAGGAAAGAGCAGAGTCCAGCCCCTACCACTGAACATATATTCCAAAGTGCATGTCCCATTGTTAAATTTGTATTGCCAGCTTCATAAAAAAGAACAGAATCTTTATGACCCTTAGAGCACAGCTAACTTACATAAAAGTTATTTGTTACTTCTCACAAAATTTTAGTGATATCCATACAGTTAAATCAGTTTGAATGCCTGCTACAGTGAAGAGTACAATAAAGATTTGTTGAATAAGTAAATAAATAAATAAACAAAATTGTTAATGCATATAAAAATAATGCCTTAGGATGTGGAGAAACAGGAACCCTCTTGCACTGTTGGTGGGAATGCAAATTGGTGCAGCCGCTCTGGAAAACAGTATGGAGGTTCCTCAGAAAATTAAAAATAGACCTACCCTATGACCCAGCAATAGCACTGCTAGGAATTTATCCAAGGGATACAGGAGTACTGATGCATAGGGGCACCTGTACCCCAATGTTTATAGCGGCACTCTCAACAATAGCCAAATTATGGAAAGAGCCTAAATGTCCATCAACTGATGAATGGATAAAGAAATTGTGGTTTATATACACAATGGAATACTACGTGGCAATGAGAAAAAATGAAATATGGCCTTTTGTAGCAACATGGATGGAACTGGAGAGTGTGATGCTAAGTGAAATAAGCCATACAGAGAAAGACAGATACCATATGGTTTCACTCTTATGTGGATCCTGAGAAACATAACAGAAACCCATGGGGGAGGGGAAGGAAAAAAAAAAAAAAAAAGAGGTTAGAGTGGGAGAGAGCCAAAGCATTAGAAACTGTTAAAAACTGAGAACAAACTGAGGGTTGATGGGGGGTGGGAGGGAGGGCAGGGTGGGTGATGGGTATTGAGGAGGGCACCTTTTGGGATGAGCACTGGGTGTTGTATGGAAACCAATTTGACAGTAAATTTCATATATTAAAAAATAAAAAAAAATTAAAAAAAAAAAAAATAATGCCTTAGGGGCACCTTGGTGTCTCAGTCAGTTGAGCATCTGACTCTTGATTTCAGCTCAGGTCATGATCCCAGGGCCATGGGATCAAGCCTACATGCATCAGGCTCCATGCTGACCATGTTTAAGATTCTCTTTCTCACTCTGTCCCCCTCCCCCCTACTGATGCTCTGTGTCTCTTAAAAAAAAAGGATGCTTTAGTTTGAAGATGTAAAGTAAAAGGCATTCATACACTGTTTACTTTACCTAAGAAAGTTAAATAATGAAATGAACCTTCAAGATTAATATTTAGAAGGCTTGTGAGTCTAAAATGGTTTCTGACAAAGTCCTATCTGTTCTGGCTCAGACGTGCATTAAGATGAAAAATTAGTATGCACTAGAAGAGTACTATCAAACAATAATACTGAAATAGCAATTCAAAGCAAACTATAAAAGGATCTAATGAAAACAAAGGAGAAAAGGAGAATTAAAGAAAAAATCTCTACTATAACCTAAACTTATTTCTTTTTTAATGTTTTTGAAAATCACAGTAATAAAGTGATTGATACTTACGGGCAAAAGTGTAGAAATATATCACTGCAAATGTTGTCATAAATCTAAATTTTAAAGATGTTGATAAAATTTCAGTAATGTATAATATAATGCAGTAGATCTTTTCAAGAAAGATGGTGTTTATATAATTTACAATATAACATATATATATATATATACATATATACATATATATATGTATATATATATATGTATATATATACATATATATATGTATATATATATATGTATATATATATATGTATATATGTGTATATATATATATATATACATATATATATATATATATGTATGTATGTATTTTAGAGAGAGAGAGAATAGGGGAGGGGAAGAGAGAGATTCCCAAGCAGGCTGTGCACTGTCGGGGCTCTGATGTGGGGCTCGAACTCAAGAACTATAAGATCATGACCTCAGCCGAAGTAGGACACTTAACCGACTGAGCCACCCAGGCACCCCTTGATATACTTTAAAAATGGTTTCTCAACTAAACAAGTGGCTAGGATAGCCAACAGTTAATTGATTCCCTAGCAAATTAAGAGAGCTAATGCCTGAAAACAGGCCTTTCATGCTGTGTATGGCAGCAATTAGTGTTACTCATCAAGTATCCCAGGTGTCTTCCTCTTAGGCAGATGGTAAGATAGCAATTTCCGGCCCACTTGTGAGACTATGCAGCATGTGATTAATTATGACCAATGGGTTTGTAACTGGATGTAACTAAACTAGTTATTGCCAGGGTGAGACCTTCCAGAGCTCTCTGGGTCCTCCTGCACTTCTCATGAAGGTGTCTGAGATGGTGGCTGCTCTCAGCCTTCTGAGTCCCAGAAGGATTACAATCTAATTACATCTAGTTCATCAGTTTCCAAGATGAATGTGTAGTGTGAGCAAGAAAAAGATCTATAGTGTTTTAGCCTCTGCGAGTTTGGAGTTTTCTGTTATAACAGCATAACCAGCCTATCCTGACTTACTCTGAGAAAGTGAGGTATTTCCTGGGTAAAACCAGGTGGAATATTTTAGTACATCTGCAATTAGGTCAAAGTAATAAAGATGTGTATGCTGTGCCCAAATGTGACTATGATTATTTTAGTATACTTGCTCCCATTTTATTCAAGTGTAGAGATTATCTGCATCAAGAAAAATTTTATAGTACAAGAAAAATGTAAGTTGGGTCATAATTACATGACAATATGCCTTCACTGTAAGTCACTAAAACATTCCTTCTAATCGTTAGTTTACTCTAATACACTGAAAATATGACCACTTATAAAATACAATTTATAAACTGCATTTTAAACATACGTCTACATTGTAACATGAAGTATATTCTTTATGTCACTAAAAAGCTAAAAACACTAAATTTGTCACTGTTCTGGTCTGTTCAAACAATTAACAAGGCAATCTTTCTGAATTTGTCTCATCAAAGAGAGCCCTCTGATAATAAACAATTTCCCAATAAGAATAACTTATTACTACAAAATCATATTTTAAACAAGGAGTAAAAAATTTTTAAATGTACTTGGTCACGTAGGAGGACACACAACTCGCTCACTGGAAGGAAGGACCCCAAGGCCAAGGACTGTGTGTGTGCTGTTTGCAGACCTACCCTGTATGACATAGCACAATGCCTGACACACAGAGAAGACATTCAATAAGCATCTGTGGAAAACATTAATAAATACATGAGCTTTAGCAATGGGGAGAGAAAGGGGGGAAATAGTGTTAAAATTTTAGGAACTTAAATGTTAAAGAAGCTCCCTTTCAAGTTAATCGAGTCCAATCCCCTTTAATAAACAGGTACATGGAGCCACAAAGAGAAGTCATACATTGACCTAATAAAAGAGCTGGTGACTGGTCTCTGACAAATATGTTGTCCTTCACACCATTCTATTCAAAAGTACAGATTGGAGACTTCTAGATAAGCACATTTTCAAGCTTTATCAAGTATGCATACTTTGGGGGAGTGCCTATTATGTGTCAGGCAGTATGCTGACTACTTGAATAAGATATGATGTTTGCTTTATAGAAATGTATGCATGGTTACCTTGATCCAACAATTGGGAACTGCCATGGTTGACAATGTTTATATTCCAACTGAATTTTTCCCCCGTCAGATAAACTGTTAAAGAATGTTGTCTTGGATTTATGGGAAATAAAGATAGCCATTTCTAAGTAAAAAAAGCTGACAAGATTCCTGGAAATGATCCTCGCTGTTTAACATTTAAATCTATAAAAGTATCTAATGTGGTTTGCTCCATATAAAATATATTTAATTTTTATTTCAAGGATGCCATCTTTCTGTACTGGATTTACTTTGACAACAATATGTGCTTTGTAACCCTTTGAGAATAGGATCCTGCACCAATTTCACTGAAGTTTGTAACCACAGACTAGGCAAAGCTGAATTCTAATTAATAGTACAGTAAAAGCTTTGTTCTCCTTGCTCAGTGGGGGAATGAGATGCCTTAACTCTTTAAGTAGGAATCATTTCATGTTACCCAAGGTGTTCTCATTCTTCTAGATTACTTTTGCTTCCTTTTCTAAAACCTAACCCTAAACAAAAGGGCAGGAATTGAGTGAATTATTCAGATGTCTCTGCTCCATAAGTTCAGCACATATGGATGCCTCCTTTTATAGTTAATTGTGTATTACTATCCCCATCAAAATCCAGAAAACTTACTGAGAATAACTTCTCTTTTAACTAACATAGTCAAGTATGTTCAAGGGAGTAAAACAGAACACAATGAACAATGTAAATAGGAAATGAAGTGGTATTATTTGAATCATTCAATCCAGGTATAAGCACCTGCTAATAGGTCATGTTGGTATATATATATTTCTAATCACACAACACACAACACACACACACACACACACACACACACCACTCACACACACACATATGTAAATGTTACAAAGTTTTGTAGCTGTTTTTCACTACTTACTAATATATTCTGAATATCTTTCCACAGCAGCAAATATTTTCTAAAACATGGTTTTAAACGGTCTGATAGCAATCAGAAATTAAATCAAGATCATTGATTAGACATGTAGAATTTTTACTCCTTTTTAGAATTTTAAGCAATGCTTTCACAAACACCTTTATATATACTACTCTATGAATATCTATTTAGACTCATGTCATTTTACGTCAGCAAGGACATTAATGGACACATTGTGGGCACATAAAATTTTGTGGTGAATTGGTTGTCACACTATGATTTATAAGGGTTAATTTCTCTTGTCATAACTAAAAGTACCAAGAGTGGTCAATCTTGATCGTCTTGATTCTAATGCATGTCTACTGAAAGCTGACACTTATCGTCTTTAGTTACAAGTGTGACTTTGTACCTTAATTTTTATAGTACTTTAGAATAATTTCCCTTGGAAAAACTGTTATTATTTAACCATTTTATTGGTCAGCACATAAACTGGGAAGCTTTTTTAAAATAAACAACTATTTAAGCAATTCACTTAAAAAGGACACTGGTCGTACAAGGTATAGGCATTTTGCTTGATTCACTTTAGCTGGGAACTGCTGGAAAAGACTGTGTATGTGTGTGTTTATGAGCACACATGTGCCTGACGTGGAAGAAATTCTGGCCCAGTAAACGTGCAATATCAATCACTTAACATTAATACATTTAGGATTTTCAGAAGAAATGTCTTCCAGTCTTATCTCTGTTCAAAAACAAGGAAATGTGCTTATAGAAAACTGGTAGAAACTGAATTCTTCTATTTCACCAATCTCTAAGAATGTATAAAAGACCTTTACATGTAAGTAAAAATAGGGCTAAAAGGAAGGAAAAAAGAAAAGAAAAATCTAGATTCCAGGTGAGAATGTATTTTGCGCAATTCAGGCTTAACTAATAGGTTCAGGTGATCAGTTTATTTCTACGACAGGTTGGAAGATTCCGGTTTGGGGGAAGGTAAAGATTGTGTTATTTGAAGAATAAGAATCAGTATGGCGGCACTTGCCTCAGGGCAATGTGAACAAACCAAGGAGAAGCACTGATCAGGCAGTACCCATGTGGCCACAGGGTAAGACCATCCCATAACTGAATTCATAAACTTCATTTTCTGCTTATGGCTACAGTTTGACAGTGAATGGTGTGTTCACAACAATCAGATCTCTGTGAGAATGTCAGTGCCCGGGTCTCAAAATCCCCTGAGACGCTGTGTTTGCTGTCACAAAGGTGCTTTCCCACTGCTGGCAGGCAAACTGTAAACCACAGCTGGGTAACCTTCCTGCGGGGGAGCCAATGAGTGACACCCGAAGCACTAATTAAGCAGTTGTTTACTGACTATGGTACATCCCTCACTGTGCTGGGCACACAGGAAAGGAACAGGGAAGCTTCAGACAAGGAGCTCGAATGGACGGCAGAGTTCCACTGCCTACAGTTGGGAGTCCAAATGCACTACTGTTCTAATCAGCACTTTGGGGGTTGCAAAGATCACCTATGCTCAAAACCCTAAGTACAAATAAAAGGGTGGGGACCTGGGGGCAAGAGTATTTTAGGGAGGGCAGAATGCATCAAGGGTGTGCTGGAGTTGGAGAAAGTGGACTGCTAGATATTCAGGATTTTTTCAAACTGGTTGATAACACATTGGGAGTTTAGAGTCAGCCATGGTGGGAGTATTTACACCACAGATACTGGAAAACTTCACAAATCAAATCTTGGTCTATCATTGTTGTTGTCATTGTTGTCTTCTGGAGAGCAAGTTGTCAAACATGTCCTACCACAACTGCATACATCCTAGTTTATGACTGTAATTTTCCTTTCTATGCCTGCAATTATTTACAGAGTCCACTTTTACTCTCTAAAGTATGCCAGTTTGAATAATAAACTATATGATCCCGGGGCGCCTGGGTGGCTCAGTCAGTTATGCGTCTGACTTCGGCCCAGGTCATGAATCTCACGGTTCGTGGGTTCGAGCCCCGTGTTGGGCTCTGTGCTGACTGATCGGAGCCTGGAGCCTGCTTCAGATTCTGTGTCTCCCTCTCTCTCTGCCCCTCCCCTGCTCACACTTGCTCTCTCTCTGTCAAAAATAAGAATAAAAAATAAAACTTAAAAAAACTTATGATCCCCCTAATTTTAGGATACGAAGATCTCTGGGATTCAGGATAGGAAACAGACCTACCACGGGAGGCCTAAAGAACTGGGGACTGTAAATGCAGCTGAAACGGAGGGGCAATGGTCTCTGGTTCTTTTTCTCAGAGACCACATGATGTTCCATCTTTGCTCATCTCTACACTTCATTTTTCTCCTTCTAAAGACACTCCCTACGCAGTTTTGACATGGCCTTAAATAACTTCCCAAGCCTTTCAGTTTGGCTAACCTCCCTATTTCAGGGCCATCTATGGAGTAGCAATAGTCTTGGTATCCTTGCCTCAAAGTCTTAAAGGAGAGAATCAGATTCAGCCAACTCATCTGTTTGGGGCAAGTCACACAACTCGTATGTCCCTAGTAAGAGAGATCCTGCTGCATTGAGTTGGGGCTCCCTCTAATTAATTCTAATTAATAGTACAGTAAACCAGCCATACTAACCAGCCATGGCTAAGAGGTGTCCTATGTCACAGCAGCAGACCCTCTCTAGCACTTGTGGGCACAAGAACATATCTATTACACTTAGTGTTACAGATTCTTCAGCCTCATTTAACTGTTTGCCATTTCCTGCAGAGACCATGCCCTTCCAACCCTTCATACCTTTGTTTCTGCCAGAAGATTCTCCACTCCCCCCCCAACTCCTGCTCCCTTAAGGAACTCATCCTCATCCTCCACTGCACATGTCACATGGCATCCCCTCTTGTTTTGTAGCTTTCCACAACCCCTCCTACATCATTATGTATTTTCCTCTCATTCATTTTCCCACTGAGTTACCCTGCAGCCTGCACTTTCAAACACAACAAAGTCTCACCAACTTACTAGATATGTTACCTCAGGAACGCTATTTAGATTCTTTGACTAATAGGAGATGATTATATTTATTCGGTAGGGTTGTCAGGTCTAAGACACAGCAAATGGAAAGAATTAATTGTTACCATTATCCTTAGTATGGACACCTTTAAGAGAGGAGTCATAAGATCCTAATATTATAATAGATATTATCTCCCAAAAAGATAATGAATTATGGAGGAAAACCATTGGTTTGCATGGTTTGCCTGGTCTCCTTGCTGTGTCTCAAACATAATAAGCATACTTCCACCTTTCAAGGCATTTCACTTTCTGTCTTCTCTGCCAAGAACTCACTTTTCCTAGATGGATTTATTGCTCATTCCTTTATTTAATTCCGGTTTTTGCTCAGTTTTCACCCTCTCAAAGAATGCTTTTAAGCCAATTCCACCTAAAATGGCAACCACCATTATCCTTTAAGCCTTTACCAAGCTTTATTTTTCTTCTTTATCCTTCTTCTCTTTATTGTATTATTAGCAAACATTCCGTGTGTGTGAGTTTACTGTCACCCTTACAAATATAAACTCCAGGGGTAAATGAGTTCATTTTGTTCACTGCTGAATATCTAGTGCCTAGAACACAGTGTACATTTTAAAATGAATTAATGTTTTCCTAGTATGTATTAGGTGCTCAATAAATGTTTATTGATCTGAACTAAGATAAGTACAAAAGTATAGGCATGCATCAAGTGGAAGCTGAGTTCAGAGAAGGGAGCCATTATGAGCACATATTTTTACAGAGCTTCATGGTTTATACAGCATGATCACACGCATCTTTTTTCTTACTCTTATTAAACTTCAAGCTTTCTAGAGACACCCAGTGGCCTCAATGGGCACTGCTTAGAATTGCAGATGGCTCTGAGTCAGAGCCTGGTCGCCTTGCCACAAAGCAGTGTGAATTTTAAAAATATGGCCATTATTTATTGAGTGTGTGTGTGTGTGTGTGTGTGTGTGTGTGTGTGTGTGTTTTCAGAAGGAGGAGAAGGGGAAGGAGAGGAAGAAGAAAATATATATTTCCAATTGTGTACATCTCAGTCTGAGTCCAAAGGCACAAAACCAGCAGCACTGATATCCAAGGGCAGGAAGAGATGTCACAGCTCAGAGAAGAAATTCACCCTTCTTCCGCCTTTTGTTCTATTCAGGCCTTCAAAAAATTGAATGATGGACGCTACACTGGGGACGGTGATCTTCTTTCCTCAGTCTACTGGTCCAAATGATAATCTCTCCCAGAAATACCTCACAGACTCATAAAAAATAGTATGTTACCAGCTATCTGAACATCCCTTAGCCCAGTCAAGTTGACACATGAAATTAACCATCACAGTAGATGAGACTAAATCAAACATATAAAGTGGATGGGGAAGGGAATAAAGAAGTTCGAATATCAAGTCAAATTCCTTTTTTTTTTTTTTTTTTTTTTTTTTGGTTGCATCACTGAATTCACTCTCTTTCACTGTTGACAGCAGGGCAATGTGAAGTAGCGGGAAAAGCCTGCGTTCAGCAGTCAGCACTGCCATGTATGACCTTCATGAGCTCAGGGGTGAATCACTTAACTCAATAAAGCTTCTACTTCCCGTTACAACAATGAGAGTTAAAAAAAATTCTACTTTATTTAAGTAGATTAAGTATTAAGAATAATAAGCTAAGCAAATAAAGAATCTAAGCAATAATAGGCAACCAAAAATGGTACTTTTTCTTCTTATTATTACTGCTACTACCACTACTATTAATATTGCCCTCCCACACCCCAACTTCAAGGGCACTCATTTGTATGGACTTGCCTAGAGAACTTGGCATCAATTCTACTCTCTTGCAGACATGTTGTGTCAAATCTGACAGGAAGTTCACCTGCTCTGTGGGTTACTCATTCTTTATGTAAAACAGGCCTATCTCCTGGTATATTCTATCTACCTTCCAGAAAGATGATTGAAAATTCCATTTAAGTGAATTCATATTTCTAGAAAATCACCACAGGTAAGCACTACAAAACACAATAGTACCTAACCTGCTTTTCAGAAATGGGTGATTGGGGGTTTTTTGTTGATTTTTTTAAACTTTATTTATTTTGAGAGGGAGAGAGAGTACACGAGTGCAAGCAGAGGAGGGGCAGAGAGTGAGGGAGAAACAGAATCCCAAGCAGGCTCCGTGCTGTCAGCATGGAGCCCGATATGAGTCTCAATCTAACCAACCAAGAGATCATGACCTGAGCACATATCAAGAGTCAGGTGCTTAACCCTGGCAGCCCCCGAATTGGGTGATTGTTAGGAATCAGAAACAATGAAGCAAATATAAAGTGTATAAAATTTACATCAATGCCCATCAAAGGGGATTGATTTCAAAACTAGCATTAAAATGAGTGTGATGTGATGATAAATAGCCTGGGTCTACCTTTATGCAATTCTCAAATGATTCTCTATTTGAAAGAGGTGCACTGTGTATTCAGACCTACATAAAGTGTAGCAGTATTAGGCCTACAGGAAATGAACGGTGCAGCAATGCTGCCCCCTTGTGTTGGAAAATAAAACATATGAAAATATTTTACCTCTGTTTGCCTGGGAGGGACAGAATAGACTCAAATTTTAGGGGATTATTTACATATACTCCATAATTCTTTGCTCATACATAGTTATAAAATTAAATATTTCAATAAAAATTTATAGAAGAGCATGGTTGCAACTGAGGGTGAGACTCCATAAATAAAAGGCATTTGGTATATAAATTGCCACTTGAGTCTACCTTCCTCTCCAGTTTATACATCTTCCTCTACACCTGAGACAAACATACTGTGGCCTTTTATCAGTCACACATTTGGCAAGAAAGAGACTGAAACCACCTCCCATACACCATCAAATATACAGGTACATTTTGTTCTTTAGGGTTGGTTGGGATAACTCAACAAGGGATAGAATGTGTG
The DNA here is from genome assembly GCF_018350195.1 of Panthera tigris. NCBI lineage: Eukaryota > Metazoa > Chordata > Mammalia > Carnivora > Felidae > Panthera > Panthera tigris. Next base: position 54,010,325 of record NC_056667.1, on the reverse strand, counting down.
GGGCCTGGGGCACTAGGTGGCATTGTGGCACGAATTCCAATCCCATCACAACTCTTTTCTCCAGGTGATCTTTTATTCCACAAAACTAAATGCCTAGAATTTAACAAGTTCATGCCTATGTATCTTATTCATTTGCTTTGAAAAAATAATTTTTTTGAGAGAGAGCAAGTGTGCATGCATGTGAACAGAGGAGGGACAGAGGGAGAGGGAGAGAATCTTAACGAGGTTCCACACTCAGCACAGAGCCCAACACAGGGCTCGATCTCACAACCATGAGATCACGACTTGAGCCCAGACCAAGAGTCAGACACTTAACCAACTGAGCCACCCAGGCGCCCTTCATTTGTTTTGAAGGCAATTCTACTGATGACAGTTACGGAGAAGAGGCTAAAAGCAAGAATAAAAAGCTGCTTGAGTGAGAGAAGGCAAGTGTAGTCATTTCCTAGTGATGCCATAACAAAGTACCACAAGCCTGGTAACCCAAATCAGGGATGTATTCTCCACAGTTCTGGAAGCTACAAGTCTGAATCGAGATATCTTCAGGGCCATCTCCCTCTCAGATTCTGGGTGAATTACTTCTTTGCTTCTTCCTAGCTTCTGACGGCGGCCATAGATCCGCGGCATTCCTTGGCTTGCAGCTCCCTCATTCCCATATCTGTCATCACAAGGCATTCCTCCCCTTGTTTGTGTCTTCACGTGGCATTTTCCTCTTCTAAGGACCCAAGTCACCCTACTCCAGTAGGGCAGCATCTTGATTACATCTGCAAAGACCCTATTTCCAAATATAGTCACATTCATGGATACGGGGAGTTGGGATTTCAAAATATCTTTTGTGACACACAATTCAACCCACAACAGCAAGGAAAACACTCTCTTGATACTCTTATGAGGGAGGATTCATTCCATTTTTTTCCTGACTCTTTCTGGTAATTAATCTCAGTGTTCACAGAGCAGCAATCCAAATGATGATAGGGAAATAAAAACACATGATGGAAGAAAACTGTCAAAGGGGACATCCTAGTTAACTCAGGCTGCCATAACAAAATACCACAGACTATGTGGCTTAAACACATTTTTTTTCTCACAGTACTGGAGATTGGAAGCCCAAGATGAGAGTGCCAGCACAGCTGGGTTCTGGTGATGGTTCTCTTCTTGGCTTAGAGAAGGCCACCTTCTTGCTGTGTCCTCACATAGCCTTACCTCAGTGTGGGCATCTGGACAGAAAAATCTCTCTCTCTTCCTCTTCTTGTAAGGTTACTAATCCCATCATGAGGGCCTCACCCTCATAATCTAATCTAACCCTGATTACCTACGAGAGGCCCTTTCTCTAAATACAGCCACACTGGGCATTAGGGCTTCAACACATGGATTTTAGGGTATACAGCTCAGTCCACAGCAAGAAAAGAGTAATCTAGAGGAAGGACAAGTCTGCTTTAAAACAAAACAAACAAAACAAAACAAAGAGTCTTATTTTCCTTTGGTCTGGTTATTCACTACACTATACCTTAGGACAATCCTGAAAATTTTTGCAAGAATTTGGACTTCCTTGTCAGAGCTTATCCTGGACCCTTGCTCACTTTGAGATGACTAATGAGGTAAATTATGACTGAAGGAATCTGGGTCCTCCACCAAGGTGCCAAGAAAATAAAACTGAAGACGATGAGCATACAAACATCACTGGGAAGCTGAATTCCCGGGTTTTCTATTTCAAAGGCAAAACTATGTAAAACCAGAATTAACTATTCAGAACATATTGACAAGAGATCATGCAATCTCCTCAAGGACACACTGACCAGCCCAGAGATGGATGCTATGTAAAATTGATACTGACAAGACCACACATCTACTCCATGGTTTAGAGCCCTCACGTCCTTCACTACACTGTTGTTCACATGTGCTCCTAACCTTTTCTCTGCAAAAGATATTTTTGATGACTTTCTTCCATAGCATGCATGTTTAAAGAGAGTTTGGGTATCATTCTTAGAAATAGTAACAGTTAACATCTGAATGAATACTATATACCAAGTATGAAGCTGAGAAATCCTAATTCACTCATTTAGCATTCACAGAGCTCCTATGATTTTCACATGGGACACAAAGGATGTTTAAGGAACTTATCCAAGGCATCACCATTGGTAAATCACAGAGCCCAGATATGAACCCAGCAATTCTGATTCCAGAACCCACTGGCTTAACCTCACTAATTCTATTTTTTCACACTGTAGCTACTGTAGTGATACTTATTAATTACTTTTTAAAGCAAATTTCCAGTATACATAATCCCTGTCATCAATATTTTCTCAATGAGGAAAGAAGTCCAGATGGTTTAAGAATCCTGCCTAAGGCCATACAACATAGGAAACAAAGGCTGGATTCCATCCCACATTGTACAGATTTCTAAGGGCCATGTTCATCTTTTTATACCAAACTTTGTACCCAGGGCCAGCTACATTATTTTTTTTTAATTTTTTAAATCTTTTTTAATTAACATTTATTTATTTTTTGAGAGTCAGAGAGACAGAGCACGAGCAGGGGAGGTACAGAGAGAGGGAGACACAGAATCAGAAGCAGGCTCCAGGCTCTGAGCTGTCTGCACAGAGCCCGATGCGGGGCTCGAACCCACAAACTGTGAGATTATGACCCAAGCCGAAGTTGGTTGCTTAACCAACTGAGCCACCCAGGTGCCCCCAGCTACATTATTTTTGAGGCCCATTGAAAAATGAAAATATGGGATTCCTTGTTCAAAAATGATTATGGGTTTCAAGGCAGCACAGCATTAAAGCAAGAGTTGAGCCCTTCCAAATGTGGGACTATACCAATCCCATGCTCATGAAGCTGGCTCTGAATGTACCTCCACGTCAACTAGTAATGAGGGTGTTACAGAAAACAAACAAGCAGAATATACTAAATTTCTTTGTTATAATGCATATGGCTATCTTCTCCATACTCTTCATTTTATGGGCACAGCTCCCAACTATCTGAAGAAACTTGCTTGGAGTATTCAAAGAAAGAACAACAACAACAAATACAGCAAAGAGGCAAAAAGGGAACAAAGAACTAAAGGCTGGTAAGCGCATTAGTCTTGAAGGCACAGAACCATAGATTACTTGAGTAACAGAACTTACAGAAGCATTAAAGATCAGAGTTCAATTCCCTTCAGTTGGAGGTAAGAAGAGGCCACAAAGTGAGTTGGTAATGTCTGGTGAGTTATTTCAACCCCAGAGTCTTGATTTTTCATTGTAGAAAGATATAAATTTAGATTATTTTTAAATGGCTCCCAGGACATAAATTCATGACATGTTTAAGTATGTACTCTTTGGAGGGGAAAAAAGCCATCTAAATTCTTTTTTTTAAACAAGACTGTTTTGCATCAATTTTCCCCAAGAAAACATGTAACAAATGATGCTGATACAACTGAACATCTATATAAAAAAAAAAAAAATGAATCTTAGATTTTACACCCTTCACAAAAATTAACTCAAAATGGATTAAAGACCTAGATATAAAATGCAAAACTATATAACTCTTAGAAGGTAACATAGGAGAATATGTACATGACTGAATGGGGTGATGGCTTTTTAAATTTTTTTTTTAACGTTTATTTATTTTTGAGACAGAGAGAGACAGAGCATGAATGGGGGAGGGGCAGAGAGAGAGGAAGACACAGAATCAGAAACAGGCTCCAGGCTCTGAGCCATCTGCCCAGAGCCTGACGCGGGGCTCGAACTCACGGACCGCGAGATCGTGACCTGAGCCGAAGTCAGACGCTTAACCGACTGAGCCACCCAGGCGCCCCGGTGATGGCTTTTTAGATAGAACACCAAAGACAAAATCCATGAAAAAAAATTGTTGAGCCGAACCTCATTAAAATTAAAATTTCCTGCTCTGAAAAAGACGATATCAAGAGAACTAGACAAGAAGCCATGGACTGGTAGAAAATATTTGCAACAGATACCTGGTAAAGGACTATTATCCAAAATATACAAAGAATCCTTAATACTCAACAATAAGAAAATAACCCAATTTAAAAATGGGCCCGGACTTCAAGCTGTATTACAAAGCTTATAATCATCAAGACAGTATGGTACTGGCACAAAACACAGACACTCAGATCAATGGAACAGAATAGAGAACCCAGAAATTGACCCACTAATGTATGGCTGACTAATATTTGACAAAGCAGGAAAAAATATCCAATGGAATAAAGAGAGTCTCTTCAGCAAATGGTGCTAGGAAAACTGGACAGTGACATGCAGAACAATGAACCTGGACCTCGTACACCATACACAAAAACTCAAAATGGATGAAAGTCCTAAATGTAAGCCAGGAAGCCATCAAAATCCTTGAGGAGAAAGCAGGAAAAAACCTCTTTGATTTTGGCCACAGCAACTTCTTACTCAACACATCTCCAGAGGCAATCGAAACAAAAGAGGCAGAAATTAACTATTGGGACCTCCTCAAAATAAAAAGCTTCTGCACAGTGAAGGAAACAATCAGCAAAACTAAAAGGCAACCGACAGATTGGGAGAAGATATTTGCAAATGACATATCAGATAAAGGGTTAGTATCCAAAATCTATAAAGAACTTATCAAACTCAACAACCCCCCAAAAAATAATCCAGTGAGGAAACGCGCAAAAGACAGGAATAAACACTTCTCCAAAGAAGACATCCAGAGGCGCCTGAGTGGCTCAGTCGGTTGAGTGTCCGACTTCAGCTCAGGTCATGATCTCACGGTCTGTGAGTTTGAGCCCCGCGTCGGGCTCTGTGCTGACAGCTCAATGCCTAGAGCCTGTTTCGGATTCTGTGCCTCCCCCTCTCTCTGCCCCTCCCCCACTCACGCTCTGTCTCTCTCTGTCTCAAAAATAAATAAAAACATTAAAAAAAATTAAAAAAAAAAAAGAAGACATCCAGATGGCCAACCGACACATGAAAAAATGCTCAACTTCACTCATCATCAGGGAAATACCATTCAAAACCACAATGAGATTCTGACTCATACCTGTCAGAATGGCTAACATTAACAACTCAGGAAACAACAGATGTTGGTGAGGATGTGGAGAAAGAGGATCTTTTTTGCATTGTTGGTGGGAATGCAAGCTGGTGCAGCCACTCTGGAAAAGTATGGAGATTCATCAAAAAACTAAAAATAGAACTACCCTACGACCCAGCAATTGCACTACTAGGCATTTATCCATGGGATATAGGTGTGCTGTTTCAAAGGGACACATGCACCCCCATGTTTATAGCAGCACTATCAACAATAGCCAAAGTACGGAAAGAGCCCAAATGTCCATCGATGGATGAATGGATAAAGAAGATGTGGTATATATATGCAGTGGAGTATTACTCAGCAATCAAAAAGAATGAAGTCTTGCCATTTGCAACTATGTGGATGGAACTAGAGGGTATTATGCTAAGAGAAATTAGTCAGCCAGAGAAAGACAAATATCATATAATTTCACTCATATGTGGAATTTAAGAAACACAACAGATGAACATAGGGAAGGGAAGGAAAAATAAGATAAAAACAGGGAAGCGAACCATAAGAGACTCTTAATTCAGAGAACAAACTGAGGGTTGCTAGACGGGAGGTGGTGGGGAGAGGGGAAAATGGGTGATGGGCATTAAGTAGGGCACTTGTTGGGGTGAGCACTGGGTGTTATATGTAAGTGATGAATCATTGGGTTCTACTCCTGAAACCAATACTACACTGCATGTTAATTAACTTGAATTTAAATAAATAAATTTTAAATTTTAAAAAGGTGCCATTCTGATGAGTGACATTGATAATGGGCAGGCTATGCATGTGGGGGGCACAGGGTATATGGGAAATCTCTATACCTCCATCTCAATTCAGTTATAAACCTAAAACTGCTCTGAAAATAGTCCTAAATGGCAAATTTCAAAAATTTTGAAAAATTGCTCAAAATTAGTAGTTATGTAAATTCATTTGTAGTTATGTAAACGCAAATTAAACCCACAATATGATACCATTACATACCAACTAGATGGGCAAAGATAAAGAAGTCTGACACTATCAAGGGTCAGATAGTGTACAAATAGGAACTTCTTTACACCGCTGGTAGGTGTGTACCTTTTCAGCCACTTTGAAAAATTATTTGGTGTTTCCTATTCCTAGTAAGTTGGATGTGTGCACACCCTCTAAGCCAGTACTGCCACCAATGCATTTCTCCTAGAGAAAATCTTCCACAAATGCACCAGGGAGACATTACCATAGCATTCACAGCAACAGAAACAAAAGTAGCAAGTTTAATTCAAGCTCAATTCATTTTATCTAATTTATTGTTCAGGTAATCACAAACATTTTACTGAAGTCTCTAGGTCACTGTTAAGTCACCAGAGAATCACACAGGAGGAAATCTGCAGAAACTCAAGAACTACAATCTATATCTCTTTCTACATCTACATCTAAAGGAGCATTTCTTTTTTTTTTTATTTATTTTTTTTTTTTTTAATTTTTTTTTTTTTTTTAAAGGAGCATTTCTATGTGATGTGATACTCTGTGTGTATATGTGTGTCTCTGCAGACATATATGTGTGTGTTTTAAGTAAAATGGCTCTGAGAATATGGAGGAAGGAAGGAGTGAACAGTGAACGATTCTGCTTGAAAAGGAGGAGGGTTGGTGGAAAATCTTGAGAGAGAAAACAAACAGTAAGGTGCTATCGCTGCTAGTTAAACCTACACCTTTTGTTTCCTGAATTAAAACCATTTGCCCAAGAAACTAAAAATACTGCTCTTTAAAATGTGCTGAGTTAAATATTCTCAGGCCTTAAAATATACCCTGGTAGTCAGAATGAAACTTTGGCATTTACAGCTGCTCTCTCAGACCCGCTACACATCGTTTAGAAGTACTGCTTCAGGTTAAATATCAGGAAGAAATTGCTGACAGTACGGAACAGCCCATATCTGAATCAACCGTTGAAGAAAACTATGGAATCATCTCAGGATTCCTCTTAAAATATCCCAGCAGCTAATCAGTCTGGAACCTAAAGACATATGAGTGACTTCTGAATGTCATGCCCATAACTTATGATTCTATATTTGCTGAATTCGAATGGTGGTAGATTTCTTTTTTAAAATCAATAACTTTCTTATTGTTCCATTTAATTTAGTTAAAAATTATTTGTTCAGCTCCTAACATATTCCAGGCACTCTGTAGGTCTCAGAAATGCAGAAATGAGTAAGATACTCCCTGTCCTCAAAGGCCAATAGGAAACTAGCATATAATCCAATAGATGATTAAACCATGTGCTATTTGTAACAGGACAATTATGTTTATAAAGTTCAAAGGATATGGAGAGGCTTCCCCTAAAGAAGCAAAATATGAACTGGTTTTGAGTGACAAAAGGTATGTTAGTTAAGATACTACACAATTAAATAAGAGAATGAAGTACAAGTACTACTCTTAAGGAAACAGCCTGGAGTACCAGAATGAGCTTTGTGAGAAGCCCACCTGGACTTGAATCCTCAGTCTCACTGTTATTAATACAAGCTTGAGCAACTTACTTAATTTCTTCAATATGTGTGTGCGTGTGTGTGTGTGCGTGTGCATGTGTTTGCGTCAGCCTGCATAGAAGCACCATGTGGCTCATTACGTCATTCTGCAGTAATGGATTCTGAGTTTGTTGCTTCATCAATTTTTGCAGGCAATAGGAAGAAGGCTCATTTTTGTGGGTAGAGAATAGAATATCCCCTAAAAGGGTGGATGTTCCCCCACCAAGTACCATGCTTCACTTTAAAGGGTATTTCATAAGCACTATGGCCCAGAGAAGCACTTCCCTACATTTCTTGTCCTAGTCCTCAAGATAAAAGGTCATCGTGTCTTTGGGCAACTGGGTGGCTCAGTCGGTTAAGCATCCGACTTCAGCTCAGGTCATGTTCTTGCAGTTCGTGAGGTCGAGCCATGTGTTGGGCTCTGTGCTGTCAGCTGAGAGCCTGGAACCTGCTTTGGATTCTGTGTCTCCTTCTCACTCTACCCCTTGTCCACACACACACACACACACACACACACACACACACACTCTCTCTCTCTCTCTCTCTCTCTCTCTCTCTCTCTGTCTCAAAAATAAACATTAAAAAAAAGTCATTGTGTCTTAATACTTAAAGGTTTACAGGCTGTGATTGACATCGAGACAGACATAGCTTCAGAGTATGGGGAAGGATTTAGGTTAAAAATAAAAAAGACAAATTACTTAAATATATCCTCTCATACAGAATGAATGCATAGAGTCTCTTATAATCATTTTCAAGCCCCGCCAAACATCCATTTTCTTATATCCCTCTGTGTTGCGGCTCATGATTCTCAGGGTACTCACAAGTGGTACAATATTTTCAATAGCTGCACATGGAAACTATGGAATATTTTGCAATATTAAACAATCTGTATTAACAATAAGTATATATATATGGAAACCTAGATATAAAAGCATTAAGTGTGATACAGATTTTTTTTACATGGCAACTAGATAGACACTGAACTCTAAGATTTTTAACTTTTGTTTTCATAAAATATTTAATAAAATTCTCACAAATATTAAATATATTTTCACTTTATTTAAATAATTTGAAATATTACTGAAGATAGGTTATACTACCAGTTCTAAATAATTGACAAGACAAAAGTTTTCAAATCAGAATTTTGGTCAGAATTCCAGAAGCATTCTTTGTGCCCCAGACAGCTAGCACATGGTTTGAATCTGTTACTAGAAGACACAGTCACACTGGGCTGTTAATGACGACTGTCTATAAACAATTCAAATATTCAAATAACACACAAAACTGTACAGATTGGCTCAAAATAAAACATCTTAATAAGACATATCAAATTTATCCTGAAAACCACTCTTGGCACATGTTGGGAATTCCAATTAAATGCTATTTTAAAAAGAAAACTTTATTTAAACATGATAAAGGATGCATACGAAGAAATCAGCAAAACAACAGAATACCCTCAAATAGGAACACATCGTGATATTTGGTGAAATTGTAGTTAACTTTAAGTTTAGAATAATCCATCTTTATTTAGTATGAATTGTTGCTTGCTAGCAACAATCTAGCAAGAGCTTTAACCAGAACATAAACACAGACATAGGTTTGACCATTTTGTCTTTAAAAGAATAAAAAGCATTTTTAAATTTCTTAAAAAATTTTTTTTCCAAATTAAGGTAAACTGTATGTGAAACATGCAACAAAGTAGCATGCCAATAAAATACTAAAATATTAGAAAAAGAAAATAAAACTACAACAAATATATAACATATGTAACATATAACAATGAAGGAGAAGATTTGTGTACAAATAAGCCTAAGACTATATTCTGGCCACACTAGGTATTCCTATCATTTTAATTGGAGTGAAAGGTTTGAACAAGTTATGCATCATACTTCTATTTTTTACAATTTCTTTTAATATCCCAGGATTGAAAAGCTTAGAAAGAAAAGAATTTAAGTAAAACTCTATGCATCTAGAAATTGCTTTATCAATGTCAGAAACCACATCCATATAAGAAAGCACATCCATTAAATTAAATATTTGGATTTTTTTTTCACAAGATGATAATAGTTTATCATATGTTATCTCCTTAAAAATGTATAAACATAATACATAGTTAATAGTTTTTTTTCTAAATCTAAGTATTCTTTAAGAGTTTTAATGACAATTCAGTTGCTATTGCCCCATAGAGACAAATTCCTCCAAATTGTAAGATAACTTACAAGAACTCAAGAAAGGTGGCCTAAGTTAGCAATCCTGTCTATGAAAAACAAGTTCTCTGAACAATGTTATACATAATTTACTGAAATAATGACAAGAAAAATAAATGAAATGGAATAAAAATAATTTAGGAAGGATATCTCCATTTTATCATTCATTTAAATATCACTGGATCATTCACAGAACATTCACCGTGAAAATAATCATTAAATTCAATCATCATTGATATTTTGCCAATCTGCAGTCTTATAAATGCATACGTGCATATTTTTTTTTATTTCACAGTTACAAAGGCAAAAGGGTTATTGTTTCCTTAATGCTGTTATAAAAATTATCACAAACTTATGGGCTTAAAACAACACAAATGTATTACCTGAACAATTCAGAAGTTCAGAAGTCCAAAATGGGTCAGCCAGGCTGCATTCTATCTGAAGATTCCAGAAGAGAATCTATGTCCTTGCTTTTTCTCTCATCTACTGGCTGCCTGCATGCCTCGCTCCTGGTACTGAACCACTCCAACTTCTTCTGCTTGTTGTCACATCTCCTCGGACTCTACTGCCTCCCTCTCACAAGGACCCAAGGACCCTTGTGATTACATTTGACCAGATTATCCAGGATAATCTCCCTGTCTCAAGGTCTTTAACTTAATCACATCTGCAAAGTCCCTTTACCATGTAAGGTAACATATTCACAGGTTCCAAGGATTGTGGGGGCTGTTATCCTGCCTATACAGAGGATAAAACATTTTTTAGCTTGCTCTGTAAATTATAACTATAAATATATGTTGTGTGGGCCTTTTAATTTGTACCCTTGCTCCAAGCCCTGTAAATGGTGGGAATGGGCCTGATGTTTCCCAAAAGCAATAGCCTGGATAATAGGAGGGTGTTGAGACCGTGAAATCGAATTTGGACTATAGGACTCAGACCAGGAACATAGAATCTCTGCATGTCTTTTGGCCTAAACTTGAAGGACCCTAGACAGGCTTAGGGGTGCTTCTGAATTCCAAGGGTAAAAACATTCCATGCCCTGTGGAAGTGGCCTGAGAGCTCATTGCTGAGAGCCATTGCAAATGGGGCCGGGGTACTGATGATGAGTAAGCAAAATATAATTTATTACCATTTATTGAATGCCTTGTATGGGTCAGGTGCTTTGCTAACTGTTTTCCCTTCATCATCTCACTTAATTTTTACAACAGCTTTAAAAGGTAGGTATTATTATTATCATTTAACAGATGCAGAGCCTTAATACCAACATGATTAAGTAACAAGCTGGATTCAAAGTCTAGTTTGACTAGATCCGGAAGATGGCGGCGTAGGAGGACGCGGGGTTCACAGCGCGTCCTGCCGATCACTTAGATTCCACCTACACCTGCCTAAAGAACCCAGAAAACCGCCAGAGGATTAGCAGAAGGGAGTCTCCGGAGTCAAGCGCAGACCAGAGGCCCACGGAAGAGGGTAGGAAGGGCGGCGAGGCGGTGCGCGCTCCACGGACTGGCGGGAGGGAGCCGGGGCGGAGGGGCGGCTCGCCGGCCAAGCAGAGCCCCCGAGTCGGGCTGGCAAAAGCGGAGGGGCCGGACAGACTGTGTTCCGACAGCAAGCGCGACTTAGCGTCTGGGAGGTCATAAGTTAACAGCTCTGCTCGGAAAGCGGGAAGGCTGGAGGACAAAGGGAGGGAGAGCTGCTGAGCCCCCGGACGGCAGAGCTCAGCTTGGCGGGGAACAAAGGCGCCAGCGCCATCTCCCCCGCCCATCCCCCAGCCAAAATCCCAAAGGGAACCAGTTCCTGCCAGGGAACTTGCTCGCTCCGCGCAAACACCCAACTCTGTGCTTCTGCGGAGCCAAACCTCCGGCAGCGGATCTGACTCCCTCCCGCTGCCACAGGGCCCCTCCTGAAGTGGATCACCTAAGGAGAAGCGAGCTAAGCCTGCCCCTCCAGCCCCCGTGCACCTTGCCTACCCACCCCAGCTAATACGCCAGATCCCCAGCAACACAAGCCTGGCAGTGTGCAAGTAGCCCAGACGGGACACGCCACCCCACAGTGAATCCCGCCCCTAGGAGAGGGGAAGAGAAGGCACACACCAGTCTGACTGTGGCCCCAGCAGTGGGCTGGGGGCAGACATCGGGTCGGACTGCGGCCCCGCCCACTAACTCCAGTTATACACCACAGCACAGGGGAAGTGCACTGCAGGTCCTCACCACGCCAGGGACTCTCCAAAATGACCAAACGGAAGAATTCCCCTCAGAAGAATCTCCAGGAAATAACAACAGCTAATGAACTGATCAAAAAGGATTTAAATAATATAACAGAAAGTGAATTTAGAAAAATAGTCATAAAATTAATCGCTGGGCTTGAAAACAGTATACAGGACAGCAGAGAATCTCTTGCCACAAAGATCGAGGGACTAAGGAACAGTCACGAGGAGTTGAAAAACGCTTTAAACGAATTGCAAAACAAAATGGAATCCACGATGGCTCGGCTTGAAGAGGCAGAGGAGAGAATAGGTGAACTAGAAGATAAAGTTATGGAGAAAGAGGAAGCTGAAAGAAAGAGAGATAAAAAAATCCAGGAGTATGAGGGGAAAATTAGAGAACTAAGTGATACACTAAAAAAAAATAATATACGCATAATTGGTATAACAGAGGAGGAAGAGAGAGGGAAGGGTGCTGAAGGGGTACTTGAACAAATTATAGCTGAGAACTTCCCTGAACTGGGGAAGGAAAAAGGCATTGAAATCCAAGAGGCACAGAGAACTCCCTTCAGACGTAACTTGAATCGATCTTCTGCACGACATATCATAGTGAAACTGGCAAAATACAAGGATAAAGAGAAAATTCTGAAAGCAGCAAGGGATAAACGTGCCCTCACATATAAAGGGAGACCTATAAGACTCGTGACTGATCTCTCCTTTGAAACTTGGCAGGCCAGAAAGGCTTGGCACGATATCTACAGTGTGCTAAACAGAAAAAATATGCAGCCGAGAATCCTTTATCCAGCAAGTCTGTCATTTAGAATAGAAGGAGAGATAAAGGTCTTCCCAAACAAACAAAAACTGAAGGAATTTGTCACCACGAAACCAGCCCTACAAGAGATCCTAAGGGGGATCCTGTGAGACAAAGTACCAGAGACATCACTACAAGCATAAAACATACAGACATCACAATGACTCTAAACCCATATCTTTCTATAATAACACTGAATGTAAATGGATTAAATGCGCCAACCAAAAGACATAGGGTATCAGAATGGATAAAAAAAACAAGACCCATCTATTTGCTGTCTACAAGAGACTCATTTTAGATCTGAGGACACCTTTAGATTGAGAGTGAGGGGATGGAGAACTATTTATCATGCTCCTGGAAGCCAAAAGAAAGCTGGAGTAGCCATACTTATATCAGACAAACTAGACTTTAAATTAAAGGCTGTAACAAGAGATGAAGAAGGGCATTATATAATAATCACAGGGTCTATCCACCAGGAAGAGCTAACTATTATAAATGTCTATGCGCCAAATACCCGAGCCCCCAGATATATAAAACAATTACTCATAAACATAAGCAACCTTATTGATAAGAATGTGGTCATTGCAGGGGACTTTAACACCCCACTTACAGAAATGGATAGATCATCTAGACACACAGTCAATAAAGAAACAAGGGCCCTGAATGATACATTGGATCAGATGGACTTGACAGATATATTTAGAACTCTGCATCCCAAAGCAACAGAATATACTTTCTTCTCGAGTGCACATGGAACATTCTCCAAGATAGATCATATACTGGGTCACAAAACAGCCCTTCATAAGTTTATAAGAATTGAAATTATACCATGCATACTTTCAGACCACAATGCTATGAAGCTTGAAATCAACCACAGGAAAAAGTCTGGAAAACCTCCAAAAGCATGGAGGTTAAAGAACACCCTACTAACGAATGAGTGGGTCAACCAGGCAATTAGAGAAGAAATTAAAACATATATGGAAACAAACGAAAATGAAAATACAACAATCCAAACGCTTTGGGATGCAGCGAAGGCAGTCCTGAGAGGAAAATACATTGCAATCCAGGCCTATCTCAAGAAACAAGAAAAATCCCAAATACAAAATCTAACAGCACACCTAAAGGAAATAGAAGCAGAACAGCAAAGGCAGCCTAAACCCAGCAGAAGAAGAGAAATAATAAAGATCAGAGCAGAAATAAACAATATAGAATCTAAAAAAACTGTAGAGCAGATCAACGAAACCAAGAGTTGGTTTTTTGAAAAAATAAACAAAATTGACAAACCTCTAGCCAGGCTTCTCAAAAAGAAAAGGGAGATGACCCAAATAGATAAAATCATGAATGAAAATGGAATGATTACAACCAATCCCTCAGAGATACAAACAATTATCAGGGAATACTATGAAAAATTATATGCCAGCAAATTGGACAACCTGGAAGAAATGGACAAATTTCTAAACACCCACACTCTTCCAAAACTCAATCAGGAGGAAATAGAAAGCTTGAACAGACCCATAACCAGCGAAGAAATTGAATCGGTTATCAAAAATCTCCCAACAAATAAGAGTCCAGGACCAGATGGCTTCCCAGGGGAGTTCTACCAGACATTTAAAGCAGAGATAACACCTATCCTTCTCAAGCTATTCCAAGAAATAGAAAGGGAAGGAAAACTTCCAGACTCATTCTATGAAGCCAGTATTACTTTGATTCCTAAACCAGACAGAGACCCAGTAAAAAAAGAGAACTACAGGCCAATATCCCTGATGAATATGGATGCAAAAATTCTTAATAAGATACTAGCAAATCGAATTCAACAGCATATAAAAAGAATTATTCACCATGATCAAGTGGGATTCATTCCTGGGATGCAGGGCTGGTTCAACATTCGCAAATCGATCAACGTGATACATCACATTAACAAAAAAAAAGAGAAGAACCATATGATCCTGTCAATCGATGCAGAAAAGGCCTTTGACAAAATCCAGCACCCTTTCTTAATAAAAACCCTTGAGAAAGTCGGGATAGAAGGAACATACTTAAAGATCATAAAGGCCATTTATGAAAAGCCCACAGCTAACATCATCCTCAACGGGGAAAAACTGAGAGCTTTTTCCCTGAGATCAGGAACACGACAGGGATGCCCACTGTCACCGCTGCTGTTTAATATAGTGCTGGAAGTTCTAGCATCAGCAATCAGACAACAAAAGGAAATCAAAGGCATCAAAATTGGCAAAGATGAAGTCAAGCTTTCGCTTTTTGCAGATGACATGATATTATACATGGAAAATCCGATAGACTCCACCAAAAGTCTGCTAGAACTGATACATGAATTCAGCAAAGTTGCAGGATACAAAATCAACGTGCAGAAATCAGTTGCATTCTTATACACTAACAATGAAGCAACAGAAAGACAAATGAAGAAACTGATCCCATTCACAATTGCACCAAGAAGCATAAAATACCTAGGAATAAATCTAACCAAAGATGTAAAAGATCTGTATGCTGAAAACTATAGAAAGCTTATGCAGGTAATTGAAGAAGATATAAAGAAATGGAAAGACATTCCCTGCTCATGGATTGGAAGAATAAATATTGTCAAAATGTCAATACTACCCAAAGCTATCTACACATTCAATGCAATCCCAATCAAAATTGCACCAGCATTCTTCTCGAAACTAGAACAAGCAATCCTAAAATTCATATGGAACCACAAAAGGCCCCGAATAGCCAAAGTCATTTTGAAGAAGAAGACCAAAGCAGGAGGCATCACAATCCCAGACTTTAGCCTCTACTACAAAGCTGTCATCATCAAGACAGCATGGTATTGGCATAAAAACAGACACATAGACCAATGGAATAGAATAGAAACCCCAGAACTAGACCCACAAACGTATGGCCAACTCATCTTTGACAAAGCAGGAAAGAACATCCAATGGAAAAAAGACAGTCTCTTTAACAAATGGTGCTGGGAGAACTGGACAGCAACATGCAGAAGGTTGAAACTAGACCACTTTCTCACACCATTCACAAAAATAAACTCAAAATGGATAAAGGACCTGAATGTGAGACAGGAAACCATCAAAACCTTAGAGGAGAAAGCAGGAAAAGACCTCTCTGACCTCAGCCGTAGCAATCTCTTACTCGGCACATCCCCAAAGGCAAGGGAATTAAAAGCAAAAGTGAATTACTGGGACCTTATGAAGATAAAAAGCTTCTGCACAGCAAAGGAAACAACCAACAAAACTAAAAGGCAACCAACGGAATGGGAAAAGATATTTGCAAATGACACATCGGACAAAGGGCTAGTATCCAAAATCTATAAAGAGCTCACCAAACTCCACACCCGAAAAACAAATAACCCAGTGAAGAAATGGGCAGAAAACATGAATAGACACTTCTCTAAAGAAGACATCCGGATGGCCAACAGGCACATGAAAAGATGTTCAACGTCGCTCCTTATCAGGGAAATACAAATCAAAACCACACTCAGATACCACCTCACGCCAGTCAGAGTGGCCAAAATGAAGAAATCAGGAGACTATAGATGCTGGAGAGGATGTGGAGAAACAGGAACCCTCTTGCACTGTTGGTGGGAATGCAAATTGGTGCAGCCGCTCTGGAAAGCAGTGTGGAGGTTCCTCAGAAAATTAAAAATAGACCTACCCTATGACCCAGCAATAGCACTGCTAGGAATTTATCCAAGGGATACAGGAGTACTGATGCATAGGGGCACCTGTACCCCAATGTTTATAGCAGCACTCTCAACAATAGCCAAAGTATGGAAAGAGCCTAAATGTCCATCAACTGATGAATGGATAAAGAAATTGTGGTTTATATACACAATGGAATACTACGTGGCAATGAGAAAAAATGAAATATGGCCTTTTGTAGCAACATGGATGGAACTGGAGAGTGTGATGCTAAGTGAAATAAGCCATACAGAGAAAGACAGATACCATATGGTTTCACTCTTATGTGGATCCTGAGAAACATAACAGAGACCCATGGGGGAGGGGAAGGAAAAAAAAAAAAAGGAAAAAAAGAGGTTAGAGTGGGAGAGAGCCAAGGCATTAGAGACTGTTAAAAACTGAGAACAAACTGAGGGTTGATGGGGGGTGGGAGGGAGGGCAGGGTGGGTGATGGGTATTGAGGAGGGCACCTTTTGGGATGAGCACTGGGTGTTGTATGGAAACCAATTTGACAGTAAATTTCATATATTAAAAAATAAAAAAAAATAAAAAAAAATAAAAAAAAAAACAAAGTCTAGTTTGACTATAAAACTAGTGCTTTTAACCACTATAACACATTTCCATATTTTATGAATCATTGTATCTAATTATATTTTACTCTAGAAATTCATTTTCCTTTTATTATGGACAAACCATTCGGAAAGTTAGTTTAAGTGTTCCAAATGTGCCATGGCAATTAAGGATTTATTAGGCTTGAGTGTTAAATGGGGGACCACTCTCTGAGGCCAGATAAAGGGTATCAAAGGTGATCAGTAAGAGATTCCCTCAGAGAGTGAGACTCTCCAACTTCAGCCGGCCTCAGAATTACCAGAAAGGTTTATTAAAACACAGATTGTGGGCCTCATACCCAGAGTTGCTAATTTAACAGGACTGAGTTGGAGCCAATAATTTTCATTTTAACAAACTCTTTAGGGACGCTAATACCCTAGCTTGGCAACCACACTTTGACGACACCGTCCTAAGGAAAGGAGTTCCCTTGAGGAAGGAGAATCCCAGTAGACAAGAAGGGAGCCCACAGGTTTCTGTCATAGTTTTCCCCACAGGGAGACGCACCCTCTGTTGCCAAATCTTGGAATATCAGAATTTGTTTCCTACAGAGGGGATTCAAAGAATTATGGGTAAGATTTTGATACCTAAGGAGGAGAAAATAAAAAGGGAATTGCAACAAGTGGGAGGAAGGATCTCAGACTAGAACACGGGATTTACATATGGGGTGAAATAGGATACAACATGAAGGAAACTTTAGTGCAGACTTTGGAGGGGCTAATTTAAAGTAACCATAATACCCGATTTTTATGCGGATTTTCAGTGTTCAAAGGACTATAGCCTGCATCACCATTTTTCTGGTGTTTATGAAGCACAGGCTACTTATTCCAGTGTTCTCAGAGCTTTGGGGGAATAAAGAAGAACAGGATGGTCCTAATCATATCTTGCTTTTTGTCAACTGGGAAGACAATGACTTATTCCCAGACCCTTCAAGAACACTGAAGCCCTGAGCTCAAATTATACTTTTCTTTTCTTTTTTCTTTTCTTTTATATTTTCTTTTCTCTTTTTTTCTTTCTTTCTTTCTTTCTTTCTTTCTTTCTTTCTTTCTTTCTTTCTTTCTTTCTTTCTTTCTTTCTTTTCCTGGAAAAAAACATAAATTCCCAAACTCATACTAAAAAAATAAGAAATTAAAATCTCATTCTCAGTCACTGGTACCTGACTTTTGGATTATCCTTTTCCTCTTTTCCTTCTTAACTTTTTGTCCCCTTTTCAGAAATAGTGTATACTAGTATAGGCACATTTTCACTTGCACATGGAAAGCAAAAAGGCCATTCCAAACGGGAAAATGTATCTGAAAGAACTTATTCTCATAATCTCTCACTCCAATCATTATATAGTAAAAATAAAGGTAAAAAGGGGAGAGAAAAATTGATGAAATAAACCAAGGTCACAGTGGGAAATAACATTCCCAATTTCAGTTCTGTTTCTAAGAGTTGACAGCAGACCAGGAAGGGAGATCTCATTTGCAAGAGGGTCCCTAGTCAAAGCTGGTGAATTAAAACACTTGGGTTTTATAATCAGTGGGGGTTGAGTGTAATTCCACTTAAAAGAAGGGAAAATAAATACAACCTTCCTACCCAAGCCTACAGCAGATTTCCAGACAGTTTAAAGAAATACATTTTTGACCTTGGATGTAGAATAACTCAACGAATTTGCTGATCATTGCAGTTTATAATAGCTCTACCTTGTTGTGGTGGATGCTCTTGATGTCTGCCCATATCCCCTACTTTGGATGGTATATCCCCGTCCCATTTGTCATGATTGTTGGAGATTACAATACAGAGTATTGCCCTGGATCAAGTGCAAGCACCTTGCTTGAGAGGCTACACCTCTTCCCACCCCCAACTGCGGTTTAGTTGGCTAATGACCTGCTGGCATGGAATACAAAGGGCCACCTGCTTGACCCAATGTGAGACTAGCTTTGTCACATCATTTGTGCCCTAGAGTATCTTGTGGGATCAGACTGCAGCTAGTCTCTACCGAGATCACATTCATGCTTGCCATTTTCTCCCTGTCCTATTCTGTTTCCCTCACTTCCCTTCTCCTGAGAGCACATTCCCAATAAGTCACTTAAACAAGAATCTTATCTCAGACTTGTTCCAAGGAACCCAATCTAAGACAGTTGACACCAAAAGTTTTCCCAGGGACAGGACTTAATTGTTAGCAGAGCCTCAGGAAAGGTTGAATCCCAGTCTACGCAAGTCTCTTGCACAAACTCAGGGCCTTAAAAGGAAAGGAATGGGACCCTAACACTTGGAAGGAGTTATCTGTATAGACACAGTTAAACTTCTCAAATCCTGAGTCCTCAAATTCTGAGCTCTATGGGTCTGACGAAATGGCCAGCCCCCCTCCCCCTTATCAGAAGATAGAACTAGATACACACACACATGCTTGAAATTCTACAAAGGCCTCAAATGAGGCAAGTGCCCTAGAAGGTATTTCTTGTCCTTTTCATGATTTATACTACCACCTCTCTTGGCTCATAATTAGAGTCAAATCTCAGCATAACCTGATTCAGAAAGTGCTGAGCCAGCTGAAGCAAAAGAAACAGACTATGCCTAAAAAGATCCCAAGCTGGATATGCTACCATCAGGAAACAGGAATAGTTCCTGGTTGCTAGGTCAAGAGGAAACAGGATATAAAGCTGGATTAGGGAGAGTTGTCAATATGGTGGTGATACAAGATTTCATACCCTAGAAAAGGTCCTGGTGCCAGTTGTAATAGGCTGTTGGAATGGCCCTGAATACTTGAAAAAAGCAAAGGCCTATATTAAACAAAATAGAGAAGCCACAATTGCTGTATCAAGGTATGGAGGAAGGGTTTCAAAGCTCAGAGAAGCATGCATAAGGTCCACTCTAGAAGATAAAGAACCTGTGGCTGACCATGTTCCTTGGGGAGGAACAGAAGACACTCCCTATATCAAGGCAGAGAGGTTTGAGACATATCACATCATTCAATAGACTGGGAATAGCGACAGGAGATACAAGTTAGTACTGCATTCCCTAATAGCACTGGGGATGACAGAATCCAAGAATAGCAGAGGTCAGGTGGCAGCATATACCCCTTAGAAAGAAGGTGGACAGAATTACTAGAAACTGTTACAAGTTCAGAATGAGTCAGCAACACCTGACCCACAGAAATTTATGGAAATGGCTCATAAAACATTTCATCCCTAGCAGCAAGACAGATAGGCAGCCAAAAAAGGTGTATACATATACATAGACGTATACATACATATACACACACATACTGCAATGGGGATCAAGAATGCATGAGCAAAAGTTTGAGGTCAGCCACCCCCAATGAAGAGCTATGTTCATATGCCCAGTTCTCTGACCCAGAACAAACCAGCTAAAGAAAAAAAATCCCATAACACACAGATAGCTCTGTGGATTACTCAGGTCTTTCAAAACTATTGAATACAGATCGAACTGAGAGCCAAAGACCCCAAATACTATCATGATCTTCCCATTAAGAGTAGAGGTATGTGGAAGTCAGCAAAGAAACTGAGTCCCAACCATGTCTTACAGTGGGTACTGATGGTCATTTCCCTGGTCTCCAAACATGGAATTGGAATGAATATACTTAGCAATTGGCAGAAATCTAACTTCATTCCATGAATGTTGTTGTAGGAAGGCCATGAGGAAGATCCTGAAAGTATTCCTACCCTCCCTCCAGGAGGATAATATTTTTTTTTAAATATTTGTATCTGTATAATAATCTGTATTAGTTTCCTATGTCTGCTATAATAAAGTACCACAAACTGAGTGGTTTTAAACAGCAGAAATTTATTCTCTCAGATTTCTGAAGGCTAGAAGTCTGAAACCAAGATGTCAGTAGGGCTATTCTCCCTCCAAAGCCTCTAAGGGCTTCCAGGTACCCGAGCTCTGGCAGCCCCCAGGCATTCCTTGGCTTGTGGCAAAATAACTCCAATCTCTGCCTTCTTCCATCTTCCCTCTACGTATATTCCCTGTGTATCTGTATCTGTGTCTAAACTTCCCTCTTCCTATAAAGATACCTGTCATATTAAATTAAGGGCCCACCCTCCTCAAGTATGACCTCATCTTAACTAACTACATGTGCAATGACCCTATTTCAAAATAAGGTCACATTCACAGGTGCAAGAGATTAGGATTCAATACATCTTTTGGAGGATACAATTCAACCAATAACACCATCTCAAAGGCATGGCAAAAACCAGTGTCACCCTCAAAATCTTAAAGGATATAGGAGTGGTGGTGGTCCCAAATAGGGCCCTATTAAGATACTAGTCTTGTCCCTGTGGAAACTAAATAATCTACAGAAGATTATAATAGACTACCACAAGTTAACCAAGCGTTCACCTCCATTGCAGCTGCTTTACCAGATGTGGTATATTTACCAGAGCAGATTAGTAATCTTGACTACTCGATATGTCACTATTGAACTGACAAATGTTTTCTTTTTCATTCTTATTAAGGAAGAAGAATGAGAAGAAGCTCACATTCACATGGACAGACAACAGTGCATTTACAGTCTTGCCCCAGGGCTATGTCAATTCTCTTGCTCTCGTTATCATATTGTCAGAAGAACCTTCAGTCATCTGAACATTCTACAGATCATCACACTGGCCAACTATATTGATGATGTCAGTCATACCTAATGAGCAGGAAGTAGCAAGTGTGCTGGACATTCATGTTCCAGATGGAGACAAAACCCAGAAAGATTTAGGACCCTGCCACACAGGTAAAGTTTCTAGGGGTCCAGTGTTCTAAGCATCCTAGAATATTCAAAAGTAAGACATAAGTTATTATTTTGCAACTCCTAACACTAAAAAAGAATCAGAACGCTTGACAGTCTTCTTTAGGTCTGAGAGGCAGCATATAACAAACACACTTGAAAATACTGCTATAACCTATTTGTCAGATGATTTAGAAAGCTGTTAGCCTTGAGTGGAGCCCAGAGCAAGGAAAGGTTCTACATAAGGTCCAGGATTATTGCTTGGTCCACATCATTCATAGTACTAGACTTATTTGTGTTGGCAAAATATATTATGTATAGTACATATTTGTAGGATTCTAGAGAAAGGCTA
Organism: Panthera tigris; assembly: GCF_018350195.1. Lineage (NCBI taxonomy): Eukaryota > Metazoa > Chordata > Mammalia > Carnivora > Felidae > Panthera > Panthera tigris. Next base: position 53,988,226 of record NC_056667.1, on the reverse strand, counting down.
TGACGTCTGTGGTGGAAAAGTAAAAACTACTGACAAACAATTTCTAGCATGACATTTGGCCTCAGTAAAAACAGGATCAAAACATTGGACCCCAAGTGATATTCAGTGGCCAGAGCCTCTATCACTGGTTGGATACGGTGATGTGCTAGAGACGGTTTATACCAGCACAGCTCTCCCCAAGTCCACATTCTGTGACATCATTTTGGCAGCTTGAAATCAGCCATGGTGGGAATATTTATACCACAAAACAGCAAATGCTACAAACCAGGGTGGTATTTTTCAGAGATGATTATTTTGAACATTTCCCAGCATACCAGTGATGCTAACAGATCCAACCAATCATAAGGTCAGGTGACCCCAGCAGCAATCCACCATAATATGGATGTGACACAACTGGGATCAAATTTGAGTAGGTTCAGAGAGTATAAGAGAACTGGACAAATATATGTCCCTAGTCCTCATGTCATCTGTCACTGCTGCAGCAATGCTTCTCCCTTATTTCATACCTATGTACTCATGGAGGGTTTTCTGTGACCTGTTGATGAGGAAGGGAAAAGTCTAATATTTATAGATGACTGGGGTCCAGTATGTGGGTGTAAGGGGAAATAAATTGCTTTTGTACTACAGAGTAGTCCTGAAAAATAGCAATTAGGGAAGAAAAGAGAAGTGGCCTGGCATTGGGATATATGGTCTAATGACTTGGCTGACTGGTCAGGACCCTGGAACAAGCATGATTTGAAAACTAGGTATAAGAAGGTCTGAGTAAGATGCATGTGATGGGCTTATGGGAGTGGGCACCAAGCATGGAGACTGTCCTGTGGCATGTTCCTGCCAACCAGAGAATCCACTGCAGAATAAACTTTACGAACATCAAGGATGACTTGGCCAGTAAATGTCAGCCGGTCTCTGTAGTTGGCCGCCCTGAAGCCTCATCAGTGATACAGAGTAGCTAGAGTGGTAGAGATGGAGAATATGAACGGACCTAACAGCATAATGGACTCCACTTCTTGAAAGCTTATCTAGCAACTACTGCTCCTTAATATTGGGCCTGCCAGCAACAGAGAGCAATGCAGAGGTCATCCCTGAAGGAGACCAATCTGCCACTTGGTAGCAAATTGATTACATAGGAAACTCTTCACTCAGGAAAAAGCTGTATTTAATCTAGTCATGTCAAACATACATCCTTGGTCTGGGCTTACCTTTCTTACCCACAAGATCTCAGCTAGCCCACTACCCAAGGATTCAAAGTGTATGAGGACCAAACTGGAATCACATATGATATCAACTTGGACTAAGGGATCACTTTACAGCAAAGGAGAAATGGTGGAGGGGAAATAACCGAGGGATACACTGATCCTACTACCACCATAGCATCTAGGAGTTCCATTATAAAGGAATGTAATGGACTCAAAGTTGCAACTGAAGTGACATTGTGGAGAGACACCACTGTAAGATGAGACATTATCCTTTAGGATGAGGTATACACTTTAAACCAATCACGGTTACATGGTTATATAGCCCCAGGTAGGAGAATAGATGTGTCAGGGAACCAAGTGTAGAAGTAGAAGTGGCCTTGTTCACCATTATTCTGTGACTTGTTTGGGGTATTTGTGCTTCCTATCTCCATTAGTTAACAATAGCTTTACATTCTCTTGATGATTAGAGTCCATTAACCCTGTCAATATGGCAACTTCTTTTTTTTGCTTACTGGTCTACAGGCAAAAGGAAACCAAAGTGACCAGATAGCAGCTATAGCTTTAAGTATAGTAGTACTCTTAATGTGTTTCCTCGTAGGAGTGTCCCCCATTTTGGAACCTTGACCACTGTATTCATAGAGCCGAAAGTAGAGTAATGAGAAATCATCAATTCAAAACTCAGTTCACACTCCTTGCCCTTATTTTATTTGACTTATCTGCAACATGAAAACCTTAACTGCTCCACTTTTCCTAACTCAGGTCTCCTTATTCCTGTATTGTGAGGGCTGCTCATGTTCCATTGTCGTCATTCATTCTTTGTCTTCCCCCTCCTTTCAGATGTGGTCCTTTTCTTATTCTAGAAACTCCTTTGGGGATTCCATTTCCCTATCTATAAAAAATTCAACTATCATTTTATCTCTCAAGACTTACAAATCTATATTTCTACACCTAATCTTGCTCTTGAGCTAGACTAATATTTTCCATTGCTTGACAATGCCCCAAAGGCATCATTTTTAAAAATAAATATATTCCTCCTATACTCTCAATCTTGGAAAATAATATGGAAACAAATATTTCAGAAATGAGTGATCCAATGAGTGACTGGAAGAGCATCAATAAAGGTAATAAAAAATTATCCTAGAACCATAATTCTTAACACCTGAAAAATCTTAGAACTTATTGGACCTTCACCTAAAAATGCACACACTCAAACAAAATATATCTGGAGGTTACTACTACCTAAATGGGGAACTCAAATTCCCCACATATTTTGGTTCCAAAATATATATTCAACCTGTAGTTAAGCAATACACATTCCATGATAATAACATGTTTGTTAAAGGAACTAGTCCTGGCCAAAATGCTCTAAATAAATACTGGGAAAGCTGACACACATCTAGAAGCTACAGGACAAGCCAAATTTGACCCTAATACAAAGAGTCATACTAAGGAACAAGATGTATTGGCCTCTGTACTTGCTGCTTAAAAGGAATGCTGTTTCAGGATCAAGGAAAAAAGTGGCAAGTGGCCTGGACAAATAGCACAGCTTTATTAAAATGGATAAAAATTTAATAGATAGTTAACCTACTAGAGTACAAATATGGGAAGCAGCATGAATTCTGACCAAAGAGAGACTGTTAAGTATGTTCCTCTAAATGGAATCAGAAGTATCTAAAGGACTATGGCCTAGGGTATTGGTAGCAAAAGTACAAGGAATACAATTCTTAAATGGAGAACATGGTTTGCTTAGGTGCTTACTAACTGCCAACTCCCTATGCATAACAAAAAGCAAACATATCCAAATAGTGCAGTTAGTCAGAATTGGAAATGTATAACAATTAAGTAGAATTTTACAGATTAAGGGAAATAGGTATCACTTAAACATAAGGTCTACTGGCAACCTTAATCAGTGCAATCTTATAGTATGAAACAGGCATATGATTATGCTGATAAGAGACTTGAAATCAGAACTTACTGAGATCTGACCCTTAAATTAATACTCCAATCCATGACAATTTGTTATATAGGCAAGGGATACTTCTGCTGGGAAGTTAATTCTAACTGACATTCTGTAATGATCTTAGCTTAATTCATAATGTAAATACTATTTGGTATAATAATGAAGTCATTAGTAAAAATAATTTGATTTTTTTAAAAGTATCATAACAAAAGACAGTCTCTTCGGCAAATGGTGTTGGGAAAACTGGACAGTGACATAGAAAAAAAAAATGTACCTGGACCACTTTCTTACACCATACACAAAAATAAACTCAAAATGGATGAAAAACCTAAACGTAAGACAGGAAGACATCAAAATCGTTGAGGAGAAAGCAGGCTAAAACCTCTTTGACCTCAGCTGTAGCAACTTTTTACTCAACATGTTTCTGGAGGCAAGGGAAACAAAACCAAAAATGAACTATTGGGACCTCATCAAGATTAAAAAAAACCTTCTTCACAGTGAAGGAAACAATCAGCAAAACTAAAAGGCAACTGACAGATTGGGAGAAGATATTTGCAAATAACATATCAGATAAAGGGTTAGTATCCAAAATCTATAAAGAACTTACCAAACTCAACACCCCCCCAAAAAAATAATCCAGCGAGGAAATGGGCAAAAGACAGAATAGACACTTCTCCAAAGAAGACACCCAGATGGCTAACAAACACATGAAAAAATGCTCAACTTCGCTCATCATCAGGGAAATACAAATTAAAACCACAATGAGATACCACCTCAAACCAGTCAAAATGGTTAAAATTAACAACTCAGGCAACAACAGATGTTGGTGAGGATGCAGAGAAAGAGGATCTCTTTTGCACTTCTGCTGGGAATGCAAACTGGTACAGCTACTCTGGAAAACAGTATGGAGGTTCCTCAAAAAATTAAAAATAGAACTACCCTGCAGCCCAGCAATTACTAGGTATATACCCAAGGGATACAGGTGTGCTGTTTTGAAGGGGCACATACACCTTAATGTTTATAGCAGCACTATCAACAATAGTCAAAATATGGAAAGAGCTCAAATGTCCATCGACAGATGAATGGATAAAGATGTGGTATATATATAAATGGAGTATTACTCAGCAACCAAAAAGAATGACATCTTGCCATTTGCAACAACGTGGATGGAACTGGAGGGTATTATGCTAAGCGAAATTAGTCAGAGAAAGACAAATATCATATGACTTCATTCATATGTGGAATTTAAGATACAAAACAGATGAACATAAGGAAAGGGCAACAAAAATAATACAAAAACAGCGAGGGGGACTAAATAGAAGAGACTCTTAAATACAGACAACAAACTGAGGGTTGCTGTAGGGGCTGTTGTGGGGGGGATAGGCTAAATGGGTAAGGAGCATTAAGGAAGATGCTTGTTGAGGTAAGCACTGGGTTATATATAGGGGATGAATCACTGGAAACTACTGAAATCATTATTGCACTATATGCTAACTAACTTGGATATAAATTAAAAATGAACAAATAAGTAAATAAATAAATAAATAAATAAATAAATAAAAACTATCATAACATTGATATCAATGATCAAGTATATTGAGAAATTAAATTAAAACTCCCAAATGTTGTTCTTCCAATGGAAACTGATTGGCCAGAGGAGGAACTAGATTTACCTGACAACCAATTAATCTTTATATTAAATTAACCTATTGACACCTTACATGAAATTCATATTTTGGTGATGAAAAAAAGGAAAAGGGTTGATGAACATGTGCATGATTCCAAACATATCTGTGCTGGATATTTGGAAAACTGAAGTATTTAAAGCAATATCTAGACCCTGTTGGATGAAACAAATAATTAATATCCTAGTATTTGTATTTTTTTAACATTTATTTATTTTTGAGAGACAGCATGTGAGCAGGGGAGAGGCGGAGGGGGGTGGACAGAGGATCTGAAGCAGGCTCGGTCCTGTCAGCACAGAGCCTGATGAGGAGCTTGAACTCTGAACTGTGAGATCATGACCTGAGCTGAAGTGGGATACTTAACCAACTGAGCCACCCAGGAGCCCCTAGTATTTGTATTTTTGCTTTTGTTGTTGTTCTGTGAATGGTGCAAAAGATTCAGGAAAAGGAATGATGACGAGCAGTGTATAATTAAGAAGGGGTGCGTGTGTAACACCAAGTTATATTACAGCTGAACTGGAAGAGTTCCTTGCTCATCCCAGGGACAACTGGAAGCCAGGTACTGATTCTCGGTCAAAATAACAATGATTAGGTTAATGATATATAATGTACTATTTAGAGTGTAACACTCCCCTGATGGCACCCAGGGCCAGCCTCTTTGATGGCTCACCATTGCTGTAATCAATTAAAGAGCCTGGTTCGGCTATGGGACCAATGGCCCATAAGAGATCCCTTGGAAATTTTTGCCAGAATTCTCCTGAAATAAAACAGGTCGTTTGATTTACCCCCTAAAAATCATTCCCCAGGTGTTTCCAGTTTCAACAAATGGGGCACCGCTGCTGACCCAGCTGCTCAAGCAAAAAGGACAGCATTGGGGCTTGACTCCTCCCTTTCCCAGACTTCAACATGCATTCCATAGCAAGCCCTCTCAGTCTCCTAAACAACACAAATTCTTTCACTTCTCTCAATCTACTCTGGCATCACCCTGTTCTGGAGCACCTTTCAGCAATAGTCTCTGCTTCCACTACAATTCATTATTGTACCCATTACCTATATACCCATTTCCAAAACACCACATTTGGAAAGTCAGTTCATGTCACATTTTTGTTTAAAACATTGTAATAGCTTCCCATTGCTCTCAAAATACGATAAAGTTCCTTACTATTGCCCATAAATGTCCAGGCGATCTAGCTGCTCCCTGTCTCCTAAATCCCAGTCTTACTCTTCTTCCCCCTTGCCTTTTGTGCTGTAGCCACACTGGCCTCCTTTCTCCTATTCAAACACACTGGGCCCTTTCCTACCTCAGGGCATTTATATTTTTAGTCCTTCTGCCTATAAAGCACACACACACCCACACACACACACCCACATACTTTTCGCAAATCGCCTGGTTTTTATCATTTGGGTATCAATCAAACATTGTCTCTTCTTAGTCGTCTTCCTAACTACCTCATCTAAAGTATCATTCCTTTGCTCAGCAGCTCACAGTTACTCTATCACATCACCCTGTTTGCTTCCTTCATCAAGTGTTTTCAGTCTATAGTTTTCTGTTATTACAATCACTACTGTAATCAGCTTGTACTTCGACAGACTCATGTCTTTTCTATTAATTAACCAATTTATTTGAGATAGGATTAATAAGTACAACAGATAGTAAGATGACATAATGAAGTACATCAGATGAGAAGAAGACATAGTGAAGAGATATTCAGCTGCCAGTCTCCCGTTCATCACACTGGCTGGCACACCCAAGTGTAAATTCCTTGCACAGGTGGGTCTCTCTTGTCTGAGGAGCAAGCGAATGACTAGCTTGGGCATTCTGTAAACCTCTTCCTTACATGCAAAGTATTTTGAATAATACTATTATTCAAATAATAGTATTTGGACAATACTATTATTAGAATAATAGTAGATACTAATAGAATAATAATATTTTGAATAATAATAAAGTATGTTAAGCTTAACAGATTCAGCTATATATAACTTACTTATCTATTTTATTTATATTTTTAGATGACTGCTTTGTGGGATTCATGATCTGGGCATCCCCTTTATGCTTAACCTCAACTATAATCATCTGTCTCTCCCAGTATTACTTACAAAACAGGTTCAGCTACTATAGCAGACAGAAACCCAAAACCACAACAGAATTTTATTCTGCTTCACATTAGTCTGGTGTGGAAGCTTCCAGGAAGTTGTCACATGCTCAGGGACCTTTTGTTTTGCTGCTCCATCAGCCCTGTGGTTTTACCTGGGCCACGCAGTACAAGAAATCCCACCACTGCATACCCATTCTGACCTAGTAGCAAAGGGGACAGTGGAAGGAGAAGGATGCCTCTTTATTTTAAGGGCATGTTCTGGCCAGAACCTAGGTTCTACCTAGACTAAGAGAAACCTGCAAGAAAGTCTGAAAGGTACAGTCTATTTCCTGGGTAGCCATGTGCTCAGTTATAACTCTGGACTTTTCTTACAGCTGGAGAGAAGGAAAAATGAATATTAGGGAGTTCTCTCTCACACACCCATTAGAATGCAAACTTCATAAAAATAGAATTTCTCTGCCCTTTTTCACCTTATATCCCACCTCCTAGAAGAGTACCTAGTACATTTTGTCCTCCTCTTGTGGTAAGGTCCCCTCCCTAAGAAATGAAAACAAAAACAAAAACAAAAAAAAACCCTCAAGGCAACCAGGCTATACGCATACATGAAAACATCCCTCATGACCTTGTAACATAAGACCGCTTAATTAGACTGCATGTTTGTGTGTTACCATATACGGGACACAAAGAAATAGGAAATGTAAAAAAAACTATGCCATGTGGCATTTGGGGCTCAGTTTGGTATGAACCCAGCTGAGCTGTGCCGGCATGAATAAAGTTGCTTCCTGGAAAGAAAAGTCTTGAAGTCATGACTCTCTGTGCGAGAATCTTGCTACACTGACCATTTTCCTTGCCTTTGTTCTGACTCAGCCATCATCACCATTCACTTGGACATAAGCAGTGTCCTTCTAAATTACTTTTCTGTCTCCATTCCAATCTATCTTCCACACCGCCATTGAAGTTAACTGTTGAAAATAGAAACATTCTTCTTTTATTTCATTTCTGAAAGCCATTCAATAGCTTGCCAATATCCTCAGGATAATGGACCAGCAGAGCCTTCAAGGGCCTTGACAACCGCATCTCAGCACACTCACCCTGTTCTCCAGCCAAATAAAGCTGAATATAGTTCCTTCAGCATCCCATCCTCTTTGGCACTTTTATGTCTCTACACACATACTGTTCAAACCAGAAAAAACAGCCATTCACTCTTCTCCATTCCCACAGTAAGTTGTACATACTACCTCTGACATTATTTTGTGATTTTTAAATTTACATCTTCCTCTATTATGAAGCTATAACCACTAAAGGGAAGGGCAGAGACCATGTCTTGTTTCTCTTTCAGTTCTTGGCCATGAGTTAATCACAATACTTTTTTGTTGCTGTCTTAAATGACAACAAGTTTGAAGGAATAAAACACCATTACCTTGTATAAAACTAAGAAACCTGTTTTATCTGGGTATCTAGTATCCCCTGCTGGAAGCTGGGCTCCTTCTGCCCAAGAATTTATGGATATCAGGCTGAATAACACATAGGAATAACATCTAAGAAATAAAGTTTACTATTCACATAGTAAACAGCGAAAGAATTCCCCAAGGAGAAGACCTCAGGTTCTATCTAAAGAGAAACAAAGTTTAGAAGGAGGTGGAAAGTGATATAGTGTTTTATTATGGTTAAGGGGGTGGTTCCATATTTTCTTCTCTTTCCTAGATGTGAGGCAAAGGGGAGAGGTAGGGAATTGAAAGCTGTCAGCCATCAAACTTCAAAATCAATTCTTTCTGTATTATGAAGCCTTTTATTCCAATGATTATACTTTATTTGAAATCGTTTTTGTTTTTGTTTACCTTAAGAAATAATGCCCACCTCACAGGGTTGTTGTGGAATTAAATTTAAATAAAAGAGGAGACGGAAAGGACATTGTATACTATGGTGTATCATAGTGAGAATACTATCTATTCTGTAAAGCCATACACCAATTATCATAATCCGAGAGACTAGATCCTAAGTACTTTCTACATGAAGCCTGCACTTCCTATATTCCAATATAATTTTGACCTGACTGATAAAATATATATGCAATGAAGTGTGGAGGGATGATGCTTGATTTTGTATATCATGGTCCATTATCTCACATACCTGCCATGGGGACCCAAGGGAAGGGGGCTTTGTGTATTGCTGACACGTAGATTGCAGTGCTCAATGCACAAGTCACAAACACAGTTTCTGTAGTCAAAGTAGTTGAGTGGGTGGTAAAACCTAGTGGGAGCTAAACAGATGTGCGTGTCATCAATTTCCCATCCTCATACCACCTTTTGTTGAATCTATGGCATTTGCATGCAGCATCTGTGGGCATTTTGATCTCTAAAATGGGGCTTTAGGATCTATACTGGAGAAGCAGCTCAAAAATATAAAATATTTTTATTGAAAACCTCATCAGACTGTAAACTTGTGGCACAGAGTAGGAACAATAAAGCACGTCCTGTGTTTCTGAGTCACCACCTCAGCAGACTGACCACTTTCCCCCTCTGTGATAACGAGAATACTTGAAATGGCTTCCAGCCCTCCACACAGCAACAGGGAAATGGCACCACTCTCCCCAGTGGAGGTAAAAGTTGGGACAGTGAACATTAAGGATATTACACCTAAGTTAATAGATTCCCAATAGAATCATCCTGTTCACAACTGAAACATTTAGAGAAGCAAAGCACAGCCCTCAGGCAGACAGAGATGGGAGACAAGCAAACTGATATTTATAATCTTCTTTGAGAGCATGACAAAGGAGAAGCCAGGCCTTCTTAAGAAAAAGTGCGCCATGAGGAAAACCCTCAAACAAGAATCCTTGACTTTTTCATCTCGCAGCTTCTTCCTATCCAACTGAAAATTCACTTGACAATATTTCCATTGCATCATTAAGATATGAGCATTCTTTTTTCTTTTCTTTCTTTTTTTTTCTTTGAGAGAGAGAGAAGACAAACAAGCACATGCTAGCAAGGGGAGGGGCAGACGAAGAGAAAGAGAGAAAGAATCTTAACCAGTCTCCATGCCCAAGGTGGGGCTCAACGCAGCGCTTGATGTAGGGCTTGATCTCACAACTGTGAAATCATGACGTGAGCCAAAATCAAGAGTCAGACACTTAACTGACTGAGCCACCCAGGCACTCCAAGATGTGAGCATTCTTAAAGCAGTACTATTATCTAATACCTGGGAATTCAATTGCTCCACAGGTCAGTTGGCATGGCACAGAAAAAAGAAATACCACCAAATAAAAATTCATGCTTGGTGATCTGGAACTATGTATACCTTTGGTTGAAAGGAAAGTGGAAGGACCACTGACCTTATATTCAGCAAATGACCTAACCTCCTACTTCATTGAGAAAATCTAGGCCAGAATTCTCAAAATGTGGACCCCAGGTCAGTTCCAGAAGTTTCATCTGGGAACTTGTTAGAACTATGTATTCTAAGCCCTATCCCAGACTCTCAGCTCTAGGTTGGGGTCCACCAATCTGTTTTTCTTTTTTTTTTTTTTAATTTTATTTTTATTTATTTTTTTTTTCACCAATCTGTTTTTCAATAAGCCTTCAAGGGGATTCTGATGCACTCTAATATTTGATAAACATTGATGGTAGAGATCTTTGGAAAAGAAGTTCTCCTAATTCTCTTCTTGTAATTTCCAATATATTCATTCTTTTCTGCCTTGGATTTACACATTTCAAAAGAAGAGATTTCTAATCTTGTCTGAAACTCATCTTTCCCCCTGTACCTTCCTTAGTATATTCAATACCAACTTTGCCCATCTCTCTTATCTTCAATGTCTCCCCATCTACTGGTCCCTTCCATTCAGCATAGGTAAGTCTCCACATTACAGCACTTCTCCTTCATTGAATCTTCTCCAATCAGCTTCCATTCTCTCTTTCCTCACTAATGAAAATATTGAGAGTGATATTTTATTGCTATCCTTTCTTCCTCGGCTCTAATTTATGATTTTTTAAAGTGTAAATCACACATGTTGTCTTTAATTTTCATCACAACTCTGAAAACTAGGTATTATCTTTCCATTGTGTGTCCATTTGGGTTTCTGTGGGATGAAGAACCTTACCCAAAAGGTAATAGGATGCAAGTTCACTCAGTTGGACACAGGTCATTTATAATTTGTTCTTTCTCTATGGTAAATCAAACCACTGTCTTTATATTCCAGGCCTTTTGCCTTCAATGACGGCCAAGTTCTGTCATCAATGTGCTCTCTCCAAACAACAGCTAAATTTATATCAGGGTTTTTCTTTTTAACCTTATATACACTTGGCACTACCTTTCATTTGCATCACTCAAATTCCTTCACTGGCTTTAAAAATCTAATCTCTAGCACATGGCCCCTTATCTATGGCACATTTAGCACAACAACCAGGAGCTCAAGAGAAGTTTCACTCAGTTGTAACTGTCAAAGCAATACCAGAGTAGGAGTCATGTCCTAGAGATCTTTTTTAAGTCTAGGTCAGGAGTCATCAAACTGACTGGCAAGCCAAATCTAGCCTGCTACCTGTTTGTATAAATTAAGTGTTACTGGAACACGGCTACATTTATTCATCATGCATTATCTATGGCTACTTTCACACTATAACAGTAGTGTTGAATAGTCATGAAAAAGACTGCAAGGCCCACAAAGCCAAAAATATTAGCTGACCTTTCAACGAAAGTTTTCTCACCCCTGGTTTAGACATGGAGATTGATTCCATATTCTCAGTGCTCTAAGTGGTAAGTATAATTCTTTCCCACACATGGTCAGAGGCTGCATCCCTGACATCTGTGAACTTGCATCAAGTTGATGACAGTGATAGTTGGAGCTCGACTTCCTCACTTCTAATAAAATGTCTTTCAATCAGATTCCTCAGCCAGCAATTCTACCAGTGTGCAACTATGCATGTTCCAGTGAAAGCATTTTTAAGGAATATATAGCAATGCTTTTATACCCACAGTTAAAAATAAATGTAGAGTCAATGACTGATACTCTCTCATATATTAAAAAGTATCCAGGTAATTGAAATGAAAGACATGTTATGAATGAATTACTTAATATGTAGTGTTACTGATTGCACAACACAAACTCCCTGGATAATGGCTAAATCTTCCACTTCACTCTAAATTACTGGTACCCTGCATGAGGCTGCTGATAACTTAAGACATGGTTTCTAGTTTTCAAAAGGGTTTACTGGATAATATTCAAGGGGACAGAAACTAACATTTGTTGATAACCTAACATGTGCTTTTTACTAAGGTAGGTATCTTACAGAGGTTACTATATTTAATCCTCACAATAGCCCATGAGGTGAGTATTATTACTGTCGCTGTACAAACTAATACACTCAACTGACAGAGATAGACAATCATGTCCCAAATGTCAGGCAGGATTTGATACTTCTATGGGAAGGACAATTCCACAACTTTCAAGGTGTCCTTGAGTTAGATAAACTCAAAATTTACAAGGTACATTTTATCCAGATTGTTATCCGATAAAGTATGTCATCAACACCTGCCAAAACCAGATCCGTGCTGTGCCAGTCATCACCCCCTTAGGTGCTGGATTGTGAGGAATTTACTTCTGGGAAAGAGTCTGGGATGCTAGAAGGGGCAATCAGAGAACTCAGGAAAGCATACATTTACCAACTGGTATGAAAGCATTTCAAAATTGTAACAACTGGTACAACTGTACCAGTGCCAACTTGCTGAAAAATAAATCTGTGGAATTCTTTACAACTCCAAATCTGCAATTCTGCAGAAGCATAACCAAGACTAATTACATGAGCTATGCGATTGAGTAAGCGATCCGGGAGTGATATGCCCATTTTAGTTCTCAATGATTGGCTATGACAATTCTAATGTTAATTCAGCTCAACAGAAGATGGTAAGTCAGTGCTTCACAAATTTTTAACCCGTTCTCCCTATGGTATGTTACCATGCTTCTCTATCTATCACATACAGACTGTCTGATGAACCATTTCATGCCAGTAACTATAATAGCTGGAGTCCCAGTGATCTAATTCTTAGTGTATTTGAGAACCAGCAACTAAAAAATGCCCTGCATTAGTCAACGGGTACATACTGGGCTACGCATCAGCACTATGGAAGCTCACCAAGTGGCAAGGGTATATGGCACAGCATAAAAACCAGATTTTAATGATGCAATATTAGTCCTTCTCCTTGATAAATGATTTAAACACAAAGTACACCATATTTTTAAAATTTAAAATTACATAAAATATAGAGAAAACACTTTTCATTGTAATGATAAAACCCCATGTTATGTAAGCAAGCCATTCTTGGAAAATATTTGAAAATTATGTAGAGGAAAGAATGAAAAAAACCAAAATGCTAATTATTAAATGTATGATGAAACACACATCTGAAGCAGCATCACCGTGCAATTTTAACCACAATTATAAGATTATATGTACTTGATTAACTTTTCAGCCCTAGATTCAGATAGCCTCATTTACAAATAGAGACTCTGCAAAATAGCCCAAGCATCTATCTCTCAGAGTATAATTTTCATTCCTCTTTTGATTTATAATGAAGTGTTCTGTTTCATACATAATCACAAACTGAGGTTAGTAAAACGGTATAATAATAAAAAGAAACTAGGGATAATTATATGTAGAGCAGAGCATAAAAATATCTCCTGTCATATATACATACATAATTCCCTTAGGTACTCTGATATGATTTTGCTTTTCTAAATGGAAATATATTGATGCACACTGAATAGTTATTTAAAAAAACTGATCATAGGCAGTAATTTTGTTTTCCCTTGACATTAATAAAAATGTATCTCATTCCTCCCTTGATAGGTTCCTTCCAATCTTAACAGGTTGAAAATCTCTCCACCGTTTAAAGGGCCTCATCTTGCTACCCGAAGGAAAACAAATTCTCAAAACGTCAACAGCCTCAGTTACTTCACAAATACCCAACATTTTAATAGCAGATTATGTTGGAATAATCAGAAAATAAAACTTAGAACTGACATTTAATTTTGAGACTACTCACCCCTCCTGGCTTACGGTTGTAATAGCGATGCTTGGGAGTGTCGTCAAAGGTAGCGTGGTAGGTCTGGAAATGCCATCTCCCTCGGGAGTCCTTGCCCTCTCACTCTGTCTTTGGGACAGGGGCGGTAACTGTAAGTTTCCTGAGCAACACCTTCTCCCTCTCCAGAGGTCGATCCCAAGTGTGTTACTAGAAGAACTGTAGGATTTACTCAAGCTACATTCAAGATAATCTTTCACATTCTGAAGGAACCACAGGGAGAGAAAAAAGAAGAAAAAGAGAATGAAATTCAAATGTCTAAAATGATGCACAGTGGAGTGAAATAAGAACCTAAATGATCCAGCTGTCACTCATAAAGTCCTGATTCATGATCTCACAATCAGAATCTAACACTCACATTAAAAGCTTAAGAGAAAACAAGAAGTGGGCAGGCTGGCTAACTTTCAACTTTTGGAATAAACTATCAGTTGCACATTCTTGGTGATTTTTAGGACAGTAGGTAATATTTACCAGTTATAGCATGTGGATCAGAGGGCTTTCTATCTTCTTTCTCTCTCTTAAATTTTTATTTCTTTTTTCCTTTCTTTCTCATTTTAACTTGCTAAAATGAAAACCTATCATTGAATATACATTGGAAATCAATGTTATCATTCTGCAACACAGGAGAAAACCACATTAGCTAAGGCATACCCTTTCTTGCTTAGGGTTTTAAAGTAAAAATATTTTCTATCTTAGGACAGAAAGATCTTGATAATTATGGAGAACTGACTTATTCCTATTCCCATAAAAGATTTTCTCAGAGTTGAGATTTCTTTTTCTTTCTTTCCTTTTGTCTTTCTTTCCTTTCTTTCTTGCTTTCTTTTCTTTTTTTTTTTTTTTTTTTTTTGGTAAAATTATGTAAGAGCTCAGAGAAAGAAGAGTATACTTTATCCAGCCCTGAACTGAACTGCATGTGTTCAGTACATGCCCTAATGCTGACATAAATGAAGTACTTGTGAGGAGATAAAGACATTGTGCTATAACCACTGATAAGAGTTATTCGTCCTCCCTACATCTCTTGGTGACTGTAGGTCCTGGCACTGTTGGGAGTAGGAGCCCCAAATGAGCTACTCCCTGATGTATCATTCATACCAGCTCAAAGACAGAAAATGTCATAGCAATGCAAATACCCATTGATAGCAACTTGGAGCTCAAAAGCTGCAACCATCACTCTCTTATCTTAATTAACATGGAATAATGGAGTCCTATCACCAGACCAAGGTGTCTCACCTGAACATCATTCTGTGGCCCTAAAAAGACAGGTTCTTCCCTGCTAGTCTTTCAGAATAGAGTTAGGAAAACCCGGGAATATATCTCCAAAGGCTTAAACAAACAAAAGTTCTTTATCTCCCATTCCACTCATCCCTATCCTAGTTCATACAAGAACAACTAACTCGAGTTTCAAGGTCTATCTTGATTGGTGCAACAAATATTTGTTGCATACCCATCATAGTTTTACACTGAGCTACTTAAGAAGGATACAACAGCAAATGGAAGCATAGTATCTATGCTCACAGAAACCTATATTCTAGTGATTTATGCTTATCTGATCCACACAAGACCACGTTTTGATGAAGGAAATTTGGGTATGAATAGGTCTGACAGTTTTCAGGGGCCCCACCCTCTACTTGAAATGGGATACCACCCCCATTTTCTTGTGCTTGACAGGAATACCATTTATTTGAAATTTAGTAGGACCACAATCCAACAAGAAAACAAAATATAATTTTCCAGAGTTTAAAATATTCTGGGATGTGGTCAGCGTTTCACTATTTACTAACCAGTTATGTTAAATTCATTGTAGGCCTAGCACTTAGTGTAGTTACTGTGTGTGTATGTGTGTGTGTATGTATGTTTTACAAATTAGAGGCTGAGGGGAAAGCTTGGTATATATAAGGTTTTGTTTGGTTGGTTTTTGTTTTTTTTTCCTGAAAAGGCATAAAGATAAATTCATGAAACAGAATACACAAAGTCTTCCTGAAAAGACTCAAGAACAAACTAAAAGCCAGAACTCCTGACTATAAATCAGTCTTATTCCAAATATTCATGTAAAGAAAGTACTGGTTATCTGGAAGCAAGTCATAAGTATATACATTACCTGCTATGCAAGGGCATTTGTACCAGAGAACAGAAATACGGACATTATTTAGTTAAACCACCAACCACTAGAGTCTCCTAATAAAGTTATTGGATAGTTTTCCCTTTTAGAAAAGGAAAAGTATTTTCAACTAGGTTTAATTGTAGTAAATGAACTAAATGGGTACTTGTTTTGTACTTGTTATTTGAAAGGTAACAAAGTCATACCTACCACAAAATGTATCCCACACTGACTTGCTAACAGGCTCAAATTTATGAATTTGAAGTCATTCCTTGAGTTAAAATAATTTGTTTTAAAAGACCCCAGTTAATGTGAAAATGCATTGCCACAAAAGAACATAATGGAGTGGCTTTTTAGAAATAACTTAAAATTGTGGGAACATTAATTAATATTGTTTTTATATAAGTGATGAATCACGGGACTCTACCCCCAAAACCAAGAACACACTGTATATACACTGTATATTAACTAACTTGACAATAAATCATATATATACATATACATAAATTTTTAATTAAAAAAATTTAAAAAATTAATATTGTTTTATAAACACTCATTAACCCATGTAGAGTTACTCCAACTCTACATTCACACTCATAATCTATATAGTAATCCCCCCAAATTGCCAATGTCCTCAAGGGAAAAATCTAATTCAGTCAGTTCTCAATTACTGAATTTGAGATCTTAGATTTATATTCCTATTTTAACTAGCATGATTCTGGCTGACTACACCACTCCTCAGATCAAAGATTTGGGGGAAAGAAACATTAATTTGAATGTTACTTCTGGAAATTACACATTTTTAAATGCATCATACTACCCCAAATTCACCCTATTATCTCTACAACTCCAAGGGGAATAACCCAGTTTGGGATTATCCTCATGCTCCTGGATAATCACAACTTAAGGAGTTCCAGTCCCATGTAGGGCTTTTAGGATTCCCTGCCTCCCTCTCTTTCTCTGCCCCCTCCCCCACTCACGCTCTGTCTCTCTCAAAATAAATAATGTGTCAACAAAGAAAGAAAAAACTAACCAAATTAGCAACACTGAAATGTCCAATTGAGGAATATCAGTTCCTAGGTAGTTACAACTTTGTTGCTGCTGCTGTTGTTTTATTTTGGCTTTGCTAGTCTATCCCAAGACATTTTTGGAGCTTGCTCCAATTTTGGAATTCTTCTGATTAAACTCCTGGTGAGGAAATGGGATTAGGTACCTCCAAGGACTTCTAGTGAGCTTGGGTACAATTCACTTTGGACTATAGGCCAGAGTTTTTCAAACCTTATGAAATGAGAAATGGAAAGTATGGGAAGTAACAAGTGACACTCAGTGACCCTATGAAAACTAAATGTCATGATGCTCCATGACACAATAACAAAAGTAATTTTTCTTTTAAAAATGTATTTTAATCGCAGGCAATCACCATCACTTATGAGTAGTTTGCCCAGAGGTAAATAATATATTTTATATGTAAAATCAGCCCCTCTCTCTTTGTGTGTGTGTGTGTGTGTGTGTGTGTGTGTCTGTGTGTGCGCGCGCGCGTGTCACTCACACACATATTTCCTGGTTCTTCTTTCCTACCTCTTATCCATTTTCTCCTTTTCCCCTCTTCCCTAAACCAGCAACTCCCACCTATCTGAGCTATTCTTAATCCCTTTATTAATAATTAATTGCTCATGTTTAGTACCTGAACAGCATTAATTTATTCCTCACTTCTGATACTTAGTTCCCAAACACAAAGTACTTAATGCATACTGTTCCTGTGTCATTCATCATATAAAGTCTCCTATTAAAGTTATTTGTGTACTGTAATTATACAAACACAATAGTCATGGTTATGCATTTGCTTATTCTGACAGAGACAAACATAGTATTTTACATGCAGTAAAGACCTTTGCACATGTTGTTCTCTTTACCAGAAATGTTCTTCCCTCTGATCTTCAGAGGGCTCACACCTTCACAGCCCACATGGCCTCTCTGTCCGTACATCATCTTCTCCCGTTATTCCTCCATAAACATTCTATTCTCACCATCCAAGCATTCTTTGCCTGCTGACCAACTTCACTTTTCTGTATAGCTCTTATCATAGCTGAGATTATTTTATAATCTATCCATTGATTTCTCCATGCCTCTCTGGAATATAAGCTTCAAAGGGACATTAACACTATGCTCTTGAACCTAACAAGTGTTTGGCAGATAACAGGTGCTAAATTAAATGACTATTTAAATCACTAAATAAATGTTTGCTGAATTAAAATAAATAAAAATATGATAAAATATTTTTGACTTAAGGGTGAAAACTTATTTCAAGAGTGTGGTATATAAAATGTAAAACTGCGAAGTTCCTCTTGTTGTGAGGGAAGAAATAGTGTGTGTTAACATTCAGGATAAGCTTTGTACTTGAAGAGTCAAGGCGCATAGTGAAAAGTGCCAGGTCATCACTGTCCACTAGAAATAAGGTGCAAGCCACAAATGGGAGCCAAGTGTATAATTTTAAATTTTCTAGTAGCCACATTAAAAAGTAAAAAAGAAACAGGCCCAATCACTTTTTTTTAGTATAGCTCACATATAATGTTACATTATTTTCAGATGCAGGTGAAATTACTTTTAATAGTATACTCTACTTAAACTAGTATACCCTGAATATCATCATTTCAAAATGTAATCTATATAAAAAATTATTAATGAATTTTTTTACATTCTTTTATATTTGTACTATTATATATTCAAAATCCAAGATCTATTTTTACACTTACAGCACATTGCCATTCAGACTGGTGCTTAAGAGTCATATGTGGCTAGTGCATGTTGGACACTGCAAATTAGGTAATAATTATCCACTCTGGTAGGTTTAATATTCTTTGAGTGTGCTTTTCTTTTTTGCACGTTCTTATATGCAACAATCTCCATCTTTTGTCTTTTGACTGTGGCAACCGACTGCCTCAAGGGAGGACTGGGATTATTACTGTAAGGAAAGAATCACTGTCCATCTTTTATAGACAGAATGCATTGCTTTGTTTTATTCTTCAAAAAAATAGAATCTTGGAGCACACAGTATACAAATAGTATTAAAAGACAATCCCAAGGTGGGTTTTTTTGTGTGTTTTTATTTGTTTTTAAGAAAAATGATTTCTGAACTCCCAAAGTGTCCCTTTAGATGTCCAGAGTAGAGCATGGAAGTCTGAACATCACTTTTTACCATGGGTACTGAGAACTTAGAATATGAGTTAAGGGAAGTTCCCTTGTAGTCAAGGAGCAGAGAAGGGGGAAATAAAGAAAGGAAATATTATCACAGGTGATGAAACTAGAACACTAACCAAGAGTAGAAATTGCAATGGCGAAAAGGTATGTTTTGGTGGGCAAGAGCCTTACAGCACAGCTAAGGTCTCCTTCTGCATCTGTGGGTCCAAGAAGTTCCCACAAGCACCTACAGGGACACAGAAAGAAGCTGAGAATTAGCTTCTGCTAGCCTGCTATGGGATTTGCTTCAACATGTGGCAAAGGGACCAGAAGTCCATGGGGTAAGCAGCCCCAAGGTAAGTGTAGGACAGAAAGCAAAGCTTTTAAACAAACAGAGTCCCCGCTGAGAGGAGTTCACGCAGTGGGGGAGAAGGTCAAACTCACAGTGCACTAAGAAGGTATACTGCCCACGCTGAAAGCAGTCATCACTTCATACACCTGTCACATGCTTAATCAGCAATGGACCAAGGACAGAGACTTGACACCCAAGACCTGGGAAAATGAGCTGTTCCTCAACTGAACAATAGTGGATGTTAGTGGAAAGGGGACCATACAAGACAAGGACAATACCACACATCTTTTACCATAATGTTAATTAACGCTAAGTCCCTTTGCCCAATGCCATGGGCAAGGGAAGAAGTAAGAACGGGGAGAAATCCTGAAAGACAGGGCATTTACCCAAAAGACAGACTTTTACAGTAATTGGCAGATTCAAGTTCCTTACAGCCCGTCCCCCATCTGTTGAAACAGGAGCTTAACCACAAGATGAGGTATTACAGAAAGCAAGGAAAAATACTTTTTTTTCCTACCTCCCTCCTTTCCTTCTGCACATCATATTAGTTGGCATATGATTTTTAACTCAATTATAATCAGAAACTGAGTAAAACCTGGACAATTAAAGTCACACTAACAGGAGACTGGGCAATTGAAAGCAAAGGAGATAATTAATCTCAGCCGCCCATGATGCAAAGTTATGAAATGGTAAGTTTACAGACTTCTTCAGATAACCTGGAGCAGGGTTTCTGAAAGAATGAATGTATCTAGTCACCCTGGGATCTTGTTAAAATACCGTCTGATTTGTTGGTCTAAGATGTGGCTTAAGACTCTGCATTTCTAATAAACACCCAGGCAATGCTAATGCCACTGCTCTGAGGATCACATTTGAGTAGCCAAGATCTACAGGATGCATACATCACAGGCTTCTTACAAGCAGTTGTCAAAGACCCCACCATAGGAGGTGACTCTCAAAGATTAGCTGTGCCTGAGTAATGATGGGTAAGAAAGTCATCAGGAAACTGATCATGCAAGCAGTGTAGAAAGAGGAGTTTGCAAGAGTTGGAATGTAGGCATCCATCAGAGATTGGGGGTTTTGTGAATTCAACCATGAAGCTGAGCCCATCTCCAAGCTGCAGAGAGGGCAGTGTTCCTGTTGTCTACTTTGCAGAATTCTGGGACCAGGTGCTGGCAATGTCTGGGTCACAGGAATAATCAGTGACAAAGTGGTGCTGTTAAATAGCCTAGCCTGCCCTTTGAATAAAATTATAGACTGACTTCATTGAGCAGACAAAAAGTGGATAGAATCGAGCAACTCTGACTTTTAGAACTTACATCATCAGCCGTCACTGCCATCACACTCCTGCTTTTCTTCATTATAGAGGTGAAAAATATCCCCTCTTAGAATGTCTCTTATCCGGCACAGTTTTGCTGACAATTTTTAAGACCTACAGAGAAAAAAAAATGAGATACACACACACAAAAAGAGCTCAGTACCCTTAGTTGAATACAAATACGTGGCTTATTTGTATTCTCCAAACTAACTTTTGAGTGTATATAATGTATGTGTATAAGTAAATATCATAATTTTCCAAGCCAATTAATCTGAAATGTGGAAAAAGAGGTTCACAAAATACAAAAATCCAAGAAATCAGTGCAAAGCTTCTCAGAAGGAGAGAAAAGAATAGAGGGTAACACTTAGGCTACCAAATAATCCATGATCATTAACAATATAGAAATAATATGTGTTTGTGAAGGGCTTTATACTTTCTCATACAATGTTTCATTTAACCTCCATAACAATCTGTGGGATTATTTTCATTTTTTTCCTAATGAGGGAACAAATGATCAGAAAAATAATTGAGTCAAGGTAACACAGCTTAAAACATGGCAGATTTAGAATTTAAGGAACATAAGGCTTTGATATTATGGTCAAAAAAAGAAAAGGAAAGAAAAACAAACCAATACAGAAAATATACATGACAAAAAAATATCTTAATTTCAATTTTACCATCAGTTTAAACCTCTTACATGTATAAACACATAAGCAAGTATTTACCACAGAAAATTTTAGCAATGGATAGTTAGAGCTACAATTCCCTGGTTTAAATCACACAAACCTGGCCATTTGGAAGAAGAAACACTAGTTTATGATATTTGTTTTGTGTAGATCATTAAGCCACTTCAGAAACAAAGAACCTCAATAACATTATCAAAATTTAAGGGTACACCCTGGTTTTGCAACTCCAAAGAAAAACTAAGCTCTCATTTTGAAAACCCAGGCTTTCAAAAAAGGCCCCAATTTAAAGTTCAGGCATTCAATAGTCTATAAGAGAATATAAAGAATTATGTTTGCAGAATTGAACTGGAAGGGATACACTATAGAAATCATTGAATCCAAGAAGCGTTAGTCCATATGGTGGTCTTTCAAAATCTTGGTAAAAAAAATGTCCCGCATCATTGCTGACTTCAAGAAGCTCCTGCATTTTTTCACTCTGTACATTTAAACTCTTAATACATGCCTGATTGAAAAGTCTGCTTCTTGAACATGAAGATATATATAGATTAAGAGTGTGATGGAATTGTAGCTATGTGACTAGGAATACTAAGTAGTGGCATTGTACCATCACCCAGGAAACCAGGGTTGAATTTCTAACACATAATTTGACTATATTATGCAGAAGTCGGCAGCAGAAGTGACAGAGTGGATAAGAGAGTGGGGGAAGGAGAAACTTTGCCTTTGTAAGTGTTCTGGGAGAGAATCCCATAGGTTTTTCAGGGGGTTGATTCAATATGCCAAGGAAAAGAATTTCCTCACATACACCAAGGAATTATTGCAGTTATTGAACTTTTAGAATGCTGGCCAAACAGGAGTAGCCAGAATTTAGAGCTTTTACTCAAAGTTTCCTTGACACATAACAAAAGTAGACAAAAACAAACATATTTTATCACAGAGTGATCTTTAATCTCAAGTGCTTCTATAAGGTAGAATCCGGAAAAAATAAAAGCTTATATTCCTAAGTTTAAAAAAAAAGCAAGATTCAAGATTTAAGTTTTATATTCAGGATACAGAATTAGATGTACCCAATTATTATAATTCTGTAAAAATAAAAGCATAGAAAAATACTAAAGTAAAGCTGTGTAACATGGTAACAGTGGACATCATGTAAGGGTTATAAAGTTTTTCTTTCCTTTCCATATTTCCCAAATTTCTTGTGATGTATTATTTTATGATCCAAAAATTGATTTTATACATATTTTATATATTATATATAGTATATATTATAATATGCACTATATAATAATATATGTCACATATATTAATATATGTATTTTATATATACACGTAAAATAAGAACCCACAAAATACATAAGAATGTTAACTTATTTTTAAAGTTACTTTATTTCTACAAAACCTACTGTGCCATATATTTGGGGGGATATCTTGTGGGGAGGTAAAGGATATCTACTTATCTGGGATGAAGAAACTAAGAAACAGTGATAGGCTAGGATCTGTTAAGTCTTAGGCTGTAGGTAGCTGATAAATTATGTGGTCTCTTAAATATCTATTTGGAAAGTGTCAACTGAATTTTCACAGTTAACAAAATACATGCAGTATCATGTCATATCATGGTGCAAAATGAAACACACATGACTGTAAGTTTAGCATCTGGGCTGTCAAGATGCAAATGTTATTTGCAGTCAATTTCAAAACAAAATCATAATTAGTAGAGTGTGGGTCTGGAAAGAAAATAAGAATACCAAAGTGATCTCTAACAAATTGCTTCACATACCAAATTAGTAGGAAAAATCTATGAAGCAAAATTTACTTTCTATCCTACATCCATTTTGCTTGGTAGGAATTGCACTTAAAAATAGGTGCAACTGGAGTAGAAATCTCCAGGCTATCTTCAGCAGGCAGGGACAATGATCAAGTTTCCCCAGCAGAAATGAAGACCTTAACTATACCTTCTCAGACTTGTGCAAAGTATGACAGAATCCAAATGAAGCTAAATGTGTACTTAGGTTGCTTCCATATCTTGGCTATTGTAAATAAAGCTGCAATAGGGGCACCTGGGTGACTCAGTTGGTTAAGTGTCTAACTCGATTTCATCTCAGCTCAAGATTTTGTGGTTCGTTGAGTTTGAGCCCCGCATTGGGCTCTATGCCTGCTTGGGATTCTCTCTCTCCCACTCTCTTTGCCCCTTCCCTGCTTGCTCTCTCTCTCTCTCAAAATAAATAAATAAACATTTAAAAAAATAATAATGCTGTAATAAACATAGGGTCCACTGATAGACAAATGAATAAGGAAGATGTGGTGTATATAGATGATAGAATATTATGCAGCCATTTAAAAAAGGGTTAGATCTTGCCATTCGCAACAACATGGATGGACCTGGAGGGTATTACGCTAAGTGAGATAAGTCACACTGAGAAAGACAAAGCCATATGATTTCACTCTTGTGTGGAATCTAAAAAACAAAACAAATGAATAAAAAAACAAGTAGAATTAGATCTATAAGTATAGAGAACAAACCAACGGTTGCCCAAGAGAAGGAGGGTGCAGGAATGGGTAAAACGGGTGAAGGGAGTGAGAGATATAGGATTTCAGGTATGAAATGAATAAGTCATGGGAACAAAGACACAGCATAGAATATATAGTCAATGATATAATAGCATTGTATGTGTGACAGCTACACTTATGATGAGATAGCATAACATATAGAGAAGTTGAATCACTATGTTGTACACATGAAGCTAATGTAACATCGTGTATCAACTATACTCAAATAAAATAATGATTTTTAAAAAATGAAGTTCAGGGATACCTGGGTGGTTCAGTCAGTTGAGCATCCAACTCTTGATTTCGGCTCAGGTCATGATCCCAGCGTCATGGGATCAAACCCACTCTGGGATCTGCACTGAGGATGGAGCCTGCTTAAGATTCTCTCTCTCTCCCTCTGCTCCTCTCCCCCACTGGCTCTCTCTAAAATAAATCTAATAAAGAAATAGAAAGGAAGGAAGGAAGGAAGGAAGGAAGGAAGGAAGGAAGGAAGGAAGGAAGGAAGCTCAAAGCAAATATGGCCCTCAAAACTTGTACTTTGAAAGGAAAAATTTACACATATTAAATGTGTACTTAGTACATAGTAGTTGTTCAAAAATATTTGTAAAGCTAATAAATCAAAGAATATAATTGAACGCTAAAGTCATACGTGTAAATAAAACTCTTCTTTGAAATAAAGAAATAGTTGATGTTGGGTTTCAGGGAAGGCTTTGGGAAGGAAATGAGGATTCTTTTTAGCCTTAAATAACAAGTAGAATTTGTTAATTCTGGGGATAATTAAGAACAACATGGTGTGCAAAAATATGGAAAGGAATTTAATATACTAAGGGTGTGAAAGATGCCATGCTAAGGAAATTTATGACAGGAAGAAAACAAAATGTTCCAGGGTAACATCAGTAGATCATCTGGCAAGCAAGAGTACTTTTAAGAGGTCTAAGCCATGGAAATAAATTTATATTTTATGACACTTTGAGTGTGAGAGCTTATTGGATACATCTGTGTGCCTCTAACTGAGAAGATGACCTGGTTAGGAAAAAGCAGGATCTCAAGTTACAAGGCAGTTTTCCAAATTTTATATATTAAAAATATTTTACTTTTATATTCAGAAATAAAACACAATATCTGTTATATAAAACAAGAAAAACAAGAAGAGAGATGTTTTCTGGATACTCTTCATTTTCCAATCGAGATTCACCCCTCCACCTTTTCCATCCTGTGCTCTTGGAGGCTGGTGCTCTGGGACTATTGTCCATGGGCTCTCTAGCCCTCTGGCTCCTGGGTGTGTTCAGCCAATGGGAAGCAGAGGCAGTAGATGGGAGGCAAGAAGAAAGAGGGATTTCTCCTGCTGGCTATGGCATAGCAGTGGCTACAGTCTTCTACCCTACGTCACAGCTCTGTAGGCACCTGTCTTCTAAGTTCCCTTGGTTCCATTAACTACTATCTCCACTTGACCTTCAGATGTAGGACTGTGGCTAGCCTTGTGGTGCTTCATCCTTGCCTGTCCGCTTATTCTCAGCCCTGACCACATAGTAAATAGTATGTAAATAGTACCTCCATTAAATAGATCTCTCTTTCATCCCATTGAAAGTGCAATCTATTTCCTGCTAGGACCCTGACAACAGATTTGATCCAAAAACTTTACAAAGCTAGAGGGCAATTTTAAAATATGCCTCCTCAGTGCCTAGTACAGTGATGAACACAAAGCAAGTTCTCAATAAATAATTTCTCAAAGAATGAATGAGTAAATGGGAGTTCTAAAATGGCTTTATGGGGGTGCCTGGGTGGCTCGGTTGGTTAAGCGGCCAACTTCAGCTCAGGTCATGATCTCGCGGTCCGTGAGTTCGAGCCCTGCATCGGGCTCTGTGCTGACAGCTCAGAGCCTGGAGCCTGTTTCAGATTCTGTGTCTCCCTCTCTCTGACCCTCCCCTATTCATGCTCTGTCTCTCCCTGTCTCAAAAATAAATAAAACGTTAAAAAAAATTTTTTAAAAATAATAAAATGGCTTTATGGCTTTTAGAAAGGTCAGCAGGCATTATCTCAAGTGGCTTTTGTGGGGCAGAAATACTTTTATGTCATTACTCTTTTTTTTTAAGTTTATGTTTATTTATTTTGATAGAGAGAGAGAGAGAGAGAACAAGCAGGGGAGGGGCAGAGAGAGAGGGAAACAGAATCCAAACAGGCTCCACACTGTCAGCACAGAGCCCGATGTGGGGCTTGAACACATGAACTGTGAAATCATGACCTGAGCTGAAACCAAGAGTCAGATGTTTAACAGACTGAGTCACCCAGGCACTCCTGGCATCACTCTTTGATGGTAATAGTGATTCTATTTGGGAGATCTGAGAAATGTTGTAATATGTTAATATTATATTATTTTATAGTATTATAGTATTATTATATAATAGCACATAATATAATTTAACACATTATATATAATATATATTTTATACCCGGGCGCCTGGGTGGCTCAGGTCATGATCTCACAGCTCCTGGGTTCAAGCCCCATGTCAGGCTCTGTGCTGACAGCTCGGAGCCTGGATCCTGCTTCGGATCTGTGTCTCCCTCTCTCTCTGCCCCTAACCCACTTGCATTCTGTCTCTGTCTTTCTCAAATGTAAATAAACATTTTTTCTGATTTTAAAAATAATATTTATTTTATACAATTATATGTAATATATATAATACATTTTATACATTATATATTATATAATACAAATTACATATTTTATATATATACACACACACACAATACATATACATAGGAGAATAGGGGTTGTACAAACCATTTTATTGCTGATTGTTAGTGT
Source organism: Panthera tigris (assembly GCF_018350195.1). Classification (NCBI taxonomy): domain Eukaryota; kingdom Metazoa; phylum Chordata; class Mammalia; order Carnivora; family Felidae; genus Panthera; species Panthera tigris. Next base: position 53,961,243 of record NC_056667.1, on the reverse strand, counting down.
CAGTTGCCTTTCATTTAGGCTCACATAGATTGAGAAGCTATGCCAGTTTAAGCAAATACATGATTTCAAATATGTCTCATAAGAGCAGCCAACCAAATGAGATGGGCACAAGAATAATGACAGGTGAGGAAATCAAATCTTGGAACAGCAATGAAGTATGCCCAAAGTCACACTCACGTTGGTTCAGACCAGAAAATTTTGCTTCTAAAACCAAGACTTAACCTATCCCTATGCAGCTGATTGGGTCTTATTCACATCTTTTCAAGGTAGACGTGAATGAAATGATTTTTATTTCATTTCTGATGATGGAAATACAAGTTAAGTTGATCAGTTTTCTGGAACCATGCTCCCTGATCATGTAAGGACAAAAAAAAAAATACTTTTTAAAAGATACTGAAGTTTTTAACTGCCTCCAATTCAAGGCAAATGTAGATAAGAAGTCAAGTTCTCTTAATTTGAGATTATTCTTCCATTACCCATTATTCTTCCTACCAATGAGTAGGAAAGGTCCTACTCATTGAGTTTGTTCTCAATACATAGAATACCATATGTTTTATTAAAACAAAATATTTCTAAGAATTTCTAAGGTGATGAGTAAGTATGATGACTATAAATTCCACTTCTGGCACATTTTAATAGATTTCCTATGGTTTTTGTATTTTACCACCTAAAAGATGCTTTTAAACATATACTATTCTTTCATAACATTCTCTTATGTTCAAGATTACAGTGTTCATATAATTTCACCTTTCCTTCTTTCTCCTTTCTCCACAGAGATTTGAAAGCTAAAATGAGGAGAAGGACGCTGGCCGCTATAGCACTAGTGTGAATTTCTCTTTTCATAGGTTATAGCTATTGATACTAGTAATCCCTTGCTGATAAAAATTTCAATGAATAATGGTAATCACTCTAAAAGCCTACATCATGGATACATGCTAGGCCAAACCATGAAGAAATGAGAAAAATAAGAGTAATATTTAGAGTTTTTAAGCAAGCTTTTTTTTCCAATTTAAAGATTGCCCTTTATGCTGAGATGTTGTTCAAAAAGTTTGGTTTTGATTTCTGTGTAACTGATTCATTGAACATTCTGAACTCAGTAGAGCCCAGATACGTCATGGTTTTAATTTTTCTCTAACCACTGCTTTCCATCTGCAATGTCACATCCATTTCCTCTTCCTTAACATCAGTTCAGACTGAGTCCATTACTGCAACTCATAAGTGCTTTAAATCACATCTCCTTCTCCTTTCCTTGCTCAATGGCCAGGCCCTGTGGAGCCACTTCAGTGGCCAGTGTTTAGGAATCGGAGTGTGAAGATGGAATGGTCTGCTCTTTTATTCCTCTTCCCTCCCCGCTCTTTAGGTTCCAATTTCTTCCACATTGCACCAGAGAAGAATTAATTAAAAGGAGCAAAAGTCTTTTTACTTAGCAGAGCATTTAGTTATAGTCTGTCATTGCACTCAAGTGCTGAATGAAGTACTGACAAGATGGCTAAGGCCACAGTGCACTTGATCCAGAATAAGCTCCAGCATCCTTGTGGCACCAAATGGTGAGGGCATAGGGTGCTCTGCTGCGATCTCTTCCTCCTGCCCAGCTGTCTCTCCCCATTTCTCTTTCTCTCTTGCTCAAGAAGTCACATAGAGCAGATCGGAATGTATTCTGCATAAGTGACCAATGGAGAAATGAGATACTACGTCAGTCACTTATTAATGTCTTTCAGCCCCAAGCCAATCATTCTAAACTCTGTTCTGTAATGCTGGGGCTGAGACTTTGCAAACTACATTTATACATTCTCTTCACAGCTGGCTTCCTTTAAGTGCTGACAATGGGAGTCAGTAGGAGGAGGATGGAAGAGAATTGGAGAAAAGAGACTTTCTTCCTCATTCCAAGAGTAGAGACTACTTTGGCACTCCCTTCTGGCAGACCCAGAACCACTGGCACAATACCCCCCATCAAATATCTACTCACTCTTCAGAGTGACCCCTTGGTGGTTCTAGCTCCTATGGGAGTGAACCCTCTTTTGCATGCCTAGATCTCATAACACCATTTCCCCCCTTGACTAGGAATGGAGGCTGCTTCACTATTCTTTGGGTTACCTGGCTGACCCCTTTTGTTCATCATCCAATACTTGTGTAATCAATTTCTTGTATTAAATCCCTTTTGTCTTGTTTTCCTAATTAGAACCTAAGGGATACAGAAGCTAAGCTTCCTTTTATGGAAGATATCCCTGATTTCTACAAGTAGTTTTTCATCTTCAGTAGGCCAATAACACTTCTCCAAAACTTCTCCACATCCATCCTTTCCCCACCCAGACTGGTTATATGAGCACTGGGAGGTTGTTGGAGTAATGGTAGGTATCAGAACCCATCTGCTACCTGTCTCAAGGAGTTGACTGACCACTTTTGTATATAGCTCTCCATAGAGAATGTCAAATATTTTGATGGCTTTAGTCCTCTATTTTGGATTATAGTTGCCATTTGTAGATTAACAGTAAAAGCACTACTCATCATTCTTTCAGATGTTAAAATTTCTTTCCATGAAATGATGATAATGTAATAGGGCAAAAGCATTTCTTTCTTTTGTTTCTCAATGGCCTCACCTAAGAAAAATTAAACTTTGGCAACTCTATCAGTCTCCTGATTCTTTGAAATTTTTACTGAGTCATAAAGTACAAATATCTAAGATCCTTTGTACTAAACCAATTAGTGTTTGAATTTTTAAAAATAACCAGCATAAAGTCTAGCATCTAATGTAGTATGCATTTGGGGAAGAAATGCTGGACAAAGAGGAGTCTGAATTGTTATCTCCTTCCAGACACCCATAACCACCTCACTATAGTAATCCACTGTGAAAATTAATAAAGGGAAACCTCAGTAAAAAGGAGCTAGGAGGCCAAAGTGGGAACATATCACTCAAATGTCAATTATAGGAAGATTGTCAATTATAGACTCCAACAGAAGAATTATTACCAAGAAAGAATCATTAATTACAAGTTCCCATAGGGAAAGATGTGCATTTCATCTCCTATAAGAAATTGGCTACCCCTGCAAATCATCCAGTGAGAAACAGCCTTAACTCCTGCTTTTCTCCAATGGACTTGCATTTAAAACAACCCCTCCCAACTTTCTCCTTTGTCTCCATAAAATAACATTCCTCTCCCTTGTTTGACTTGCTTATGGTTTTGCCATAGCTTGCATGTCCTGAATTGCAGTTCTCTGCTGTTTCCAAATTTTTGCAGATAAAATAGCTTTTAATTTTAAGGTTAACACTGCCTAGCTCTGGGCCTTTGATGTCTTCAATCATCAAGAGGTTGCATTATAATCATCCATAAACTTTATGAATCTAATGAAATTCTAGGAAACTAGTGGAAGAAAACAAAACCTATAAAAATAAATTCTCTAGAGTCAACAAATAGATTAAAATTTCCAGAATTCATACATAAAGAAGAAAGTATACATAAAGTATAAAACTAATCTCTTGAGTCTGCATCCACTGGTCTCATCACACTTTCAGAAACTTAGGACTACTGCACTCAATTACAATTGCTTTTGGATTTGACTATAGGGAAGATAAACAGAGGAGAATGTGCCTCCTCTTAAAAATTGTAGTGGGATGAAAATAATGGAGAGCAGACAAATTTGAGAAAAAAAAATGTGTATGTAATAAGAAAAGACATTTTCCATGTAAAACTTCTTAAGACATAAGCACCCAACAGTTAGACATAAGCATTTCTGGGAGAGAAAATCAGTTTGTTTAAATAGGCAAAAAGCATCAAGGACTTTTGAGATAAAAATTAGAAAGTATTAAGAATTAATATGAACTTAAATCATTAGCTTAACCTGAGAGAATAATAAGTAACAAAGAGATAATGGAATTCTTTTAATAGTCATCAGACTGCAAAGTAGCTAGGCTAAATGCTGCCCTGAGTAAAATGTGTCTCCTGAACAACCATTTAAAATCAACTTCTACTATAAAATGTGTTCTCGGTAAATTACTAATAGGATACAAACTTGAAATCAGTACACATGTTGACAGAAAAGAAAAAATTCTTAGTGTACAATTTGTTTGGATGAATGTTATTAATTTCCCACACTAACAGAACAGAGAGAAAGTGACAAACTATTCCCATGTTTCTACTTATATAAATAATGCCTTAATGGTCTTCCACAAGATGACGGCGTAGGAAGATCCTGAACTCCTCCTCACCCAGGCACACATAAATCAACAACTACATATGGATCATATGCTTCTGAAAAATACCTAAAATCTAGATGCACCATTTCTTCACAACAAAGGATAAAAAGACCATCCCCACAGCGTGAGGGTCTAGCTTCCAAACAGCCTGAAACTAGGAGCTAAATGACTTCCTTGACTTTAAAGGGCCCACGGTCTTGTCTTCAGAAGGATGAATAAATGATTCCTCATTCTACAATACCTACGGTGTCCTTGGTATGTGTTAGGTTCACAGCACAGTGGGTTCATTAGGTGAACAAATGAGTGAAGGTCACCTCTACAGGCAAAAATTATAAGGAAAGCTTCACAGAGGAGGTAACAGTTCTTTTATAAGTACTATAACTAAAGAACAAAGAAAGGAGCCTTACTCCTCTCCCTCTATCTATTCTCCAAACTGATCTTCTAAAAATCCAGAATTCCTTATATTACTTTCCTGATCTACATTCTTCATGGCTTCTTGTTACATTTAGGATAATCCAAAACCCTAATATTACATACAAGTCCCTACAGATCTGGTCTTTTCTTTGCCTTTTCAGCCTCACCTTCTTATGTTGGCTTCCACTGGCTTCCCTACCTAATCCCGTATCACTGTGCCCTTGATCTCATTTTTCTTTAGCCAAATTGCATTTGGGGTTTATCCAACACGCCTCCCTTGCCTCAGGACTTTTTCTGCACTGTAACACTTCTTCAGTTTTGCCTGGCTAACTCATTCCTCAGACTTCAGCTTAAATATCTTTTTCCCAGAAAAGCTTTTACTGACTTACCCTGCTTGTCACAAGGTCTTGCCATGTCATTACTTTTTTCTTATTCACGGTATTTATCGTAATTATATATTTATTTTTAAGGATGCACAGTTTTGTACCACTCAGAAGCTCACAGTGAATATTGCTAGTCATTGCATTCCCTGTGTTGAACAATACTTACTAAAAAATGTTTGAATAAAATATATATGCCCTATGCTTCTCCCTAAAACACTAGAAGTATGACAATCCAAAAGCAGAAGATAGGAGGCAGCAAGAGATAGAACCAGAATGCCTGGCAAACTACCAATATCACCTAACAAGTAACCAATATTGATAGAATATATATTCTTACTCAGAGGTCAGGGATCCAGATCTCAGTGGGCATATGTGTAAGAATACTAATAGTTTTGTGGTAAGCACTATTCTATAGTCCCTGAATATATTACCACATATAATCCTCACAACTAGCTTGGTCTCCATTGCACAGGTTAAGAATTCTGAAGCATTGAAAGGGTAAATGACTCGTCCAAGCACACTCATGTAGGAAAGGACAGAGACAAGATTCACACGAGCACTGTGCCTGCAGAGTTCATGCAATTAACCATTATCCTCCACTGTCTCTTGAAAGAGGCAAACAAGCATTGTTTCTCAAAGAACAAGAGCAAATCAAGATGAGTCAGGACCATGATACAGAGGATAAGTAGGAATAAAAGTAGAATTTCAGGACAAGAAAGGAACCAGATAATTTTTTAAATAATGAAGCAAAAAAAAAAAAAAGATTCTATTGTTTTCAGAACATATGGAGCCTATGAAAAGCTACTCTTTTATGTAATCTCATACAGATTTAAAATAAATTGGAAAACTTAGACTATGTGTATAAAACATAACTAAAAAGGCATACTAATTTGCGTCTGTTTTCTCTTACACTTGAACAAGAATTCACAAGTATTTTCTTTTTCTGAGTTGTCTTTGCTTCAATATCTAAAATTATTTTAAGTTAATACAGAAGACTCTTGATTTTCATTCACAAGGGCTACATCCCCAGGCTTTTAAAAATTGTCCAGCAATATAATGCTTTTCAAACATGTCTCATGGGACATGTGGGAGATAGACAGGATTTTGATCAATGTCTTCTTTTTAGGCCCAAAGATCCCAGACACCAATCATCAATTTACTTGTTTTCTTTACTTGGGGAGAAGACTGAAATCATAAAGTGCAACAGTTCATTATTATTTTGAGCAAAAAAACACACAGAACTTCTGTGTGCTCCTTTCTCAGAAATATAAATACTACATCATTATAGACTTCCTATGAGGAAAGTCCAAAAAATGAGGAATCTTACCAGTACCTCAAATGAATTAATATTACACTTGCTGATTTTACTGAATTAATTGGGTATTAATTCTGCCAACGATTACTGCCCACTTAGAAGCAGACACCCAATTCAGAGCCAATCTGTCCTGAACCCCCTAAGAGGTCAGGGATCCAGATCTCGGTGGGCATATGAAAAAAAATCTCACAAGCAGAAGTCTGAAACTAATTTGGTGACACCAGAGTGCTGTGTAATATTGTTTTGATATAGCAGAAAAGAACATACGGAAACATGTGCTATTGGTCTCCAAGTATGTTTATATTCAGAAACTGTAATTTCCTTGCTTATATTTAAATTCTTTTTTTAATTTTTATTTATTTATTTTGGGAAAGAAAGAGAGAGCATGAGCAGGGAAGGGGCAGAGAGAGGGAGAGAGAGAGAATCCCAAGCAGGCTCCGTGCTGTCAGCACAGAGCCTGACATGGGGCTCAATCCCACTAACCCTGAGATCATGACCTGAGCCAAATCAAGAGTTGGACACTCAACCAACTGAGCCACCCAGATGCCCATCTTGTTTATTTTTAAAGATGTAGAATTAAAAAAAAAAAAAGATGTAGAATTAGGCCTCACCCTAAGAATGGACTCACTCATGAATTTGAAAAACATTTGGCACATCTGACATATAAGAGGTCAGAGAACAGAAGAAGCAGGAATTAGAGGACAAAGACGCTTTACAGCCGCAAAATCTCAATTTTTATCTATTTCACATTCTGAGGCTCTTTGAAGATTTTATTTGACAAGATGTTCTACCCCTTAAAAAGAAAAGCTTGAAAACCACCACAGTATTCCCTATGATACTCCCATAAAATGCCTTAGAACAGTGTTTTCCAAACTTTATTCAAGTACCATCTTTGTAACTTTTGCCATGTGTGATTCTCTAAACTTGCAGATGAAATAAAGAGCCCTATAAATACTGACTTGGCATTCACTTAGTGAGTAGCATAACTCATATTAAAATTCCAGTAATCTAGATTTGGTCCACAGTCTGTTCCACTATCATGCCTTCTTGTGTTGCCTCTAAATTGAAGGCTTTTGTTTTGTTTTGTTTTGTTTTTGTACTGTTTTTGGCAAAAACTTATTCATACATTAGAGAGCATGCTAACACACACACACACACACACACACACACACACACACACACACAATGCTTCATCACCAAGCAATTTATTTATGAATTCATATATTCATGTACTCAGGCATTCATATATGCATTCATTAATACAACAGTCATTCACTGAGCACTACTAAGGGTACTGAGAATACACAGATGAAAAGGCAAGACCTCTGTCCTCAAAGATTGCAGAGCCTAAGTAGAGTAGAGTGAGAATGGACAGTTCATATAACTAATTATATTACAGAGGTACTTACAATGCACAGCAGCAGCACACAGGAAGGTTACAGAATTCTGTCTAGAAAGACAAGAAAAGACTTCACAGAGAAGGTAAACTTGAACCACACTCTAACACAGTAAGTAAAATTTTACCATAAGGGTAAAGGAAAACATAATTCCAAACAAAACAAGATGTTCTCTCACTGATCTTTAGCCACCAATAAGATTAGCCACCAATAAGAGCCCTATTAGTGGCTATGAGATCTTTAATAAGTCATTTGGTCCTTCCAATCTTACGCTTCTATTGATGAAAAACAATTATTTGCCGTATATATTCCTGATATGGCTGCAATCATATATGATCAATATTTAAATTTTTTTAATGTTTATCCATTTTTGAGAGACAGAGAGAGACAGAGCGTGAGTGGGAGATGGGCAAAGAGAAGGAGACACAGAATTTGAAGCAGATTCCAGGCTCCGAGCTATCAGCACAGAGCCCGATACGGGGCTCGAACTCACGAACCACGAGATCATAACCTGAGCTGAAGTCAAACACTTAACCAACTGAACCACTCAGGTGCCCCTCAATCTTTTAAAAGGTTAAAATGTTGCATCCTTTTGGATGACGTAAGCAGTATATTTCTGGTATTAGTGACAGGCATTTGCAGATTCTCCGGTATAAACTATATCCAATGCATCCCAGTTGTTATATAAAGGAAAGCTCTCTGAAAGTGAATTAAAAAAATTCTAGGTTGAGATTCCAACTCTGTGGTACATTTATAAAAACAAGCACAATACTTCCCATCTCACAGGGCTATTGTGAGGACTAAATGAAATAGTGAGTGGTGCCTGGAAGGGTCTTGTACATAGCAGGTCTTCATTAAATGATTTGTTGAATCACAAACCCATCAAAATACTTCCATTAAGTCTCTCTCCACCTTACCACAAAGATGCCCACTTTTAACCTCCTTCCTTTAAAAAAAAAAACATAACTAAAATAACACGACCTTATATAATTCTGCTTTAGAGCTATTTATGTCTGAATTTTCTTATTACCAAGAGAACATAACAACTGCTTCACTGGGCAAAGACAGTCTCCAGGGATCTGAGCATGGGGTCAAGATGATTCTGACAAGGTAAACATAATCATCACAAAACGATAATCTTAACATGAGGAAACAATATAATGTCTGAAATGCCATTAATCCTAAATCCTCTATAATCCATTTATGTATTATTATAATAACAAATTCTGATTATTATCTAACTGTTAATATAATATAGAATGCTTTCCCTCTATAATTAGTGAAAAAGAAGCAATATTTATTTCTCTCTTTTATCTTAAAGCTAAATAACATCTGGGTCACAAAAAGTCTTTTGGCCTTATCTGTACTTTACAGATTGTCACTATAAATGTGTCATTGTCCTAACAACAGCCAATCCAGATTAAAAAGTTTCATGGTTGTTCTATTAACTGTGTTGTAGAAATTATCCATATACAAGGAGCGCCTGGGTGGCTCAGTCAGTTGGGCGTCTGACTTCGGCTCAGGTCATGATCTCACAGCTCGTGAGTTCAAGCCCCGCATCAGGCTCTGTGCTGACAGCTCAGAGCCTGGAGCCTGCCTTGGATTCTGTGTCTCCCTCTCTCTCTCTACCCCTCCTCTGCTGATGCTCTGTCTCTGTCTCAAAAATAAATAAACATTTTAAAAAATTAGAAATGATACGTATATAAAACACACACATATCATGGGAATGTAGATCCAATTTTTATAAAAATGTGAACAGACTTCAAACACAATACAAAGTTTACACAGGTCTTCCCATTTACTTCTTAGCGAAATATTATTGATGATTTGAGGTAGTATTATTATTTTATTTTTTATCCTTGCCTGGATGATAATAAAACAAAAACCATTATCATTGTTAAGCTTATTAAATCTAAGACTATACTAAGTAAGACTGAATAGAGAGAAAAGTAGAGAAAAGTACCTCAGAGTCCATAATTTCTATCTGCAAGTTTTCCTGTTCCATTAGTTTTTAAGTGTCTTATAGGAAATGAGACAATGGTCTCAAGCCTAGATCTTATGAGACAACCATTCATTTATTTAGAGAAAAGAAAATTTTTTAAAGAAAAGAAGAGGTATAAATCTAGTATTTGACAGGCACTGCTAACAACAGAAGGCACCCAATATGGCTGCCAAAGAGCTCACCTTCTAGGGCACTGCACTGCTGAGTGGGCAGTTAATGAGCATTATGCATTATGTACAGAAGAAACTCCTGGAAGGAACTGAATAGCACAAATAAGAGGGCCTTGGTTTTATACCAGTGCATGGTTTGGAAGAATGAATAGACTTCACCAAAGAAAAACAGTTGGAAAATTAATCCAGCTAGAAGAAACATCACAGAGACATTCGGCATTACGGTATATTTGGTGAACTACATCTAGTCGGTATGGCTCCAAAGAATAGGATCTATAGGATGAAGAGTAGTAGAAAATACAACTGGGAAGATGTGTAAGATGCAGAACACGTTGGCATTTTAATGTAATGCTAAATGGTATGGACTATATTCCACATAGAATGAAAGTAGATGTTTTTGAAGAATTATAAGCAGGGGACCAAAATGTTCAACTCTGCACTCTAGAAAATGTCTTCTTGACCCAATAAGAAAGTAATTTGAAGGGAATAGGATCTTGAAAGAAGGAGAGTAACAAGACCAAAGGATTTCTCAAAAATATTAGGAAGAAACTAAGGAGACAACAGGGACAGAAACCAAGGGTGTAAGAAGCTTTAAAGAGGAGGCACAATAGACAAGGTCTTATGATACAGAGAGGTCAAGAAAAATAAGGACTGAGCAGTGATTATTAAGCAGAAAAATTAGGTGGTCATTAGCGAGCTTTGAAAAGAAGAGTCTCCAGAAATTTACAGAGGTACAAGCTTGGTTTGAGGAGGCTACAGGATGAAATTAACATCTTTAGAAACCCTAAGTACTAAAAAGATTAGAGTATATTCCCATGTACAATTCAAAATAAAAACAGCAATGCAGAGATTGCTCAGCTAGATTAGCTGAGAAGAAATAAAGTCTAAAAGAAATCATTCAAATACCAAACCCTATGACAAAAGGAAAATTTCTTTTATTCCTAAAACAAAGTCCTGACTCCACCCTCATATAAACCTCCAACAAATAACCAGCCAGGAAGAACTCCCTTCACTCAGAGATGAATATGAATCACAAAAGAAAGAACACAAGATCTATGCAAGGAAGGAAGGAAGGAAGGAAGCAAGGAAGCAAGGCAGGGAGGGAGGAGAGAGGGAGGATGGAAGAAAGGAAGGTCAAGGAACACCACTAGAGAAATACTATCATGAGACTAGATAAAAATTTTAATCAAGTACTTTGTTATTAAATTGTGTGTGTGTGTGTATGTGTTTAGAGAGAGAGAAAGATGGCTTCTATAAAATAAGATCATCTAGAAAAGACACAGTTGAGAGAACAGTACTTAATACATGGCAGTAGAGACTCAATAAATATCTGTCAAATGAATGACTATTATAAAACGACAAAAGAAGATAAAGCATGAATGTGTCAATTGGCCAAGTTTAGTAAAGAAATGGAATCACAAAGTAAAAACATAGAAATAAAAGCCAAACTGCAAGCAGCAAAAGGGAAAACTGATGATGCTAGAAACATATTAGGATACAGACTTACATAAAGCAAGCATTTGGAAATGAACAGCTTAAAGGGATTATAGAAACGATAAATAAGGAAAATGGGCAACACATAATTACTATCTTTGAAAAAAGAAAGGAAAAATGGAAAAGCATTAATATAAAGGGCAAATATCTAAAGGTATAATTTAAGACAATTTTCCAGAAATAAAAGAATACTGATGAGGAATGAAAACACATAGTCTGCTCCAGCAAAGAGTAATCCATAATGACCATTATTAGTGAAGTCAATAGATTCAAAAATGAAAAATTATAGGGCACCTGGGTGGCTCAGTTGGTTGGGTGTCCAACTCTTGATTTCGGCTCAAGTCATGATCCCAGCGTCATGAGATCAAGCCCTGCGTCAGGCTCCACACTGAGCATGGAACCTGCTTAAGATTCTCTCTCTCCCTCCCCCCAGATTCCAGTAAAGAAATTAAGTCACCAATAAAATTTTTAAACAATAATTTCTATCACTAAATGTATTTATGAGTTTCATATATGTGCAATTACATAGTATGTTCTCTTGTGTCTAGCTTTTGTGCAGCTTAATGTCAGAGTTCCATCTGTTTTGTCACATCTATCAACAGTTTTTTCTTTTTAGTGTGAGAAATATCCCATTTATAAATATATCAAAACTCATTTATCCTTTCTCCTACTGATAGACAATTGAGTTAACATTTGGGGGCATTATAAATATCATTGCTAGAAATATTTTGTACAAGTTTTTGTGACTTCAAATGTGTTTACTTCCTGGGGCACCTGGGTGGCTCAGTCAGTTAAGCATCCAATTTCAGCTCAGGTCATGATCTCACAGTTAATGAGTTCAAACCCCAAGTAAGGCTAATAAGCACACAGCCTGCTTCAGATCCTCTGTCTCCCTCTCTCTCTCTCTCTCTGCCCCTCCCCTGCTTTCTCTCTCTCTCTCTCAAAAGTAAACTTAATATATATATATGTTTATTTATATATAAATTTATAAATATATATATTTATAATGACTATTTATATATATATAAATTAACATTTATATGTGTGTGTGTGTGTGTGTGTGTGTTTATTTCTCTGAGGAATTACTTAAGAGTGAAATTTCTGAATATAATCACAGTACATTTAAATGTAAAAGAAACTGCCAAGCAGTTTTCCATAGTGATTTTACTATGTTGTATTCCAACCAGCAATATATGAGAATTCCAGTAGCAAATTCTCACCAGCATTTGGTATTGTCAGGTTTTTTTCTAACTTTTGACATTTTATAAAGTATAAAATGGTATCAAATTGTGGTTTCAGTTTACATTTCCCTGACAATAGTAATGTTGAGAACCTTGTCATGTATTATTTTGTCTTTGATGTTTTATGAACTGTCTCATCAAGCATATTAAACATTTTTAATCAAGTTGTTTGTATTTTCATTACTAATTTTTGTAAGCATTTCCTAATATTGATACAAGTTCTTTGCTAGATACAGTTCCTCCAGTTTGTGACTTGCCTATTCAGTTTATTCAAAGTGTTTTTGTGAGAAGTTTTTAATACTGATAAAGTCAAATTATCAATTTTCCCCATTTACATTCAATCTTGACCTACCTAAAAAGCACAAAGGGCTTTCTATTCTATTGTACTATTTTCCTGTTCTTCTAGAAGTTTTATACTCTTATCCTTTTGTTGAGTACTATGGTCTATATGAAATTAATGCTTGTGCTCTAGCGCCATTGTAAAAATCAGCATACCTGAAGTAAAAAAGAGCATATTAAAAGTCACAAACTTTAAGCTGACTAGTGTAAAGTTCTATAACATCACCACAATCAAGATATAAGATATTTCCATCACCCCAAAGAGTTCTCTCTTGTCTTTCTGCAATAAATCCTTTCTCCCTCAACTAGTTCCTGGCCACCACTGACCTGCTTCTTGTCATTATAATTTTGTCTTTTCTAAAACTTACTATGAATAAAATAATATAGCATGCAGTCTTTCACATAAGGAGTCTTTTACTCAGCATAATGCTTTTGAGAATAATGCCATGTTACCATGTGTATGAACAGTTTTATTGTTATCTCTGAGTGGTGTTCCATGGAATGAATCCACCACAATTTATCCATTAACTAGCTGATAAACATTTGGGTTATTTGGGGGTTTGGTGACTATGAATGAAACTAAAACAAACATCCAAGTATAAAACAATATTTGTAAGAACACATGTTTTCCTTTGTCTTGGGGTTAATACCTAGGACTGGGATAACTGAGTCATTTGGTAAGTGTATAACTACATAAGAAATTCCCAAGTTGTTTACCAAAATGGCTGACATATTTTGTATTCTCCATAGCAGTGTATAAGAGTTCCAGATGCTCTGTATTCTTGCCAAAACTTCCTATTGTCAGGATTTTGTTTTTGGTTTTCTTATTCTAGCCATTTTAGTGGGAGTGTCGTGGTATCTTATTACAGTTTTGATTTACATTTCCCTAATAACTGATAAAGTGGAGCATCTTTTCATGTGTTTATTTTCCATTCATATAACTTTTTTTGTGATTTGGTCAAATCTTATAACTTTATCTGGTTGTTTCCCCCCTTACTGGTGTGTAGGAGTTATTTATATATTCTAAAAACAAATTCTACACCTGATATATGCTTTGCAAATATTTCCTCCAAGGCTGAGGCATGTAGTTTTATTTTCTGAATAGTGTCTTTTAAAGAGCAAAGCTTTTTAAGTTTGATGCTTTCCAATTTATTTATTTTATGTTGTGGGTTTTTGTGTGTGTTCTAAGAAATCTTTGCTTAGCCTCTGGTCACACAGATTATTCTCTTATCATTTCTCCTAAAAACTGTATATATTTAAATTTTATATGTAGCTTCAAGTTCCAATATGAGGTTTTTTAAATATATGGCAGGAGTTAGGGTCCAGATTATTTTTCCCACATGTATGTTAAAATATTCAGCATTAATTGTTAAAAATATTATATTTTCCCTCACTGAGTTAATAAGGCACTGTAATCTAAAAATTGCTTGAGCATATATATATATTGCATGGAGTATTTCTGGACTATTACATTCCATTGGTCTTTAGTATTTATCCCTATACCACGCTGTCTTAAAATCACTTAGTTTAAATTCTCTATTTTTCTTTATCAAAATTGTTTAGCTCTTCAAAGAACTTTCTCAATATAAATTTCAATATATATCAGGAAATACCTATAGCTCTATTTTTAAGTGAAAATTTTGAATGAAAGATAGCCATGAATTTCTAAAAGTTCCAAAGACTGATGAAAAGTATGGTGCAGAAAGGAGATTCCTTCCAAAGAATGATTCCCACACACCTTCCTTCCACAACCATTGTCCACCATTAATTCATCCCTTCCTCCTTGAGGAATTATAGTAAACCTTCATTACATTGCATTGTACATACAAACTATTTTTATCATGTTATTATTGTGAGCTTGTTTTCAATGGATACTTTCTTAATTTAGGAAAATTGTTGAATACCATGGGATAGGATGAAACTAATCATATTCTCTCCATGAAAATTAATGAAAACATTTTCTCACTAAGGCCTTTTCACTAATCAGAAGGACTTTAAAGAGCAAATTAATTAAGCAAGGGAGTAGTGTCTTATTCTGTATCTTGCCATAATGATATTGAGTAGCTTATTCACAAGATGGTTCCCCTGTAAGAGTCTATTTTAAATACAATATTTAATTATTGTATGATACTTAACTCCTAGTCTATGCTACTAACTTTATTCATATATTTATTATAGGGAGTTGTTTTTAATTCATTGTTTTTTATTAGAGTAAATAGTTTACTTTTCAACACTATATTATTCATTCCACTAACTACAATTTTACCCCTCAGTACTGTCTGAGGGATGCATTTGAACTACTGAAATGGAGGTAGCATATGGAGGCAATGTCTTCGTGAAATTTAGTTCTACAGAAAAAGAGGCAAGAGAATAAAATCTATAGAGAGAAAAAGCAACAGATGATGAATAAAGATATCTGTTGTTGTTCCAAATAGGAATAGACTTGAATAAGTCTGTGAAAAGGGGAGAGCAGGTACAAAGGGAGAGGTTGAAGGCAAAAGGATAATGATGAAGTAGAAAGGCACTGAGATCTATGGCACAGGTAGACGATTAGCCGTAGACAGAGGCGTGGGCCAGGGTTAGGATGGGTGCAGGTGCAGACACTTTTCTAACTGGTGACAAGGTTAAGCAAAGAGGGTTTATATATAATATTGGCAATTTTCTTTTAAAAATTCCTGTCTGAGGGTACCTGGGTGGCTCAGTTGGTTAAGTGTCCAACTTCGGCTCAGATCATGATCTCATGGCTTGTGAGTTCAAGCCCCGTGTAGGGCTCTGTGCTGAAAGCTCAGAGTCTGGAGCATGCTTCAGATTCTGTGTCTCCCTCTCTCTCTGCCCCTCCCCTGCTTGGGTGCATGCTCTCTCTCTCTCTCTCTCTCTCTCTCGAAAATAAAAAAATAAACATTAAAAAAAATTTTTAACTACTGTCTGATATTACGGAGCTGGAGGCATCATGACTTGCCAGAGTCAAGTAAATATTGAGTGCAAGGCATAAACAGGCTTTGAGGCATGTTTTATTTGGTGTTTCCCTTTAATAGTAAAACAAGATCCTAGCCTATTTAAGTAAGGTCACTCAACCTAAAATAGTTACTTATTTATGGTGGTCTCTGTCAAGATGTTTAAGTCACGTGCTCTTAATTTATATACTATCACTATTACAAGCATCTCTAATTTGTAGAAAGTTGTGAAACAGAAAACCTCAGTTCCAGTCTGTTTTAATTATGATGGTCTTAAGCAAGTAAGATATTTCCACAGGCTTCAGTTTCTTCACAAACAAAATGAAGGGATTATGGAAGATAATTGCTGCCCTTCCAGCTCTAGAATTCTATGATTTTATGGCTTTGTTAGGTTTTAAAAGGGAATTGCTGTTATAAGAGTTTCCCTTATATCAAAGCACAAGTAGATAAATGGATATTAAATATAAAGCACCTGCAGACAAGATTTAACAATGGGTTTTTACTTCTGAAAAGGGCAGTTATAAGGAAGATTATCAGACCACAGATGATATCATGGGCCATCTGAAGCTGTATCCAATCCATTAATAACTCCTAGAACAACAGTTTGACCTCTAAAATACATTTATTTCATTTTCTACAGTGAGAAGTAAAAATAATATGTTCTTCTTTTTTTAAGTTTATTTATTTATTTTGGGGGAGAGGAGCAGACAAAGACGGGGACAGAGAGAATCCCAAGCAGGTTCCACAATGTCAGTGCAGAGTTCAATGCGGGGCTAGAACTCACAAACTGTGAGATCATGACCTGAGCCAAAATCAAAAGTCAGAGGCTTAACCAACTGAACCACCCAGGTGTCCCCCAAAATAATATGTTCTTTTTTAATATTTATCATGCAATCCATCAAAACAATTTAAATAGATGCCAACTATTTGTACATGCCACTCTGGAAATTCTGCCATGACCTTCATTAAATGAAGAAGTATTTCAAAAAGAAAAAACATTTCAGCCTTAAATCCACTAAAATACCAAAATATTAAACAAATGAAATAACTAAGATTAATTGCATTGATGCACAACCACTCAACATTGCTTATGTAATTCAGACTTTTGTTACTGAGCCAAGAAAGGGGTGTTTTCTAAAATGAGCTCAACTAGATAGGATTGGCCAGTTCCTTTACTGGGACACACAGAAGATGATACACCAAAGAAGCATAATTATACTATATCCTTATGACAGCTGTAATAACTACTAAGGGAGGAAAAGTGACTAACCGTTACTGTATTTCAATCAGCTGATAATTATTTACTTTAATATAATAAATAAACAAATAAATAAATGACATAGGTTCTCTTCTCAGGGAACATTTAGCAATACTCAACAGTAACAAACTTAAGAACATCTTTCACACAAAGCACTTACTGATGTCTTATTATATGCCAGATACCATTCTAAGTACTTGATCTCCTTTAATTTACTTGAAAAACAGATGCATATACTCCATGCTATGTTCCTTCAAGATGTTTGCATACACTTCTTTCTTTTGCTTGTCCATTCTCCTCCATAAATCCAGTCTTTAAAATCAGTTTAAACTCTTTCTCTCTCTATGCCTCTCTCATCTCTGATTATAGCATATTCCAATTATTCTTTAACTGGTCAACATTACTTTGTCTCCAAAACTAGAGTACATTGAGACTGAAAATATTTTATTTCAATCTGTCGTAATATTTAGTTTGTTAACTGATTAAGTTGGCTTGGATGCTCAAGTGACCCCAGTAAGAAAAGTAGTACTAAATATATTTGCATCTGCCATGGTGTCTAATTTACCAACTGATTTAATTTGAGAATTCTCAAGTTTCCAGGGTAAGAAAAGTTTAGGTTTTAACTATATTAAAATAAACATACAACTTGATGCACTCAAACACATATATTCACACATTCAATCATATATGAATAGACATAGAAATAGTCTTTCCGTGCATATGCAAAGCAAGATAAGGTAAATGAATTATCTTTACATTTTTGGGTTTCATTTAAGTAGAGAAGTTGAACCTAAATTTGAAAAATAAGCAAAAATGATGTTGGATTTTGCCAGTCAGGAGGAAAATAAATTCATGAAGATTTAAATTACAGAATTCCCCAAGTCATTATAAGACTTACAGTTCCAGCAATTCTAAATTCCTCATATTCTTAATGGCACAAGTAGGATTTTTTAAATTTATAGATTAGTTGTTTAAGTTGGAGAAAGCTGAACTTTAAAACTGTTGGGTTTGCCAAATGAATAACTATTCAACTTTGGCATGATTCAGTTTAGGGATATGTTTGCACTTTGGTAGGATTATAAATCCACTGGAGGCTCTGCAATAGGAAGGAATATGCTCATAGCAGTAGTCATGTACTCTGTAGCACAGAATTGTAGGTTTTTCATGAAGATGTCTGCTAAACACAATGACTCCAAATGAAATGGAACTTCTGAGTAAAGGCACATTGTAGCCCATATGCTAATGCAACGTGTCTGTTCTCAAGTGCCCCTACTAAATCAGCAACCACACAATAGGAGGCTGCTGGAGTGTTCTAGGAAGACTGTCCCCGTCTCTCCCCCCAGCCAACTCTCAGTCAGATGCTGAGTTATCTGGCACCTCATTAAAAGGACAAATATTTTCCAGCAGCAGCATGTGCCTTCCTTGGCTTCAATTCCAAACATGCTTGGTATTATGGAGCATTTTATTTTTCAAAAAAGATTTATGATTTTATTCATATTTTTTCATAGCACTTGGCTTTGAGTTACCCACAGTATAGATACTGAAGCGTGAAAAGCAGAGAATTAATAATATAGTTTGCATAACATTTTACAGTTTACAAAGCACATTCACACAGGAGTCTCAGCTAACTCTCTTAACACCGTAAAGTACATAATTTATAGTTCCATTTTATCCATGAGCAAATGAGGCTCAGAAAGGACAAATGGTTTGTCCAAGGTCAGAAAATTAACAATGTGATGCAAAACAAGGTTTCAAGTTAAGACCTTAATTACAAGTTCAGTGCTCTTTCCACTCTTATGGTCTAAATTAGTCCATTTGTATCTTAGAGGAATTTTGATCTTCAATGTTCTCTTTTAAAATTCAAACACTCCTATAATCTGTTGCATTATTAGATTACTTTTCTTGTACAACTTTTTTGAAAAACATTGCATGTATGTATGTATATACCATAGAGCATATAGAAACATTAAAAATGTCATCATTCATCCATGAGATGATCCTTTCATATATTCATTTTTTCAAATAATTATCAATCAACAAGAAAATATGAATTTAATATCCCTTGTTTAACCTACCTTATGTTATAAACCCTTCACTATGTGGCTATTCAATTTTAATAGTGGTTATTGACAGCATAACATGCCATTATATCTTCATCATAATTTATTTAATATTTACATATTATTAAACATTGAGATTATATCCAAGTTTCTGTTAGAGACTATGCTATTGACAAAAAAAATCCTACCCTTCTAGGGAAAGACTGATCATTCAGTAGCCATGGTAATAAGTAGTTACCCAGATAAATTTAAACTTATTTAATTGGTCAATGACAACTCACCTCAATAACCAAGTTTCTGAAAGTCAGCCAATTAAAGACACCTCAGGATTCTGAAATTCACCCAAGTGGAAACAGCTTCACTTCAGTGATCACACTTTTGAAAGTCAGCCCATCAGCTGACTGATTGGTAACCATGCTTCTATAACAAAGGGTCAACCAATCATTAAACAGTGTTTTAGGCACCCAAATCCTTAAACTCCATGCTTCCCCAAATCTTACAAAATCAGATTCATGCTTTGCTCAGGAAGGTCTATGCCTAAAAAGCAAAACTGTCCCTTGCTTAAAAAAGTAAGAAATTACAGCACCTGGGAGGCTCAGTCGGTTCAACATTGGACTCTTGGTTTCAGCTCAGGGTTCATGGGGTCGACCCCTACATCTGGCTCTGCCCTGGTGGTGTGGAGCCTGCTCGGGATTCTCTCTCTCTGCCCCTCCCACTCTCCCTCCCTCTCTCTCTCAAAAATAAATAAACTTTTAAAAAAAGTAAGAAGTTCAATATTTTGTTTCAGATATTGAGTGATAGTCTCTTCTGTCAACAAAGATGATAATTTGTGCATATGGCTTTGTTCTTCTTTTTAATTGTGTAAGAATCTGTTCTCGGGAAAGTGATTGTTAGGCCAAGCAGCATAATGCTGTATAATGTCATGCTATTTTTCTCAAGAGTTATTTTTATTAACAATGCCGTCAGCGGTGTATAAATATATCTGCCACAACTTCAACAATGCTGGATGATATTATATTTTTAAATGTTTGCTGACTTAGGTAGGCATAAATTGGTAGTTTAGGTAGCTTTAATTAGTATTTTTAGATCATTTTTCTTCAAGAGCTCACACTGACATAAGAGTATGAGAAGACCATAACGGATCCCAAGAAGATGAACTGCGAAGGTGCAAAAACAAAGCTATGTCCACTGTGGGTCCTGTTGGTAACTACAGGCCAGAGAAGTCAATCTTTAACAAGGATTGGCAGCAAACATACTTTTTTAAGAATGAGTGCGGTAAATTGGACTCTGTGAAGCAAATGCTGAGGCTGACATCAGCATCCCAGATAATTATTAGGGAGCACTCTCAGCATCCATATATGTGCAAGTAAGGACAAAGAAAACAGGTGTGGCAGGGGAAGAGCTGAGCTTCAGTGCAGTCCCAAAAGAGGTCTCAAATAATCCTATGGCTATCTCATGCTGGGTCCCAAGGACCAAACTCTTCATTCCCTGCACATTGATCTGTCACTGGGCACACACTGCTCCAAGAAGGAGACAGGACCTTCGTGAGGGCAACTGACTGAAGGCAATTCCTGAGAACATAGAAAGCCATTCATCAGTCCTGAAGGAGCGGTCTGCAGGGTATAGCCCAGCATCCACAACACAGAGAATATACCCAAAGGGTTTAATTTAAGAGCATTTAACGAAGGGACATTTTACAGAGCTATAGACAGGGTTAATAAAACTGGTAAGGAATGGTGAAGCATCCAAGGACTAGCAACAGTGGGCGCTGCTATACCCCTAGGCTCAGTGAGGCACAGGAAGGGTACAGTGCAACTGAAACCTGAAAGAGCTGCAGTCAAGATTGAGGCAAAGGGACACAACCTCTGCCAAAACTGTGATCTGGGAGGAAGGAAGAGGGGTGATAAATACATCAACCGCAACCACTCTCTTCACCTTCCCTCTCCTCTTCTACTACTACCTCCAACAGACCAAAATCAATGGGAATCCAAAGCGCAAGAGAGCACCAGTAATGGGGTCTTAGAGGTCAGCCTCCTGGAGCACAGAGAAGAGCAGAGAATAGATCTGGAGGAGGGGAGCAAAACCTGAATAGGCAAAGAAATATTTTTTGCTACTCAAAAGATTTACATTGTATCGATGGCCACCTAGTCAGGCCTGGCCTGACTTACTTTGGCACTAATCTTGAATGGTCACTAGTCAAAAGTCAGCAGAGGTATTCACAGTAGCTGACATCGCTGGAGGGAGACTCCTGTCCAGGAATTAAAGGGAAACTCAAGCAGCATAGCTCAAGCAATTGTCCAGATTATTTTTTCCCCAGCCAGGCCTAAAATCTAGTCAGCAAAAGTACGGAAGAGTAAAGAGCCAGACACGTCTGCATCACATTCTTCTGTCTTGTAGCAATCATGATGCATATGAATATTCAGGAAAGCAGCAATACTAATGCTTTGGGAAAGCAAGCGAACTGCATTTTTTCCTTCTGTAATTCCATTTCAGAGTGCTTATATCAGACCAGGAATAGCATTAACCCTATGCTGATGTGTGCAAGCAATGAGAAGAAGATGGATGCTACTCACTTTCAATAATCCAGGGAGTAAACAGTCCTTAATCCTGGTTAGGCATTGATCATCTTCAAATATGTAAGTGACATTGGGCTAAAGGGCAATTGATCATTCTCTTTGCATTTTCTTTCATATCCCTTATACTCCAGCTAGAAAGGCCCAGTCCCTGTACCTGATAAACAAGTCCCTTTAAATCTTTCAGTACTTTTATTCACACTTTCCCTGTGCCTGAATGCCTAACTAACTGGGTTCCAGACAATCTCCTTTCAACACCCAGCTCAAATCACATTTTTCTCTATAACTTTTTACCTTCCTGCTTCCTCTAGTCCCAATTAAATCTTTTCTCATCTGCTTTTCTATAACACTTTTTTTTTTAAGTTTTTTAATCTTTATTTATTTTTGAGAGAGAGACAGAGCATGAGCAGTAGAGGGGCAGAGAGAGAGGGAGACAGAGAATCTGAAGCAGGCTCCAGGCTCTGAGCTGTCAGCACAGAGCCTAACGTGGGGCTTGAACTCACAAACCGCGAGATCATGACCCGAGCCCAAGTCTGACACTTAACCAACTGAACCACCGAGGCACCCCTCTATAACACTCTTTATACATACTTTATATTATTTATGTTTTGTATATGTTATTTATTTGTGAATTTGTCTCTTCCCCTACTAAGTTGTTGTTTTTATTTATCTTTGAATCACATTCATCTAGCAGTTACTTAACGTTTGCAAACAAATGAATGACCAAGTACAATTTCATGATACTTTGGAAATATCAGGGGGGGAAAAAGCAGCATATACTTGTGCCTGCTACACAGTAGGTATGTGTTAGTTCTGGACCTGTTTGTCCTGAGATCTACTCCTCACCATTCTTCTGGTCTGGGCTGTTTCTGGGGTATTGAACTTTGAATATTGCATTCCCAGGAACCCCTGACAGATGGCTTCTGGCTGGGTTCAGCCTATGGCAACACTCATGGGAGACTGCTGGGCAAGAGGAAGGGAAAAACAATGGTATCACCTATGTGAGCCTCAGTTTCTCTTCACTTCTAAAATGAGAATACATGAAGATAAGTATATAAAGAGTTCACATAATACCCAGCACATAATAACCCATCAATAAATTATTCTCATTATTTATTTTCTAAATATTTTTCATATTGACTTCATAATATTTGAAAACTCTGCTAATTGCATTAATTTGAAAATGAAAATCATTTGAAAATGATTAATTTGAAATCAAGCCCCATATCAGACTCCATGCTGAGCATGGAACCTGCTTGAGATTCTCTCCCTCCCTCTTTCTGCCCCTCCTCTGCTCATACTCTCTCTTTCTCTCTCTCAAAAATTAAAAATAAAAATAAAATATAATAAAATATAAAGAAAAAAATTAATTTACATAGAATATTCTTAAATAAAATATGGAGAAGAAAAATAATCAGAATTTGGCAAAAATCCCTAGCTCTGTAATGAAGTATCACGTCAAGCCCCAGCACATATATATAGAACTCAATACATCTACAAAATACAGGTCTTGGATATTAATCTGAAAAGAAATCCCAATAACAAAAGAGAATTATTCATTTTCATATATTCAATTAAAAGAGTTCTTTTATATTAAATTCATAATTAATTCCCAAAATATTTTCAATGTCTTTTACATTTTTCAGAAGAACAATTAAGGAAAGTTTTGTGATGACCTTCATGCTAATTGCTTCATACAACATAATTCATTTTAGAAGAGAAATGCTTTAAACTGATCGTTAAAAAACTGGTTTCTCATCTCTCATCTCACTCCTTATAATATACACATCACACTCTACCCTATTAATCTTCATTTTCTTTTTTAGATCATTCTAATGCTTAAAAACCCTCAATGACCCCTTACCTCATAAAGCTCAAACTTTGTGCCTGGCTTTCTGGGACGTAATTCCCAACCTTTCTTTCCAGTCATCTTTGCTGCCTCCAGCCAACTGATCTACCTATCTTATAGTCCTAGTTTCTATCTTAATGCCCCTGCCATCCCCCTTCCCTTGAAGGGGAGCACCCCGTGCCCCCCTGCCCACCCACCCACATACACATTCACATGCAATTTCAAAAACCCAGCAGAACCTCCTCTCTTCCCTGCCAGCATGAAAAGGACTTCCCTCTCAGAACTTTCCGTGTATTTTCACCTGCATCTTATACCATCTACCCAGAGTCCCGCATTTTCTACTTGGAATTTTTATTTTCCCATCTCCCCTTTTTAAATGTGAGCTCCAGGAAAGCAGAGGATTTTTACCAGCACCAGTACTTGGCACATAGTAGGCCCTCAATAAAGATTTTTGAATGAATGCATATTTGTACATGAAGATGTGAATCCAGATGCCAGGTTTGCAGATGTTTGAGCAAATCATTTAATTTCAAAAAAAAAAAAAACTTTCAAGATATCTTATCTAAAAAGTGGGGAAAACAGTAACATCTGTATTCCTTCCTCACGGGATGGTGTCAAGATCACATGAGATGCTATATGTGAAAAGAATTTTCTTTACTTGACATGCAATACAAATACTTACATTGTACTTTCTTATATCCTTCCACAATGCTTAATATACAGTGCTTTGCCCACAGTGCTTTGCATACAGTAAGTATTCAATGAAGCATGTTGATTGAAGGTGGAGAAAAGTTCCACATCCATTAACACTGCCATTCTGTCTCCCTTTGAAAACGTTGATAGCTAAATAGCTGCTTTTTTCTCTTCTTCTCTAGATACACAGCGAACTGAGATTTACTTCCTCAATCTATTGAGTGCAAAGGATTACAAAGCTGCTGTGGTTCAGAATTGTTAATAACTCTTTGATCTAAGTACTAAGTAAGGTACAGTTAAACACCACTGTTCTTTGTTTATTTCCCATTGCTGCAGTGAACCGAGCATCAGCTAAAGCACGGACCTTACTGAGAGGTATCATCTGCTCAAGATTACATTTTAAGACCATACATTATTTGAGGCCAGAATCTCTTTACCGTGTTTCATTACTTGTCATTAATTATTAACAATTATTCAATAAACTGTACATTCAATTTCATTACTCAGACACATAACCATTTTTCTGAAAATAATTTCAAAGTCCTAAATAATTTGGTGCGTAAGCAGCAATTACTTTTTAAATTTACATTTTCTGAAATAAGGCTAAATTTGGCACATGTAAATTTGAAAAAAATGAATTTGATAAGCAATAAGGAAGTGACTGGATAATAACTTATAAACTTACCTATGTAGGTTTTTCTCATAAAATTACCCATGAAGCCAAAACAGTAACCATTAAGAGAACATTTTTTAACTTCATCTATTCTTTTTTAAAAAGCATATTTGTATCCTATTCTTAGCACAATACTCAGGTTTGCGCACACACACACACACACACACACACACACACACACACAAACCTCTCCATCTTAAATTGTATTCAAGAATGGAAAGTCATATTCAGAGCTGAGGCAAAATTGATTAATAGATTAAATAGACCTCTAGAGATAGGATTTCAGATGTTATATTTCTTGGTAAGGTTTATTACAGGGTTTTTATTGGTACTTATTATGGAACTGTCACACAATTCAGCCAGGCTGACTGTCACAAGGAAGGAGGCAAAAGAGTAGCCCACAGAATGTCTGGTCAGATGATGAAAGACTGTTAACTGGTGCCTTAGTATCAACCCTTCAGGCAAAGTTAAAGTCCTCCCTTTATGTGTGGTACCTAGTTAGAATTAAAAATAAAGTCCAAATACTAATGAGCTATGTGCCAGGAATTATGCCTACTATTCTACATCAATTCTAATAAGGCTGTGAAATAATTTTATTTCTATTTTATAGATTAGAAAACAGAGACTTTGAGAAGTTAAAAAACCTGACCTGGGTCCCCAAGCTATTAAAGGGATCTAATACTAGAACTTCTATGTTTAACCACCATGCTGTGAATTAGTTAGCATTTAAACTAACAGACCAGTTCATATTAGAACAAAGAGGAACTGTGTTTCACCAGAGGATGAATCATCAATGCGAAAACTTTATATTCTAATTTTCACCAGCAGGTTGTGGTCCAGCACCCCCAGACTAGGACCAAGTCTGACCTTAGTTATGGGGAGATTTAAAGTATATTCAAAAGAGATCAAATTAGTCTGCCATGTGAAGAGTACTGACTCTAGGTCTACCCTTTTTGCCAAGCTTCTCTCTTCTCCTTTGCAGCAAATTTCGACCTTGAACCCAATGCTGGCAGCTAGGTCCCTGCCATTGCCCCCTGTTCCTAGGTCTAAATATTCTGCCCAGGATCTCAATGTTGAGCACATCCTAGGGCTGCAGGGCTGTCATTGCACGTCAGGCTCATAGCATGTTTCTTCCTCTAATTTGGGATCTCCTGACCCACATATTCTCTTTCTTACCCTCCTGACTATACCTGGACCTACCCAGGTCACAATACATTGCCATCTATCACCATGCTCTCTGATAGTCTTTCATGGGTCTAAATTAAGCAAGGATTGGCTTAGCCACACTCATATGGTGACAATAAGATGCTCACCTTACTGCTGATAATTTACTTAGTCTGATCTACATGGGAAAATGAAAATGTAGTCCCTCTCCTCTCATTAAGGACTTTAGCTATTGATGATTTGATAAATGAACTAGTGTATTATAACTTTTTTGGTGATTTTCTTTTTAGTCTCAGAGTTTTACAGAGGGATGCCATCCATGAACCCAGATGAAAATTTATTAATTTTTTTCAAATTAACTGAGTTAATGAGTTTGCTGTGTTCTAAGTAGAAAGTAATTTTTTTACCCCTCTATTCTTTAAAATTTTAGTCTTTTCTTTCTTTCTTCTTTCTTTCTTTCTTTTCTTTTCTTTTTTTTTTTTTTTTTTTTTTTTTTTTTTGACTAGTGGTCAGGGAAGTGAAGGGCTTAGTAAAGGACTATTGAGAAATTATATCCTTTGATAAAATAACTTTGTGCTCAATAAATAGTAGAATGTGCTATTATGAGCATTCCAGAACATAATTTGAAGACAAAATAATATCTAAGAGCATGAATATTTTGGTTCTGGAGACATGACTAGGATATGTAAACCTTTTATATATTTCTGGGCCTACCTCTGAAATGTATTCAGCTTGGAGAAGAATATTAATGCATAAGGAATCAATCCTCTTGGGAAACAATTCTATTTCAGTGGTCAAAAACTTCTTGGATATTTTAAATCTTAGCATAATACTGTATAAATGGAGAAAGTGAGCATTGAATGAAAAAAACATCTAGTCTAAAATTAATCTTATGACATATGTGAGCTGTCTTAGTTCTCAAATCCTTCCCACAACCATACTCACATTTCACCATCTCTAATGAAAGCAGTCAAAGCTATGGAGATAATGCCTAATGCTCTAATTGCCTTTATGGGAGCATTTCCCTGAGATGATGAAAAAAAATCACTAGTTATAAGTACGTTAAAATAAGCTAGAACTTTGTCTTTCAGATTAAGAGACACAGAAATCCACATTTTTTTAAATATGTGATAAAGGCAGGTAATTGGTGGGGCTCTATTCCAGCACTCTTGTGACTAAAACTTAAAACAAATAAATTAATAGACATATCATCTCAGAAATTATAAGAAGTAAATTTCAGTCAGCTATTGGCAAATGTACAGAAACCATGCAGGTTCCCTCTCAGAAATAAAGTTCCAACATTTTTTAATGTACTTCCTATTGTTGGAAACGCACAACTGATACTTCAGGATAACATTATGCTTGTTACTCTCAGTGGTTCACAAATTAATTCTATGACATTCTGTAAGCGCCTGAATGCTTTGTACTTACAATGTGCATGCACACTCAATGGTTCACAAATTAATTCCATGACATTCTGTAAACTCCTGAACTCTTTGTACTTACAACGCGCATGCGTGCTCTGTGGTTCACAAATTAATTCTATGGCATTCTGTAAGATCCCGAACTCTGCCCTCACAACGCACATGCGCGCCGCTCCCCGCCGGCCGACACACACCCTTGCTGTTTCATTCTCAGAAATGCTGCAACTAACATTAGTTCAAAATCCCAAACTTTAAACTACATTTATTGAGCCCCTTCTCTGTGACAAAAGTTCTTGAGTTAATAAGTTATATTTAATACTCCCAAGCATGTGTAGGGTGGCTACCATTATCTTCATTTTACAAATATGAAAACAAGGGCACAGAAAGGTTAGCCTTGCACAAGATAACACGTTTTCGATTTGAATCCATGTAAATGGCACATATTGTACCAAAGTATGAAGAGATTTAACTGCATTATCTACCTATACTTCCAAAGCTATCTCATTATACTCTTATCTAAAATTTATGAGGGCAGGACATCTGCCAAGATTCAGACTGAATTTCCCATTTGGACTTGATCTGTGAATGTCTGATCCTATTCCACTCCTCATCCCTGACACAGATTATCTGTATTCACCATGTTTCTTCTTTGTTGGACTAGTGCCTGTTCACCTGCTGAATCCCTATCACATAGTATGTGCTTAATATTTGTTCAATGAGTGAATAAGTAAATTAGAATTCTATTGCTGACCCCAGCTACCTGCAAAAGGAAGGATCATTGGAAAGAAAATGTTAACCCAACTTTGTATGTCATCCTTCAAAACTCAGCCTAATTTTCAAATTCTGTGAAGTCTTCTCTTGCAGTGTTGTCCAAAACTCCCTCTGTTCCTTGTGCATTCTTATACTAACATAGTGTTTAACAATCTCCTACTGGAAAGCAGGATTCCCAGAACCTGGAACACAGTAGGATACTCAACTATGGGTAAATTAATGGGAGGTAATAATGATAAAAATGCCTATATTTCATCACAGGCCACAGCAATTGGTGAATTATATGAGAAACAGAATAAGGTTGGGCCAGGGGGAGTCCAAGGAGCCATCTGGAACCTTAAAAATTAGAAAGTTTCCATAAAGCAGAGGTCATAGATGTCAAATTTAGCACTGAGGACAAACAGACTGAGCATTAAGAAAAGAATAGGGGAATAAGAACCATGTTACACATATTTGCCTCTTTACCTCCAGGACCTAGCCCTGAGTCAGACATTTGTTAGCCACTCATTAAATGTTTATTAAATGACCACTGAGTGAGTTCACTGGTGACTTCTGTAATATCAGTGTCAGTGGAATTTGCAAGATAAGATTCAGTGGAGAAATAAAGGGATTTTTTATAAAGAACAGATGGTGAGGCAAAGTAAGTATTCCCCACTATGCCTAGGAAATCAAGTATGTGCTGGTTGACAGACTGGCACCTGCTCCTTTCTGAAGTGTGGGTCTCAGAAAAAAAGACACTGACCACTCCGAACAGTGGTACAGGCTACAGAAAAGAGTTCCTAAGAAGAGAAGAGAAGAAGTCAGACCTATGGCTTTCCAAGAATCTTTAGGGTATGACACATACAACAAAGTATAATACCTGCATAATATAGTTCAGCTAATGCTGGAAGTCCTAGTCCAGGAGGTTAGATGGTCTAGCCACTCCAAGAGCTAAAGCAAACCTATAATCCATTCTCGTCTCGCATGGTGGGAAGCTCTGGTTTGGTAAAACATCAAGAGAGTAGCCAATCTGTCAGACAGAGCTTTTTAAGTGCAAGACACAAATATATTACAAAGTTAAAAAGAAAAGACTTTGAAATTATCTGCTATAGTATATTGCTAAGGAGCCACAATATTTGAACAGAACTGCAATGATTTATACTAGATGTCTAAGATTTTAAAATTTCTTTTGGCCTTCCTTCATCTTGTACTAGGAAAAACACTTTCTCTAGAGTTTATAGCCCATGCTCTGGCCCTTATAGTCTCATTTAAACATATTTTTGCTCTCTCAGTGGATTTAAAAAAATTATTAGAAATTCCAATATTTCACAATAGAGAAAGAATACTATAACAAACCTCAGTCGTCCAGCTTCAAAAATTATTAACTCATGACCAATCTATGCTTCCATCTATACTTCATTTTATCTCCTCACCCCAGACGTCATATTATTTCACCTGTAAATATTCCATTATGCATCATCAAAATTCAGATTCTTTTTTTGATGACCACAATACAATTATCACATCTAACAATTTGTCATTAATAACAATTGCTTAATATAATCACTGTTATGCTCATATTTTCTAAATTTCTTATAATTTTTATAGCTTGACTGAAGATCCTAATATAACCCATATATTGTAATCAGCTAAAGGGTTAATATGTCTCTGAAAATCTTTAATCTATTCTTTTTATTCTGTTCTTTGTTAAAGGCATCTCTTCAGTAGGATTTCTTCCCACGGACCAGAATACGCTGATTGTATTCCTGTAGTGGCATTTAACATGTTCCTGTGCTGTACTGAAAGGAAGTAGGTAGTCACACCTAGAGGTTGTTATGATGGAGGTCTTATTGTTATTGGTGGTTTTTACCTGATTTGACCATATTTGGAGATTCATTCCTTGTCAGCTAGTTTTGTTACAGAATGTCTATAGGTTTGAAACCTTGCTATCCAGTTGCTTTTTTGGTATTTTTAATGGTGAATTCAGGAAAAAAAAATTTAACGTGTATTTATTTTTGACAGAGAGACAGAGCACAAGTGGGGGAGGGGCAGAGAGAGAAGGACCCGAAGCAGGCTCCAGGCTCTGAGCTGTCAGCACAGAACGCAACGCATGGCTCGGACTCACAGACTGTGAGATCATGACCTGAGCTCAAGTAGGACGCTTAACCAATTGAGCCACCCAGGTGCCCCAGGAAAATTTTAAAACTACCCATCATCACTATCATGTTCTAAAAATACTCCTTCATATTGACTTTTTTTATTTAAAATTTCAAGAGAAATTACTTTAGTCCTTTTTTTTTTTGAGTTTGAGTATGCTGACGATTCTCTTATCTCAGATTTGCTCTAACTTACATGATATATGAAATATGAATGCACCATATAGGAAAAGCATGCTCAGGGATTCTTGGTGTTGGCTTAACTTATTTTCATTGTAATTTTACTTATATTTGTGTAACATTAAAAAGGAATGAAATCCTTTGCATATTGCTCCCACATAACCATAAAAAATAAAGCAAATTTACAAAATAAATGAATGAAAAAAAACTGTTGGGGTTTGAGAAGCTCAATAATGATTAATTCCTCTCCCTCTCAAGATGAGAACTAATCAAGAAAAAAGACAGACAGCTGGAGACCAAAATATTATCTTTCATACTGATAAGGCTATTCCCTGCCCTAACCCTTCAAGTTCAACCCTTGTCCAAACTTTCCAACTGATTCGTAGAAAATCTGGGTCTCCAGAACAGCCACAATCTATGATGGATCAGTGGTTATCATCCTCCAACCAGGTAACTCACTTCTCTTCCGTGGACAAGAATGATGTTTGGAGTAAGATGTCAGGAGTGTTTCTCTAATGGGTATCTATCTACACAGAACAGAAAAAAGAAGAGTGGAGAAATTTCCTCTAACCAAAATTACAAAACTATTACCAATTTAACTACATAAATTTAATATGATATGTAATGTTTTCCCAAAACTGAGCTGCCAACAGTGAGCAAACTAGTGGAAAGCTGTATTTATCTACAGTATGTATGTGTTTTATGTCAGTTACTACTGGTTTGAGTACTATTGTTTTGAGCATATTTTGACAACTGATTTTTATTATTTTCCCTTTTTATTTTTTTAAAGTTTATTTACTTTGAGAGTGACAGGGAGAATGCAAGCAGGAGAGGAGCAGAGAGACAGAGAGAGAGAATCCCAAGCAGGCTCCACTCAGTCAGCACAGAGCCCACACGGCTCCATCACAGGAACCATGAGATCATGACCTGCACTGAAGTCAAGAGTTGGATGTTTATCTGACTGAGCCATCCAAGTGCCCCTATTTTCTCTTTTTAATAAAAAACTCATTTTGACAACCAATTGGTCATTTTTTGTGACAACATATTAGTACACCAAAATGCAATATCAATGTTGTTAAAATACTGCTTGTGAATATATCTTAATTGAAATGCAAAACAAAAATAAATAAATAAATACTGCAATTTGGACAAAGATAGAATCTACTCAATCACCCAGTATATTCACAAGCAAGATAAACATGGTTTGGTACATATTCTTTGTATTTAAGATCCCTGCACCAGCAATCTGTGATGATTAAATCTTCCCAACTCTTCTCAATTCAAACTAAAGCAAAAATTTTGCATTAATCATTGTGATGTCAATTGACTCAGTGTGTTCCAATGTAAATGTAAACTCAACAGAAATTGGGCATCCAGATGATCTAGAACTTTTTATGTCAATTACTTCATATCATCAGATAGAAATCTAAACATTCTCCCTTATACTTATGGAGAGCCAAAAATAAATTCTCAAAGATTTAGGTATCTATAGATGAGAAATATTGTACAGAGAAGGGCAATACACAAATATCTGAGGTAGAATACATGGATGCCAAAATATGACAGTATAGTAAATAATCAAATCCTGAAACAGCTCCAGAAAAAACTAAGAATTCACATACTACCAAACATGTATCTCTGAAACAGGAGCAAAAGCTTCCTTCTTCCTGTCTCTCTTGATAATGGTCTACTACAGAATGGGGATTAAGTTATAGGAAGGAGGCTGAAGAAAACAAAGATAGGGACATTTACAAAATCCTTTGTAAAGTCACTGAATCCCTCCAGGGACATCACAGAGTCTAATGGCATACTGTTCATGGGCCATCATGATATCTAGAAGTTTGTTCCCTTTTCTAGAGGATGAACTGGTCTCTTTTTCCTAGAGGTCACTCTGTGACTCTAAAGGACCACAGTTACAACACTGTGATGATAAGAATATAAATTATCTTCATAAATGTTCCAGACCAGAAATCAGAGCTTAACTGCAAATCCTGTCTTCAACTTACCCTGTTAAGAGGCTGCTTAGCAAACAAAATCAGGGCCACAAGAATAGCCCTTTACCATTTTGTGATGAACTCTCTTTCCTTCTCTTAACAAATTGCTAAGTTTTTAAATGTTAAAATGAGCAACCCTAGTATGTGATTTGCTAACCAGGTGATGCAGGCACCAAAAAAAAGAGAATGCTATATACATACTGGGGGAAAAAGAAGAATGAAAAAACTATGAAACGAAGCTTAAATGTTACACCTTAATGCTATTAAACTTTTAATTTCTGTATACAACATTTAATCAACATTGTCACATTTTATCCAATATAATGAAATGTTTTTAAGTAAATGTAATCCCCAACATGTCATCAAACTATATTTCAAAAATGTTTGCAAATCAATTACTTGGAACTTGCAGCCAGATAGCCTCACAGCTGCTTTGAACTTGGATACACTTTCTCATACAAAAAAGACTATAAATCATGTAGTTACAATGATATTATTAGAATTACCATTCAGCTACATATGAATAAAATAGGTTTTTGTGGGTTAGCCTGTACACCTAACCACCATTTATTACAAGAAGGTGGCAAGGAATAAACACTGATTATATGAATTCAAACACTCACAGCTGAACTGAACTCATTTTTAACACTTTCAAAGAGGTTATCGGTGGCTACAATGAGCTACCCTGGAACTTAAATTAATGTTGCCAGCTGAGAATGAAATCTTTGGAAAGAAATCACAAACAACAAAATTAGTTCTCAGTAGGAGTAACCAGTGCAAAAGATATACACCTGAGTCTATTTGGGAACCTCTAAGTCCAAGCAAAATAACTGGTTTGCAAAACCAGGAAAATACATCTAAATACAAAAGAAAGCTCTATGTTAGTCATACGTATTATGTAACCTGCCTGCAAAAAGAGGATATGGCAACAGGGGGGTCTGTGTGACATCTAAAAAATGGAGTGGGGGATCATAGATCAAGAACCTTCAAGTTTTTATACAACATTTTCATGGGCAAAGAAATACTGAGTCTGAAAGGCACAAGTATCTGGTCACTAAAATAACTGACTTCAAATATTTATTTATTTCACAAATATCTCTGAGTGTGGACAATGTTCCCAATGATCTTTAGGCAACAGAGATAGTCTAGCGATTAAAACAGACAAAAGCTATATTCTAGGTGGACAGAAAGAAAATAAACAAAAAAAATTTGATAAAATATTTGGCTATGTTGTATGATAACCAATCACACTGAAAAAAAATAGTAAAAATGGGAAGAATAATGAAGAGGGAAAAGGGTATAATTTTCAATAGTTTGATCAGGGAAGACATAACAAGAAGGTGACTGCTCAAGGTGAGCAAAGCAATGCAAATAGTTGATGCAAAAAACAAAAACAAAAAACAAAGAGAACAGAAATGCTAAGGCCCTGAGGTGGAAACAGGCCTGGTGCATTTGAGACACAGCATTCTGTGTTTGGAACGCATTGCAGGATGAGAAAAGATAAGCAAGTGAGGCTAGTCTATGTAGGGCCTTGCAGGCTATTCTAAGGAAATTGTTTTTACCTTAGGTGAGATGGGAAATCATTACAGAGGATTAATATGATCTGACTTACATTTTAACAGCATTACTTTAGGTACTATGTCAATATTAAACTGGGGGCAGTGGTGTGTGCAGGCTGCAACAGACAAAGCATAGAAAACAGGTAGGAAGCTACAATATTCCAGGCACAAAATAATGGTGCCACACATCCTTTGGTGACAAGCATGGTGGCAATGAAAATGGTGACAAGATGTTGGACTATTCTGATGGCAGAACTGACAGAAGTTCCTGAAAGACTGAGTGGTACGTAAGAAAAGATGACATACCCAGAATGACCCCAAGATGTGTGGCATGACCCACTGGCAAGGCAGGGGGTGCATTTAACTGAGGTGGGGCAACTTGGGAGGAGTATATCTGTGGTACTGACAGTGTTATCGAGACTCTTCTGTGGCTGAGGTGAACCCCTTAAGAAATCTCCATCTCCCTGTACATTGATTCTATGCTCACCAGGTCAGCTGTCAATAAATACTGCAATCTACCCAATGGTTTTAGGGAAAGAGTACCCAGGATAACAAATAGGAGCATTTGAGTCATGGGAAGGTTTCTCTTCTGTCACCTTAAAGAGGTTGTTCCATTTACTGCTGGCTTAAGAAGACTAATTATACCACCTTTGTTTCTCTATAATGTAATGTAAAGTCTTGTTTTCTCTGGCTGCTTTTAAGTAATTATCCTCATCACTAGTTTTTGGTAATTTAATTATTATATAAGTGATTGTTCTTGGGTCTATCCTTGTATATATCTTTTAACTAAGCTGAATTCATTATTAAAATCATAACAACAAAAATTCCAAACCCAGATGGCTTCTCTGAGGAATTCTGTCAAATATTTAAGTAAAATACTGTACCAATGCTACCTAAACTTCTTTAGACATTTGAAGATGAAGGAACTCTTCCCAATGTATTTTATGAGGTCAACATAACCCTCATACCTTAGCCAGACAAAGTAAAGATAAGAAAACTACAAATCAATATCCTTCATGAATATAGATACCAAAAACTCAAGAAATTTTTGGAAATAGAATCCAGCACTGTATAAAAAGGGGTACTACACCAAAACCAAGAAGATTTATCTCAAGAAGAAGAATAAGTTGGTTTCACATTCAAAAATCAATGTAATTTACCACATTAATATAATAAAATACACATTATGTTTTTAATAGATGCCAAAAAAGATTTCCTAATTTAAAAAGTTCTAAAACTCTCATAAAACTAGCAATAGAAGACATGTCTATCAAAAACTCCTTCTAACATCATACTTAATGATGAAAGAATGAATGTTTTTCTCCTAGTATTGGGTAAAAAGGATAAGGATTCCAATCTCACCAGTTATATTCAACACTATAGTAGTAATCCTAGCCATTGAAGGCAAGAAAAGGAAATGAAGGCAAACAGACAAGAAAGAAAGAATAATTTAGAAAAGCAGCTTCTAGAGCAAATAAGTTACTTTAATAAGGTTTCAAGACTTAATGCCAATATGAAAAATTCAAGTTTATTTATACACACTAGCAACAAATAGTTCCTGGAAAATAAATTTTTCAGTACTACTTAAAATGACATCTAAAACCATGAATTATGTATAAATAAACTTAACAATTTATGTGTAGATGTGTACTATGAAAACTACAAAGCATTGTGGACAGAAATTAAAGACCTAACTATACGGAGAAATATACCATTTTAATGGATCCTAAGATCAAAATTGTTCAGATATAAGTTCTTCCCAAATTTATCTACAGAATCAACACAATCCCAATTAAAATCTCAGCAAACTCCTTTGTAGACTCTGACAATATAATTCTAAAACGTATACGGGAATACAAAAAAAAAAACAAAACGCTAGAATAGCAAAAACAATTTTGAAAAAAAATACAAGTAGAGAACTTACACTGTTGGACTGCAAATTTTAACATAAAGCTACTGTACTCAAGACACAAAGAGGGGCACCTGAGTGGCTCAGTTAGTTAAGCATCCTATTCTTGATCTCAGTTAAGGTCATGATCTCACCAACTGTGAGATTGAGCCTACATAGGACGCTGCACTGAGAGCATGGAGGCTGCTTGGGATTCTCTCTCTCCCTCTCTCTCTGTCCCTCCCTCATGCTCATTCTCTCTCTCTCTCTCAAAATAAATAAACAAACTTTAAAAAAAGACACAAGGATAAAACACGTATTAATGGAACAGATCAGACAAGCTAGAAACAGACCAGGCATATGTGATCTATTGATTTTTGACAAAGTGCTCAAGGTAATTCAATGGAAGAAAGAAAGTCCTTTCAACTAATGGTGCCAGAACAACTGAGTGTTCATACAGATTCAGATTCATATCCATATAAGCCTCAATCCTTATCTTACCCTATACAGAAAAATTAATGTGAAATGGATCATATACTTAAATGTAAAAACTATCTAAAACTTATAGAATAAAACAGAGGAAAAAATATTTGCTACCTAGGGAAAGATTTAGTAGATTGGACAGAAAATTACTAACTGCAAAGAAAAACTGTTAATTTAGACTTCATCAAATTTTAAAAGTTCCGCTCTTTGAAACATACCATTAACAAAATGCCAAACAAGACACATACTGGGATAAAATGTTCATAACATATATATCTGACAATGGATAATCCAGAATATATTTATTTACATACATCTATGTATATGTCGTGTGTGTATGTGTGTGCATATATATACAAGGATACCTACACACACTCTTTTAACTTGGTTATAAAAAGACTATCTGGGGCGCCTGGGTGGCTCAGTCGGTTGAGCGGCCGACTTCGGCTCAGGTCATGATCTCGCGGTCCGTGAGTTCGAGCCCCGCGTCGGGCTCTGTGCTGACAGCTCAGAGCCTGGAGCCTGTTTCAGATTCTGTGTCTCCCTCTCTCTGACCCTCCCCCGTTCATGCTCTGTCTCTCTCTGTCTCAAAAATAAATAAACGTTAAAAATAAATAAATAAAAAAAAAAAGACAATCTAATTTTTTTAATGAACAAAATATTTCAACAGACACTTATCAACAAAAGATATTCAAATGGCCAAAAAGAAAAAAAAAAGACTATCACATCATTCACCATCAGAGAAATGTTAATTAAAACCAAAAATATATACCATATCAAATTCACTACAATAGCTAAAAGTGAAAAGACCAAGTGTTAGTGATAGTGTGGAACATCTGAAAAACTCATACATTGCTGACTGCGGGAATGTAAATGGTACAACCACTCTGGAAAAGTTAGCAGTTTCTTATACAGTTAAACATACAGTAGTAACATGTGATTCAATAATTCCACATATATGTATTTACCAAGTGTACCGGTTATCAGCTTATTGACTCTCAGTTCCATATCTACATTTCATTGCGTGCTATATTATAATGGAACTAAATCCTATAAATATTTCTCTTTTGCCAGATGGTACAATGGTAAGCTTCAGAAAGAAAAAAAGGCTTTCTCTTTCTGGTTCTGGTGTCCATCTCCCATCAGGCTCTTCGGGGCACACAGTTTTTTCTTGCAGTACCCAGTGGTCAAAGCATATGGCACCTTCCCGTGGGCAGCTTCAGTTAGATTCCATCTGGTGGCTTTGTAATAGAATGTCCCTGTCAGGGCACCTCACTTGAATAGCTTCTCTCCCAGACTCACAGAGTAATGTCCCCACCAGTGCCACCTGCTAAGCACCTTCCCTTAAACAGCTTTCCCTGGAACCCAGGAAGAAGTATCACTGATAAGTCAACTCCACTTGACTAGCTTCTCTCAGCACTCCCTATGGAGAGCCACTGTGTGCCTCTTCTCCTCTGGGTAAATAATTTCTTCCCTCGGTACCCTGGACAGTAATTTCCCAGTGAGTACGGCCAGCTAGGCACCAGCCCTTGGACAGCTTCCCTGCCCCACTCCAGGTATCTTTGCAGTGAGTTCCAGAGTATAGCACCCCATCTGTGGACACTTCTCTCCCTCTCCAGCACTTGTGAAGGCAGATATTCAGTGAGTCCTGTTGGTTAGGCACCTCATGGAAATTCTCCACTATCCACTGAGGCATGGCCATACCCTTTCAACTGAGTCCTGAACCTCAGCTCAGGAAAGGGAATGGCCTCCTCCTTGGGTATTCTATCTCAGTTCTTGGGGCAGTGGCTCGTCCATATTCTGCCAATCTTGTATTCTTTAGAATTCTCTCTACCTCTTAATAGCCAGTTCCCCATTACCCTATTAATCCTCTAACAATAATCTCCTATTAATAATTACCTTCTATTTAATTGTATTATTAAACTTTTCAGCTAAACTTACTCTGTTCAAATTATTGTGTGGTTTCTCTCTCTTGACTGAGCCCTGACTAATATGCCAAGAGAAATAAAACCTTACATCCCTAAATATTCAGAATAATTTCACTCATAATACCTAAAAGATGGAACCAACTCAAATATTTATCAACAGGTAAGTGGTTGAATGATTTGCAGTATGTCAGTAAAATAAAATCTTGTCAACAACAAAAATGAACAAACTACTGATAGGTGAAACAACATAAATGAATCTCGTAAACATTTTGTTGAACAACAGAAGCCACCTACACAAGAGGATATACTATGATTCCATTTATATGAAGCTTTGAAAGAAAATTTAATCTCTAGTGAGAGAAAGCATATCAGTGGTTGCCTGAGGCTGACAGTAAGGCATGAGAAGTGACTACAACTTTGTACAAGGGACTCTTAGGGAGAATGGAAAGCTCTACATGGTAATTGTGGCTGACGGCTGACAGTTGTACACATTTTTCAAAATTCACCACTCTGTACATTTCAAATGAGTCCATTTTCTTGTTTAAAAGCTAGATCTCAGTTGATTTAAAACTTAATGAATTCATAAAATTGATTAATACATTAGTCCTGGTTCATTAAATTCGGTGAAGTTGTTCCCCTGAACTTACTCAACTCTTATTATATTGACAAAACTGTGTTTCCAGGTATTCAAAGCCAATGACTTGACACTGAATGATGATGTCATACCGAAGAGGTTCCACCTTTTAAACTTTCCTTTGATACTACCTCTTTCTGAGTTCTCAATATGCTACAACCACATGAAGATGGGAATGACTATAAAGAAGGGACAGTGAATGTAATTATGTCACACACCAGCTATTGAGAAGTACAGAAAAGCATGGCAACTGACTACATCCCCACACTTTCGAGATGCCCATTCTGCTATAGTCAGACAGCGATCAAGAGACATCCAGGAAGGAGGGAGGCTAAGAGAAGAACCCATGGTTGACAAAATACGTTTTTTTTTTAACAAAATCATAAGTTTCTTCCTCTCCTAGTTAAAAACATTCAATAGCATCATAACCCTTCCTAAATTAAAATAATCTGAAGCTCTTCAACCTAGCATTCAAGGCCATCCACAAATGTGCCAACTTTTTCTCCTTTCTGCAACTTGGTCATTATCTCCCTATGTTACAACCAAACTAGACTATTTCTTTGTGTCAAACATGTCCTACAATTTTTCACCATCATGTTCAGTTTAGCCCTACAAAATCCCAGTCTTTCCCTATATCCATGTGTTGAAATATGGAATATTTCATATTGCAATGTGAAACCAGTTACTCCACAAGATATCTTTTTCCTTATTCTTTCATTTTGCCCACCCTTCCCCAAACCCAAAGAGCTTAACCTCAAAAGAATAAAATGGAAATGGTATCTCCGAGGCAGCCCATGCCTTGCCCCTTTAATAAAGTCAGGGATATGCCTCTAGCCCATTCTGTAGGGGGAGGAAGCTTTGATTCACATATGACAATGAAGTTTTAAACTAGACTAAACTAAGTTTTAATAACTGAAAATGGCAAGAAAGCTATAGAATCTATCCAAGGTGTTGCTAAAGGATACTAACAGGGGATTCACACAGCAGGGTTAAAATTTTGGACTTGAAAAAACAAAAGCATTTCATATTTATGCTGCAATGAATGTATATCCCTCAACAAACCATTCTGGCAAGCTGTCTTTATAATGTGGAAATAAAGTGTGTCATGTTAGTTCACTTCTGAAAACTGCCAAAGCTGTTTTGATGGATGTTATGTTGGATGCTGGTATATTATCCAGAGGAGAAATTGTCTGAAATAGCAATTAAAAGCAATTTGTCATGACATAGAAACCCAGACCACACACATGCTAGGTAGAGAGTCCTCCCCCTTAGACAGCTGGGGGTGAGTGACGCCACTGTGGTTACAACTCAACAGCTGGGGACTGTCCAGTATTATGGTTATCACTTCATGTGTCAAACTACACCCCACCGAAGTGATACAAACTTCAATAAAATTACTCCTACACAGAACTGCTTTACAAATCACTTTCACCTAAGAATTCCTTAATAATTTTTTAATGAAAACAACTGGACCATTCATCTGCTTATGATTTCTGGAAAGCTGCCCAACAGGTCACAACATCTCACTCATGAGCCAAAAAGCAAAATAAAATTCCTGTGTTTTCCCCCTGCTACTTTTTATCTCCCTCTTGTAGTCGCATCTCTTTCAACTACTCATTAAAGAAAGCAGCCTGGGGGGCACCTAGATGGCTCAATCAGTTAAGCATCTGACTTTGCCTCAGGTCATGATCTCCTGGTTTGTGAGTTTGAGCCCTGCCTCCAGCTCTGCTGACAGTTCAGAGCCTGGAGCCTGCTTCCGATTCTCTGT
The DNA here is from genome assembly GCF_018350195.1 of Panthera tigris. Classification (NCBI taxonomy): domain Eukaryota; kingdom Metazoa; phylum Chordata; class Mammalia; order Carnivora; family Felidae; genus Panthera; species Panthera tigris. The sequence continues at coordinate 53,920,308 of NC_056667.1, read as the reverse complement.
CTCCCACTCTCTCTGCCCCACCCCTGCTCATGCTTTGTCTCTCTCTCTCTCTCTCTCTCTCTCTCTCACTCAAACGTAAACATTAAAAAAAATTTTTTTTTATTTAAGTAGTCTTGGGACAACACTCTTGTAGTAAAAGAGATTACAAGAAACCCAATTTACTTTTTCTTTTGTTTTGTTTCAAATTTTTTTGAATTTCAAATCCAACACAAAATAAGCTCATCAATCATTTTAGACTGCCAAGTTAATAGTAATGAGTAAACTAGTTTAACTGGAAAGCTTCCACTTGCCTAAGAGGATGCAATGGTCTTAAAGATTCCAGCTCTGAGAACATTTCTTCTACGTTTAGACTTCTCATCAAGGCAATGCCATACATACACTCCCGTGTGTGCTACCTTTATTTCCCTTCAAAAAAAAAAAAGTATTTATATTTGGATCACTTGGCTAAATTGTAGACTACCTGAAAGCAGAGAAAATATTTTCTTTCTCAATTTTGTTATTCCCAACAGCACGCCTACAGCACCAACACAATCATTAGTATCCAATAAACGGTCTCATACTATTGACTGCTTTTGCTGTCTTGCCCACAGGGCTAAGTCCACATGTATAAAGCAATTTACGAATGCCAGATGTCAGGTACTGCAGATGAACTAAGTATTATGATTATATAGTGAAGCCATGTGGATAAGAAATGTTTGAGATAAAAGCAATCAGAAGGCACTTTTTTTCCCCTCAAGATCAAACAGAAGGTAAAAAGCAGGAAAAAATAACCTCAACTACCTGAAACTTAAAAAGAGAATCTAACTAACCATACTTAGTTATACTCCTTATACTCCTATAAGCCTTGTATGGCAACTTGGTTACCAGAATTGTCTATAATTGTCTTATTCCCACTTATGTCACATTCTAGAAACAAGCAAGTCATATTCAATTTCACCAAGCAAGCATATGTAGAGATATGCTATTTTTAGAATAATTATATTTAACTGAAAGAAAATTTTAAGTTATATCTTCAAAAAATATGTATCTTTATCCTTTAAAAAATTGGAAGAATAATGTGTTTGGGTACAAAAGTTCTTATTTGCAAATATAAGGGAAAAAGCAGACTTTGAAAAAATATACCCTGTCTTTCAATATCTATGGATTTAAAAATAATCCAATAAAATGATTAAATGCATGGATTTTCTTATAAACTTTTACTCTTATTTTTCAGGTGAAGAAACTCAGGTTTAGACATACTACCAAACATGCCCCAAGTCAGAGTGTTAGGAAGTGGAAAAGCTGAGAGCCCAAAACATATCTCATGCTTAGCAGTTAACATGGGTGCCTCTCTTGGTCACAAATGGCTTTAGTTGTGGGAAATTTTTACAGGCCCTCTTAATAGCTATACCTTGGGAAGGTAAGGCAAAATTTCCTGTATAGGGATTAGAGTATCTAGCCTCCAAAGAGTAAAAACAAATGATAGAGGAGAAATCAGCAAATGAATCTTGAAATCTTCCCTTGAAAATCCCAAGGGACTTTCTTGAGACCTTCCTAAGGGGTCTGAGTATGTTTCTAGTGTGTAGGAAGCTGGGATTTCTCGTTCTTGCTGGTGACTCTACCTGGCGTCTAAGTCTCATATTGCCTCTTCTCTTCATAATCAATCAGTGTATCTCAGGGACTTCAGAATAAATTCACAGCTCCATAGCATGACAGATAAGGTCCTTTAACAAATGGCCCGATCTAAATCTCCAGTCTCATCTTTCCCTTCTCCCTTAACCACATGCATACTAGAGACCTAATAATTTCCCCAACAATCACGCACTTTCAAATATCCATGCCTATACACATATAATGCTCTCTGTCTGCAACCCTTACTCCATTTCCTTATCTGTCTGGCATAAGTTGCCAAGAAAATTTTGACTGTGAGCTCTTTGAGGGCACATATTTATTCTTCTCTGCTTCTATTCTCAGCATTTTTCACAATGCTTGGCATGGAGTATTCATTTATTCAGCAGATATTTACCGAGCACATACCAAGTGCTAGGCACCACACTAAGCTTAGAATAACATGTCACATAAACTTGACTCCTGACTTTAAGGAATTTACAATCCAGTAAAACTCAATATTTGCTAGATTAAATCATATTCTTTATTATAGTTTGCTTAAAGAGTCCCACTTATAAGCCTCCATGCATGGTGGTCCCTATGCCTGGAATGTCCAACCCCTTCCTTCACATTTACCCAAATTCAATTTGTCCTTCAAAGTCCAGCCCATATTCCATGCTCCAAGCTTTACAAGGCTGGTCCCATCCACACTGACCTCAATAAGAATTAAACTCACTACCATCTTTCCTTCCTCAAACAATTTATCCTTCTAAGTTTCTTATCTCTGCCAACGGCAACAGCCTCCTCCCAATGACCCAGGAGCAAAAACGCTGACTCATTTCTGCCTTCACTCATTCCCACATCTCATCAGCTGTCAAAGTCTGACCCTTCTGCATTTGCAATGCCACAGAAATTTGTTCCCTCCTTTTTGTTCCCAATGCATTTACCTCTGTCTAGCCTCTCATTAATTCTTGCCAGTTTATTGCTATAGCAGGTGCCTTTCTTTGGCCTTCTCCACACTTCAATTCATTCCAGGTTAAGCTTCAGAGAGTATAGTTCCATATATTTTCCCCCTATTCACAAATCCATAATACTTCCCTCACTCCTTCAAGGATAAGGTTCAGACTCTTCCCTTGACCCTGGTTTACATTTCCAACCTTTGTTCTTCCTGCTCCTTTATATATACCCTGTGCTCTGGTAAACTCAAAGATGTGCTATGCTGCAAATATGCCCTTAGCCAACATCTTTACTTCTGCCACTGCCTCTCTGCTCACCTCCTCTATATTAATTCCACGACAATCGGATTTCTACAAAGCCTTTTTTCTACTGTTCCCCATACTCCCCTCCTTTTACATAACAGAAAACTATCCTTCAGAAGCTGCATGGCACTTCATAACAAATTATGATGCAATATGTTTCATCCTATGTTTTAGCTATTTGTACAGTTATTGTACCACTCAATTAGACTTGAAATCACTGAGAGTGACCTTATGAGTCAGCTTAGCATGACTGTTCTGTTTTCCCATGCACCATTTTCATATCTGAATGAAAAAAACTGGATCACAACACTATAATTATTTGTTTCCGTATCTATTTCCTACACTACAATAATCCTTAAGATTGAATGACCATACATTATTTATTAGTGTGTTTTTTTGCTGGCACATGGTCAGTGCTCAATAAATGTGTCTTGCATAAATGAATTAACACAACACGTTGAGAATGTGTCCTTAACATATCAGTTAGAATTAGTAATCTATTTTACTTATAGCCAGGGTCATCTTAAATATAACTTCCCTCTAATTTTCCATGGTGTAAGATTCATCTCCATGACTACACTGAAATGAAAGATTAGGTTGATTTAGTTTTCCTAATTAGATAATGGGTTCTTTGGAGAAAGATATTGCTATACCCTTCATTATTCCCCTTTGTTACAACAGTTCACAATATATAATGGTTCTCTATAAATGTTCATTAGCTGCTTGATGGATTAATGATTTGGTAAGGGTACGAACATAAGAGGGTTTCCCTTATGTAGCAATGAGCTGAAATGTTTATTTCCTAACTTCAATCTACTGAATAAAAATTTTTACATGATACGCTAGACACTATTGTTAAAAGTAAAGCAAACTCTAGAGATAATTTAGACCAGAAATTAAACTCAGTGGGTGAGGGAATATAGATTCCTGAGAATCTATTGAAGTTTGGATCCTCTGCAAGTAAATGTATATTCTCAACATCTACACATCATTTTGCATACCATAGAAAGTCATTCCAGGCTTCCCTTAAGGTCATCTGTGACTTCAAGTTAAAAATCTTTCTTTGGCATTCCTGTTAAAAGATGAAAAATCTCAGGTTCAAAGATGGTAGGCTACATGCCCAACGTCACACAGTTACCCTACCTGCAGACTCCTATTCTCTCCACTATACTAAGTGTTAAAATAAATACAAAATGTCTAGCACCATAAACTCTAAGTGCAATGTTAGTATTTAAATACTGTTAAATAATTTACATCCTAGCAAATCCAAGAGACCCTACACCTGTGTTTTCTTCCAGTGACAAAATTTTGCGAAGCCCAAACATATGTCAACTTAATGATTCCAAGATTTTTAGTTTTTCACTCTTGCCACAAATATTCAGTTCAGATATTGACTACTTTTTATGTGTTGAGCTCTGTGCTAGGTGCTAAAAGTACACAGATAAATAATACGCATACAAGGAACAAAGCTAGCCACTTCAACTGTCCTTGGAAACAAGAAGTTTGTCTAATTCATCCAGTGCCCAGCACTGGAACTGATAACTAATAAGTACTCCTAAGGTATTTGTTTAAAACAATATAGGAGGTAATGCATGCCTTTAAAATGTTCATGTTCTCTGGAAATTATTTTTTACTATTTCTATTTTCCCAGACTGAATCATCAATCTGTTGCTTTGTTTAGTTTTTTTTTAACATTGTTAATGCTTACAATATCAAAATATTCTGAACACAAAACAACTGAACTTTTAAGAGGTTATAATAAAAGTGTAACTATTCATTAAAAAATCAGGGCAATGTTTTAATGTCCTAAGAAAATCTGTCTTTTTAAATCGAATTAATTGGTATTTTTTGCATCAAGCTTAAAAAGTATAACTATGTGTTTTCTTTCTAAACAACCAGTGCTTGTCCTTGTCCTTATATTCTTTTAAATCAATTATTTTAAAGTGTGCTACATTGAATATAGATTCTTGGTCTAATCTACATTTATTTTGAGGAATTTACATTTACTTACTTATACTATAAATTTTCCATCATTCTAATAGTTTTAAATACATATAAATACATATTTATATGTATTTAAATATATACTTACCTGCAAACATATAAATATATTTATATATATTAAATATATATTTTATATATTAAATATATATTTATATATATTAAGTATATATTTATATATATTAAAGATATATTTATATATATAAATATATATTTAAACCAAAACCTGACCATATTTGCTGGGAATAATATAACTAATAATTCTTTTTTATTGAAAATAGGGTTGTTTTTCAGATAATTCATTGTTAGTATATAGAAACTCTACTGTTAGGGGTGCCTGGGAGGCTCAGTCAGTTGAGCATCAGACTTCGGCCAGGGTCATGATTTCACAGTTTGTGAGTTTGAGCCCCTATGGGGCTCTGTGCTGACAGCTCAGAACCTGAAGCCTGCTTTGGATTCTGTGTCTCCCTCCCTCTCTGCTCCTCCCCCACTCACACACTCTCTCTCTCTCTCAAAAATAAACATTTAAAAAAAATTATTAGAAACTCTACTGCTAATTTTGTATCCTGAAACTTCACTGAATTTGTCAGTTAGATCTAACAATTTTCTGGTAGAATATTTAGGACTTTCTATGTATGAAGTCACATCATCTGCAAACAGAGACAATGTTACTTCTTTCTTTTTCAATTCTGACATTTTTTATTTCTTTTTCTTTCCTGATTGTTAGACTTTATTCACAGAGTTTTAAGGATGGATGGATTTCATAGTTTAGCTTTCTATTAACTTCAATAATCATCTCTTTTTTCATTTATTATAATATACACATACATTACCTTCATTTTGCTTAACTGGTTTATTTTTTAGATATAAATCACAGGAAAAAATGTATCCAACAAAAGAACTCGGACCTAATCTTGGAGAAATTGAAGGCTAAAAGTATAGAGATTTTAGTGTAGGGACTTTAATTTCAGCTGTTATTTCCAAATCCTAGAGAATAGAGCACAATTCCATATTCTACATATGCAGACTACACAAGCTTCCAGTTACAACTAGTGTTCAGAAATGAATCACTGCCCCTCATACAACCTTTTTAAGTTCTTCATCCAACACAATGAAATTATACAAAGCATCTGTTAGCTTCAAGGTCTTTTTTGGGTTCCACAAAAACCAGTGCTTGTCCTTGTAATTTTTAAGCAACAGAAAACCAAAAGCTTATCAATCAGTACGGATGATTAACATTAGAGAAGCTTTTCCAAACATGCAAGAAAAATGGGAATTTTTTCCTGCCTTTCTTATTCAAGGAAAAACAAGGAAAAGAAATACAATCAGAGTAAACTCTTTGCTAGATCAATCACTAGCACACTCTGTTCCTGCAAACAAAGAAATGGAAAAGAAAATAATTTGCAATAATCTAGAGGAAGAAGAAAAGAATCTGTGGGACCAAAATGTAAAATGTACGAGCAAAATTATTTCTAAGTGGGACACCTTATTAAATCTTGGAAGTGTATGTTTCTGCTACAGTTTTTATTTCTATATGATCTCGAATGTGATCCTCCACAGCCAGGAGAAGTCAGTAACATCTCTTGTCATTATGCACACTTTTTATGATCTAGAACACAAAATGCAAAAATGTCAGTGAAATACCTTGCCTCTTTTGAAATAACAATGTCAATTCGTAGGCACTTTAAATACAAATTACGTACAGAGGCTTTACTGGCTAGAGATGCATTTCTATTTTGAACAGAAAAATCAAGAGGAAAAATACTCAACTAACTATGCATATCTCATGTAGCAATGAAAAAAAAGGTATTTTATTTTTATGATGATATTTTATTTCCAAAGGGGAGAAAAGACAGCACAAAAACAAACTACATTAGATGCTTCAAACAAAATCATATCTCAGCAAGGTTGCCCATCAGCTTTCCCTTACGGTCTGGGCCCAAGGCTACTGCAACAGCTGGCACATCAGAGAGAGCATCTTTATCCCTATGAACCACATTTGAGAAACACTTGTTCAGAAGCTGCCTATTTGGATGTGATAAGCACTTTGTCCTTTATGTGAATGAATCTTTTATGCAGTCTACAAAGAAAAACGCTAATTGTTTTATTCTTTATGTATTTATATCTAGGATACCTATCATCGGGGCAGCTTAATGACAAAGATCTGGTGCTGGCTGATATATTCATCTTACAAAAGTATACAACGAACATTTTCAGCAATTGACCTCTAATATTATGATCAAATTATACTAAGAAAATATGGTGGGAAAATAAGAGGAAGTATTTTCCCTGAGTTCTGGAATCCTCTTGTAGTATCAGCAGGTTTTTTTTGTTTGTTTGTTTTTGTTTTTTTTTTTTTTACTGCTTTGGGCCCCACAAAGATTGTAAACAAAGCAAACGGTCTTTCTTATAAAAAGAGAGAACAGAGAAAGGATGGTCAAGCATGCTCCTTTACTTCCAGCAAGGCCCACAATCTTTCTCTCTACCACAGACAACCCTTTAGGCATCATGGTCTAAAATATACAGTAAGAGAAAAATAATCTTTTGGATAACCATGGAGATGGAAATGGAGAAAGAGAGCAATAGAGATAGAATATAAAAGAGATGAAAACAAAAATTTGAAGAGAACAGTGGAAGTATTTAGATTATCCAGTGTAAGCATAGAATGGAGAGCAATAAGAAGCTTTAGTGATCATCTGGCCCAACCACTTCCCTTACACCTAAGGAAAATGAGACCCAAGAAGGTTAACTGTCTAGTGGAAGGATTATTGGCTACTAAACAACAGAACTTAGCCCCTGTTAGTGACCCACCCATCAAGTGTTACATATCTTACATGGGGAAAATGTTCAGCAATATCAAAGGAATATAAGAATGAGGCAAATAACCTGACAGATTTGAGCTGAGTCTAAGACATCAGGACGTGATGGGGATGGTGGGGAGCTGGAGAGCATATGACCCACCTAAAGAGGTTAGGACTACTTAACTCAAGAAGATTTCTGCCTTATGGCAATACAGGTCTGCTGTTATTGGATATACTGAAATTTTCAAAAGAAGTCAGAAATCCAGATTTTTAGTGGAAATCCCTTGATATTGTTGGAAACTACTTCAAGTTCTGTAACTCCCACACCAACCTAATATATCTGCAGCCCAGGCACTGCCTACAATTGCTAGCTCATGAACCCTGGTCAATAGCAGTCCAAATATGACTTCAAGATAACCAATAGATTTCGGTCTGGGGAACTTCTCACTGACACCTCTTTAAGATGGCGGGTGTGATTTGCCTTCATTTTCTCTTGCTCAGCCTTCCCTGAGGGCCACCTAACTGGGCAGCCTTCTCTGGACTGACAGACAATTCACTTCACAGTCTTATCTTCTTTGGGTTTGCTGAAATTGAGTTTTGGGGATTAATGTTCTTCTGAGTTACGATCTTATATCTTATCTCTTTGCCCCATAACTCAGCACTCTTGCTTGCAAAAGCACTTGCATCAAACATATCAAGGGAAGAAAACATGTCAGATTTTCTTCAGGAGCTTGTGAATGGCGCAGGGATTGCTTTGGGAAGCTCTCTTTGGAGAACAGGGAGAAATAATTCCTGTTTGCAAACTGAATGCTATTAAATGCTTTCTCCTATGTACTGCCCATATAAAATAGCCAACGCAGGTACAGCAAAAAAAAAAAAACAAAAACAAAAACAAAAACAAAAAAACAGAAAGCAATTTCACTCATGGTTCCCAGTTTCTCTCATCTTGCTTAATTCCTGCTGGCCCTGACATTAGTCAGTCATTAATTAATTCAATAAATAAATATTTATTGAGCACTGACTGACAACAGTGAACATAACAATGTGTGTATCCTGATGGAGCTTAAATTCTAGAGACAGAGAGAGAGATACAGGTGCACACAGTGGCATGCTGGTAAATGTAATAAGCAGCTCTCCAGAGAAAAGAGTCTGACTTGTAATGTTTAATGATTTCTGTGGTATAAATACTCCCACCAAGGATAATTTCAAGCTTCCAACATGACATCACTGAATAGAAAGCTAGGAAAGATGTTCATTAGCACATCATTGCATGTTTCCACCATACAGATATGATAGACGTAAATAACCTAAAGAGCATAGATAGCAGAAAAATGTAGCAAAGTAATCAGGAAGAGACGAATTTGTAATATTATTTCCTTGTCTTTTAATATTTTTAATATTATTTCATTGTAAGTTTATATAATTTAACTTTTAATAATGTCTATTTAACAAGTGTCTCCAAAACTTCCGGAAAATTTAACATTTGGATCTCTTCACCTAGTAGAAGCTGATTCCAGCACACTACTGGGTATAGATAGATTGATAGGGAGACACATTTTTAATATAATGCCAACAAGTGATGAACTAAAGAAAAATAAGGTAGAGAAAGAGATAAAGAATAATAGAAGAGGTTATCCACTGGAAAAAGCCTAAGAATCAAAAACCCGGAGGCTAGAAATGGCCAGCCAATGACAGAACGCCTTCTACCACACACCTGTCTCGTATAATAATCAATCAGTGCTTTAACACTTCCTATGAAGGGAGTGCTCTACTTTGGTATCCCATTCCATCTTTAGATATGTCTGACTGAGAGAAAATACTTCCTTTAATCAAGTTAAAATCTATCTTCCTGTAGTTGTAGTTTTTAAGTTGAGCTTTGTCAAAAGTTAGGAGTTCTACAAATGGGCCCCAAGGATCTCAAAAGCCTCACAGTCTAGTGAGAAGAGGGATGGGACACTGGCTAAAGGGGGCCATTCCAGCTTCTGCTTCTAACAAAGTGGCTGCATAATTTATCTCTTCATACAATGGGACTCACTGTATGTTTGTATCTGAGAAAATATTTTTTATAGTTAAAACCTGGTTGAAACCCGCTTCTATATGTACAGATACTTATTACTTACATATTACTTATTATATATACTTATATATTATATACTTCCACCAATGTATACATTTTCACAATAACGTATATCTTGGTATCAGTTAACAGCAGGCTAGATCATGTAGTAGAAACAAGTGATCCCCAAAGTCTAAGTCATTTGATATGACAAAAGTTTCTCACTTATGCAAATGTACTCCAAGTCTAGCTGACACTGCACATTTTTGCTTGCTTTCATTCATCATAGAAAATCACAAGGCTATATGTAGATTCAAGGAAGAATCAGAAAGGAACATACTTCCTGTGCTAGAAAGGAGTGGAATTGAAAATATTATTGAGTAGCACTAATGTCTACCCTAATCTTCTACTCATCTGGCTATGTACTATTTATACCCACTTAGTAACTTCAACCAGGAATATATACAACTAGATCTTTAAAAGCACCACATACAATGAGAAAGAATGAAATCTGGCCTTTTGTAGCAATGTGGATGGAACTGGAGAGTGTTATGCTAAGTGAAATAAGTCATACAGAGAAAGACAGATACCATATGTTTTCACTCTTATGTGGATCCTGAGAAACTTAACAGAAGACCATGGGGGAGGGGAAGAAAAAAAAAAGAGGTTAGAGAGGGAGGGAGCCAAAACATAAGAGACTCTTAAATACTGAGAACAAACTGAGGGTTGATGGGGGGTTTGGGAGAGGGGAAAGTGGGTGATGGGCATTGAGGAGGGCACCTGTTGGGATGAGCACTGGGTGTTGTATGGAAACCAATTTGACAATAAATTTCATATTTAAAAATAAATAAATAAATAAATAAATAAAGGGAAAAAATAAATAAAAGCACCACATAAAATTCTGATATTTATCACTACCTTCACTCTTTATTCCCTATTGAAAACCACTAATTGAAGACGAAGAAGAGGAAGAAGAAGAAGAAGAAGAAGAAGAAGAAGAAGAAGAAGAAGAAGAAGAAATACCTTTTCACCATTTCTAATTTTGACTTTTAACATTTCCAAAGAGGCTGTCAGTGACTACAGTGAGTGGAAGTTAATGTTGCCATCGAAGAATGAAACTTTCAGAAAGGAAACCACAAATGGCAAAATTAGTTCTCAGTGGAAATAGCCCACTCCAAAATATGTATACCTGAGTCTATTTGTGAACTTCCAACTCCAAGCAAAATAACTAGTGTGCAAAGCCAGGAAAATATGTCTGAATACAAAAGAAAGGAAAAAGCAGTAATGTGCACTTCTTCAGCTTTATTCTTGTTGTAAGGGTGAGAATGATGCTCTTTCTAGGTCTCTGCATTTCCAACCTGAAACCAAAAGTCACCTTCACACTTACTACACAGAGAAAATGCTAGAATGCTAGAATATTTTCATCTTCTTTCTCTCTCTCCCTCTTGATATTTATGTTAAGTACTCTCAGCTGTTTACCTCTATTTTAGGGGTAGCAGAAGCTTCTTAGCCTTATGTTCCAGAATAACGCTATAGAAAAAGGGTTGGTAAACTATAGTCCATGGACAGAATCCAACCTACAACTTGTTTTTGTATGACCCATGAGCTAAGAATGGCTTTTACACTTTATTTAAAGGGGTTATAAAAACAAAGAAAAATATGCAACAGTGACCACGTGTGGCCTGCAAAACCTAAATTATTTACTATCTTGACCTGAATTTTCAGAAACAGTCTGCCTATGCCTGCTCTAGAATTAAAAGCCCCATATTTTCTGGATATCTATGGTTGAAGTTCAATGATCCCATTAAACTTCATCAGGAAGTTAGAAAACATGAACAAAAAAATAACAACTCATACTACCAAGGTTATTTTTCAAGGAAGTATCACAAAAATTTACAGGTAAACCTAACTCATATAAGGAAATTTTTCCAAAGTAAGAATTCTCATGAATTTCTAGGATTTGTAGACTTGGAAGAAAAGTTGTCCTGAAAGTGAAGAATTTGTTAAAACTCCCTAAAGGGGCAAAATTAGCAATTCCTCTGTAACTCAGGCATTCATCCACATAGATGAGAACAGAATATTTTATGGCAGCCCAGATGTAAAATATGATGAAATTTTCATATGAGTCATATTTCCATGAAGATAATAATATCATCACCATAAAAGTATTCACAATCAGAGCCAGAAAGATGTAATGTATAAAAAGAATGAGTAAGAAGTTGTTATCTCAGGGAAAGAAAAGTAAGGGAGAGTCTCTTGAAGCTCATTTCAGGACAGACACCAGAAAAGTCACCAACAGGTTGTTGAAATTATAGACAGAAAGATGGATGGATGGATGGATAGATGATGGATGGATGGATGATAGATAGATAGATAGATGCTTTCAAGAAGATCATACAGAGAATTACACAGGGATGACTCTTTCAATGTGTGATTCTATCAGTTAGGATACATTCAGCTTCAAATTATAGAAAATCCAATCAATAAATGCAACAAATTATTTACTTATGTCTATGTGTGGAGGTGGTGTTTCCAGAGTTCATTTTATTGCTCAACAGGATCATGGACCAGCAGCCTCCTTCCATCCTTATGCTCCTCTACTTCAGTGTGTTGGCTTTTTTTCCTTGTAGCCACAGATGACTACTACAGTTTCATAGATATATAATATCACCTCAGCAATATTCTGAGAGAGAGAGAGAGAGAGAGAGAGAAAGAAAGAAAGGGAAGGGACAATGCCAATAACCTGTCTTCATATGCACATCCTTTTCATTGGTAAACAAATTATCTTTCTCAGAAGGTCCTCAACAGTCTTTCTCTTAAGTCTCTTTGGCCAGAACAGAGTCACATGCAGGTATCTGGCTTTTCAACTTCTAACATAAGCAGACAGGAGATAAAAGGAGAAGGGGGTAAGAAATCTTTTGCAGTCACCAGCCAATCACATCTGCTACAGGTTTAAATAATATTGGGGGATTCCATTAAAGAAAACAGCCACATTCTTCCATTGTCGCTATGAAAGATAGGCTGGGTTTAATGGACCCGTGGTAACAAAGTACCTATCCTGATGATATGAGGTATAACTAAGGAATCTTATTCAACTGGGCTTCCAAAAACTGATCCTTCTTATTGCTTGCATACCAGCCCAACCCAGAGACCTGAGGAAACAGCAACAAAGTCAACATTCAAGATCAATAGAAGGACAATCTACCAAGAAGCATTTACTGTAAAGTAAGACTATAAAAATGACAAACGACAAGAATGGGTTTACACAAGAGGATCTATTGGTGTGTGAAATAAATATATATGCAATATTCTTGTTTTATATATACATAGAGATGGAGATGGAGATGGAGATGGAGATGGAGATGGAGATGGAGATGGAGATGGAGATGGAGATGGAGATGGAGATGGAGATGGAGAGAGAGATATTTCAGTGATGATATCATCTCTAAAAATATTTTTGGAACATTCAGGTGGAAATGACTTTAGGGACAATTTATAAATCACCTAAGACATTTAGTCTTATTCTTTATATTTCTACATCATTACTCTTTCAATCATTTTTGCATACAGAGCCCTGTCAGTATCTTTTGTAAGTAACACTGACCATTTATTTAAAAAGTTTAATCACCAGATTTAATTCCTAGTAAACTTTAACTGCTCTCTTAAGGTAAACTCTCATTAAAGTATTCACTGTTTCCCATCACTAAGAATTTTTTTCAAAGTATCTTTGGTCTTAGAGCTACAGTTTATTGTGTAATCTTAAATACGTCTGCTTAAACAATATCAACAATTAAGCCCATGGTCTTCTTTTATCTCCACATGAAGCACGTGAAAGATACTCTCATTAGTAAAAAGCACACACATAACTCAGAAGACAGTTCACGGCCATGAGGAGTTGACTGGCTTAACAGAAAGAGAAATTAAGACTAAATTCTGAGACTTGGATTCTATCTTCACACCATGGTTTCATTTATTCACAAAATATCACTGTCTTCTCATATATAAAAGACACTGAGATGGAAATGGAAAAGTGAAGGATTGTACCTTCATGGTTCACTGCCTGGTAAAGACAACTATAACACCAGGTAGAAAGTGGTAAGTAGGGGTGCCGGAGTGGCTCAGTCAGTTAAGCGTCCAACTTCAGCTGAGGTCATGATCTCACAGTTCATGAGTTTGAGCCCCACATCAGGCTCTGTGCAGACAGCTCAGAGCCTGGAGCATACTTCAGATTCTGTGTCTCCCTCTCTCTCTGCCCTTCCCTGCTCACTCTCTCTCTCTCTCTCTCAAAAATAAATAAATACTTTAAAAAAAAATTTTTAAGTGGTAAGTAGAAGGGTGCCTGGGTGGCTCAATTAGTTGAGCATCTCTTGATTTCAGGTCAGGTCATGATTTCACGGTTGTGGGATCAAGCCCCACATGGGGCTCTGCACTGAGGATGGAGCCTGCTTAAGATTCTTTCCCTCCCTCTCTCTCTCTCTGCCCTTCCCCCTACTTACTCACCCTCTCTCTCTCTCTCTTTCAAATAAAATAAAATAAAATAAAATAAAATAACATAACATAACATAAAATAAAATAAAATAAAAGTGGTAAGTAGAATAATGGAAATATAAACAATTACCAAAGGTTACAACAGTAGAGTGCATGGGTCATCGGGCATGGAAGGAAGAAACTGTGGTATTCATATTGAGATTAACAAGATACTAGGATGCACAGAAGTAAAAGGTATGTGATAAAACTAGAAGGACTCAACATTAGAGATGTAGGAAGATATTAATCAAAATGGTGTCAAGAGTTCAGACTTTATTTATAGGAATGAGAAGTCAGCCACATTTTTCCCAAGGGAGTTAGATTCTCAGTCAGAACTGGGTTCCAGGAGAAGAACCTGGTCAGATAAACGGACAGTGGAGAGACTGGAGGCTCAGAGACCAGTGAAAAGAGTACTGCAAACAGACGAGCTGTGCCAAAGTGATGGGAGCCTGAACAAGTACAGACACAGTAGGAACAATGAGGAAGAGTTAGCAGGGTGAGACATAAAGGCAGTTACTCTTACCCCTGGCTTCTTTCAGAATTACCTGTGGAATTTTAAAAATTCCAGCAAAAGAGAGGAATAAATTATGCAGAAGAGAAAGCAAAAATGGTAAATATACATAAGAAAAGATGCTTGCCCTCATTAGTTGTCAGGAAAATGCAAATTAAAATCATTGTGAGATGCCACTTTACATCCTTCAGTATGAAAACAAAACACAAAAACAAAAACTTGGACATTAATAAGTGAAGATAGAGACAAAGAACCACACAAATTCTCAAGCACAACTGGGAGTGAATGGATACAACCACCATGGGGAAAAAAACATGGCATTATTTTGAAAAGCTGGAAATGTAAATGTGAAGATAGAATCCAGCAATTCCATTCCTAGGTATATGCCCTAAAGATGTTTAATGTGGACAAGCCACAGCAGTAGGCTAGTAGGTACCAGCATGGATGAATCTCAAATCCATAAAGGAGAATAAAAAAGGCAAGTCACAGAATACATGCAGTATGACAATATTTTCATAAAGTTTAAACAAAATCTGACCATTTACTGTTTAGGATGACACATATCTGTAAGAAAACTATAATGAAATCTAAGAGAAAGAGAAATATAATATTCATAATAGAAAGGAAGAAGAAGGAAACATTACTGACAATGTTTTTTTTTAACTGGTTGTTAACTAAAAGTCATTTTATTATATCTATGCCTTGTTTTTTATATCTTATATTGTATTTATTCTTCAAAATCTATGAAACTTACACAGTACAAAATATGGGTACTGATAGCCTAACATATCCAGGAATAGGTTTCAGGAGTGGTATTTTTCAAAGGTTCACAGGCGACTCTCATGCATGCCAGGAATGAAAACCATTGTGTTAGGATGGAAAAACTAGCAGAAGATCCACAATTTTACGTTATGAGATAGGATTATAAAATGACATTCAATTTTGAGCTTCTGTTCCCAAAAAGAGGAACAGGTACCATTAACCAATATAGAGACTTTCAGAACCAAAATAGAGACTGGATTAGGGAGAAGAACTATGGACAAGATAAATTTAAGGTTCAAGAAAGACCAAGACCTCTTGTTGAGGGTAACTGGATAAAGCAGTTAATCATTCAGTTAATTTTCATTGCATGGAGAACTTTTATCTGTTTGAAGACCAGGACTGGGGAAAGTAGATTTGTTTAGAAGGTAGCTTCTAGCCCCATGAACTATTATATAGAATTTTTGCTACCTTCCAGGAAAATCTGGCAAAAGAACTTGCTAAATTGCTTTAAAATTAAATAATTTGTTAATAAATTATAACAGGATCAGACCCTCCCAAACCTCCGACCTTTCTACCAAGGGGTATCCTTGTGCTTCTCTGCATTGGAAGGGACAGCTCTTGCTATGGCAATTACTCTCCTGCTTCCTTAAGAATAAAAGAGCTGCTGTTCATTTTTTTAACGTTTATTTATTTTTGAGAGAGAGAAAGAGAGAGAGATAGACAGAGTGTGAGCCTGGGAAGGGCAGAGAGAGAGAGGGAGACCCAGAATCCGAAGCAGGCTCCAGGCTCTGAGCTGTCAGCACAGAGCCTGGCTCGAACCCATAAGCTGTGAGATCATGACCCGAGTCAAAGCCGGAAGCTTAACTGACTGAGCCACCCAGGTGCCCCCAAAGAGCTGCTGTTCATAAATGACACACCACTTTACACTTTCCAGGGACAGAATAAGCTGTGTTCCCTGTGCCTGAGCAAGCTGTGGTCGCGTTGGAGTCATCATTAGAGACAGAGTGCTCTGTCTCCAGTTCTACACTCATCTGTCCTCAAAAGATTCACACAAGCAGTAGGATTTGCAAAGTATGGCCAGAGTATTGGAAATTCTCTATTCAGCTTCCAAGTAGCCAAATGGTGTATGGGGCTGTGGGGAAAGAAATTTCCCCTACTGGGGGACCTCCATGCATCACTGTTCACCCTGACTTATCTTACAGGGAAATCAGGAAATTTCCAAAAGTAAATCAGTACTGATCAAATTGACTTTCTAACCACCCTTATCTTGTTCTTTCCTAAGAGCTAAAAGTGGATGAGTGAGTAATTATCACTGTATAACTATTTCAACTAGTGCATCATTGGAGCTACCATTGATTGCCAATATTCCACATGTATTATTATAATAAATGTGTTACATTTATTATAATAAAATGTCAAGGTAAATATTTTTATCCCCAGTTTGCAGAGGAAGAAAGTAGAAATCAAAGAGATTAATTAATTTTCCCATGGCTTCACTGTTATCAAAGAGCAGAGATTGAATTCAAATCTAAATCCAAGGGGTTAAAAAAATTTTTAAGCAACCTAGTTTTACCTTACTTAAAACCTGTGCTCTTCCTCTGCGTTAAGATCTCCTCTTGAGGGACCTCTCAATGCCCACACTGAATGTCTTGTACTAATACACATTTCTGACCACACACAATCTAATCTCATAAGTGAGAAAGCAATGACTCCATGAATCTTTATGATTTCATATTTTACTGCAACCACAAAATGAGTTTACTAAAATTTCAAAAAGTGCCTAACTTAAAATTCCAACACTTTTTTGTGTAGTGGATTATTGAGATTGGTTTTAGTTAGTCAAGGAGATCAACATGGTTATTCAGGATTAGAATCTATTCTTCATTCTTAAAGATGTGTGTATCTGATAAATGGAGAACCAGACCACCTGATCGTCCTGAGGAAAAACTCTCTGTACCTCTAATACAGGATCTTGACATACTCCCACCCGTTGTCTCAATCTCAGAATGCCCTGAAAGATAAATATTGTCACTGTTCTGCCTTTTAAAGTCTAACCAAATCTGAAAATATTCACTTATTTGCTCCTTTGGCTCCACTGAAGTATCTGACATTAAAAACCTTTCTAACCAAATCTTAGTCTTTTTTCCAGTCAGTTCCTTGCTATGTTTGATGCTACCCTTACTCTTTTCCTTCTGAATTTTTTTTTTAAGAGAGAGAGAGTACAAGCAGGGGAGAGGAGCAGAGGGAGGGAGAGAGAGAATCTTAAGCAGGCTCCCCACTCAGTGCAGAGCCCAACATGGGGTGCATTCCCACAACCCTGGGATCATGACCTGAGCCAAAATTGAGAGTCAGACGTTTAAATGACTGAGCCACCCTGTGAATTTTTTTTCTTAACTTGATTTCTCAGAAACTATTCATTTCTGGCCTTGTTCTACTTCTGGGGTCATTCTTTCTCTAACTTCTTTAATTGTGACTGCAAATATACTACTTACAGAATAGTGAAAAACAAAGCAAATGCAAGACAAAGTGAGCAGAGAGATATTAGAGAAAGGGATATTAGTAAGCACCTGGGACTGAGTATTAAAAACGGCAGAGTCATTCAGAATGGGCTCTCAAGTTACACTAATCAGATCACAGGTCTGGCATACCTACTGGCTTTCTGACATTCAATCATTCAGTCACCACATACTGAACTCTACAATGTACCAGCCACAGCAACAGGTGCTGAATAGACAGTGGTAAACAAAAGATTTTTTGGCAGATTATGTTCTCATTTGCCAAATATTTCATTTTTTCTATGTGAGGAGCCATCCTTAGAGGGGGTTTAGGTATACCCATCCTGTTGTACTTAGAGGAGTGGTCACGTGATTTGCTTTGGCCAATGAAACATAGATAGAAGTTCAAAACCCATCACTTGTGGTTCCCTGCCCCTGTTCCTCCTGGTGTGACAAATGGCAGTGTTCCAGATAAAGGCTGTTCTGTCAGCAAATAACAACACAATAAATATCCATCTCTAAGCTTCAATTTCTTTACCTGTATAATAACATCCACCTCATACGAGTGCTACAGAGAACTTAAAAAGACAATGTATATAAAGTTCCTAGCTTTATCCACGTAAATATTAAAACATCTGTTATATAACAAGGTCTTAGCTAGCTGAGGAAAACATTGTTCTGGCCTTTGAGTATTTCCCAATATTTACAGGTAAGACACTCAAATAGCCAAAAACCATTACAGTTCTTTACTGTGGTGCTGGGAACACAGAAAAAAAACTGATTGCTCTGCCAGGTTAAACTGAGCTCATTAAAGGAAAAACAGACATTTTCTCCAAAGAAAGGGACAGTAGCAAGAATCAAAGAGGGAAGAGGAAAAAGCATAAAAAAAAACAAAGCAAAAGCATGAAAAAATGATCATAGTACCCCAGGAAAATTATAAGTAATTTAAGAAAGGTAAAGAACAGGATACAAACAAGGAAAGAAGCAAGACACCAGGAAGGCATTTAGACAGAGTCCTGAAGGGGAACCCCCGAGTGTGCCAGGCCTGGAGCTTGGTTCTATGACACAGGAAGCTACTGAAGAATTTTAAACAGGGAAATAATTACAGCCAGATCTGCATTCTAGAAACATCTCCCAGAGGCAGTGTTGAGGGTGGAAGAGGCTAGAGCACAGAATAGTTAGAAGGCTGCTGAGGCATTCTAAAAGGGATATGATGGGAGCAAAATCCATGGCAGTGACAGTTAAGCAATGAATTCAGCTTTAATTTTCGGTAAATAAAGAAGAGGCTCTATATTTTTACTTAACAAGAGAAATCTTACAAGCTTACCTGGAGAAATATCTTCCTAAAGTATTAATCTTTAAAAACAATAGTGGATCCGGGGCGCCTGGGTGGCTCAGTCGGTTAAGTGTCTGATTTCAGCTCAGGTCATGATCTCATGGTTTGTGGGCCCAAGCCCCACATCCAGCTCTGTGATGACAGCTCAGAGCCTGGAGCCTGCTTCGGATTCTGTCTCCCTCTCTCTACCCCTCCCCAACTCATGCTGTCTCACTCTATCAAAAATAAATAAGTGTTAAAAGAAAATTTTTTTAAAAAACAACAGTGGATCCTTATAAACTGTAAATTAAGTAACACAAGGAATATCATTTTCAATTATGATTTTGCAAAACTCACATTTTGGAGCTCCTAGGTGGCTCAACTAGTTAAGTGTCTAACTCTTGGTTTCAGCTCAGGCCATGATCTCATAGTTCATGAGCTCAAGCTCTGCATCAGGCTCTGTGCTGACAGTAGGGAGCCTGCTTGGGATCTCTCTCTCTCTCTCTCTCTCTCTCTCTCTCTCTCGCTCTCACTCTCTCTCTCTCTGTCTGTCCCTCCTGCTCTCTCCCTCTCTCTCAAAAAAAAATCTTTGCAAAAGCCATATTTTTATAATATATATTATGTGAGATTATAAATTATACTTGTTGAAAATACAAGCAAGACTAAATATGTCACTCTCATACATCACCAACCCCACAACCAAATGATAATTTTTAGTGTATATTAATTTTTAGTGTATATTCTTTTAGCTCTTTTTGCTTGTTCATATATGTATAAAATACAAACACATTTCTATTCTTTAAGCAAAAGTTTATATAGAATCTGGCCACCATGTCAGTAAGAGTTGCAATAATGAAGGGGGGGGGCCTCGGGTTTAACATATCACAATTGGAAAACAATAAAACCAATTCATATGTACACTCCAGTGAGTTAGTAAATCTCAATAAACCAAACACCCACTGATACACACACATAAACTTTCAATTATTAGAACAGTCTCACTTTGATATTTAAGGCTCAGTCCTTTCATCTTAAAATTGCAACCTCAATCTGAACTCAAATCTCTTCTATTCCCCTACCACTAGTGAAAGCTAGATTCATGTTGACTCTTGAAAACTGTGATAATAAGGTGAGGCTTTCTGACACAACAATCCCCTCCTCTAGACGCTAATTCCTCTGAAGGAGGGGAGAGAACAGAGATAAACCTCTCCTAATTTAACTGGGAGATATTGGAATCCTTCTCATGATTGTTCTCCTAGTTATTGTTTCTCTGATTACTAATGACACAGGGCCATAGATGCCTTCCATGTGGCAGGAATCTCAACAACACCCATTTCATTGGGCTTCTCTTCCCAAACACTGCACTCCCCAAAAGACAACCATCTCTGCAGGATACGTAGTAACTTTGGTTCTCAGCTTTGGACCTTAGCTGCACGTCCAGAAAACAAGAATGATCTCACTTGATATCCTGTTTTATGAATATGTTTGTGAATATGCTTGTATTTGTTTTGCTACAACAGTATTTTGCCAATTATAATTTATAAAGGTCTTATATAAAACATCTCATAAAAAAAGGCTGCTTACAAAACCAGGATCATACACCCAGTATTATATCTCACTTTTATCTAATTAACACTATATCATATGCATTTTTCTAATTCACTAAATACTCTTCAGAAAATACTTTTTATGGCTTTACTCATAAGTAGTACAATATTCTCATATTAGACAGTTATGTTGCCTCTCATTTATGCCCCTTATAAATATTGTTGTGATTAACATTTTTGCTTATTAATCATTGAGAAAATCTTTATTACTGCTTTAGTTTTTATCCTAACCATGAAATCAAGTATAAACCTTTCTGGTTATTGACACAACTTGATGATTTTGGAAAACTGTACCAATTTATTTTTTTGCCCACTATTTAAAACATCCTTTCACTATAAATTTTTTAATACTACCTATCTTTCCTTCTGAAACCTTTTCGGAATTATCAATTAGTAACAGAAAACAACAGTACCTTCTTGTTTTAAATTGCATTGGTTTGATTACTATGGACAATTGATGCATTTCCAAGTGTTTGTTAACTATCAAGGTTTTGGATAATTAATTACACCCTCATCCTCCCCATCTACACACACTCACACACTACACACACGGTCTTTGTGTCTCTCTTTCATACACACACACACACATTATATTAAAAACCACTAAAAATTGAAGCAGGAGGCACACTCACAAAAAAAAAAAACTTTCTTAATGTTCAGGCTGATCAGATAAGAACACTTAATTTTCAGTAACAATTAGATGTCCCAAGATTCTTCTAAAATTAAAACATAAGCAGCACAGGTGCATCCATAGAAAAGAGAAAACAGAAAAAGAGCTGAGCCATGCGTGTGTGATATTTTTCCCCCAAATTCTTAAAATTAGGTAAGTCAATGCTCCCTCAGAGTGAGAAATGGGGAAATTAGCCAAGGTGATTCTCTAGCTGAAGTCCTCCTAGGTGGAAACATGAGGCAGGAGAACAGAAAGTCTGTTTCTTACATAAGCCATGTATAGAAATTATTTTACTGATTGCCTTTATGTTCTTGACTCATTTCAGGGGATTAGTATCTTTACTAATGCTAATGCATTTTATTGACTGACTTACAATGCATTTTATTTAATAAGGACATGTCTTTGTCATATACACATCATATGTTTTTCTCACTTCAATGTAATTTTTAGCTTATAATTTTAGTAAACAGAAACTCTTAATTAAATATTTGGTATCTCAATGAACCAAAACTTATTTTCACATAAATTTAGATTTATGGAAAATCTGCAAAGATTATACGGAGTTCCCATATACACTCCACTCATTTTCCCACTAATATCCTTTTACTGTTCCAGGATCCAATCCAGGATGCCATATTGCATTTAATCTCAGTTTGACTTTTAATTTTGGTTGCACTTATTTTTTATTTAATTTATGGAGCCAAGAATATTCAATTTCTTCTCCCAAACTGACCAATCATTTGAGAAATAATCATTGTGTTCTCCAGTGACTTGAAACACCAACTTGATGTTATAAATTACTTTCAAATCGATAGTTTCTTAAATTAAATTCCTACAAAAGCAGAGATGCAATATTTAATTTTGGCTTTCAAAGCATAAAATGTGTTTGCTCAAGAATGTGTGTTGAATGAAGAATGAATGAATACATATATTCTGGGAAATGTGACAATTTCAACATAGCCATGCACGTTCTGATAACATAGAACAGCCAAACTATTCCAAAACTAGGTATTTACCCATAACAAATGAAAACATATGTCCACACAAAGACTTTCTTAAAAATGTTTGTAGCTGGTGTTATTTGTAATAGCCCCTAGCAGGAACAACCTAAATGCCAACAGATAAATGGATAAACAAATTGTGGTATATCCATACAACAGTAAAAAAGGAAAGGCATTAGGTTGAGTGGGGGAGGGGGGAGACAAAAAAGTGAATACTGTATGATTTCATTTGTATAAAATTCTAAACATATAAACTAAGTTATAGTGAAAGAAAGGAGATGGGTGGTTACCATGGGTTGAGGTAGAGGGAAGAATGACCTGCAAAGCAGCATGAGGAAAATATCTTGATTGTTGTGGTGGTTTCACAAGTGAATACATTTGTCAAAAATCACCAAATATTAGACTTTAAATGAATGTAACTTATTGTACCTAAGTAATACCTCAATGAAGTTGTTTTGAAAATGCAAAAGGTGCACAAAACAATCCATCTGTTACAGGAATACATATTACAATTAATATTTTTTTCAATTGATTGCATCTCTATAAATTTCAGTTTGCACACATTCTCTACATCATATACACACATACATACATATTTACACACACAAATATACATAAGATATGATAGTGTGCTTTAAATAAATTTAGTTGTAGAGATAAGGGATATTTAAAGACTACCCATCTAGCAAACTAGGAAAAAAGAGTGATTTGTCTCTTGAGCTGTTTCTGTCAACCAGCAGCTGTCTCAAGCAAGGTTTTGGCAAGCAATGTGCTTTAGCCAATTCACAACTGAATTTTCTGTTAAGTGCCCAGAGTGCCCTAGTCCTTCTGTTCACCTGGCTCTCTACTCTGGGTATTGCCCAGAGCTCAAAACTTGGCCTTCTGCATTGTTCTGTCTTTATTCTAAACCTTTGCTTAGAGCTCAAATACACCCAGGCTTCTAATATCATTGGGATGCTGAAAAACAACAAATCCATACTCTGATCTCTCATCTGTTTCCCTTTGCCACACCCCTGCCACTTGTTGGACACAGTTTTCCGAAGTCCTTTTCCAACTCATATTCAATATTTCTAATCACATATTTTCCCAAACTAATTCCCTTTCATGGTCTTGTACTGCCAAGTAATGTGTGTATATACATATATATGTGTGTGTATATACATATATATGTGTGTATATATACACACATATATATGTATGCATATGTATACGTATACATATATACATACATATGCACATATATACATATACATACATGTATATACAAATATGTGTACATTATACATACATACACATACATAGACACATGCATATATACATATATACGTGTGTATATATATATATGTATATATATATACGTATATATGTATATATGTATATATATATATATATATATACACACACACACTGTGAAGTTATCTTCAATTCATTTTCCTCTTTTACTTTAAGAATGACCATTCCTGCCAATTTGCCTCTCAAGTCTTAAATTACTGTCTGTGGCAATGATTCCTTGAAACTCCAGAGGACCCTCTCCTTAAAAAAAAAATTCAGTACACGACATTTTTCATACAGTTTTGCATATGACTTTCAGGGAGCACCACAACCCCTGCCAACCAAAAACACATAGATCTCTACACTGTTCACTTCTAAAATCTGGTTTCTCTGATGAGGCTCTTTCTTGAGAGTTCTGGAACCACTTTCCAAGTACTTTCCAGATAGCTATTATTTGATGTTGCACAAATATCTCAAACCCTGGATGTTCAAAACCCAATGTGCCATCTCCCCATCCCCAAAGGCAACTTTTTCTTGTTCCTTTTATTAATGACTGGCAATACCATCCCCCAATTAATCAAAACACTCATCTGAATATTATTAACTTTTTCCCCACACCCCACACATCTATATGGTAATCATGATGGCCCGACATAACTGCTTAAGGGTGTGAACATTATTTCATTTGCCAAGGTGGTAAGTGTATTTCTAACATCTGGCCCACATATATACTCAAGTCATTTCTGTATGAATACAAAACAAGTGATTCATTCCTTTTCACTTTGGTAGCCAATACCCCCAATTATCAGTACCTCGTTGTTGGCTTCCTTCAGGAGCCTTAAAACTCTCTCCTTGTTCCTGGTCCCTTTCCAGTGCTACCACCTCCCACCATGTCTTAAAATGGATTTAACTCTTCCCTCACCAGCCCCCTACAGAAACTTCAGTGGCCCTATCTTCACTCTTAAGAGTTTCTACTCCAGGGGCAGCTTTTCCCGGGTCATTGGGGTCTTTAGAAAGCATTTGGTAGTGACACAGAAAATGAAAAGACTGGAGAATACTGTTAAAGATTTTACACTCTCCCACCCCACCCTCAGTCCTGTTATTTGCTTCTCAACCTGTATGCCGCTGTAAATAATTTTGTAAGGAGGCTGCGTTACTCATCCCCTGAATCCCCCCCATGAGAGCCATGCAGGTCCTGGAACCAAGAATAGCATTATCTATGTATCTCAATGTTCCCTACAAATATTAACATTCCCAAAGTATGCCAAAATATGAAGAAAAAAAACTATTTGAAAGACCCTCAAGAGTCCAAAAACAATGACTTTACATCATGACATTCTCCTGCTGATGAAATTCATTGCCACCAATCGATAGTTGAAGCCTAAATGATTATGGCCTATTACATTTGGAAGGGAAAGTTGACTTAGGGCCAGGGGGAGCAGCAGAAGGTGAGAAATGCTACCTCTGAGCAGTCAAAGGGCACAGAGTGTCGTCACCTGAGGAAGAGGTCCAATGGGGAAACTAAATTAAGTCAGTAACTCAGTTGAAAGAAGACCCCGGGGAACCTAGGAAAGGAAACCTCCAAGCAGAAGCTGAAAGCCAGGAGCAGAACCCAAATATGAGTCAGAGGAAATGTGGCAAAAGGTCAGACCTTAGGGAAGGAAACAGAAGATGCCAAACCAGCAGAAGGCCAAGGGCTGAGATCAGGAATGAGTCAATTCAGCTGTTGTTGAGGCCAAAAGAAGGCTCTCCTTTGGGCTACCAAGAGGGTTAATAATTCTTTACTGAAGTGAAACAAGCTAGACTTAATTCTTCATTGAAACCTAAATAATTAGTACATTATTTTAGTCTGTGTAATAGTCCTGTTTTTTTGATTAGCCTTATATTTTCCCTCTACTATCCCCATTTCTTTTCTGAATTTTTTTATTTTATGTAATTTTTTTATTTAATGTGAACGCAACAGCAGCTTTCAAGTTGTTCCAGGTAGACAAAACATTTTTTCTAACTTGATTGAGATGTAAGTACACGTGATGGTCTCATAATAAAGGGAAAAGTGATACCATTTTATTACCATAAATATGATGATTATTTGTATTACTAACAGCTACCATTTACTAAATTTTTTTAACCTTATGCTATGTCCTCTGGTGGGTGACAGTTATTCCTCACAATATCTACAGGAGGAAATGTTAGTTCCAAACAATGAGGAAACCAAACCTAAAAGAGGTCAAAATTTTTCTCAGGCGCCTAGAACTAATAAATGGCAAGGATAAGATTTAAACCTGTGATACATCTGACTCCAAACTCTGTTATTAATTACCACACTAAGCTAAATTTTATTTAAAAGATCCTTATTTAAATATGACTCACATAAAATGGGTCATTTGTTAAATGAACATCTGTCAAAGCACTATGATATTAAGTACTCTTCTCAGTGCCCCTGAGCGAAAGAAAATTAACCATCTGACATAGCCCAAGCCTTCCAGAACTTTCAAGTTAAGGTTGAGGACACAGTCCATGAACTAAAACTAAAATTAGTCCAAAGATATATGTAAGCCTTGAATTTGAGTCCTGGAGAGGCCATTGCCCAGAAATGTGACTCTGAGTGAGTTACTCTTCCTGTGTGAAATGGAGGTCATAAGGGCATGAGCCTTACACGGGGCTCTGTAACAGACCAGCGTTGTCAACCTTAGGTGATTTCTTCCCCGCCAAAGGATATTTGGCAATGCCTAGAGGCATTTTTAGTTGTCACAACTGGGGAGAGGGAAGAGTGCCACTGGAAGAAGGCAAGGATGCTGCTACACATCCTATAATGCATAGGACAAGGCCCCTTCCCAACAACAAGGAATTGTCTGGCCTAAAATGTCAATAATATTGAGGTTGAGAAACCCTAATGAAATAACAACATGTCATAGGCCCTTGATATTAGCCCTTATTACATTTACATGGAAAGGTGGTACTGAAACCAATGGTTGATGGAGGGAGGTGGGTGGGAGATGAGCTAGATGGGTGATGGGGATTACGGAGGGCACTTGTGATGAGCACTGGGTATTGTATGTAAGTGACGAATCACTGGATTCTGCCTCTGAAACCAGTATTGCACTGAATATCAACTAATTTTAAATTAAATTTTAAATTTAAAAAAAGGTGGTACTGTAGGTACTTAAGTTGCAAAATGATTAATTAAAAATAATTGTAAAAAAGTAAGAATTTGAAAATATAACCCTTAAAGACAAAGACTTTCAAGGCCAGGCAGTAGGTAAGAGCATAGGCTTTTAGTGTCAGATGGGCATGGTTTGAATCCCAGTTTTATGTGATGTCGAACAAATTACTCAGACTATGAACCTCTTGGTTTTCTCATCTTGAAAATAAAAATAAATGTACCTACTTCTCATTTATTTTTGATGAAAATTCAATGAGATAATTTATGCACTTGGAGTACAATAAAACTCTCAATAAGTATTTTTAAAATTCTGGCATATCAAGTCTTATTGCAGGACCCAGAAAAAGTATAGACTTTGGACTGGTGAAAAGAAAAAAAAAATCACCTCTTGTTATACAAACCTAAGGAATTACTTAAATCTGGTTGAGACTTATTGGTTTCATCTTCAAATTAAGTATAATAATGCCTTTATCACAAGTTTATAGTAAGAATTAAATGGGAGAGCATTTTAAAGCATTGAGTAAGGTGCTTGACACATGGGGAGTACTCAATAAATATTAGTTACCGGCCCTCACAAAGAGAAAATACAAGGTTTTTATAAAGGTGCCAGTATATATATTTTACTATAAATAGTAAAAATTGCCTTTGTTACAGCAGAAAATCCAGACTGAGGAGGATGGGAATACTCCGTAATTTATAAACACTCCACCTTGGAGCAGCCCTCTAACTGTATCTGAAAGGGAAGTTATATATGCATCTCTCTCTCACCACCCACCAGCTTTCAACAAGCATCCTTCTTTGGGCCTAGGAATGTCACTATGACTTATCGAGGCTGAAAGAGAGTACAGCTCTTGGCTGCAGTTACTGGAAGAATAAAAATTGAATTCTTCAATGACAAATTTAACTGCATTTTCTGAGCTCCAAAAAGATCCACAGGGGTAACTATTCATAAATGAGCTAAGCGCAAGGCATGATGTATTAGGAGATATTTGCCATTCTGCCTCTAAAAAAATGATCACTAATGGGGTTTATGACCATCCCTGAAAATGTCTGCCGTGCAGTAGTAACACCTGAAATGAAATTACTTATTCAGTTATTGACTACCAAGCCAAGGCAGATTATCTAAAAATATAAGAATGCTATTTCAGAAAACAGTTTAAATATCAATGAAAATAAGAAAATAACTATAAACCATCCAATTCCAAGGTATTAATGTTAAGGCCTTTTTAAAATATCTTGTACTATGTGCTTAAGATTATTTCACAATCAAATGAAGGCAGTGTTTAGGTATCATTTACTCCAATATTTCAAGCATGAAAGACATGTCCATATAGAAATTAAATAAAAATATAACACATACAACTTAGCTAGTCTAAAGGGCTTAATGAGTGCATTTTCCACTTGAAATTACACATTTGCTGCCATTTGGCAAAGTTGATTATCTTATGGCAAGTCTACAGGGTGTCTTTGATGCAGTTTCTGAATTCATTTTCCATTTTTATATGCCAAATATCTACCCACATACCACACAACATGTTCGAAAACAAGTTTACTCTCTATTATAACCCATACACTTTCCAATGGCCTGACCTGTCCGAAATTGAGCTACTTCCTCCTTCCCTTTCCAGGAAAAAGCGAGTAACAACAGAATATTGGAAGCATTCACCTGGTTCTATGTCCTTTTAAACATAAATCAGCCACAACTAAAAAGGTTCTCGCTAATATCAACTACAGGACCCGTTATACACACCAGAAATACAAACTTTTGTATTGCTTGCATACATTTCCAATGTCATTCAATGCTATTCCCTTTCCTAAAATATGACATTGGTCAGGTCTCCCCATACCGGTACTCCAAAAATGTCAAGAGGTCCTCCACTGCCCGTAAGATAAAGGATATCCTCCTTAAACTCGCATTCCAGACACCCTCAAAGTTCACAGCGTGTTCTCAGCCCACTTTGCAAACATGTCCTCCCCTCCTCTACTATGTAGACAATTGTCCAGAATTCAACCATTGCCTCACTTTACCTTATTCTGTTTGCCTTCAAATGTTTGTGTTCTTCCACCTCCTTGATGAACCCTCTCTTTGCCCTCCACGGACTCAAAGCCCCCACTTACACCTGCCCTATTTATTGGCCCAAGGCCACCCAGGACTTGGGATCCCAGATGAGGATCATACAGTCTGGAGGGCTGGATGCGCACAGACACCATGATAAAAGTACCAAAACTGTACTGCCTGGAAGGCATCCAGACACTTATGGAAGGCAACGAAAAGGATCTCTGTGAAGGTCAAAAGAGTTGAAGACAGAGTTATCTAGACCTTCTGAGAATCCAGAGCAGTAACTACTCATTCCCTGCCAGAAACCGTCTACTGACGTCAATCAAAAAACTGCCCCAGCTGCCCTTCTCACACTCACCCTACTTGGGCAGCTTCTTTCTGTCTCACAGGAAACCACACCACATTAAAATGAAAACAAATCAAAACGAATCAATTAAAAAGAAAACAAATCAAAAACAACAAAGAAATCATTTTCCCCTCCTCACATTCACAAAAGACCGACAAAACCCAGAATCAGAGGGATGTGAGGAAATGATCACTGATGCATAGTTGTGGAAGTGTAAATTGGGGTATAACCTTTCTGAAAGGCAATTTGATGGCATAAACCCTTTAAAATGTGTATATTCCCTAACTCAACAAATTACAGACATTTATATTTAGATGTTTATTAAAGCATTGTTTAAATGCAAGAATCAAAATGGAAGCAATTTAATGTTCAACATTGGAGAAAGGATTAAATATAGTACAGTGTTATTTATTATGAATGCAGCCATTCATAAAGATACTAGAAATCTATAGTCTTACTCAATTTTGGCCAAATATATTCAGTTATAGAATAGCACTTACAATATGAATGTGAATCTATACAGAGGGACCGATGGAAAAATATTTCCCACTGCTTTTAGGCATGGTTCCCTGATGCACCTGCAAAAGGGTGCCTGAGCATAAACGTGGTACTTCTTATGTTTTGATCACCATCCAGTTCAGGTGAGTCTTCTGGCACATGTGCTACTGTTAGAGGTAAAAGATCTCCAGGGATTCTTACCATTTCCTGTTGAGAAAATTCCAGTCCTTCCTTACTTTACAATTAGGCAGACAGGAGAAGAGCCAGACTGTATCTCTCTATCTGTACTAAAATAAATTGTATAACAATATGTAAGATGTGAAAACTGGATTTAAAAAGATAAGAAATTTTTACAGGATTGATTCAGATGGTTCCATATCTAAATACCATGCACATTTCCACACTCTTATAGCTCTGAAGTCAGATACATCTTACAACTGATAATATCCTAGCCTTGTTCTCAGTGAGGCAGTCATTGTCGTGACCTGAACATTCATGAAAACTTGCAGAATGAGTACTGGTTTGGTTGGAAGAAAACCCAAGAAACAATAATGGAACACTGTTGTAACATCTAGAAATCATATGCTTGTGAGGAAGCGATAAGAACAATGGAGAATCCAGCAATTTTAACCTTTCTCTAGCAGGAATCACAAAGCAGGCTCACTCTACATGATTGCTAAGCATCTTTTCAGGGTCGGCACTATTGCTGGCACACAAAGTGGATGAATACAGACGGTAATGACTTGGAGTTCAAAAGGGATTCAGAAGAGATGAGTAAGTTTTCTGAATAACTTACCCAATTTATTTTAGTGCATATTCTTTTCTTACTTTTTTTTTAAATGTTTATTGATTTTTGAGAGACAGAGACAGAGCGTGAATGTGGGAGGGGCAAAGAGAGAGGGAGACACAGAATCGGAAGCAGGCTCCAGGCTCTGAGCTGTCAGCACAGAGCTACACACAGGGCTCGAACTCGTGAACTGCAAAAATCATGATCTGAGCTGAATTCAGACACTTAACTGCCTGAGCCACCCAGGCGCCCAGTAGGTATTCTTTTTTATGCATTCACAGAATGCCCCATGTCAGGCTCTGTGCTTACAGCTCAGAGCCAGGAGACTGCTTCGGATTCTGTGTCTCCCTCTCTCTCTCTGCCCCTCCCCAGCTCACTTTCTCTCTGTCTCTCTCAAAAATAAATAAACATGAAAATTTTTTTAAAAATTGATAAAATTAATAATACAAGAATAACTTCTAGAAAGTGCCCAGAAAGAAAAATCCATTGAGTTCCCACACACAATTAATTAGATATAACGTACACCATGGCATATCATCTTGAAATTTTAAAGTTCCCAGGATAGTAAGATGATGCTAAAACCTTCAAATTAGAAAAAAAAAAATCACATTTGAAGGATAAAGATCAGAATAGCAGCAGACTTCTCAATGGCTAAAACTATAGCAAAACAATGAAACATGCCATTAAAATGCTGAAGGCTAATGACTACCAACAAGAATTCTACATCCAGATAAACTATCTACCAGGTGTAATACAAAATAAAAACTTTCTCAGATATAAAACATCTCAAAGTTTTTACCTTCAACACACTCTACCTTAGGAAGATATTGGAGGACGTGCTCCACCCATCAAAACAAAAGACTAAATCAAGAAAGAGCAAGAGCTATAGAAATCAGGAAACAAGGGATCCAACATAGGAAAGAGGTACAAAAAAAAAATCTGCAGAATGATGGCACCACAGATACGATTAACTGCCCACCAAAGCCCACTTCTCTGGACACACAGGAAAAACATGATTTCGGCCTCTCCGGCCACTAGGGTTGGCCACAAGACTGAGTTCTCAACTAAGATATGTAAGTGGGAGGGATGTAAGCCGTGCCCAGCACTCCCTCTGTGCTCTGACTGAATGTAGTGGACCATGATAACTTTGGAACTCATGTACTGAAAACAGTACTGCGTCTAACCAGGGTCTATGAGTGACTTCAGGAAGCAGAGCAGCACCCTAACCCACTCACCCGAAACAGCAGGTCAAAGCTCCCACCAACACCCACCCAGCTCACCCAGAACAGCTCAGTAATGTGACACGAAGGAGACATATACTTCTGTTGTGTTTGAAAGGTTATAGACTTGGGGACCACTTGTTAGCTCAGCCTACAGTGGCCCTAATTTAAATGGGAAAGGAAGATTCCAAAATTACAACAGTGAGCAAATGTATGCACAGCTTGAGGCTGCATGCGGCTAGTAAAAGGATGAGATGTATAGGCTGTCTGATTAAATATATTTAGAAAATATTTACAATTTAGATGCAGTGTTTGAGGGTGAAATAGTGACAGACACTTTAAAAACTCTGAAAAATAAAATAATTGAAACAGCTATGAAACAGGAAGAAAATAAAAACATTCATAAGGAAATATAATCATAGGATGCCAAAGGATTCAGCTGTGAGTGATAGTTACTGTCTCAGCAATTTGAAAATAAACTGAGGAAGCAAAGTAGGTGAGTGTGTGTGTGTGTGTGTGTGTGTGTGTGTGTGTGTGTGCATGCACGCGCGCCTGTCAAAATGCATAGCAGGAAACAATTATGCAAAGAATCAAACTAAAAAGCAAGAAATAGCAGCATAGGCATCTTGTTTTCACAAAATGGAGGCAAACATGAAGAAACAGTGAACTATTTAAAAGTAATGCCTCTAGAAAGTAGGAACCAGAGATGAGGAAGGGCGCAACAGACGACCACTGCTTTTAAATGACATATCAAACTGTAAATTTGCAGTTTGATAAATTTGTCAACATGTGTTGCATTCTTGAATGGACAAAAATATCAAATTTGTTTGCTTTGGGCTAAATTGTAACTTCTCAGAATGGTTAACACTTGTTATCTCACATTTAGTTGGAAGCTCTAATTGGCTGTCTTATATGTTTCTGGTTACTTTAAAAAGACATCATTATAGGAATAGTTTGGTAGACAAAATATTTCAAAACAAAGGAGTCAGAGGGGAGAAAATAAAAATGGCTGTGAAACTATGACTTAGTCTGATCTCCTCACTTTCCAGATAAGGAAACTGTAAGTCTTCCAGGAACCTGCCATCTTCTTCAACAAAAGTAAACCCCAAGCTTTTAAGGTGTGCAGTGAGGAAGAGCCTCCATCTCAAAAATGGCAGCTGGACCTCTAGCAGTACTTGGAAGCCACATCTCCTCAGTCCCCACCATGATCCGCATCATATCTCTAAGGAATTTCCTACTCTCCAGTAATTGTTCTCATTATTACTACAGCACAGGTTTGGGCTAGAGGGAACTCTTCCCACCTACAGTTCTTGCTGAAATTTGACCTTCCTCTTTGTTTTCAGAAGACAGCTAAGACACTAAGACTTTCAAAAGACTTGAAGGGAGAGAAATCTGATAATCAGATTTACAAAGTATGGTATGCTTTCCCTAACTGGTCAACTCAGTTCCATTTTAGCTACTGTCTCAGCATAAACACCAGTGAGCTCACACCTAAGCCTTATTTTCAACAAATCACCCAAGAGAATAAGGTGCAAAAAGAAACAAAGCTTCCCTCTTTGTACCCACTTCCAGACCAGCTTTCATATGCCAGATTCATGGCTGAACACCCATCACCATAGGACTGATGTGAAGGAAAGGCAGGACTCTTTCCACAGAGATGTGACTTTTCCCCATAACCTCAACTGGCCAACTTAAGCACCACAAGTCTAGAATGCCTGAAGAGGAGAAAGAAATAGCTCCAAGGATGTTGTTTTGCACAAAGCAACTGAATAACTCTCCCAGTTATACAGATAAATTAGTGGCAAACCTGAGACATGAACCTTGCCCCCTGGCTCAAAGTTAAGGGTTCTTATCACCATATAATGCGATTCGCTTTTATGGTGACTAGCACATAGAAAGCATGTCAGTGAAGTTAGAAAATAAGGAACAACTTTCTGTCTCATATTATCTTTAAGGGAATAAAAACCTGTGGCCAAAGGGATAACAAAAAACCTTTACTGAAGACATCACAAAATTCTTTTTGGAAGATTTATAAGAGTCAAGCAGAACCTCATTATTTTCAAGATATAGCCATTGGAAGCTCAATTCTAGGTTTTAATCAGAGCTCACATTTTAATCAGAGCTTTCTCATTTCCCTAACACTTAAGAGACCCAAAGGACTTTTTGTATTCATGTAAAATCTATGACTGTATTGCATTACTCAATAAATCGCCTCTCTTTGAAACTCTATACATTCTCTCCTCACATTGAAGTTTACCTTTGATATTTTAATGCAAGAACGTAAGAATGTGTTGCTGTATTTCTCTCCTTTGGAAAAAACTGACATTGAGGATCATACTAAAAATGCCTAGTTATGATACTCACTTTTGGAAATGCTCACCCATCATCTTATTTACACATTAACAATACTATTTATAGAATTTATATAACACCTTCTTTCAGAGCAAAAAAAAAATGCACTTCACATCCATTATTTAATTTATCTTTGTACTATCCCTCTGAAATGTGGTGAGAACAGTTGCCTCACCTTATTTTAATGGAAAACATTTAACAGAAAAGATCCATTATCCTTCTTGATGTGGATAAACAGCTTCTAAGTAGAGTGCCTACACCAACTGGAGAATAAACCTTCAATTACAGGATATTTCTGTCAATATCCGAATAAGAACAACAAAGCAGAATTTCTGGAATTCAGCCAATTTTGTCCTTTTTAAAATAAATATCTGCTCTTGGTATTATTCATTTATGTCATTAAAATTTTTAGGACAAAAAACCCCCAAAATATATAAATGCAAATTTAAACAAAAAATAAACCATAGTATTTCATGAATGACTGCAGTAGTATATAATATTGTCACTAATTTCTTAGAATTTCACACTTATAGATGTCATTATTCATTATAGAAAAAAATTAAAACTTTTTGCCCATGGTTAGCTTAATACCAATGACCATTAGGATATACTTTGAATTTAGGATACCTGGGTGGCTCAGTCAGTTAAGCGTCCAACTTCAGCTCAGGTCATGATCTCCCGGTTTGTGATCTCCACATTGGGCTTTGTGCTGACACCTCAGCCTGGAGCCTACTTCAGATCCTATGTCTCCCTCTTTCTCTGCCCCTCCCCCACTCATGCTTTGTCTTTCTCTCTCTCAAAAATAAATAAACTTTAAAAAAGAAAAGATATACTTTGAGTTTTACATGTCAGTCAGCTATCTTGACACAAAGTGGCAACTGATACAAAACTTTAAATGACTGTACCTCCTAGATATTTGAGGCAAATAATAATTAATAACTGTTTTTAAACTGTTACAATTCAATAGATTTCCAGATTGTACTTATTATGATATTATTATATGATTCTACTTATTATGATACAATACTACAAACAGAACTTTTAAAGCTGAGAAATATTCTTCATGTAATGACAATGTTGGTTGCCTACCCAACATCCATTCTCCCCGTCTTCCTTACTATAATAGAATCCTGATGTTTGGAGAGAGGTACCAAGTTTCTCTTATTTCTTTTCAGCAAGATTTAACGTACATTTATTCTTAACATGTGGAACATATAAAGATTTTTATACTGAGTAAATGATATTCATTAAGCCGGAGGAAAAGGAGGAATTCACATCATTTTTAAAACTACATTATTTTGAAATACAAATGTGGATTTTCATCACCGAAAAACCTTTGAAATTGTGTTTCTTCCTTTTAGTTGTATTTTTCTCCTTTTTTTAATCAGTACTGGTAACAATTTTCTAAATCAATCCATACACAACCATTTCCACACCTTGAGTCATGAAGCAAATTGTGATCTCCCAAAATAGAGCATGACTTTATACATACAGAAACTTGTACATTACCTTCTTTTTTTGTTTATTTTTGTTTTTATTTTTTGTATTTTTTCTTTTTTTATGAAAAAAGCCCACTTCTATTTCTTAGACTTCCCTATAGTTGGCGGGGTGAGGGGGGCGGCATTGACACAGTTCTGGCCAATAAGATATTAGTAGAAGTCTACCAGATGCATCTTCCTGGGAGCTATCACTTTCCTTATAAAAAAGGACTGATAGCTGGTGTATGTCTTGTCTTTTTTCTAGCCCCTTCTTCCTGCCTACGATCCAGATGCTGTTCCTGGATGTTCACTAACTGGCTTTCCACCAAGAAAAGGAAAGCTATACACTATTGATAGTAGAGCCAAAAGCAAAAAGGAGCCGAAACCCTTGATAACCCTCTTGTGCAGTTGTCCCAGTCTTAGACTGTCTCCTTCCAGATATCTTATTTCATGTAAAACAAACAAAAAACAAAAACAAAAAACAAAAAACAAAAAAAAACCATCTACACAAAACAAACAACAACAACAAAAACTCCTTACTTGTACTATTACATGTCAAATTTTCAGTTGCTCTCAAGTGAATGCAATTCTAACTGAAAAAACAACACAAATATATTCTAACTGGATCCTCCTTTTTCTCTCATTATATGGCTTATATGCAAAAATTAATTCTCTGCACTCAAAGCAGGTAAATCCAAACGGACAGTGTGCAAATGCTATGTCAGGCAAAAAAAAAAAAAAAAATCCTCCATTTTCTACTTCCACA
This sequence comes from Panthera tigris, assembly GCF_018350195.1. NCBI lineage: Eukaryota > Metazoa > Chordata > Mammalia > Carnivora > Felidae > Panthera > Panthera tigris. Next base: position 53,883,775 of record NC_056667.1, on the reverse strand, counting down.
TACTGCAAATGGCCATTCTTCTTTAATCTTTAAAGTCCTTCTTTTAAGGTATTTTTCAGTCATGTGAAAGTGTGAGGTCAGAAGGAATCTGCTAGAAACAACCTTAGACTAAACAGTAAAGCAGGCAACCCACTCTGCTATACATTTTTGTCTATAAACCAAACGAGGAAAACATTTTTTCAAGACTCATTGGTATTCTTCAGCTGTATCCCCATCTTACCAAAGATTACAGCAAAGTGGGAGGTGTGACTCACAGAAATAGTTTTTCTGATATAAACTTCACCCATTGAATAAAATTTGAAATATTCTCTAAGCATACAAGAGACAGAGTCCTATGCTATTCTTCGTGCTATGAACAATAAAATAAAATTTTACGAATTATCCAAAATTTTCACACCCAAGCTTCCTCGGAATGAGAATATTTGTACAAACTAGCTTAAACGTTGCAGTCCGACGTTAGTAATTACAAAGAGCTATAAACACTAATTTTATCCTTCAAAAAATGCAAAATGCAAAGTCATAATAATTACATATTCAGTTGGGAATGTGTTTGGCTCAGAGTAACAGAAAACCTAATAAATATTAGAAGACACGAAGGTTTTATTTTTTCTCATGGAATAATAAGGCTGGAGGTAGGCAGTGCGGACCTGATAGATCTACTCTAACATATCACCAAGGATCCAAGCTACATCTATTTTTCTGCTTCATCATCCTAAGTGTCTGGTTTTATTCCTCATGTTTGTAAGAGGGTGCTCACCTCAGGGCATCCATGCTCTTCCAAGAAAGAAGGGATAAGGGTCAAGGGCAAGAACCTTCCCCTTGAGCAGCTTTCCCAAGAAGGGAAGCATTCCCCAGAAATCTCCATCTAATCTTTGTAATATGGGCCACTCCTAGCTTCAAGGGAGGCTGACCAGTGGAATGATTTGCCTTCCAACTTGTCTAGCATAGGAAGAGAAAAGAGAAAAGGGGTAAGTGATGCTGAAGGAACAAACCACAGTATCACTGCACCTCTAGACCAACTAAATCTAACGTCATCCACACTGGCATCATCACTACTGCCATTGTTACCATCAGCATTAAAGTGTTTATTCCCCCAAATTGCGCTGCAGTGTACCCATATAGTTAAGTAGCCCTAACCCAACCATGACCTCCCTCATACAAATTTCTGATCATATCAAGGTATTATAATAATTTCAAACTTAAAAATTAGTTCCCTGGAAAGCTTTCTTATGACTAATACTTAATTACACAGGCCAATCAAAAAATTCCCCTAATGTGTCAAATAATAACTACTAAAGTTTCACTAAATCATAATGCTGCAAAGACTCTTAGAGATTATTCGATGGCTTATTTTATACCGTAAGGCTCACACAGGGGATGTCATCTACCCACTAAGTGGCACAGCAGAAACGGAACTTAGGACTTGGGGTTCTCAGTCTTCAATTATTCAATTACTAAAGAGCAACCCTGGAAACAAAATTCCTTTCAAATTTTTAAAATATATAAAAGCACAAAAAAATAAAAACTGTCGTATTATTTCTTTTTGTACAATCTCCCCATTTTTATGCACTGAAATTTTTCACTCTAGTTATACAGCATGACACTTCAAATCATTTCAGAATCTTATTTCTTATCTAGGTAGTTGCACTAGTCACAGAGAAGTATATAGGAGCTTCTTTTAAGTATACACATAAACAGTTTCCTCAAAAATAATTTCAGCTTAACAATTTAACAAATTCTGGCCTTACTCGCTCACTGAATGCAGAGACATTTCTCATTCTATGCTCTTAAATTATTTTGATCCATTCTGTAAGAAAAACATGGATGTAGTTTTCTTCTCACCCCCAAAAAGTCCCCCGTAAATACATCAAATGGCACTATAAGCTTTCTTCTTTCAATCCCTAAGATTTCATGTGGGTGAAATTTAGTATACATGACCACTAGAGCAGACTTAGTAGAGAAAAGGAGAAATATCTCCAAAGGGCAATGTTTGTCCATACAGTAAGAGGGTGACAGCAGACAGGAGCAGAGGACAGATCTCTCCCAGAAACCTTGAGGTAAGTGTATGTACATGTAGCAGGGAGGAGAAGGCAAGTATTGTGGGCTGGGTTGACTGTTTGTATTTCCCACTGTCTGTTTTAACACCTGCTGGTCCTGTTATACCCTTCTCACCTACTGGCTCTCTAGAACCTGCAGGAAAACAAATTCCTCAGCACTGTGCCTAGGACAATTGTTAGGATACACAAGCTTTTAAGGGTGAGTCTGACTATAAAATAAGGCATTATCCCTATGTCATTTTCCCCAGCAAAGACCATCCACAGATATCACATGGTACAAACAAGACAAAAAACATAGTATCTAGTGTCTTCCATAGGAGTTCACAAACCTTCAATATTGCATGCAAATTTTTGAGTTTGTTCATTTTTCTGGATAGTTGGTCCATACGTTCATCACATTTTCAAACATGCCTATTTTTTAAAGAGTATCATCATGCCATCACAACTTATTTGAGAGATCTTTCTCTTTATTAGAAAAGGGAATGAGAAATCATGTTTCAATACATAATTTTAATTTTCTTCTTAAGTCTTCTAAAAAGAAAGTGATTCAAATTTCTTAAAGAAAACAAAATTAGGAAAGGCTAAGAATTCAGAATAAATAAGCCCCGCCATTATGGAATTGAAGGAACATAGGTTCCCTTATGGCTTTTGAAGGTATTGGTTTTCTTAAATATAAAACAATACGGTTGGAATAGGTTATCTCTAAGTTCACTTTCAGTTCTGAAAATGACAGTATTCTATGAGTCAGCACTGTGGCATAAAGCAGGACAGCCAAAGACAGAATCCTGGTATCTTGTCCTTAATCCACTCTAAATATCACCAAGTTGCTTGTGCAAATAATGTCATTTATTTTCTCTACGGTTTAAAGCATCCACCTGATAAAGGATCTTTTTAGTATTTCTCAGAGATGGCAAGAGATAAAAGGTGCTAATTTTTTTTCAAATGCGATAAAGCAACTTGGAGAAAAATGTTCAATACAGAAAATATCACATATATAGATTTTTGTCTTAGATCCCACTAACAGCATTGAGTTAACATTTAATTATCCTATTACAGTAACATTAATTAACCTAATGTGACTTTAATTTAAGAAAATTTAAGGGGAGGCTTAGACTATGTCTCCCTCACAAATACATATTACAGGAAAACACAGTCAAATGAGTATTTTCAACTATATTAGCAGATAACATGGCTGATGAGTCAACCCAGTATTTTTAAAAGGCATATACGCCTGATCCACACAAGATGGCAGGTACCTACCTCTCCTGGTCTCCTCCCCCTTAGCACAACTATAAACACTGAAAAATAACACAAAAGGCAATCAAGAGGCAACTCAAAACAGTGAAAAGAGGAGGCGGGCTGGTTAGTGACCCCCGAGCCACGGAACAGCAGAGCAGTAGGATGCCTTAGGACTCTCGACCCCACAGCAGGTTGCTGGGGCCCGAAGTCTCCCAACCCCAACCTGGCAGTGGATGATATAGGTGGGCTCTTTCCTCCCTTGTATGTAACTGGGTCCAGCCAACAGCACCAGATGGCCTCACAGCACTGGCAGGGGGAATCCCGCGGCAACAAGCTCCAGACACAAGTGTGTTTTTTATCCCTGCAGGCCGAAAAATCCCTTCCTTTACCTAGAGGCACCACCAGCAGGCCTGGCCTGGGAGGTTCCTTCCACCACCCTCTGGTGGTATTAGCAGGATTCAGTAGGAGCCCAGAAGCACCTGACAAATCAAACAGACTAAAACAGCCAACAAAGCCCCTAGAAAGCAAATGGTCATTGAAACCACAGCCCACAAAAGTAATCCAGGACCTGTGTGCTAAATCTAAACAGGGTGACTATTAAAATGTAAAATTTAAATAAGACCCAAGCTTCCTAATATGGTAGCCAAAATGTCCAGGATATAATCATAACTTGAATGAGAAAAGTCAATCAACTGACACTAACACTAAAGTGAATCAGCTGTTATAAGTATCTGGTAAGAATTTTAAACTATCAATTATAAAAATACTCCAAGACGTAAATTCAGATCCTCTGGAAATAAATGAAAAAGAAAACAGAAAATTTCAGCAAAAGTGTTATGAGTTCTTAAAAGAACTGGCAATTATAGAACAAAAATACAATAACCAAAATAAGACATTCACTGGCTCAATAGTAGAGGTGACAGAGGATAGAATCAGTGAACTTGAGAACAGCTCAATAGAATTTATCCAATCTGAAGAACAGAGAGAAAGGAAAAAGAGAAGCGAAAGGGGAAAGGGGAAGAGGAGGGAGGGGGGAGGGGGAGAAGAGGGAAGAGGGGGAGGAGAGGGAGGAAAGGGAGAAGGAGGAGAAGGTGGAGAAGGAGGAGAAGAAGGAAGAGGAGGAGGAGGAGAAAGATAGATGAACAGGGTCTCAGAGCCCTGTGGGACAATAAGAAAAGCTACAGCATTCCTAGAGGACGAGAAGGAAATGAGAAAGACATTGGGACTGAAAGAATATTGGGGGTGGGGGGTGCTAGAAAACTTCCCAAATTTGGTGAAAGACAAAAGCAGATCAATTTAAGAGGCTGATCAAATCCTGAACAGAACAAACCCAAAGAAATCCATGCCAAGACACATCACAACTAAACTTCTAAAAACTAAGCATAAAGAAAAAATCATAAAACCAGCCAGAGAAAAATAGCTTATTGCCTTTAGTGGGGCATCAATCCAAATGACAATGATTTTCTTATCAGAAACCAGAGAGGCCTAAAGGTGGGGAACATTTTTCAAGGGCTGAAAGAAAAGAACTGTCAACCACAAATTCTTCCCTAGTATGAGTTGCCTAAATTATTCCATATTCAATGATTGAAACAAAACATATAACACTACCTTATATTCAAAACAACAGCATTTAAAAAGAAGAGTGAGTAAAGAGACCTAAGTATATATATAGGAACAGCCAATGCCACCAGTGGGAAAACTATACAGAGATACATTCAAAAACATTATAAATAAATTAGATTCCTATAAAAAGTTCAAGTAACTCACAGGAAGGCAAGAAAAGAGAAATAAAGGAATAAGAAGCAGAAGAAACAAATAGAAAACATAATAAAATGGCATACAAACTCTAACACAATGCTGAAAACTGGATCACTCATACATTGCTGGTAGGAAGGTAAAACAGTACATCCACTCTGGAAAATAGTTTGGCAATTTCTTATCAAAATGAACATGCAATTATCATAAGGCTCAACATTCACACCCTTGGGCATTTATCCCAGAGAAATGAAAACTTACATTCACACAGAACCCATACACAAACATTCATAGCGGCTTTAGTCATAATAGCCCCAAACTGCAAACAGTGCAAATGTCCTTCCATGGATGAACAGATAAACAGCTGTGGTATATCCATACCATAGAATATTGCTCAGCAATAAAAAGAAATGAATTATTCATAACACAACAACTCAGATGAATCTCTGGGGAATTGTAGTAAATGAGAAAAGAAACAATCTTTAAGGCCATATTATCTATGATTCCATTTATGTACATTTTTGAAATGATAAAATTATAGAGATGGAGAACAGATTGGTGGTTGATAGGGGTTAGAAATGGGGCCAGGGAGTGAGAGGGAGGCAGGTGTAATTTTTTTTTTTTAAGTTTTTTTTAAGTTTATTTATTTATTTTGTGAGGGAATACAAGCAAGGTCGAGGCAGAGAGAGAGGGGAAAGAGAGAATCCCAAGCAGGCTCTGCACTGTCAGCACAAAGCCCAGGGCAGAGCTCAAACTCACGAACCCTGGGATCATGACCTGAGCCAAAATCAAAAGATCGACACTTAACCAACTGAGCCACCCAGGTGCCCTACAGGCATAGTTCTAAAAAGGGCAGCATAAAGGATTTGGTGGTGATGAGAATGTTCTGTGTCTTGACTGTGGTGGTGGATTCATGAACCTCCACACGTGATAAAACTGCAGAGAACTAAACACACACACACACACACACACACACACACACACACACACACACACAAGTATAACACTGGTGAAATCTGAGTAAGATCTGTAGATTCCATGAATGCCAATTTCTTGGTTGTGTTATATCATAGTTTTTCAAAATGCTACTACTGGGAAAAACCTAGTGAAGGACACACAGGATCTCCCTATATTATTTCCTACAACTACATGTAAATCTGTAACTACCTCCAAATTTAAAATTAAATTTTAAAAACAGGGTGGAAGTTGCAGAGAAGCAGGTTTTTCATGTAGTCTCAAAGTAAGAAAAACAAAACAGGAGAAATCTAGTAGATATCTCCTTTCAAGTAATCTTAGTAATGGGACAAACAGGTGATGCAACAGGAAGAACACAGCACCCAAGTAGGAATATTCTTAACAAAAACCTTTAACCTGAATCTAATCAAGTGAGTAAACTGGTAGGCAAATCCAGGCTGTGGGACAGTCTGTAAGACATCTTTTTTGGACAGGGGGGGAATCTGGCTGGCTCAGTCAGCTAAGCATCCTACTCTTAATGTTGGCTCAAGTCATGATGTCAACATTCATGGATTAAGTCCTGTATTAGGCTCTGCACTGACAGTGCGGAGCCTACTTGGGATTCTCTCTCCCTCTCCCTATGCCCCTCCCCCTGTCTCTTTCAAACTGAATAAATAAGCATTAAAAAAAGACATCTTCCTTGGGCTCAACACAAATGTTAATGTTGGAAGGAAGGAAGGAAGGAAGGAAGGAAGGAAGGAAGGAAGGAAGGAAGGAAGGGACTAGTATAATTAAGTTTTTTAAAATAGTGTCAATAGATCGTGGGAAAAAAAGAAATGAGTTGAAGAGTCAATTCTCAAAGTGGATACAGTCACAAACAGATGTCTTATTCCACTAGCATGGCTGGTTGTGTTAATGGAGACCAAATTCCTTTCTGCTACAAACATAGATACTTAGATTTTTTAAAAGACAAGGATAACTTAAATAGGTTAAATAGTTAGACTTGAAGAGACAAAAAAAAAAGGTATTCTTTAGATATCAGAACAGAAACAAATAGCAGAATAGTAAGGTGGCACTACAGCAATCCAAACTGATACAGAACTTAGACACAGGCATTAATGCCAAGAGGCTAGAGATTTCATATGTGTCTAAGGACAGGTAACTTGGTTTGGGGCCCATGAGAGGAAAGTAACTGGAGCGAGACCTTTGCATAAAGAACTCTAAAGACATTGAGTACTTAGTTTGAGGACTAGAAGCCTGGCCTGGGAAGTACGAAGAAAATCTGTCTCTTTCTGGGACTCTGGATAGAAGGGAAAAAAGTATTTTTGGATTAAATCCCTAAACCCACACATACACAGTTTGAATTTACATTACCTGCATGGTATAGGAATCTCAAGCCAGGAAATTAACATAAAAGCTGATGCTATGGATGTTAACTAGACTTAACATGATAATCATTTTGCAATACATACAAATATCGAATCATTATGTTGTACACCTGAAAATATAATGTTATATGTCAATTATACTTCAATAATTTTTTTTTTAAAGTTAACCCTAGGGATGCCTGAGTGGCTCAGTCAGTTAAGCATCCAACTTTGATTTTCGTTCAGGTCATGATCTCACGGTTTATGAGTTGGAGCCCCTCATCAGCCTCTCTGCTGTCAGTGTAGAGTCCACTTAGGATCCTCTGTCCCCCTCTCTCTCTGCCCCTCCTCCATTCACACACAGGCGCACTCCCCCTCTCTCTCAAAAATAAACACTAAAAAATTTTTAATAAAAAAGTTTAAAAAATTAAAACCTGACCCTAGACCAGGAAAACCCCGGGGCTATTCTCTAGAAACAAACACAATATCACTCTACATGAAAACATTCAAAAACTGGGAAAAATAAAACTACTATGGAAACAACCAAAAGTAAAAACCTGCCTGAAAATGAACTCATAATCCCAATAACAAACCATAAAAGGAAAAGATCTATTTATAGTCGATATATAGCTTTGGAAGAACCAGCAGAAGAATTTCAAGTAAGAGAACAATTTGAGACTAAAAAATAGTACAGCTATGACTATTAAACAGATAAAATAAGGACAAAATGCATAATAAAATGATAGAAACCCTAGGGAAAAAAAATCAGGTGGATATGAAAAAGCATCAGTTAGCACTTCTAGAAAAGAAACAATAAATCATAGCTCAATGGAGTTACAACTTAAAAGATAAGGCACTAGTGAAGAATTGGTTGGCTGGAAAACAGTCCTGAATGATTCCCCAAATGCCTCTTAAAAATAGTTCCTAAGTGGAAAAAAAAATACCAAGGTAATAGACATGAGGAATAAACCAAGAAGGTCCAAGATATGTGTAATAAGAATTCCAGAGGAAAGAATAGAGAGAATAGAGGCAAGATACATGATGAGATATGCCACAAATTTATAATAATCTGAGAAATATAAGAATTGTCTGATTAAATAATAAGAAAACCCAAGGAGAAAAAGTAAAACAAACCCACACCTGGGCACATCATGATGAAACTGCAGAACACCAAAGACAAAAAGGAATCTTAAAAGCAACCAAGAAACAATCTCTCATCATTAACAACAGAGGCTGGAAGACGGTATCTTCAAAGTGGTAAGAAAAAGAATTGTCAACTTAGAATTCTGCTCCCAGATAATCTATTATTCAAGTGTTAGGATAAAATACAGTTTCAAACAAACAAAATACATGAAGAGATATTTATCACTTGCACACTTGCCAAAGAACTACTTCCGTAAGAGGACTTTGAATCCAGAAAGAAGGGATGCAAGAAACAACAGTAAGCACAGAAAATGTGGGTAAATTCAAATAAACATGGACTATGAAAACAATCCCACAAAAGAAGAACTAATTACATAAAATGACACAGTGCATGTGAAAAAAATGTGGTGGAAATATGTGCTACAAAATATTATGAAATACAGGGCATGATCAGAATTATAACATTGTAAGGCCCTTATATTAGTCATGAAAAGAGTAGATATTTTAATTAATTTCATCTGCTAACACAAAATCTGAATGTTAAAAACAAAACATACCTACTAAAGGAATAGAAATGAGATATATAATGTTGAAATCAATAGATGGAAAAGAGAATAAAGAAACTGCAAATCCAATAAAAGGAAAGAATGATAAAACAAGGAGGAACAGAAGGGTGACAGGGTCAGAGAAATGTCCTATAATGAGAAGTGGCAGTACCTTTTAAAAGAGAAAAGATTAAAATTGGCAAAATGAATGTGCACACAGACGTTATTACAGGTTGGCTTCCCCAAGGAAGCCCACTCGGCGATACAGTTGAGCATGAAATCTTATTAAGGACTGCCCTGCTATCCACAACTGAGAATGGGGAAGGAAGCAGAAATGGGAAATGTCAACCTGCAAGGCAAGTCCCGTAGGGAGTTCCAGAGCTGGAATGTTCAGAGTTATCTGGACTAGGGCTGAGATGGCCAGGCCTTCTCCCACATGGACCAGCCACTGGGTGTGAGCTGCCCTGGAAAGGGGAGTGAGACGGGACAAAGACACTTTCTACACCACAGGCTATCTCCTTCAAGGGCCCTTGAAGGCCATCTGCTGACAGGAGTCTCAGAAGCTGGGGCAACAAGCTCTTCACTGAAGGAAGATTTGACACATCACAGTATCTGCCATATTACCATAAGGTGACTGCAACAACCAGTGCTCAAAGGAACCCATTTGTCACGTAATCAACATCTTCACACCTTCTACAAACTCTGTTCCTCAGATTTTTATGTCATAATAATAATGAAAGATAAGTCCAAATTACTAACCCCTAAATCTGTCTAACTCAAGACTGCATCCTGTACCTCTTGCTCCCTAACCAAAGTGAGCCACATAAGATATTAAGAGCAACACGGGACTCTTTATTCCTTCATAATTTTAAATCTTCAGCTTATCAACCAAAATGAAAATATCATTTCTGTGTCTAATATTTTTATGAAACATGCATCCTTACTTGTGCCTACCACTATGATTAAATACCTATCCCTAGACAGTCAAAGGACTCCAAGATCAGAAAACCATATATGATTGATTTCTTCAAACCAAAACCAACTCTATTCAAAAGAAATTAGCAGGCCCAGGTGGGTACCCTCTAGAGAAATTTAAGATAATTCATCTTTGTCAAATACGTCAAATCAGATATTAAAGCAGATCAGCTGAGAAAAAAAACTAAAAGAAGACAAAATGCAAAATTGCTTAGTTCACAATTGCAATAAGGAATATAGAGAGATGATACATATATAGATAGCCTCAATGTGTCAATCGTGCCATCTCAACAATTCCAATCTTTAACAATTTTACTTATTTTTTTTTTGTAATTGACATTCTGTTGTTTAAAAAGAAAAAGAACAGGAACAGCCAGCAAGTACATTATTAGCCAAGTCCTACAATATTGATTTGAAGACTTGATCAGACCACTGTGACGCCAAAGGCACATGTTGACATTAAGGGGGTTTCTCAGTTGGGATATCAGAGGATAGATGAGGTACCCTCAGAGGGAAGTGTGGCTGAATTTTCTTTTACCTGAAGTGAAATCATTTGCCCTATCTACCTTCTTGTCAATTCATGGCCAGATATATTCCAGACCTCTCCCTATACCTCAGGTCTAGGTAAAAACACTTTGAAGTCCCCCAATTGTTTTTGTTTTTATAAAAATTACTGGCATAACTACCCGCTTTTAGTGAAAGGAAAGAGGGCTAAGTGGATGATCTAAAAAAAAAAAAAAATCAGTACTTTTTCTTTTAATTTAATGTGCCTTTTACTCTTGCAGTGTAGCCCAGGGTTTTCAAGTAGCTGGAAATCTCTGAATTTAAAAGATGGATGTGATTCAAAGAACAGTTATAGCTCATACAGCTCTAAGACACAGAATGCATAGATTTACCATTTCTGTTTAATAGCACCAAATACATGTGATGTAAACATAATGTAAATGTAATGTAATTTTAGGTGAAAGTCTCAAAGTATTTCTTAAAAATTACCCCAGACGTGTGTATATCATATATGTATATTATACTATATAGAATACATTATATGTTATTTAGATACAAATATTTTCATCTTGAAAATGAACCACAATGTAATTGAGAGCTATTCCTCTGTGCTCTCTTCTTTATACTTGCTTCAAAGCTGTTGGTTACAGTGGGTTTGTATTTTGTTTGAAGTATGGCACATGGAAGCGGGGGTGGTCTGTGAAAAGGGGAAGGAAGGAAGCAAAAGAGGAACATGGAAGAGGAGGGATGGCAGGAAGGAAGGGGAGGAGAGCCCTACACACACACACACACACACACACACACACACACACACACACTTGTAGCTCAGAAAGGGCCAGGCCCTGAACACATCCCAGCACCCCTCCCCAGACAAGAGATAGGGCTTCCCAAAAGTTGCTGACAGAGCCTTCGTTATGCTGTGCCTTAGGCGCGCCCCACCTGGCTCCCCAGACACCAGGACGCACAGGACCATCCTGGGGCCGCAACCCAGCAAACTCTTGGGTACTTCGGTCTCCCTCCCGCGCCCGCCGCCCGCAATCACTGGGCATCGCGCGCCAATCCACCCACTCCTGGGCAAATCCTTCTGCCTTTCTCCTTCCTCCCTTAGCCGCCTCTCCTGCCTAAGGGTTTGCCAAGAGGTTCAAAGGCGGAGGCAGAGGCAGAGAAGAAGGGAGCGAAGAAGAAGGGCCGGTTGGCGGATTTCCTACTAGGGGCACCAACGACGCCGTCAAGGCGACCACCCTGGTGCGGCCCCATACTCCCTCGCCCCCCATCAACCCACAGCACCCCACACTCTCCATTTCGGCTCCTCTGTGTGAGGAAGTAAGAGAAGGAGGAAAATAAACCCGCAGCCTCCTGGGCAGCCCTTACCTCAGGCTGCCCTCTCGGAAGCCGCCCTCCTGCTGGCTGAGGCGCCGCTGGTGCACCGCCGCGGCTCCGCCCGGCTCAGCTCTTGCGTGCAGTGCGCTCCCCGGGGCACGAGAGGCGGCGGGAGACGCTCGCGCGCAGCTCGCGTGCAACCCGGCCGGCGGTGTGGAGCCCGCAGCTGCCGTGGCGAGTCCGGAAGCCCTGGAAAGGGGTGCACCAGCCGAGGACGGCTGCGGAACGCGCGCGCGGAGCCGCCGGGCATGAAGACCCCGGCCGGGGCGGTGCAGACTGCCGCGACGCGCCCCAGCTCCGGTCTCCTCCGCTGGCCCCCCCAAACCCCCTCTCTGTACCCCCACTACCCCCCACCGGGAGACAGCTCGCCGGTGGCACTTGTTCTGCCGCGCTGCGCTCTTCCGCCCGGTGCGGGGAATAACAATGTGATCTTACCGCACGGACTAGATGCTATGTAGTAGGTTGTAACTGCTGCGGCCACCACCTGTCAATTCCAAGGTGCAAGGCACACTGTCCCCAGAGGACTGGCCTCTCCCTGATTCCCTACCCGCTTCTTTTCCTCCTCCACCTACCTCGCCGACCTCCCGCAGTACTCTGCCGCACGATACTAAGGGAGTTTTGCAAAATAACCCTCACTCCCAGCCAGGAGCTCACGGCATCTCTCTTTCCACCAGAGCTGAAGGATTACGCACAGCCCTGCGTGCCTAACCAAAGCCGGATGCCGAAAATCCTGGTTTGAACCCCACACTAGCCACCCCCCCCCCCGCCCCCATTCATAATCCCAGCGGCCGTCTGCCACTACACACCCTCCCCCTGCCGCCCGCGCTCGCTGCGATTCGCCGTCCCTGGAACGTGTCAGTCATTCGCTCTTCATCTGCCATGAATACAGTACTAGAAGCTCCGCAGCCACGGGTTGCACAAAAGGGGATGGGGAGAAGAGCACTCAGCTGGAGGGGCCGGGGGAAGCCAGGGACGAATTACGCGGAAGGAGCCGGTGTGAAGGTGAGAACCCGCTGCTCTCCTGTTGCACAAAGGAGCTCCAGAGTGGATAAGCACAGTGCCACTGAACCAGTGGGTCAGCTTACCTCCAAGGAGGTGCTCTGCAAAGACCCCTGGGAGTGGGTCCCACAACTTGAGCATTTGTAATGGCCAATCAGCAGACCCCCACTTGGAAGCCTGACTTCCCCAGCTTGAAAGAGTGCAGATGGGTGGAGGCCTGCGAGTTGGGTTGGGGCAGGGAGGGGGGGGGGTGCTGGCGGGGGGACAGGGGGTAGGGAGAGCCAGGTGTGAGAAAACATAGATTTGCTTTTCTCCAGTTGTCCAGCTCTTTCAGTCGGAGAAAGAGAGAAGAAAGCTGGTGAGGGAAAGAGAAGGCAGACAGGGATATGGTAACTTTGCACATTGAACTATTATAACTAGCCAGAAACCAGAAGAGACTTTAATGGATAAAATTGGCCTATTTCACAATTTATTCCAAAGAACATTGTGGCACACCCATTTTGCACTAAGCACAATACACTGTGCCAGATGCTGGAGTACAGACATGATCAGGGCCTCAGTCCCTGCACCCAGGGTGCTCACCGCCTAGTGGGAGAAGCTACTAGGAAAGCCCAAAACGGACAATACAAGTACTACACATGGAAGCACACACCAATTACACCAGTGGAAGGAATTTTCTCTAGTTGGAGGGGAAATGGGTCAGGGAATTTGATCCCTTCTGAACTGTATAATAAAAGGCAAATAGGAGTTTGCCAAAGAAGTAACAGTAACCTTCTGTTATTCATACATTAACCCAACCAGCTTCACATACCTACACAAGGAAAGTCATACCTGCGAGCTTGTCAATATAGGAACTTAATGGACTCCTGCCCTGCACTGTTATCCCTGGGTGGTTTTTGGAGGAAACATTTTCAAATACTAGCCCTTGGAGTGTAGAACACCCAGTGCTCACAGCTGAAATGCTGCCTTCTTGGACCTGTTGGTTTATGTTCTATACCATCCACTCATCTGTTAGCTTGAAATTAAGCCCAAAGCCAAAATTAATAATAGTGAGGCAATGAGCATCTGGAGGGAAGCCAATAAATCTTGCAATGCAGTCATGGTTCTTGTCACAGTCTTTGTCTCTAAAACGATGACAATATAATCTCTTTTTCCTGAACTACAGTGAGGATTAATTAGTCAGACTTATTAAATAGAAAGAGACCATTGCCCGAATAGAGTGTGGGATGGGAAACTAAATTGTGATTCAATCTGGGAAAAAAAGAACCAGTTTGAGTGACATGCTCCCCCTGCGAATATTAGAACTTTGAAAGGTATTAATGATTACTAAAGCACCCAATGTTGTTACCTCATCTTCAGAAAAACATGTCCAAAGGGTCCTCATTGCAAATAAGAATTAAATGGACTCCCGTATGAAGATGATGTCATCAATTTAAACATCCTTCCCACTTCTCCCTAGAAATCATGTATAAACTAACAAAGAGAATGGAAAAATTGTTAAATGCCATTTTCAGCAGCCCTATACAGATTTTACTCACAAACTCCAAAGTCCTTGTAGAGGGTGCTAAAAGTAGCTACATTTGAGCAGAAGTCATATGGAAAAGGCCTAGGGAGAGTAAAGGGAACCAAAAGTAAGGACATCAGAAAGTACCAGCAAAAACACGTTTCCTGAAAGTAAGGGGCTCACCATAAAATACAAAAACAGCCACATCTCTTAAACAAGAAAGCAAGAGCAGAACAGGTAAGGCAGAAGAGGCACAAAGAGATGGGGAGAAGAAGCACAAAGGCACCTCCCTGCTAGAGATTCCAGGGAACCCACCAGCATCAAGTCTCAGGGGCAGCAAAACTATAATCCTTGAGGATGACGTAATCACTATGAGATACAGAAGACCTATTCCTTGCCTGTAAGGACTGGGGAGCACAGAGCTGTTGGCAGACAGTCTCCTGAACCAAATTTACTTCAGAGACTTAGAATGGGTGAGTCTACAGAAAAGCCATAATTACTGGAAGCAGACTGCTTTTGAGTAAGCAATAAAAGTGAATCTGTAATCTATTGTTGCATGACAAATCACCCAAAACAATGGTTTAAGAGTTACCAATTCTTTGCCTACAATTGAGTTAAGTGACAAATGGGGATGGGTTGAACTGGATTGGCTTATTTCTGCTTTATTTCCGTCTCACTCAACAAGTCTCACTCACATATTTGGGCCTCAGATGGGATAGACTGGGCACCTGGGGCATCTTTCCAGGGGGCTAGTTCAGGCTTTTTCATGTGGAGTTGGAATAGTTCTCAGCAGTAAGAGAGAGGGCACATTCCAATATTCACACTCCTTTTAAGTTTCTTCCTGTGTCATGTTTGCTAATGTCCCATTGGCTAAAGTAAGTCATCTAGCTAAGTCTAGAGTCAATGTAAGGGGGATTGAAAGTGCGGATCTACGCCGGCCGACTCCATCTTGTTCTGTGTTCTCCACCTTGAGTGACTATGTCTCCGACAGGGCCCCTTTCTGGGAAATTCCAGAAACCTCAGACCATGCCTCCTCCCCTTGAGTAACCTCCCGCTTACCCATTCAAACTTCCCGATCAAAACACACCCCGCGACCTGCCTAAGGGGACCCCGACCCTTCCCCAGCCAATCAGCCGAGGGCACAACCCTTCCCCAGCCAATCGGCTGAGGCCACAGCCATTACTCACCAACTGCCCCTAGACCCCTATAAAACCTTTGTGCTTTTGAAACTCGCTGGCTTTCTCCGGCATCTCACTGCTGCCTCGGTGCAGGTAGGGGATTGAGCTCGAGCTAGCTCAAATAAAGGCTCTTTGCTTTTGCATCGGACTCAGCTCCCTGGTGGTCTTTGGGGATCGCAAATTCTGGGCATAACAGGATTTCATAAGGGCATGTGTGTGGGGAGGTGTCAGACCGTCATTCATATGACAATCTGCCACAGAAAGTAAGCTTTTTGATTGAGAGAACAGGAAAACTACCTTGAGCCCACCATGTCAGGGGCTTTCTACAAAGACTGGCCAGAAAAATATAATTGATTCAGGAGTGAGTAATGATAAAGAAACTGACACAAAGAGAATACAAAGATCCTATAAGAAAGATCCTGAAAAGGAGCATCAAAATTACCAAAAAATGTGGGAAAAAAGTTGCCACAGAGCCATTGAAAATTGTGACTTTTCAATGTATTTTTCATGTATTTTGCAATGAATAAACAAAACTCCATTAAAAATAGATACTTGCATAGTATTTGCTATTGCCAGGCACTATTCTAACTTCATTGCAGATTTGAATTGAATAGATTCTCAAAACAACTCCATGAATGACTCATCATTATTATTCCCATTATCTATATATGAAAAGAACTAAAGTACATAAAAGTTAAATAATTTAAGTGCCTTGGGTGGTTCAGTTGGTTAAGCATCTTACTCTTGATTTCAGCTCAGGTCATGATCTCATGGTTACTGAGATCAAGCCCCATGTGGGGCTCTGAGCTGCTTGGGATTCCCTCTCTTCCTCTCTCTCTACCCTTCCCCTGCTTGCATGTACATGCTTTCTCTCTCCAAATAAATAAATAAACTTTATTTTTTTAATTTTTTAGTGTTTATTTTTGAGAGAGAAAGAGAGACAGAGCATGAGCAGGGAAGGGGCAGAGAGAGAGGGAAACACGGAATCTGAAGGAGGCTCCAGGCTCCACCAAGCTGTCAGCACAGAGCCTGATGTGGGGCTCAAACTCACAAACTGAGATCATGACCTGAGCCGAGTCAGTTGCTTAACCGACTGAGCCACCCAGGTGCCCCTCCAAATAAACAAATAAACTTTAAAAAAAATCACACAGCTACTCAGAGAGGAGCCAGGATTTAAACCCATTCAGTGTTTCTCCAGTGTCTGTCTCTTATTCATGAAGCTATACTGAATCCCTAAATGAAATATATTTACCATTAGGTTAATGAGGCAATGTATTCTATTAGGCAATGTGACAAAGCACAAATGAAGAAACTCAAGAGAGGGATGGGGATGAAGTGAGCCGATATACATCAGGTATGAAAAAGAGAAACGAATCAAACCATGACAGAAACGAAGACAATATTGGAAGAAACACAGAGGGGAATAAGCACTGTGGATGAGTAAGAGACAGCAAAGACCCATATAAGAATAATGGCCAAAATAAAATGAAAACAAAGAGAAATATACTTTTAAGCATTGTGTGAAAATGATAATGATAGATGAAATACAACGCACAGCCAGCATACCTATAGTTGGAGTCTCTGAAGAAGAAAACCTTAACAATGGGACAGAGCAAATACTTGCAAACAAAATTAAGAAAGAACTTCTCTGAAATTAAAACAAAAGTCTTGAATCTCCATACTGAAAGTAAACGCCATGTACCACAGAAAGCTGATTCATAATGTTCAAGCAAAAACATATGCAAACAAATTATTGAAATTTGAATATAAAGAAAATCTTTGATGCCAAAAAGCAAAAAGATCAAGATTTGTGTAAATAAAAATAAGTTCAACTTCACTTCAGTCTTCTCCAAAGCAAAGTCAATGGAAAAAAAACACGACATTCTCAAGGAAATAAAATATGATCTAAATATTTTATATCAACCAAGTCATCCGTCAAGTATAAAGACCATTTAAAGACACTTAAAACTTTAAAAATCAAAGACTATTCTTTCTTTCTGAGGAATCTACTAGAATAAATGTGGGGAAACTTTCTCATGATGAACAATGAATATACTTATGTTCTAAAATTAGACCATTAAAATATGCGTGAATGCTATAGACTTTGAAAATGTAGGGATGATGCAAAACACAAGTATTCAGAAGAGAAAGGAAAAAGTCGGTGGTGATTAGAGCAAGTTCACTGACTGACTCATCTGTAACTGCTGAGGTTGAAAATGTAATTTAAAGCTGACATAGTAGTACACTAAATGTGTATAACAATGCAAAGATAAACACTAGGAAATTTAATTTTTTAAACGAAATATAATAGTGCAGAGTCAAAAGAATAAGATACATGCCATGTTATCATTGCTTGTAACTAATAATGTCTAAAATAATAGAAAATTATGAATATAATATGAAGACTTAATTATAAAGGTAGCCACTAGAAAGTGAATATATACCTTAATGCACACCTTTGTAAAAAGAGGAAGCATAAACACATGCATACACACACACACACACACACGTATCTAAGAATTGACATAAATATTTCCAAATCAATACATACTTCAAGTTATTTTTTAAAAGGATCTTCAAATTGGGGCACCTGGTGACTCCGCTGGTTAAGCAACCAACTTTTAATTTTGGTTCATGATCTTAGGGTTCAGAGATTGAGTCCTGGATTTGGCTCTGCACTGACAGGGTAGAGCCTGCTTGGGATTCTCTCCCCTCTCTCTCTGCCCTCCCCCTGCTCACGCACGAATGTGTGCGCACACTATCACTCAAAATAAGTAAATAAACATTTAAAAAATAAATAAAAGGATCTTCAAATTGCATTAAAAGCAAACCTGATACTGTAGACAGATATGTCAAAAAGAAAGATTCAGAATGGTTCATAACAAAAAGAAAATCAAAGTTTTACCTGAAATAATGCCCCATCCTCCCACACAAACACATAAAGGAATAATAATAATAAAAAAGCAAAAGTCTGACCTTAATTTTAGGCAAGTTGGATTCAGGACAAATAAGTATTGTATGAAACAAGAGTGTCACTTGATAACACAAAAAGTAAAATTCACAATGAAGATGTGGAAGTTATGAATATCTATGATCTAAATGCCTCATAGCAACAACTTATATAAGCAGACATTGCAGGAGATAGAAAAACATATAGAAAGGAGATCATAATATAGAAGAAGTTTACTTATCTCTCTTGATCTAAATATGGATATATCAGGTGTTGTGCCTCAAAAGTGGAGATTGTATGTCTTTCAAAGGTTAAGAGCATATTCACGAAATATGAAATATCAAGCCATGAAGAAAACTTCAATAAAATCTAAAAATAAGGAATCGTGGACAACATTCTGTAATCACAACATAATAAAACTAGAAATTAATAGACAAATCAGAAAAACAAACATCTCTGAACCTGGAAATAAACATAAAACCTCTCTTAAGTACTCTTATGAACAAAAATTGTAGAATTTCTGGAAAATAATGACAAATGAAAATACTACTTATCAGAATTTTGTAACACAGCATTAGCTGAAATAATTAAATAAGCACCAACTCAAAAAGATAGAAAAACACTATTAAATAGAGGGAAAACAAGGGCATCTGGGTGGCTCAGTCAGTTGAGCATCCACCTTTGGCTCAGGTCATGATCTTGTGGTTCGTGAGCTTGAGCCCCACGTCGGGCTCTGCCCTGATAGTGCAGAGCTTGGAGCCTGCTTCACATTCTGTGTCTCTCTCTGCCCCTCCTCTACTTGTGCTCTCTGTCTCTTTCAAAAATAAATAAATAAACATATTTTTAAAAATTTTAAATAGAGGGAAAACAGAAGAAAAAAACCTGTAGTCTAGAAGAAATAAATAAGCTAAGAAAGGAAAGTGAGGAGAATTAATATATAACTCCAAAAGCAGTTTTTGAAATTATGAAAATAAGATATTTAAAATAATCATTAAATTTATCAAGAAAAAATATATAAATCCAAAAAATAAGAAAGGATAAAGGGTTAAAACATACAAATAGAGAATTTTGAAATAATCCTAAAAACTACTTTAACATACTATAATATGCCTCCATCATACTTTCATTTTTGTTCCCCTTAAGAATAAAATTAAATTTTTCCCTGGTAAGAGAAATTAAATTTTAAGGAATATGATCTGTGGAGAGGGTGGAGATTTGGTATTTGTAATATCAAAGATATACTGCTCCATTGTGAATGCATGTTACACATAGAAAAATACATTTGAAAACCTGGGTAAAACGAATAATTTTAGTGGAAAATATAATTAACCTAAACTGTCCCTAGAGGACATAGAAAATCTAAACAGAACCAATTGTGAAAATTGTCAGTCCCCCATCTTCCTCTAATGAATTACCAAGACAATATGATCTTCACAGGGAAATTGTACCAGATATGTGAAGAGTAGATAACCACCATGAGGTTATCACCACATACCAATGAGAATGGCTAGTATCAAAAAGACAGGAAATAACAAGAATTGGTGAGGATGTGGCAAAAAGGGAGGCCTTGTGCACTGTTAGTAGGAATGTAAATTGATATAACCATGATGAAAAATGGTGTACAAATTCCTCAGAAAATTAAAAATAGAAATCACATAAAACTCAGTAATTCCACTTCTGGATATTTCCCAAAAGAAAACAAAAACACTAATTCAAAAAGATAGATGTATGCCTATATTTATTGCAGCATTATTTACAATAGCCAAGACATGGAAGCAACCTCTAAGTATCCATTGATAGAAGAATGGATAAATAAGAAGTGATATATATATATATATATATATATATATATGTATATATATATACACACATACACACACACATATACATATACGTATATGTATACATATACGTATATGTATATGTGTATGTATACATATATGTATATGTATATATAATGTATATATACATATACGTATATGTATATATAATGTATATATACACACACATATGTATGTATTTATATGTATATACATACATACACACAATAAAATATCACTCAACTATAGAAATAAAATCTTACCATTTATAACAACATAGATGGACCTAGAGGATATTAAGCTAAGTGAAATAAATCAGACAATAAAAAACAAATACCATATGGTTTCATTTATATGTAGAATCTAAAAACAAAAAACAAATGAAAAACAACAACAACAACAACAAAAATAGAAGTGGACTCATAAATACAGAGAACAAACTGGTGGTTGCCAGAAGGAAGGTAGGTTGGGGAATGGACGAAACAGGGAAGGGGATTGAGAGCTACATTAACTTCCACTTCTAAAATAAACAAGTCACAAGAATAAAAAGTATAGCATAAGGGATATAGTCAAGTTAAAAAGGAGATAATCATTATGATATCTAAGTTATAAAAAGCATAAAAAGAATGAATATTTCCCATTAAATTTTATAAAGAAAATGACACAAATTAAAATCTAACAAAGTTTGAATATAAAGGAGACATAAAAGTCCATCTTATAAATTCAGAATCCAAGAATGTAAGAATAATTCAACATTAGTAAAATTATTCAGATAAATAATTATATGGAGCAAAAAACATAGGGTTATTTCTAGAGACATTGAAAAGGTATTTGAAAAATTCAATAGCCATTCTTGATTTTTTTTTTAATTCTCAGTTATCTAGGAATATATGAATACTTCTTTAATAGGACAATACATCTATGTCAGCCTGAAAGCCATGTTTAAAGATCAGACATTAAAGGAATTCCTACTAAAGTAAGGGAAAAGATCATGATGCATTACAATCATTTTTAAACATTATCCTAGTGTTATAAGTCAGTGAAAAAAGAAAGAAATTAAAGATATAAACATTGGAATTTAAATAAAACTTTTAAAAAGTTAGAAATAGATTTTTAAAAAATAACCTTGGGATGCAGGACAAAAAAAAAGATTTATGCATTGGAATTAGGCTGTAAAATTGTCACTATTCGTAGAAAATCTAAGAGTATATCTGGAAATACTATACAAACTTATTTGTTGCAACATTGTCTGAAATAATAAGATTGGAAACAACTCAAATGCTTTTTAACATACATACAGCTATACAATGGGATCCTACTATGCAGATATAAAAAATAAGAGAAAGTGTACTACTATGAAAATTTTCCAAGATGTGTCATTAGGTTAAAAAAAAATAGTAGGTTACGTATAAGTAACAAAAGGTTAAAAGTAGGACTATATATTTAAGTAACAAAGGGATAAAAGTGAGAATATATATTTGTCTTAATTGAATACGCATCTTAAAAATCTCTGAAAGGATACTCAACAAACAAATAAAAGTGATTACCTCTGGGAGTGGGATGGGATCTGAGACATGGGTAACCAGCTTTTCACTTTAATACTATTTGATTTGAAAATCATAATTATTAGCTATTTAAGTATTAAATTAAATTAATTTAAAAGTCATTAGGCATAATGTGAATTATGTGTTTTTATCTGCCATCCTCTCTTTAACATTGGAAAAAAATGTGCCATGCCACAGAACAAGAATAGTACTGCACGTACTTTCTTTTTATGAAAAGGTCAAACTAATTTCCACGTGCACGGTATAATCATGTTAGCAGGCATGATTCATGTGGTTATTTCAGGTACATAATCTTCCTTTTTTTATTAATTAATCATATATTCAAGTGTCAAAAGGAATGGCAACTTCTAAGGAAATGTATTTACCCATAGCCCTGTGTAAATACTCTTTTATATTAGACTTTAGGCCAAGCCTGGCTGACTTTGAAAGCATCAAGTTGAACCTAGCTATTTAATGAACCTGCAGCATCTACAAATTCAACCCTGTTGTTTTCTAACCTCAGTCCTTAGGTGGAAACCGAGAATCATCCACTGATCATGTCAGCCTAAGGAAGACATCAACTCATCTCACAGAAGGTCATCTGGCAAAAATTTAAAGTCAGGGTCCTTGTCAGTACTTGAAGAAAAGGGTCATGTGTGGTCGGGGAAATTGCAGACTTGCCCTGGTTTCACCTCTGTGACCCATTGTTTGGAAGAGTGGGTGTAAACAGACAGTGACCTATTTCGAAGTGAATACACAGCTTGAAGGCAATTCAAATCTTCATGTTTCCCTCTACAACCTACCTCATAAATAAACTTCAGTTCTTGTTAGTATTCTAAGGCACTAATATAGATTATGACCTATAAAGTTTGAAAGTCCACTAATTTCATCTACAAGACCCAGAACAGTAGGTGTGTTACTAAAGTTGACAGTCTTTACTACACTGGGATATATAGTAGTTTCCTGGCAGTAGAAGTTGCCAAGTTTTTATACAGCCTTGAATATGTGGTTATTCGTAATATGTACAATAATATGTACTCCAGAGAAATGTTGGAAGATTGAATGGGAAAATACACATAAAGCACTTGGCATAAATTGGAGTCATTCACTTATTTCCAAACTAGTGAACAGAATCAATTTGCTTTGCCATAATGAAACCAACTCAATCCTCCTATCTTTTACATAGCAATTAAGCCATTATTTAAGAATTTGGAGAATTCTGAATATGATTTTAAACCACCAGTCTGACATTGACTTGAAACTTGCATTTTCTTACCCTTTTCATGAGAATTATAGTAATGAATGTTTACCCAATGATTTGAGGTAGTAACTTCTAGTCTGGACACAAGCACTATTAATTCTACAAATGACAAACAGTGGTGTGACAAATATCAATCTGAATGTGGCATAGTTAGCTCCAGTGAACTCATTTACACATCATTGTGTTAACTCTGCAGGCACGAAAGGACAGAAAACATCCTCATTTCTAATGGTAGTATTGAAAAGTAAGCCATAAAAAAAAAGAAAAGCTTATTTAATGATCAATATTATAAAAGAAGACTTTGCTCCATGTTCACTCATTCAATCAACATTCCTCAAGCATAAAATGACTAGTCTCATGTCCCATGAACAATGCTGAGTACCCAGAATCTAGTGTTGAATAGGATGAGCACCAAGACTGCCAGTGACTATCAAGTGTCACAGTTGGCTTCTGACTAGTTCAAAACAGAATCTACCCAGGGACCTTCAGCTGAGCATCTGGATTTTGCTGACGTTTCTAGAGAAAGCAAGCTATAATCTGGCTGTCGTGGCTTAGAGTTAAGATGCCGATGTTCACGTTCAATTGTGAATTAAGACATGGCAAAAAAGAGTCCATCTTTCCGGTTATTGGGCCCTGGTTTTCTGAAGCTACATGGTGACTTTCTCAGTTTGCTTGAGCTGCCATAACAAAATAGTATAGACTGAGTGACCTCAATAACAGGTGTTTATTTCTCACAGTTCTAGAGACTTGAAAGTCCAAGATCAAGATGCCTGCAGGGTTGGTATGTGGTGAGAGCTCTCTCTTGGGTTGTAGGTGGCTGCTTCTGGGTGTGTCATCACTGGGTCCTGAGTGCGTAGGGAGTGGGGATGGAGAGAGAGAGTGAGGGAAGAAGGCTCTCTAGCCTCTTCTGATCAGAGTATTAATCCCTTCGTGACCCCACCCTCATGACCTCATCTAACCCAATTAGTTCTCAAAGCCCTCATCTCAAATACCATCACACTGGGGTCCTATGGCTTCAATACATGAATTTGGGGTAGAGGGCGTCACAGTTCAGTCCATAGCAGTGACCTAGGACAAGAAGCAGGGGAGTAGCTTCCACCAGGCAGAAAGATTAGGCCCATGATACTCCCCAACATATTAACCCATATGCTCAACACACTAACTGCTGCTTCATGAATTTGTAACTCATCAATATATAGCTGGTATATAAAGCCATAATTCTAGATAAATTCACCTATGCAATGAATTTAGATAGCAAAAAGAAAAGGTTTAAGTTCTATGTCCCAGAGAACACCAATACCTAAAATTCATGGAGATGACCAGCAATAAAGCCTGAAAATTGGTGTCCAGAGAGCTAGAGAGAGAACCAAGAGAGGAAGTGATAGTCCTAAAGCAAGGGAATAAATTGTTCAAAGAAAGTGAGCACTCCCAATCAGGTCAAATGCTGGTTTTGTTCAAATAATATAAGAACTGAAAACTGAACACAGTTTTTGTCAATGTGGAGATCACTAATGCCTTTTAGAATAGTCAGAGCTGGGGAGAGGAACTTGAATAAGATGGATTCAAGAAAGGATAGAAGAGGGCAGAAGAAGCAATACAATGATTTTAGGCAGGTCTTCCGAGGACATTTCTGTACACAGGAACTAAAGAATGAGGCAGTAGCCAGAGAGGCAATTTTATTACAACATTTTTGTGTGCTCTCTGGTAATAATCCACTAGCCTGTAAAAACTGATGAAGCACCAGGGGTACACTTATAGGAGCAATATCATGGAGGAGAAAACCAGGAATGAGACACTTTGTATCAGTGGAGGGAGACTTAGCTGGGAGCAAGGACAATTCATCCATTCAACTGGGAGTGAAGTTATAGTCTATGGATAGAGTTACAAGTAGCTAGGAAGATGTAGTGGTGGCATCATGTGGAAGTATTATAAATACGCCCATTTTCTCAATAAAAACAGGGGATCCAGAGGCACCTGGGTAGCTCAGTTGGTTAAATGTCTGACATCAGCTCATGGCTTGTGAGTTCGAGCCCCACATCAGGCTCTCTTCTCTCAGCACAGAGCCCATCTCAGATCCTCTGTCTCCCTCTTTCTCTGTCCCATCCATCCCCACTCTCAAAAATAAATAAACATTAAAAACAAAATAAATAAATAAATAACTCTAAAAACAAACAAAACAGGGGATTCAGGGTCATCAGCACATGGTGAAAAGAAGGCCTAAGTATTGGAGGTTTGGAGCAAGAGAGAGAAAGAAATAGTTATCTAAAAGACTGGAGAGTGAATTAACTAGGAGTAAAAATATAATGGGTCTGTTTCCACAAGGACTGCCTTGACATTAACGGTCATCTATGTAAAGTGAGAACAGTCAGGATCATTGTGCATTTTTCTTCAGGCACATTTCAGCTGCCCAGATGCAGGCACAAAGAGCTGATGTGGGACTAAATCAAAATTCAGTTTTACCAAGTCAATAGAAAGATTGATAGTGTAAATCAGGGAGTAATTCTAACAATTAACAATGGAATCCAAGCTGGCAAAGAGGGAAGGAATAACATAAAGTGTAAAAGATAGCAAATGGTGTGAAATTTAAAAAAAAAAAAACATGTATTGGAGATGAAACATTTCAGAAAAGGAGAAACTGAATCCTAGAAAGGAAACATAACTTGCCAAAATCAATCTGAAATAGAGATTAGGCAAAATATACAATTGGCTCTTGAACAGCATTGTTTGAACTGTGCAGGTCCCACTTACATGTGGATTTTTTTCAGAAACTATTGCCAACATTTTTGCACATTGAAAGAAAAAACATCCTTTTAGTTTGGTGAACACCTTGAAGATAGGAACTGTGTTTATTGGAGGCTGATTAGCATAGTAGAAAACTATTGAAGAGGAAAAGCTTTAAAGTCAGACAGATTTGGGATGAAAACTGTTTTGCCACTTACTAGCTGTGTGAATTTGGAGATTCAATTTCCTTACCTATAAAAGAATGAAAATACTTCCCACATAGACTATGGTGAGAATAATGGGTAATAGAAGCAAAGTCTCTAGAGTATTAAATAGCACACTTTTAACAATTTTACTATTATTGCTATTCTTGCTAGTTGTATCCTTAAAACAATTAGTCAAGTGCCTTAAAAGACCACAGTAAGGGCCCATTCCACTTAGCAATATGACATATTGCTCTACCAGATATCTGTCCATAACTTCTATTATCATTACCAGTGTGAATGTACAGTTTTCAAAAGATTAGAAAAAAATTTGTATTCTCATACAAATATAAAATAAGCACGTGTCAAATATTTTTATTTAATTCCATTAATAAGGGAACTGGTCAAAACAATCTATAAGTTAATCTCTGTTCCTACCAAGTTGCAAAATAGTCTGGTCAAGATAAGGTCGAGCCCAACACTATACTGAACACACACCAAGACATCTCTTCTAGCAGTTTCCAAATCGGGGGTAATTTTTCTAACAGTCTCTCCCCTTTGGGGATTTTAAATAATCTGCAAATAACATCCATGACCACAAAATAGCTGGGCTCATTAACTTTGGTCTAATCACTTACGTAGGCACAATGAGCACGTCCATAACTGCGTGGCCTCTTCAAGTTTACTCTGCCAACCCAGAGCTGCACAGCACTGAACAGCTGCTAACACAAGATACTTCTGACTGGGATTTTGATAAGGAATCTTGGATTGAATTTTTTCAAGTCTTCTATTATTGGCCCTTCTATCCTGAGACTAGGAAACCAAGACCAAGATAATCTCTCTCTCCAAATTTTCTCTGCCATACCTCTAAATTGGGGACAATACATCTTTGTTGGAGGTCTTCAAAATTTGCTAAGGAGTAGCCTGCCTCAGAGTATCCTTTTTTATCACCTATGGGACTGCAATCCTCTCGTCCAAATACCAACCCGGTTTTCTTAAGAGGCCTAGCTACACACTGGATTCACACATAAGATTCATCCTTGTTCCTTATTAGGGGGATTATCATACCTGATAAAATGAGATTTATCAAGCATGGCACTGCACGCATGGCCTAGGTTGCATAATTGATTTGTTCAACCATATGCTGATAGAAAAGAGCACAGGTTATTATTGAATATATAAATAGTACAAAGTAAGAAGACTTAGTAAAAAATTTGATTCTGAATTCCAAGGGGTTAGTGAGAATCAAATGCTATTTTTAAAAGTTTCATTTCTGGGGCATCTGGGTGGCTCAGTCAGTTGGGCATCCAACTCTTGATTTAGGCTTAGGTCATGATCCCAGGGTCATGGGATTGAGCCCCACATTGGGTTCCATGCTCAGCATGGAGCCTGCTTGAGATTCTCTCTCTCTCTCTCTCTCTCTCTCTCTCCATCTGCTCCTCTCCCCACTTGTGCTCTTTCTCTAAAATTAAAAAAAAAATTAATTAAGAATAAATGTTTCATTTCTGTTTATAAAAGCATAGTCAACCTAATGGGTTAGAAACAGACTTCAAGGAGAGAAAAAGGACTTCCTCATATATATACACTAAAAGAATAGAAAGTTAAAGGTAATATCAACAACAATCAAAATAAACACCAATTTCATTTCCCTCTTCAGACCTATAGTATTAATCTGAATGTTGTATCAGCAGTCAGCTTTGGGAAGTAGATCGACTTCCACACTGGAAAAAGTCCTGAAGATGTTGACTCAGTCTGAGAATTATCAAACTAAAATAAGCTTGGGGGCCCACACCCAAGAGCTTATTTTTTGACACACCAATTATTCAGAGTGCCTAACACAATCCTTTCTGCAAGACTCTCAGTCTGTCTATACATGTTGAAGATACATTCTGTAGCCTGATATTTATATAGTAGAATCTTTAAGCAAGTATCAAAAGAAAGCAAAAACCTATTTGAGAAGGAGACTGAGTAATTGTAGTTATTTTAATCCAATGACCAATAATATCAGAATGGAGGAGAGGAAATTTTTCTATTGATGTGCAGTACATTACTATTTCCTAAGAGGCTATCAATGCTTCCCTTAAAAGTAAGAACATATCATGGATCACAAAAGCAATCAAAAATCTTCAGGGCCTTCCCGTAAAGTATACAATTTGTGAAATATCTCTATGGATATCATGTTTTCTGTACAAACAACCTAAGAAAGACTGGGCATGTTTTCTGATTTGACAGTTCTTCCCAGGCAACTCTTACAAAAGCATTAAACTAATTAAGAAATATGGAGCATATCAAAGAAACAATTATTTTAGCACTCTTATTTTTATAAGACACAATAAGAAACTTTTAAAAATTTCCAGGGGCTTTATGAGAAAACCCAAAACTAATTTCAGGTGTAAAAAATATCCTAAAACTTTTCTCATTTTTTTTCTTAACTTAGAATCCAATGTTGAGAAGGAAAAAGCAACACAACAAAACAGTAGAAAGATGTGGTTGTTTGGTTAAGATTGAATCATGAGTGACCAAAATGAGTAAAGGTGGTCAAAAGGTACAAACTTCCAGTTACAAAACAAATAACTCACTCTGGTTTTGTCATTTACTCTGCCTTTCCATGTTCTAAAACAGGATGAACTTTTATGATAGACAAAAGTACTCTCATTAAGCCCTAAAAAACAAAATCATATGCCCAGTTGTATTTCTCCTAAGATACCCTCGACCACCCAAAATTAAGTAAGATAGCCTCAACCACTTAAAAATTAAGTAACTTTTAATGAAAGTAGCAGCTTCTGTTTTACAGAGCCAACCAAAAGGTAGGAATTGGTAACAGTCTATCATTCACAAGGCTCTTAGGTAACAAGCAAATCCCGTGAATACACATAGTTCAATAATTACAGACACACACATCTGTTTTTTGATCCCTTTCATGTCTTCTTAAAGAAACTAAAATGATCATGTTCATTAACATAACTCAAAGATATATCCACTCTATGGAGTATATAAAAATAAGAAGCAAAAGTTTATCAACTTAAAATTATGCTCAGTAATCAATGTTTTAGCATTCCACCTTAATTATGAATTATCCAACTATTCAAAGATTATTCAAAAATAACTCAGTTTGACATTAATACAAGTATTTAAGTTCCTAAAGATCTCGGACATTGCAAGTAAGCTGACGTACTGTAAAACATGATTATTGCTATAAGAATGTTGGAATTATGATTCAATTCGGCTAAGAAAATGTGCATTATTAACAATAGTAAATAAAATGTAGGACTGATGTTAAGTTATTTGATCAAAACCAATAAATGAAGTTTTAAAAATTTAGTTTGACTAGTCTTTTCATGACAAAACAAACCCAAACCTTTCTTTTATTTTAAGCTGTGCTTACTTCATACTCATAATGATTCATTCAAGGAAAAGACAAAAAGTTATTGCTTTTTAAATGAAAATCACTAAATCAGTCTCATTTGTCTAAATAGTCATTATAATTATGTAAACTAAGATTCCTATCCAAAAGTTATTCTAAGCTAGCAGCTTATGTAAGAAGGATTCTTTTTTTCCTTAAGGGTCTAGCATATTTATAATTGTTTAAGTTTGGTTTCTTTTTATTTGCAAATTTGGCAACTGTTCTATTTTATAAGCACTTATCTCATCAAATGAATCAGGACAAAGTTCCTGTAATTTAGGAGACAATAATCTATTAAAACTTTTCACAGTTAGGAAAGTACTTTCCTGCTCACAGGCATACAGAAACATGGAATTTTTGGCTTATTTTACAACTCAGTCACAGGTCAGATGTAAACATAAAAATATAAAAGTTCACTGTTTAGATCTCATGCAACTATTTTTCTTCCTGGTGGGCACGAAATTCTTACTTGATTTGAGCTCACAAAAAGATGCAAACAAAAAAGACTAACAAACTAGATTCTGGTTTCTCTTCCAACAGACAATAGATCTCCATCAGTCCCTTGCAGCAATCACCAAACAGTCAGATCATAAAGCCAAACACAGAGTTTGAAGTGATACCCGCAGGGAATAATTTACCAGCAATGACAGAACTGAAGCGGGGGTAGAGGGGAATGAGAAATGAAACCAGATGGAAAAAAACTAGAGAGTAAGAAAAGCTCAAGTTGTCTTATTACTTGGAATTCACTGAGGGAGCCAAGGAAAAATGTATCTGGGCTTAGTAGCCCATGAGGTATACCCCTCTGGCAACACAATTTACTTCTTTCTGTCAGGTGAGTTTTATTGGACACTTTGGTAGATGAACTGCCAAATTGTTAAAGTCTAATTCTCAAAAGATTAAAAATCATGACATCATACAAGTACACAACACATATGTCAAAGATTTTATTTAACTCATTAAATAATGAGAAAGATATTAAAGATATTAAAACAGACCCAAGAACGTTTTAGGAGCAAGATATAAATGGGGAGTTTAATCAAAGAATGTCAGGATAAGATAGCTGGCTAACATACAAAAGTGTTTAATGTCTTCCAAGGCAATAAGTTGTAAGCTTTGCTGTATCTGTTTTACCAAACTCAATAACTTAACTTCTGCCCCCACTGAGTTGTTCAGTACCTAGACAATATTAAAAAAACAACAATTTCTACCCTGAAGGAACACCCAGTAAGCTCTTTTGCCTATTTCCAAGTTTTAGGTAATTTATAATCCATTTTCTATTTTGATAGTTTCCCCTTTTCCCTTGCCTAAAATTAATAAGCATACTAATTTTTTCTTGATCTAGACTCAGCCTTTGAGTTTTGTGATTTTTCATCTTGGCTCTCTCTCCAGGAACTGGATTTCCATCCCCCAATCCCAGGCCCATACCTTCATGTGAGGTCAGAGGTTTGGGCCAAGCTGGATGAGATCTTTCAGCCCCATTTTTTTTTTTCCTCTTGGTCTTAGCTCCAACTAGGGGGCAGCAATGGCAGTAAATGGAGACTCTTATTTAAGTAAGGAGCTAAAAGTGGGGCAGCGTCCAATATGCACACTAATAATACATCAAGAAGAAAATCAACTGCATATGAGAGGAAGAACGCAGAGAGGGCAGGACTTTTCAATTATTTACAATTTCAGGACTTAGAAACAGGACACCCCACGAGAAAAGTCAGGGTTATCTAACATGAAGCACAAGGCATTTCTATTCTCATGTATCTGGAACCTATCTCCTCAGCTTTTTCTCTGGCCCACACACCAACTTATGGCCTTTCTTCTGGGAAATATCTAAGCTGTCTCTAATGTACTTATGCTTATTTTTTTTTTTTACCCAGTTAATTTTTAAGTATAGTGATTGACTACGCTCAATTCTCCAGGTGTAGATATTCAGAGCTTAATGATGAACACCCTAGAGTATGTCGGGTAGGCACTTGCCCATCTTTTAGTTATTCTGCAAAGTAATGACATCTTGGAGAAATGAGCTGGAACAACTCTGTAAGATTAAAATCTTATTATAATAAACCATTGGGAGCATGAATGTACGGAGGTAATACATTTTCAAATTCCTTGTAACTATTGTCAGAAACAGTTTAGAAATTATTAACATGGAAAGAATATTAAAAATATAATTTGTTTCTCATATCTTATTGCCCTAGTTTATATTCTGTGTTTTGCTAAGCTTGGGTGATCTGTGACTTTTGTTTGCAGTCAGTAAAATACTTCCCTCTCTTGGCGATTAATGCAGTCAAAAAGGCTTTGGAGAAAATGATCTTACCAGCGTTTCCATGAATTTGTTTCAAGGACCTTTATGAAGAGTTATTTAAGAAATGGTCTTGTAAGGTTAGGGTCAGAGCATGATAGGGAAGAGAAAAAAGAAAAGAGAGGTGTATTTTTTAATATTTCCTAGGTGATTCCAATATTTTTTATATGGTTACCTGCTGAGAACAGCCACTGGTAAGTGTTTGAAAGGATGACTGTGGAACAGATGAATTAGGTGTGGAATTTAAGGAGTAGATCTACAAAAACCAATGTAAAAAAAACCCTGGAAACACAGATAGCCAATGGGACAATTGAAGACAGGTAAACGATGATTGGTGGGTTCAGAAATCAAGACTCCTAGTCTCGTCTCTGCTCTCAGGAGAAGATATTGGTAAGGTTTTTTTCTTCCTTTATGATGTATCAGGTTTTTCAGTGGGAAAAGCATGATCATTTTATGATGCCTTTCAGAATTTATTTGTAAGAATTCCTGTTCTAAAAGGAAGTTGAAGCTTCTGATTCCCTTGTGGTTGGGTTTTACAAAGAAGTACACTGCTTTGGTAACAGATGCATTCACACATTTAAGATCCCCATCTTCAGATAATGAGCCACTGCTAAGATACCTTTTAATTTTTCATCAGCTGTTTATCGAGCATTCTTGGTATTTGAAAGCAATTAATTCCCAATGAATGCCTAGATGATTTATGCGTATGCTACCCAACCTTTTTCAGAGTTTCTAAATAGTAATATAGTAATGTCTCCATTTCTGTTTAAAAAGGGTAAGCTTTCACAGCATGATGGCAAGATGATTTTGAGTATGCGGTACTGAATGTTATTGCATGAAATGAAAAAGAAAAAAGTGGCTGAGTGCAAAATGAATGAGACAGAAAGCTACCCAGAATGTAGCTCATAACATGTGTAGCACACGAGCAGATTGCAGTCTGAGTACAAATAACAAGCAAATCAAAAGGGGAAACACTTCGTTAATCCATAGAGCTTCAGATTTTTTGAGGTTAGAGAGTATATATATATATATATATATATATATATATATATATATATTCCTCTATAATAATAATAAATCCTTTTCTGAAGGACGACTTGAGTGGGTTTCCCACTCTGGGAGGAAAGAAAAACCAGCTGATGCCAAGGTGGTGGTGTTTGGGAGGCAGTGTGATGTCATGGAGAGAGTTCAGGGTAGAAATGTAAAGACATAGGCACTGTTATCACTGGGTGTCTTTGGCCCAAATATGTAATTTCTCTTCAGCTTAGTTTCTTCTTCTCTCTGAGGAATAAAATGGTTTCTTGTGTATTTCACATCATTTTTCAGGGCTCAAGAGAGAAAATCCACATGATAACAAGTAAACTGTAAAGCACCACGTTCTAATTTGCTATATAAATATGAGGGACACAAGGAATTGCAAGAAGAAGGGATCAAAAGATTCTCTGATCAAAACACATCTCTCAAAGAGCCCAATTATAACTTTTCAGTGTTATTTTCTTTCCTGAATTGCTTTGAAACTTTGGAACACAACCTATGAGCTCCTGGGATTATCAGTAGTCCTTTCAGGGCATTGTTAAGTGCTTTTGTCAGTTGCCTGTTTGGGAACCATGCTCCACTAAAGATTAATGTTGTTTCCTTTGTGGCAGTCTCTGCTTTAAGGAGCTGGACCACGTGAGAGTCAAGTGTTTCTCTGGCCAGGCTACACGGACAGATCCAGCCGCTGAAAGAGCAGCAAGGTCATGCTCTGGGTGTGTTAACACTTAAAGCAGTGTTCCCAATTGGACAATGAAACAAGATAGTCATTTTCTTGCCAAGATTTAACTGCTCCTTTTAAAATGGACACAGTGATTCACTCAAGTGACTTATGCGTAGGGTTTACAATCCCACCAGTGTTCAAGTCCCAGCCTCATCAAACTTATTACCATGTTTACCTCTATCTGTAAAATGGGGGTAGCAGTCAGGCCACATTGAAAAGACCTGACTGAAGAAAGAGAGCCGGTAGACTCAATGTAAGTGTTGTATAGATAGGGCAGGCTCAGGAGTAAATCACATCACTTCTACCAAGACTTCTGCCACTGCCTCCTGGACTAAGCCACCATCATTCAAGTTCACTTGAACTATTGTAAATAGCCTCCTACATGATCTCCTGGCTTTCAGCCTACTTCTCTGTCTATATTCTTTTCTTCATACAAGTATCTGAATGAGCAGTAAAATATGTCAGATAATATTGTAGCAGGTAATGTCTTAACTGCCAACTATCCATTTAAGAACCTAGTCATTGAAGGCTGTGTAATCAATTAAAGATTGTTGTTCCAGGTGACTCAAACACTCCAATGGCTTCCTCCTCATTCAGAATTAAATCCAGTTTCTTACCTTACTCCTTACCTTACCCCTCCTGGCCATCTCACTCCTTCAAGGAAAACTACCACCTAATTTCTAGCGTCAGAGATTCAACCCTGTTATTTTTTTTCCCCACTGAGTTTCTGATATTTATAAATCAGGAACCCTGCATTTCTTCATCCTTTGAGAAATCAGATTTGGCAACCCTGGGTGAGCGTTCCAGTGACCTGCTGAAGCAGGAGTAGCCGTCCCTTAGGGAGAACTGCCTCAGGCTCCCCTTGTTTTGTCACCTGCCTGCTCCACCTGCTTGCAACACTTACCTTTTGCCATCTCTTGATTTCAATTTCAACGTCTTGTACTTTTGTCCACCCCAAGCCTTTGCATAACAAGGTGATAGTAGATAAACAAGTAAATAAAGAGGAAATAGAAAGTATAAAAAATAGTATTTAAAAAATAATACATATATGCTTGGATAACAAGTAATTCAATGCATGCGTGTTAACAATGTTAACTGTAACAGACACCATTTGGAAATTAAGAGGAACCTTTTTAAGGATTTCAAACAAATTTGACTTTCAGTATAACTGCACCTAATAAGTATTTAAACACAGCTTATCAGAGCCTCTATTTGTCATAAACTTTTGAGTTTATTGTTGGGACCACATAAATCAATAAAGCCCGGATAACCTGTTAGAGATCCCTTAAACATGGCCACAGTTGCATTTAAGCAACCAGAGCTAAAGAAAAACGTCATTAATTCTTTTAAAACAGAAATAAAATGAAATTATCAACTCAGAGGCCATTGCAGACTCTTGTCTCACTATTTATACAGAAAGGAATTTACTACATTTGAGAATCATATCTGTTTATTATGTCTGAGTCTTAGATATAAACACAAAATAGCCCCGAAGTTTATAAAAGTAACCATAATCTGTATGTAGTAAGATAAACAAGACTTGTTTGTGTATTTCCCCAAAATTCTCATGTATATTAGCTTGTAAGGAGTAAATAAATTGCAATAATCAATGGGTTTCTACCTTAGTTGATTGGAAGATCCAGACCTATTAAAGACCAAGAATTAACAAGTCAGGTGTGAATGCTTGAATTCTAGGTTAATGCGTGGGGTGGGAAGAGTTCCCATTTCCTTTCTTTAAGTTTTTACTGTCCTTTTAGACCAGCCTTTTGTCTACGAAGGGTTCAGTCAAAAGACAAAAGCCACACAGTAATTTAAACAGGGAAATCTTAGCATGAAGAATGATTATGCACATGAGAGTAATTAGAATGGTAGAAGGAGAACTCTAAAGGATATTAAATCTGAGAGAGAATACTCAAGGAAGGACAATCTTGGAAGTGTGGCTGAAGAAAATGATGGATGGTGGAGAAGTTCACTGGGTTGCACAGTTCAGTCTCCAGGAAAGCAGAAACAACCTGTTAAAGACTAACAACCAACTAGGATGGGAGGGAGGCAAGCTGAGGTTGGAAGCGGATATGCAGAGGGAGTGAGATCACAGAGGGAAACACTGTGCATGTGAGACACATAGCACATGATGTCTGCTACTGAAGGCCATGGAAAGCAAACCTCCAGTAACAGTCAATCCAAGGCTGATGGACAGGCACACAGAGAAGAGAAGTGCCAATGTGGATGCTTCTGGAACTGGGAGCTGGAAAGGCCTACATCTTTGGGAGCCTAGTGCAGTTTTATGCATGGTTTGGGCTGCAGCAGCTCCAGGCAGCTGCACAGGACAAAAGTCAAGGATGGTCAGCTTGATGGAGCCCTCAGTATACGTTCCCATGAGGTTGAGGAGAAGATACAGGGAGCAGTGATCTGGGATGTGTGAGGCTCCTGGCCTTGCCACTGCTGCCCATCCAGTGCTGTGAGAACAGAAACAACTTACTTGACCATTCTAAGCCTCTACTTCCTTATTTGTCAATCAGCATAATGGTGTCCACCTCATGAGATTATAGTGAGGATTAAATGATTTATCACATATAACAGGCTTAGTATGATAATTATGATAACACATAATTAGTGATCATTATATATTTTCCCATTTCTACCCTTGATTTACCATCAGTATGATATTGAGAAGTTATTCATTCAGTAAATACCACTGTTTCTAAGTACTGTCTGTGGTGTTGAATCCCTCCCCTAGTGACTTCCTCCTTCAAGCCCCAGGTTATCATCCATAAAAGTGATGTGCTATTAAAATAATAATTCCAACTTCAAAGGGTTGTTCTGACAATTTAAATGAATTAATGGGCAGGAAATATCTTTATTACTGGATTACCGATAAAGCCATAAGCACGTACAAGGAAAATGTGTTTTCTTTAGCTTTAGAATAGGAGATTGGTGAAGGCTTTACTTAAGTCCCATTTTCAGCAAAAGAGGTTAAAAATTGGCAGTGAAGGTGGCTCAGTGGGTTAAGTGTCTGACTTCAGCTCAGGTCATGACCTCACAGTTCGTGGGTTCGACCCCGGCGATGGGCTCTGTGCTGACAGCACAGAGCCTGGAGCCTGTTTTGGTTTCTGCTCTGCCGCTCCCCCATTCATGTGTTATCCTTCTCTCTCTCTCTCTCTCTCTCTCTCTCTCTCTCTCTCTCTCTCTAAGATGAATAAATGTTTTAAAAAAATCTTTAAAAATTGGCAGTGAAAACATTCTAACATGGAATTCTACACTTTTTAAATTTTTCTGAAGTGAACCTGATTCAACTTATATAGAACAATTGCATGTTCTTTTACTATAAAGAACAGTAAGATTCACATCACTTTATCACAGAGAAAATAGATTTATATCATTATCTAGCAGTGGCTTTTACATCAAGTACTCCTGTTACCTGATTGCAAGGGAGTATAGTTACAGATTAACAATTCTCAAAATGAAAATTAATTTAATTTTCATTGTTTGGTCTCTGTTTCCTAAAGTTCTATTGAACAGACTCCCCTACTCATTTAACACATTTGCACATTTTATAAAGGTTTGTCCGAAGGATGTAAGGATGTAGGGTTATGCATATTCCAAAATATTTAAAAGAAAAAAAATGGAATAGAACTCATTATTTTTAAAATTCTGACATATACAAAGAAACAAAAGTAAAAGACTATCGTCCCCTATTGAACTGTTGTATTCATCTCATTTCAGTAGATTAAATTAACATCTACTGAGCGCTTACTATGTATGTGTCAGGCATTATGTGAGACTCTGGATTTGTCTCAGGTCTCATGGAGGCTACAATTCCACCAGAGAAAGACTTTAAACAAATAATTAACTAATTGTCCTTATGTTAACTGTGAGAAAAGAGAAATGCCAGTACTGCAAATATGTATAATAGGGAGATCCTAACCAGTCTTGGGGGTCAAGTAAATACTTAAGGTATTAGCTGAGTCTTGGGGACCAATGAAAGCTGGTTAAACATTTGAAAATTTGTTTGGACTATTTTATCTCTTCATTTTTAAATTGCCCGTATTCTTTATACTTTTAACTGAAATTGCATCTGCTTTTAAACAGATATGTATTCATTTTAGATTTTTTTTTTCCCTCATGGCATGTCTTAGCACATTAGTGAAATTCTGTCTTTGCAATGGTTATTTTTACATAGCATTGTACCCTTTTCCTCATCTCCCCACCTCATATTCTAGTAACAGATCCTACCTCCCTGACCCCAGGGATGGGCAGATACCATGAAAAAGGTAATACTGTATCCAACCACTTGGTCCAAAGTTAGGCACATCCTCAGCACAAGTAGAATCCTTGCAATTAGCTGAAGCTGGTTGGGAAAAGTTTGCTTTCTACTCCAGAAATAAATCTGAAAGGATTCTAGCCCAGAGATCCTTATGGCTGTCATTGTATGCTTGTAGGAATAGGTAGCTTGGGGGAACAAAATTAATATGCAGAGTGAAATAGAGAAAAGATATTAAGATGGAAATAGAGGAAAGAGTGCAAGAGTGAGGGCAAAGAAAAGGAAGAGACAAAGAAGATGGCAATCAAGTCCCTACATGCAGTTACCCCTGAGGCCAGGCCAAAGGTCCAGCCAGCCTGGCCCTGTTTTTAAGTGAGCCAGGGGGGTCCAGACAAATCAATCTTATGAGGATTTGAACACCCATTAGCGACTAGCAGAGTGCCTTGTTGAATATATTAGCAACATTTTCTTATTTTAGAACCTAACACATAGTAGGAACGAAATAGCTATTTGTTGAATGAATGATTCAAGGAACAAAATTGTTAAAACGGTATTCAGAAAACACAGAGTTTAATTGTTGTTGATGTTGTTTTGGTTTGGTTTGGGTTTCGCAACACTGAAAGATCCTAAACCGGTGTCTGGATAGCTTCAGGAAAGCTAGACAAGAACTGGCTCAGAAACTGCAAGTGCATCAAAGCTGTGACTTAATTTGATTTTCAAAGATGAGATATGTTTGAACTTACATTTATTTAATAAGTGTCCTACCATAATGTTTCTTCTGGAAGCCTTCTTCCTGGTGTTTTGTTTTTTTTTTTTCCATTCCAGGTATTGATGTAGTAGTAAATTCCATTAGCCCCTCTTCCTGTTGGGTGAGCCGGCTACTAAGGGGCGCCATGAGAAGAAGAAACAGAAGAAGCCGTCATTCCCCTCATGCCTGGGAATGAATTTTTGCTGCTCTCTGCGATCAGTCATCATTATAAATGAAGAATATCCATATAAATGTAAAAGAGGAGGAAGACAAATAATAGGGTGTCCTCTACTACATGGTTAAAAACTGAGGTATAAGGAGTAAGTGGAGTCAATAGAAATGAGTAGGCAGAAATAAAATTTTGCCACTTTTAAATTAGAAGCAGTCAACTTTCACCTGTATTTCTTATTAATGTTCAGCCCGCCAAATTCTATTAGGACATAAAACACTACAAAACAGATGGGAAAACATACCTTTTTACATTGAAATACAAACTTGCACTTAGCTTTACTTCAATGTTAAAATAATAATAAACCAGAGGAACAAAATGTGAAGTTACTCCCTAAGTCTTACAGTCTATGATGCCACCACAAAACGGGTAGTGCAAAGGCAGTTTCCTTTGAGAAACACTTTCCTATGTATTAGCTTACTTTATCTCCATATATAGTTTGATGGGAAAGTCATAATGCCTTGAATCTAAAAGTTTACTGTGCATTTGGACAAGTCACTCAACTTGAAACATGTTTCTTCTCTAAAATGAGGGGAGTAAGGGGTGCCTGGGTGGCTCAGTCGGTTCAGTGTCCCACTTCGGCTCACGTCATGACCTCACTGTCAGTGGTTTTATACCGGCTCTGTGCTGACAGCTCAGAGCCTGGAGCCTGCTTGGGACTCTGTGTCTCCCTCTCTCTCTACCCCTCCCTGCTCATGCTCTGTCTCTCTCTGTCTCTCAAAAATAATAAAAACGTTAAAATGAGGGGAGTAATGCCTGCACATTGGACATGTTAAGAAAACGAGGAGCAATGGGATTAGGTAACTTGCCTAAAGTAATACCAAATGACTGGCAGATGTAGAAGCTAGGACTCAGTTCTTTTGTCTTTTTAGGATTCCTTGAAGGATATGGTAAAACACTGCTACTGTTATATATGTATATAAACAATTTGGGGGAAATTGTTTATATATTCTGTAGAATTTTTTTTATAAATTTTATTGATGTATTTTGAGAGAGAGAGTGAAAGCAAGTGGGGGAGGGGCAGAGAGACGCAAAGAGAGAATCCCAAGCCGGCTCCACACTGTCAGCCTGAGGAGCCAATGCAGGGCTAAATCTCATGAACGGTGAGATCATGACCCGAGCTGCAATCAAGAGTTGGACACTCAACCGACTGAGCCACCCAGGCACCCCTATTCTGTAGAATTTTTTAAAGAAATAATTATTTAATTTTGTAACAATTTTGTTTGGGCTAATTATAAATAATACAGGCAATTTTTTAATGTTTATTCTTTTATTTTTGAGAGAGAGAGAGGCAGAGAGAGAGGGAGACAGAGAATCCCAAGCAGGCTCTGCACTGTCAGCACAGAGCTCGAAGTGGGGCTTGAACTCAGGAACTACGAGATCATGACCTGAGCTGAAACCAAGAGTCAGACGCTTAACCAACTGAGCCACCCAGGCACCCCAGGCAATGTTTTAAAGTGCATAATAACATATCCAGGCCACATGGACCTACTCATTGGGAAGAACATAATAGCCAACATCTTTGGAGCATATGCATAGGAACAGATTAAAGAGAAGAACTTTTGCTTTGTCTATAAGCATGTCGGCCAAAAGCCCAAAGTTGAAAACAATAGACAATGAGTACACCTATATTCTGTAGAAGGAGGGAAACACTGACAGATACTCCTGAAGGTGTCTAGCTTCAACAATCTTTGAGAGATCTTTTAAAACAGTGTCATTCATTCTAGATTGATTTCCCTCATTTATCAATATTCACATTAAATTCTTTAATTTATTTCAGATTTTTTTTCTATTAACTTTTAAGATCTTTCCTGCCTCTTGGAATTTCTACTTCAAAAATGCCAAGTATAATTATGCTTTATCATCTTTTTTAATCTATAATTATCTCTAAAATTGCTTTATACTCATCATCTTTTTTCTCTTCATTCAGTATGATCATTTCAACCCTTTCCTCCACATCAGTGATTTGAATATGAGTCATGCATATTCTGTTCTTAGTGTTTCCCATTTATTCATTACATGATGATGTTATTTTGGTGGCATATTTTTTCTCCTCTCTGCAATTTCCTATGTTGTCTTATCCTATTGACTTATCAGAACTCTCATTTTACCAAATTTGTACTTGTATTAATCCTTATATAGCAAGAAATGACCACAAGCATTTGCCTTCTGACCCTTGAGTAATATTTTTTACACTGTCCATTTCCCATTTTTCTTTTTCACGTTATGTTTCATTCTTTCACACTTTTATAGGTTGTTTGCATAGTTGCCATGCAATTTTTTCATATATATCCAATGTTAATATTGCCTACTCTGAATATCTGTTTTATTTCCTCTGATATCCTATTGAGAAATTCCCTAAAATGGGGAATGGGTTTGGGAAGATACCAACCTAGGTGTACTGCAGTTTCTGTAAGAGGAACTTAGCTATGTTTTCTCTTATGACATTTTGTTAATTCTCTCCTATTATTTACTTGACTGGAAGGGGTGTATTCTATGCGGTGGGTGTATCTTCAGGCCTTTCATTGTTACCACCATTTAACACAGAGCACCTGTCAGAGTCAGTCCATGCTGATAGTAAACTTTGCCCATTTACCCTCTCCTCAAAGCTCCTTCTATTCCATCTGTTCTACGTACACACACAAAAAAAGGAAAATAAAAGACCAGAATTTGATCGACTCATTTTCTTTCTCTAGAACTGATGTTGTGGAGTTAAGCCCGTATCAGGAACCAACAAAACAAGGTTGGGGCTTCTTTCTTTCCATGACTACATAAAGTTTAAAATTTTGTCTTATAGCATTGCCCCCTTTCCCCTGTTAGACTTCTTACGATTATTTTGTTGTTGTTGTTTTTGCTTGTTTTTGTTTGACTACTTTTCTTCTCATTTAGTTAGGTAACAGAGAGGGAAATTATGTGATCCATTCGCACTCCATCATTTTTACCCAGATGTTATTAGTGAAAACTGAAACTATCCTACACTCATGTTTTTATATTTCATTCATTCAAAATCTATTCGTGCAAAATCTATTTATGCAACATCTACTTTGTGCTGAGCATTGCAGCTATCCTCCCACAAGCCAGAGGAGAGAAAGGGTTCCAGGATGCAAAAATTGCTTGCTCTCTTTCTCCAACCTGTCTAAGCTATTTTAGCCAGTACTTTTTGATTTTATCACTTTGGCAACTCATAAACTTTTCAAGCTCCCTAATTATACCTACCCCCAACCTTGCCTACACTACCAACCATGAGTACTTCTCTCTCGCTCTCTCTCTCCCTCTGAAAGCTCTGACAAAAGTGGGAAGATTTC
This sequence comes from Panthera tigris, assembly GCF_018350195.1. Classification (NCBI taxonomy): domain Eukaryota; kingdom Metazoa; phylum Chordata; class Mammalia; order Carnivora; family Felidae; genus Panthera; species Panthera tigris. The sequence continues at coordinate 53,841,681 of NC_056667.1, read as the reverse complement.
TGTACCAGAAACCAAGGCTGTTGCTACTCAAACAACTGTATGACCAAAACCATAAATAACAACAAAAGTAACTGGTGTAAGCCTCAGAGATACAGACTGATATCCACATGTGGGTTCTAAGAAAACAGGCCACAAAGAAACCCTACTTTACTAACTTAGCAGGTGTAAGGGAACAGAATTTTCCAAATTTTTCTTTTCCAAAATGCATCTTTTTGGTATGTGGATTATTTTAGGCTGATTATTTTTAAGAAACAGAAGGCTCAGGAAGAACTTTTGACCTTCTCCCTCAACTGCCTAAAAGAACTTAGATAGAGGATCTGCTCTGGAAAGGGAGCTATCACCAAAAATAACTACACTAATATGCACTAGTTGTAATATGCACTAGTCATGGTAGACAAGGAGGAACTGAGCAAGGTCTGTTTTTGAAAATTTCTCCCTATGCCCTGTTGTTTCCTTATGGCCCAGCAAACATTTGTTTACCAAATATTTCCTTTTTTTCATCTCCATGTGAATTGTCTTCCTTCCCTTTGAAGTCCCAGACCCCTACCTCCTTCTTCTTAGTTCTGGATGGCATATAAGCTTCAATTGCCTGACTGCCTGTGGGCCTCATATTCTTTTAGAGCACCTGCACATACATAAATTTTATTTTCTTTTGTTAATCAGTCTCATGCCAATTTAATTCTTAGACCAGCCAAAAGAATCTTGAAGAGTAAAGTTTTTCCTCCCTAAAATAGGTACCTGAAATATATTTATCCCCAGGATCTTCAGCTTTGAGAGCAGCCCCTTCAGCCTTTGCAAACATCCAGGGAGAGAAACCAGGAGTGGCTGAGATCATGGACCTTGTTATCCCGTAAAGGCCTAGTCTACCTTGAGTATTTAGTCGGGGAGGGATAATAAGACCATTAGTTTTTTTTTCTGCTTCGGCAAAGGGGATTGTCAAGACTGAGTGTGATTGGCAATTTCTTCAATTGTTACTGAGCAGATCTGGGGATCTTATCAGAGATACAAATATCTGCACAATAATACCCCACTGTTACTAAAGTGTTCCTTTGCAAAAAGTATAGCCTGTTATAAGTCTGATGCCTAAATCACATGTTACGATGAGCCCCACACCCCACATCAAAAGATTGCTTTATAGGTTAAACTTTAGATTGCTTTATATGTGTGTGTAATAGTTTAAATGTATGTTAAACTTCTTGGTTTGACACTTTTGATGGTGTCTTACGTTTTATGGGATTATAACTAAGCAAGTATGGAAACTGGTGTGTTTATGTATCTAATAATGAGCTACAGCAGAGACTCTCCTAGATGCTATAACTTAGGAATAAGTTAATATTATCTTAAGGAATGTGACATGATTTTTTTATTTTTTAAATGTAAGTCAGCCAACTATAATGCCTTTCTTAGATACATTATTAAAATAACCAAGAGAAGATTGTGTAAAGGATCTAGGGTTTCTCAGACTCCATGATCTGAAATTTAGTTCAAGATTCAAAAACTTAACTACAGGTTGGAAATATAAAACTTTGGGCTGTTGACACACTAAATTACTAAAACTTCTATGTATATGATTATGGTAATTATCTATTGTTGTCCAGTATCTATGCTTTCTTCTCCTGGTAAATAAAAAAATCTTGATTTTCCAAAGGAAAAAAAATCTCTTTCCCTGCTTTCTACCCAAGCTCATGGATGAAACATTTAAATACATCCTAAATACAATCAGCATAACACATCTGTTGGACACATTCAGTGCTTGGTTCTTGAAAGATGAAGAGATATTCCCAACTAAGAACATTTATACCAGCTATCTGATCCTTCTTCTACAAGGTCTAGATCTAGGGCCAGCACAGTCAGGGATGTTATAGGAAATTTCTTTTATAGAAATCCATAGGAGTTTGAAGTAGAGGAAAACTTGAGTGGAAAGTTGAGAAAAAGACCAAGACATTAAACTAATGTGTAGAAACTGAAGAGGTTACAAAACATGAAACCCTACCAGACTATTGCAGTTGAAATATATATGTAAGAATCAAAGAGCCAAAAAAATAATAGGTTAAGCAGGTACCAGAAAGAGGGCTGTTTTTTAGGCTAGCTTTTCGATCCTTTTGCAGCATTATGGTTAGACAAGTCAGGTATATTTAAATGCAAACACCAGGTATCCATTGTTATACAATAATACACTGACCATAAAATATCTGTAGGTCTGAAATGTGCATTCACAGATCGTTGTATATCCGATCATAATGCTGTCAGATACTATGATCTTAAGCTTTTTACACAATATAACAGGAATCACAGGAAATGAAGGTCTGGGAACTTGAAAGTTCCTGGAAAGCATCTGTACAATGATTCCCAGAAAGCATTGCAGAGGAGAACTGCAGCGGTTTATGATTTAGTAACATAGACATTCTGTAAAAAATTTGGGAGAAACTAAAATGCTGTTAATTGTAATATTGAGCCCCTATCCCTAATACGACAGCTTCAAACTCAGCCAGGAGCAGAAGGGAAGAATGGGAAACTTCTTTACCAAAAAAAAGGCAACAGCTTCAGAATCACAGCTCTGCTGAATTCCCTCATTTTTAAATTGTATTTTTAATGGCCAGAGGCACAAGGAACATCAGCTGCTTAAGAGCCACTCCTTCTCTTCAGAACTCAGCTGCCAGGGACTGTAATTCCCAGCAGTACCTGAACAGGTATCCCAGCAACGGTACCTCCCCTTGACTAATTACAGGCCAGTAGGGTTTCTCATCCCTTTATTTCCTTCCTTCTTCTCATCAGTTACCTTATTTCTTTTCTCTCTTTAGACGCTCCTCCAACTGGGCCCCCAATTATCTCTCTAAATCTTGAATTTTCTGCATCTTGATTCCTCTTCAGAGGGCTTTCTCACATCCTCTTATATCAGAGTTCATCTTCTTGTACTTCTAATGTGCCGATTGTTGTACAATGAGTTCCATTCTTATCTGTCTTTTGGAATAATCCACGTTTTCTCTTATTCTTTTAACTTTTTGGGGTTTTTTTTCAGTTTTATTGAGAAATAATGTACATATATCACTGTATAGCTTTTAAAAGTACAACATGGTGGTTTGATTGTGTGTGTGTGAAATTATTACCTCAATAGGTTCAGCTAACATCCATCTTCTCATATAAATACAATTTAAAAAAGGAGAAAGAAAGAAAAAGTAAAGAAAAAAATTCTCTTTGCAATGAGAACACTTAGGATTAACTCTCTTAATAATGTTCCTATATATCATACAACAGTATTAGCTATAGTCCTCATGTTGTACATTACATTCCTAGTGCTTAATTATCTTATAACTGGAATTTGTACCTTTTTTTTTAATTTGAAAGAGAGAGAATGTGACAGGGAGAGGGGAAGAGGGGAATACAGAGAGAGAGAGAGAGAGAGAGAGAGAGATAGTCTTAAGCAGGCTCCATGCTAAGCTTGGAGCCTGACACAGGGCTCAGTCCCATGACCCTGGGATCATGACCCAAACAGAAATCAAGAGTCAGTTGCTCAACCAACAGAGTCACCCAGACACCCCAGGAATTTGTACCTGTTGACCACATTCCTCCAATTTCCCCTCCCCCCACCACCCTCTACCTCTGGTATCCACAAGTCTGATCTCTTTGAGTTTAGTGGTGGACTTGGGGTTGTTTTTAGATTCCATATATAAGTGAGATCTTGTCTTTCTCTGACTTATTTCACTTAGCAAAATGGCTTCAAGTTCCATCCATGTTGTCTTATAGCCGAATAATATTCCATTGCAATGGAATATATATGTACCACAATGTTTTTATCCGTTCATCCATCAGCACTTTGGTTATTTCTATGTCTTGGCTATTGTAAGTAATGCTGCTATGAGCATGGGGGTGCAGATATTTCTCAGGTTAGTTTTTTCATTTCCTTTGGCTATATTCCCAGAAGTGGAATTGCTGGATCATATGGTCGTTCTATTTTTAATTTTTTCAGGATCCTCCACACTGTTTTCAATAGTAACTGTACCAATTTACAATCCAACCAGCAGTGCACAAAGGTCCACTTTTCTCCACAATCACACCAGCATGTGCTAAGGTGATATCTCATTTTGCTTTTTTTATTTCCCTAATGACTAGTGATGTTGAGCATCTTTTCACGTACCTGTTGGTCTTTCATATGTTTTTTCTTTTTTTTTTTTTTTTTTTTAACGTTTATTTATTTTTGGGACAGAGAGAGACAGAGCATGAATGGGGGAGGGGCAGAGAGAGAGGGAGACACAGAATCGGAAGCAGGCTCCAGGCTCTGAGCCATCAGCCCAGAGCCCGACGCGGGGCTCGAACTCGCGGACCGCGAGATCATGACCTGAGCCGAAGTCAGCCGCTTAACCGACTGAGCCACCCAGGCGCCCCTCATATGTTTTTTCTGAAGAAAAGGTCCTTTATTCTTTATTCAGGTCTTTTGCCCATTTTTAAATTAGCTCATTTTTTTGCTATTGAGTTTATGAGTTTTTAATATATTTTGGATATTAACCACTGACCAGATATATGGTTTGCAAATATTTTTTCTGTTCCACAGATTGTCTTTTCACTTTGTTGATGATATCTTTCATTGTGCAAAAGCTTTTTAGTTTGATGTGATCCCACTTATTATTTTATTGCTTGTGCTTTAGATATCATATCCAAAAAATCATTGCCAATTCCATGTCAAGGAGCCTTATTCCTATGTGTCCTTCTAGGATTTTCATAGTTTTAGGTCTTACATTTAAGTCTTTACTCTAATTTTTGTGAATTGTGTAAGATATGGGTCCAGCTTCATTCTTTTACATGTGAATATCCAATTATTCCAGCACCATTTTTTCAAGGGACTGTCTTTTCTCCATTGCGTATTCTTGGTTTCCTTGTCAAATATTAGTTGACTGTGTATGCTTGGGTTTATTTCTGGGCTCTTGATTCTGTTCCATCGGTCTGTCTGTTTTTATGCCTGTACTATACTGTTTTGATGACTACAGGTTTATAGTGTAGAAATTAGGATGTATAATGAGTGCTCCCGTTTCATTTTTCTTTCTCAAGATTTCTTTGGCTATTCTGAGTCTTTTGTGGTTCCATTTAAACTCTAGGAGTGCTTTTTCTACTTCTGTAAAACATGCCATTGGAATCTTGTTAGGAATTGCACTGAATCCATGGCTTTTGGTAGTACTGATATTTCAACAATATTAATTCTTCCAACCCCTGAACACAGGGTACCTTTTTATTTCTTTGAGTCTTCTTCAATTTCCTTCATCAAAGTCAGTCATTTGAAGAGCTATGAGGAAAACATTATAAACAAAGTATAGCAAGTGCAAAGACCACAAGGCAGGAATGTTGGGTTCTTGAAGAAAAATAAAGGAGGTCAATGTGGCTGGAGCACAGTGATCTAATGGGAGAGTGGGAGAGATGGGATCATATGAGGAGGCCAAGTGGAAACTTTTAGGGCAAGGTAAGAAAACAAAAGGACCTTGCTTTCATATTCTTTTCCATCTTCAGATCCTATGTGGTTCTCAGACTGTGGAATACCATGGTATTAAAATGCACATAGAGTCAGAGTGTAGTAGAAGGCCCGCATAAGAATGCCAACTTTTTTTTTTCTTTTTATCAAGTAAGCACTTTAAGAAAAAAGAACTACCACCATTCGCTATCATTATCATCTTATTTATTTAAAAGTGCGCTTTAATACTAATGAAGTAAAAACTAGGAAAAACATCATGTCAATTTCTTATCAGATTTTTTTAATGAGTATGACTTAAAAACCCACTGGATTATCCTTTTTCTTATTTCTTAGACCAGTAAATGACACATGTCCTTGGGCCAGAGTTTTGGAAATACCCTTGTACTTCTGTTTATGTTTCTATTTCATTTTCCTCTATAATTATTTTCCATTTTAAATTCTGAAACGTCTTCATTTTCTTTTAAATCTATTTTTTCAATGTACTCATCAAAGAATAGTCTCCCACTTAAACCCCAAGCTTAAGAAAATAATTCTTAAAGTGAAAGAAATCTAACTCTTAGATTATTGGATGAATGTTTCTATTTTAGACAACCATATCTTTGGGAATGGGCTCTGATTTCTTACACATTATACTTTCCTATAATGTTTTATTAGTCAGCATTCTCCCCAAAAAAACAGAACCAATACAACATTAAGATTTATTATAAGGTGTTTGCATGATTACATGGAGGCAAAGAAGTTCTACAAGCAGCCATCTGCCCTTAAAACTGAGGAAAACCAAAGGTAGGGTTTGAAGGTCTGAGAGTCGGAGAGCCAAAAGAATAGATTCTGGTCTGAGGCCTGAGAACCAGGAGCACCGAGGGCAGGAAAAGATCAATGTGCCAACTCAACAGACAGAGAGAGAATTTAACCTTCCTTTGCTTTTTTCTTCTATTCAGGCCTTCAAAGGATGGGAGGGTGCCTACCCACATTGGGGAGGGCAATCTTCTTTATTCATCCCATGGACTCAAATGCTAATTTCTCCCACCCAGATATGATGTTTAACCAGCTACTTGTGCATCTCAAAGCCCAGTCAAGTTGACTTCTAAAATTAACCATCATGAATGCATATGCAGTGGTATGGTAAACATCCCCTACTTTGCCTTCCATAACCCTACTACTGGCTTTTGTGGAAACAAGCTTTAATCCCTTTGTCAGTTAGCTGTGATGGGATACAATCAGTTATGCCTGACCCCAAAAGGGGTCTTCCATGGGATATAGGATGTACCTTGGAGCTTCTCTCAGGTAGAAGATACATTAAATACCAGAAAACGTTCCTTAAAACTTCTATTTTATAAAATGAAACTGTGCTTGACAAAATGCTTGGATTTTTTTTAATGTTTGTTTATTTTTGAGAGAGAGTGTATGAGAGAGCAGCATAGGGGCAGAGAGAGAGGGAGACAGAGGATACAAAACAGGCTCTGCACTGACAGCAGAGAGCCTGATGCAGAGATCGCACTCACAAACCATGAAAGCAGGACCTGATTTCATTAAGTCAGACACTTAATCAGTTGAGCCACCCAGGAGCCCCAAAATACTTGGATTTTTAACACACTTTAGTCTCACAATTTTCTGATTATCTCCTCTTAAACAATAATTTAAATCCCTAATTAGCAATTGACAAATAATCTCATTATTTTTAATGAGAAAAAATCCGTAAAGTAAAAATATCTTAAGTAATAATATTTTGAAAATAATATATAAGCTTTAATTCCTAATTAACTGGAAGTACTAGTATTCAGTGAAGTGTCATAAACTTCATATTTCTTCATTAATGCTTCAGATGCCAAACTAAAATACTGAATATTCATATGAAAAGAAAAACTCATGGCCATTGAAACTCTTGTGATGTCATTCTTGATTGCAAGTCATTATGTGTACTGGGTCATGCTCTACAAACACTGATTTAAAAACTAAACAGCAAAAGAATTTTTAGCTCAGTGATTCAAAGAAAACATGGTAAGAAAGTAAATCCATGTATTCCACATACTCCTTTACTGAAATACTTGAGAATACTATTTTAAGAAAGTTTTAACAAAAGTAATCTTTGAAAAAAGAATGTAGTCATTTAAAATGGCTCCAGATTTAATATAGCATAGGTAATAATTATTATCTAGTACACCCAGAAGACTGGGTTTATGCCTGATTCTGCCACTTCATTTATGTGACCTTAGACAAGCCACTTAAATTCTCGAATCTTCTTTTTAAAGAAATGATCCTAACCAAACTTCTTCATAGTGTTGTTGTAAGGACCCAATGAGATCATTTATAATACACTTTGTAAACTTAATCAAATGTTGTCTTAATTACTATATGAATTATTCTTATCTCTTTTTTTTTTCATGTTAATTAATTTATTTATTTAGAGAGAGAGCATGAGCAGGGGAGGGGCAGAGAGAGAAGGAGAGGATTCCAAGCAGGCTCCGCACTGTCAGCACAGAGCCCACTGGGAGGGCTTGATCCCATGAACCGTGAATCGTGACCCGAGCTGAAATCAAGAGCTGGACACTCAACTGACTGAGCCACTCAGACGCCTCTATTCTTATTTCTTTTATATATCTATAATACAAATTTTCTTTCTTCCTTTTTGTTCCTTTGAAAGATTTAATGCTGGGCAAAGCCATCCATCCCATTCTCCTAGATTGGTCGTCAAACTGGAATGCACATTTCTCTGAGAGCACAGGAACATTCCAAATGTGCATGGTTATTCATGGCTGCAAAGGCATCAGCTTCCAGCTCCTCTCTTTCTATTCGTGCCCTATCCTGGCATCATAGAGTTCTTATTTCCCACGTCCTTTTTCACAGTAGCCTTTCTCTTATTTAAAAAAAAAAAAATTAAGTCTATGCCCCTCATCCATCCAGAATCTTACCATAATATACTGCATCAGAGTGTAAACACTTGGGGGAACTAAATAAAGGAATATTTGAAAATATTACTTTAGGGAAAGATTTCCTTAATGCTTAAATCAAGGCACCATAGGTTTATAAGATGAGATGACATATGTAAGCTGTCTAGCACTAGATTTGGCTCTTTCAGTGTTAATTCTTTTTTCTTAATTCATGTTTCAAAACCCTCCCCACTTAATCGAAACATTGAATAAATGCTTTAGAGGAGTAGGGATTCAGTGGATGACCACACTTAACCATTTGAAAATAAATACATATTACTTATAATAAAGTTACCATCCATTGAGAGCATATTTTGCCTCAGGCTCACTAGTTTTTGTAAATGATCTTTCATCCTGCACAGTTCTGCAAGGTAGGTATTATAATCGCTGGAATTTTAGAAGATACAAGTTCATGTAAATAACAAAAGCAGGATATGAATGCAGTTCTTTTTGGCCCACGGTACATTCATTCATTTTAATTAGAATTTTTTCTTTCTTACATTTAAAAACTCTTTTAAACATGAACATAATTATTAACTAGTATTCTATGAAAAGAAAGGCTTTTATAATATAATTATAAATTTGGGTTATTAATTGCTACATCTAATGTCAATATTTTATTTTATTTTTTTTATTTAAAAAATTTTTTTAATGTTTACTTATTTTTGAGAGACAGAGATAGAACACAAGCAGAGCAGGAGCAGAGAGGGAGACACAGAATCTGAAGCAGGTTCCAGGCTCTGATCTGTCAGCACAGAGCCTGACACGGGGCTCAAACTCACAAACCGCGAGATCATGACCCAAGCTGAAGTCCGACGCTTAACTGACTGAGCCACTCTGATGCCCCTAATGTCTATATTTTAATAACATTTTTAAACTTATCTTAATAATACATAATGTAGACAACTTGGAAAATCAGAAGCAAAAAAGGAACAATAAGTCCTATCACCCAAAATAACTACTGTCAATATTTTCATACGTGTTCTACCAATACTTTTTTACTCAAGCTTATGAGATTTATAAGTGCATTGCAAAGTTGGTATCATATTGCATATACTATTCTGTAGCACATTTAAAAAACTTATCAAGGGGCGCCTAGGTGGCTCCGTCGGTTAAACGTCCGACTTCGGCTCAGGTCATGATCTCACGGTCTGTGAGTTCGAGCCCCGCGTCAGGCTCTGTGCTGACCTCTCAGGGCCTGGAGCCTGTTTCAGATTCTGTGTCTCCCTCTCTCTCTGCCCCTCCCCTGTTCATGCTCTGTCTCTCTCTGTCTCAAAAATAAATAAACGTTTAAAAAAAATTTTTTTAATAAATAAATAAAAATAAAAAATAAAAAATTTATCAATATACAGCAAACAATTTCTCATGCCACTAATACTCTTCTATATGATTTTTAATATCTTTGTATCATACACAAATATATTTTTCTTAATTATCCTACCTAGTTGGACATTTGTTTTTTCCAGTTTTCCTATCATAAATAATACTATGCTAAACATTCATATGTACATATTTTGTCTATTTCTCTGATTGTTTTCTAAGCATGAATGCTTAGAGACGTGTGCCAGCAAAAGGCAAAGCCTTTGTTAACAAGTTGTGAAAGTGCCCACCAGAAAGATGATTAGCTTTATACTGTCCCTAGCAGTGTATGTGAGTTCTTCTTTCCCTTTACCCTTGCTTCTGGAATGTTTGAGACATGCAAGATTCAGAAAAAATGAAGAAGAAAACATCAGTTTAATTACTGATAAAAAATGAATTTGAAGACAATGCTTTAGATTTGCTGTCAAACTGGCTTGTGATCTCTAAGCCAGTCCAACTTATGGGTTCCATCCCTGGCCTAGGTGTACTTCACACGCTTCCCCCTGGGGTCCACCTGCCCAGTAAACAGATCACATGGAAGATTACAGGCAGGCAGACTATGGCAGGCAGGCCTTCTAAGAATTGGAATTGAGAAAGAATTTTGACAAGCATGTTTAGTTTCTTCTCCAGAGCTCTCAGCTCACTCTACCTCCCAGAAGAAGCAATGGAGGGTAAGAGACGGCTGAGAAGAGAGAGGCCAGAGGTATTAGTCTAGCTGCAATCCCTCCATGTGTAAACAGGAGTCAAAACAAATGGAGGCTCTTCCCAAATGTTTGCCAATACTCTGCACCGAACTGTTTAGCCTTAAAAAATAATTTTCTATTTTGATAGGGAAAATAAGAGTCTCATTTTAATACACAACTTTGATGGCTAGAAGACTGAGTTTGTTTATTCTTTTGTGAATTTCCTCTTCATGAGTTTTGAATATGCCTATATTGGAGAGTCATCTTCTGATGTTGATTTATAATACCTGATATGGTATTATATATATATGTATATGTATATATGTATAAATGGTATTTGCTATATCCATTACCAAAAAATTTAATTTGCCTTTTGCCTCTTATTTTTTTATAGAGGGTTTTATTCCTTTAAATATATATTAATATATTTAATATATATTAATATATATAATAAATATGTGTGTATTATGCATATGTATATAAACATATGTGTGTGTGTGTGTACACACACATACACACCATTTTTTAACTTACAAAGTAAAATCTCAGTAACTTCCCAACTTAGAGATAACAACTGGTAAGATGTTGTTGTATATCCTTCCAGTCTTGATAGATGGATAGATAGATGACTGGGTAGAACCGGTTACATAGAAACAAGCATACACATCTCATTTTATGAAAGTTGGATCACATTTGCCATTTTGTAGCCTACACACGTGCCTTACTATTCTTACAGATTCATCCTTATGCATGTGTCCAGTTTCTTTGGTAGGATGTATTTATAGAATGTTTATCTTTTTGATGTAAAGTAGTGAACTCATGTTTATTATAATTTTGAACAGAGTAAACTGTTAATTACATGCGTAGCCACAATAAGGTAAAGTTGAGAGATATTTTCTACAGATGTTAAATTTATACAAGTATAGGCAGCAATAACTGTGGTGCACTTACTCTGTCTGGTGCATGATAGGTATGCTTTGATATCTATCATGATATTCACATTAATTTCAAGACATGAAAAAATATGAGAAAATATGTATTTTGGAAACAAAGAACTTTGGATATTAAGGCTGTTTATTGTGAATTAAAATGTGGAAAGGCACGTACTTTCTCATTGTTCATTTCAATGCATTCTTATCTATTCTTGCCTTTTTTTCTTTCTAGATCAGTGACTGGCAATCATCTTCTGTACATGGTGAATATTTTAGGATTTACAGGCCTTATCATTTCTGTCACATTACTCAACTCTGCCATTGTAGAATAAAAGGCACTCTAGATCATATGTAAACAAATGGATATGGCTGTGTCCCAATAAAACTTTATTTACAAACACAGTATCAGGCTAAATTTGGCCCATGGTCCCCAGCATAGAGACCCTGTTCTTTTGTTTGTTTGTTTATTTGTTTTAATATAATTTATTGTCAAGTTAGCTAACATACAGTGTATACAGTGTGCTCTTGGCTTCAGGAACAGAGTCCCATGATTCATCGCTTACATACAACAACCAGTGCTCATCCCAACAAGTGCCCTCTTCAATGACCATCACCCAACTTCCCCTCTCCCCCCAACCCCTCCCCCATCAACCTTCAGTTTGTTCCCTTTATTTAAGAGTCTCGTATGGTTTGCCTCCCTCTCTGTTTGAAACTATTTTTTCCCCTTCCCTTCCACCGTAGTCTTCTGTTAAGTTTCTCAAATTCCACATGAGTGAAAACATGATATCTGTCTTTCTCTGACTGACTTATTTCACTTAGCATAATACCCCCCAGTTCCAACCATGTTATTGCAAATGGCAAGATTTCATTCTTTCTCATTGCCAAGTAGTATTCCATTGTATATATATAAACCACATCTTCTTTATTCATTCATCAGTCAATGGACATTTGGACTGTTTCCATAATTTGGCTGTTGTTGATAGCACTGCTATAAACACTGGAGTACATGTGCCCCTGTGGATCAGCACTCCTATATCCTTTGGATAAATTCCTAGTAGTGCTATTACAGGGCCATAGGGTAATCCTATTTTTAATTTTTTGAGGAAACTTCACACTGTTTTCCAGAGTGGCTGCACCAGTTTGCATTCCCACCGGCACTGCCAGAGGGTTATTGTTTTTCTATGTCCTCACCAACATCTGTAGTTTCCTGATTTGTTCATTTTAGCGACTCTGACCAGTGTGAGGTGGTATCTCAATGTGGCTTTGATTTGTATTTCTCTGATGATGAGTGACATTGAGCATATTTTCATGTGTCTGTTGGCCATGTGGATGTCTTCTTTGGAAAAGTGTCTATTCATGTCTTCTGCCCATTTCTTCACTGGATTATTTGCTTTCAGGTATTGAGTTTGGTAAGTTCTTTATAGATTTTGGATACTAACCCTTTATCCAATATGTCATTTGCAAATATCTTCTCCCATTCCATTGGTTGCATTTAGTTTTGTTGATTGTTTCCTTTGCAGTGCAGAAACTTTTTATCTTGATGAGGTCCCAATAGTTCATTTTTGCTTTTATTTCCCTTGCCTTCAGAGACATGTCGAGCAAGAAACTGAAGCAGCTGAGGTCAAAGAGGTTGTTGCTTGTATTTTCCTCTAGGGTTTTGATGCTTTCCTGTCTCACATTTAGGTCTTTCATCCATTTGGGGTTTATTTTAGTGTATGGTGTAAGAAAAGTGGTCCAGTTTCATTCTTCTGCATGTTGGTGTCCAGTTCCCCCAGCACCATTTGCTAAAGAGACTTTTTGCCATTGAATATTCTTTCCCGCTTTGTCGAAGATTAGTTGGCCATACATTTGTGGGTCCAATTCTGGGTTCGCTATTCTATTCCATTGGTCTATGTGTCTGTTTTTGTGCCAATACCATACTGTCTTGATGATTACAGCTTTGTAGTAGAGGCTAAAGTCCAGGATTGTGATGCCTCCAGTTTAGTTTTCTTTTTCAGCATTACTTTGGCTATTTGGGGTCTTTTGCGTTTCCATGAAAATTTTAGGATTGTTTGTTCTAGCTCTGAGAAGAATGCCAGTGCAATTTTGATTAGGATTGCATTGAATGTGTAGATTCCTTCGGGGAATATTGACATTTTAACAATATCTGTTCTCCCAATCCATGAGCATGGAATCACATTTCTTTGTGTCTTCTTCAATTTCCTTCATAAGTTTTCTACAGTTTTCAGCATACAGATCTTTTACCTCTTTGGTTAAGTTTATTCCTAGGTATTGTATGGATCTCGGTGCAATTGTAAATGGGATCCATTTCTTGATGTCTCTTTGTATTGCTGCACTATTGGTGTATAGAAATGCACTGATTTCTGTACATTGATTTTATATCCTGCAACTTTGCTGAATTCATGTATTGGTTCTAGCAGCTTTTTGGTGGAGTCTTTTGGGTTTTCCCATGTCATCAAAAAGTGAAAGTTTTACAAACTGAGGGTTGATGGGGGTGGGAGGGAGGGTAGGGTAGGTGATGGGTATTGAAGAGGGCATCTTTTGGGATGAGCACTGGGTGTTGTATGGAAACCAATTTGACAAATTTCATATAGTAAAAAAAAAGTGAAAGTTTTACTTCTTCTTTGCCACTTTGGATACTTTTTATTTCATTTTGTTGTCTTATAGCCTAGGCTAGGACTTGCAACACTATGTTAAACAACAGCGGTGAGAGTGGATATCCCTGTCATGTTCCTGGTCTAAGGGGAAAGCTCTCAGTTTTTCTCCATTAAGGATGATATTAGCTGTGGGCTTTTCATATATGGCTTTTATGATGTTAGGCTATGTTCTTTCTATTCCAACTTTCTTCAGGGTTTTTATTAAGAAAGGATGCTATATTTTGTCAAATGTTTTTTCTGCATCTATTGACAGGATCATATAGTTCTTGTCCTTTCTTCTGTTAACGTGTTGTATCATGTGGATTGATTTGTGAATATTGAACCAGCCCTGCAACTCAAGAATGAGTCCCACTTGATTATGGTGAATAATTCTTTCAATATATTGTTGAATTCGATTTGCTAGTATCTTATTCAGAATTTTTGCATCCGGAATGTTCATCAGGAATATTGGCCTATAATTCTCCTTTTTAGTGGGGGCAGAACTCTGTTCTAGATGAACATTGGAATCATTTTGTTTTGGGGAAATTTTATTGGAATTCCATCAACTGTTAAATTAATCTAGGGTTGACATTTTTATAATAATGCCACTTCCCATCTTGAAGCAAAATATGTCACTAAATTGATTTAAATTTCTTTTATGTCCCTTAGCAAATTTATATATGTATTTTTTTACCATGCAAATTGTTTCTTGAATACTTCATTATAGTGCACATTTCAGGGATCAGGATCTCCATTCTTTAATCTCAGAATACAGCTACAGTTTATTTATCCATTCACCTACTGAAGGACATCTTGGTTACTTCCAAGTCTTAGCAATTATGAATAAAGTAGCCATAAACATCCTTGTGCAGATTTTTGTGTGACATAAGCTTTTAACCATTTGGGCTTATACTGTCCTTTGGGCTAACCCTTTGGAGCATGAATACTGGATTGTATAGTAAGTAGTGTAGTAAGAAAATGCCAACTGTCATCCAAAGTGGCTGTACCATTTTGTACTCCCACCAGCAATGTATGAGAGTTCCTGTTGCTCCACATCCTCCCCAGCATTTGGTGTTTTCAGTGTTCCAGATTTTGACCAGTCTAATAGATATGTACTGGTGTCTCGTTTAATTTGCATTTTCCTGATGATATATGATATGGAGCATCTTTTCAGATACTTATTTGCCTTCTGTATACCTTCCTTGGTAAGTTGTCTATTAAGGTCTTTGACCCATTTCTTAATCTAGTTGTTTTCTCATTGTTGCGTTTTAGGAGTTTTTTGTGTGCTTGGATAACTATCCTTTATTAGATACTTGTTTCCAACATTTTTTCCCAGTCTGTGGCCTGGGACATTCTCATTCTCTTGACACTGTGGATGGTGTCTTTGGCACAATATATAAAAAGGCCTCACCATATCCAAAGTCATCTAGTTTTTCTCCAATGTTATCTTCTAGGAATTTTATAGTTTTGTGTTTTACATTTAGGTCTGTGATCCATTTTGAGTTAATTTTCATGAAAGATGTAAAGTCTGTGTCTAGATTCATTTTTTTTTGCATGTGGATGTCCTACTGTTCCAGCACCATTTGTTGAAGAGACTATCTTTGCTCCATTGTGTTACTTTTGCTCCTTTCTCAAAGATCAGTTGACTATTGTTTATGAGGATCTATTTCTGAGCTCTCTATTCTTTTCCATTGACCTACTTGTCTCTTCTTTTGCCAATACTGCATTGTTTTGACTACTATAGCTTTACAGTGAGTCTGGAAGAAGTAGAGTACTGTCAGTTTTCCAACTTTGTTCTTCTGCTTTAATATTATGCTGGTTATTCTGGGTTAGTTCAAGTATTTTACACACAGAATTTGGGTATTAATAACTGCTCTCTCTTACTGGCTGAGGGTTCAGATCAACTGGAAAAAGAAAGCAAAGAGAGTGAGAGCATAGAGGGAAGAGGGTGACAGATTTGATAAACATATTCTGAGAAGCCAGTTTGGCCTTAATGCATTAGCTCTCTCCCTTGCCCTCTTAACAGAGACTTGCTAATGATTTTCCATTTATTCCTACAAATACTTTCTCCCTTTCATGGTTTATAGCTAAGCGATAATGTGAGCACATTTCTCTTTTTGGCATGCAGAACATAGTAAGGGCATCCCTTTTTATTACTGGTCTCCATCTTGAACAGCAAAGACCAACACATTTCACTGAGCCTGAGACAATCACATTAGTTACTAACGTTGTGTCATTTTCTCCTTTAGATAAAAGATGGTATCTTTGGAGCTTTTCCATTTCCATAAAGTTTCCTTGGAAACATTTGCCTTGTAGAAGAATACATTTGCATTGCAGATGAAAGAGTTTGGCATAGGGGTCATTCTGGAGGGTTTGGCTGAAATTAAATGAAATGAACCTACCATGTGCCCATGTTAATTACACATAACCAATATTTTCTATTGTAGGAGGGAAAGATACAAAAATAAAAGACCAACTTTCTCTAATTCAATTAAAAGAATGTATGATAGGGGCGCCTGGGTGGCTCAGTCAGTTAAGCGGCCGACTTCGGCTCAGGCCATGATCACGCGGTCCGTGAGTTCGAGCCCCGCATTGGGCTCTGTGCTGACAGCTCAGAGCCTGGAGCCCGTTTCGGATTCTGTGTCTCCCTCTCTCTGACCCTCCCCCATTCATGCTCTGTCTCTCTCTGTCTCAAAAATAAACATTTAAAAAAATTTTTTTAAAATAAATAAATAAAAGAACGTATGATAGAATTCAAAATCTATGGGTAGTAGATGAATTATTGGGGACAGATATTTATTCACAGCCTAGGAAACTTAATTGTACTCTTTCACACAAAATATATACTCTGCTGTGTCCTTTTACCTAACCCTCTTGCCTTAAGTATTTTAGGAATTCTCTGCTGCACACACAGAACCATACAATCAACAGGTGATCAATATTCATTGAAAAGAAGATTCTAGTTTTGTTTTTCCATTAGCAGTAAGCTATATTTCTCTCTTATACCCATCTGTATTCAATATCGGGTGGATATATTTTCTCCTTCTTTTTATATTTCTTGCTTCTGGATTATAGAAAACCTCTTCTAATGGCTGTCTTCTTTTTAAATGTTCATATTTATTATGGAAAAATTAGAAAATACATGTAGAAAAAAGGGATGAATCATTCAAAACTCCACTGCTCAGTGATAACCACTTTTAAAATGGTGGTTCTTGGGGCACTTAGGTGGTTCAGTGGGTTAAGCGTCAGACTTTGGCTTAGGTCATGATCTTGCTGTTCTGGAGTTCGAGCCCCATGTCATGCTCTGTGTTGACAGCTCAGAACCTGGAGCCTGTTTTGGATTCTGTGTCTCCCCCTCTCTCTCTGCTTCTCCCCCCTCGCACTCTATCTCTCTCTCTCAAAAATAAACATTAAAACAAATTTTGTAATGGTGGTTCTTCCTGACCTATATATCTTATACATAAATATATAAAATGTAAAACAAACATGGAATTTGATCCTATATATTTCTCTGTATCTGCTTTTCTTTGAACATTTTCTGTATTAATAAATACAAACTCATATCCTAATTTTAAAGGATTCCATAAAATTCCATATGTATACACGATAATTTAGTAAAAGCTCTATTGTTGAACATTAAGATTGCTTAACATATAAAAATGCTTTTGAAAAAATATTCTTGCATGTTGTTTTTCGATTAGAATAGAGTTCTAGAAAAAAATACTGGATTTAAGAGTATGTAATTTTTAAGGCTGTTAATGCATTTTGTCAGGTTATCCTTCAGAAAGGTTGTAAGGATTAAATTTCCACCTGAATTATGTTAAAGCACTTACTTTACCACACCTCATCAAAACCAAGTATTTACATACTTTTGCTAATTTCCTTTTAAAGGGCGTCTTTTTATTTTTGAGTGGTTGATATGGCTTTAAAAAAGACTAAGGAAAGATCATTATCACTTTGAGAATCCCAAAAGGATTATTGGTTATTCCCCAGTTACTAAGGCATCATGGAGCTCCACCTTAAATCTATACCCTTATTACTATAAATCCATGTTCCTAATTATTCTTAGTTAAATGTACTTCATACAAATCGCCTGTTTTCAGCAAAGCCACTATTAAACCTCAGAATGTTATTCATTTCGAATCTTGTAGCTATCAATCTAAAAAGCTTTTAAGTAAGTCCCTAAGGCTGAATATTGGCATCTTTTCCCAGTGGCTTAATAAAGTACGCAACAGAGAAAATAGGCTTAAATTGAGCTGCCAGTTTAAGACTTGGGACTTCTGCCATTTTCTGACTGAGATTTGACCCAGCTATTTTTTTACTTCTAATTGCTTCTATCTAGGTGATTCTTCAAAATAAAGAGATTGCAGGACATTTTTCTTTAGCTGAATACCCAGCTCCTTGATATGGTGGTGGTGATGATAATAATAATAATAATAATAATAATAATAATAATAATAATTTAAAATGAGATCCTTTTTATCTGTTTTGACTAATGTAGCATATAACAAATATCTAACTGCACATACAGCCTATAACAGGGTTGAGAGAGGGGATATAGAGATGGAATGATTTATAAAGAGATTTCTTTGAAAATAGCTTTGCTGTGATACCCCAATCTATACTCCCAAAATGAGAGGATTTACTTCAGTAACCTTTAGCTTATGGAGGGAGCATGCACTGGCTTCTCTGAAAGCTTTAAATTGCTCTCTAAGGCTGGATCACACTAAGGAATGTTGCCTTGACCCTCATGAGAGAAAGCTAAAGCAGTCTGCAGATAAAGGTTAAAAGTTGCTGCATTGCAATGGGTCAACATTTCCAGATTGTCAGAGCAAGGGAAGTGTACCTACTCCTTGTGGTCTCTATATGAGCCAGACAGGAAAGGTGGCCATATTAAGTTAAGTCCTGGATCCCTGTTAAGTCCTGTCTAGAGGAGTATCTAGGAGAGTGAAGAACTCCTATGAGAAAAATCTGCTGGAGAAATAGCTGGAAAACTAGGGGCTGGGGGTGGCAGAGTAGGTTACCGGGTGACAAGACAAAGGCAAAGCATAGCCTGCATCAAGGTTGCTATACTGAAAGGCCACAGAAGCCCCCACAAAAGTGAGTCCACTTGAAATACCAAGCTCTTGAAACCATCTGGTCAAGGTCAGAAATAGAAGCTAGCTCACTGGGGAGGAAATAAACAGAAAGCAGCTTCCCTGGGAGCTGGTGGCTCATCAACTAAGGGAAGTCCAACCTTTCAATTAATATGTAAGGAAAAATTGATGTTTGGGGCTGGACATTTTAAACTTATGAATCCAGATTGATTTGAAACAAAGAGAATTGTCTATTGTGGCCTGACAGAGACAGTTTTATCCAGGAGAAGAACAATATTTCCTCCCTGAAAAAAATATTTAAGGGAACAACAGCAGACAAGGATAGCTAGCTAACACACACATATATATAGGGCTTTGTACAATGGCAGGCACTATTCCAAACACTTTACCACTATTAACTCTTGTGATCCTCACAATATCCAGGAATCAAGCATTATTTTCATCTTTATTTTACATTTTAGGAGCCTGAAGCACAAAGAGTTTAATTTGACAAAAGTCACACAGCTAGTAAGCAGCAGAGACAGGATTAGATAGTTATCAATCTGATTCCAGAGTCTAAGCTCCAAATTTGGATGTATCCATTAAAAATTATAAAGCATAAATATCTGAAAATCTTCATGGATGGATGTGGTAGGGAAAAAATAACTCTGGGCGCTTTAGGAATAATAACCAATCTATCCACTTCTATAGCACATAGCATAACAAGATATCACCAGTTGCCTGGGGGCTCTTACCTTCTAGTAATAATTTGGGTAGCAAAGATCACCTTCCCAGATGAGGCTGAAGTTTTTTTAAGGGTAGAGAAAATGTTGTGATATTTTTTTCCAAAATGTTACATATGCTGGACTATAATAAACATCTGTGAATGATATTACATGAATTTAAGGGAAAAAGACAATCCTTACTTAAATTATTTTGGATATGTACCAGGAGTGGAATTGCTAGATCACATGGTAGTTCTATTTTTAATTTTTTGAGGAACATCCATACTGTTTTGCACAGCAACTGCACCATTTTACATTCCCACCAACAGTGTACAAAGGTTCTAATTCTCTACATCTTTGCCAACACTCACCTTAAAAAAAAAAAAAAATAGCCATCCTAACAGGTGTGAGATGATACCTCATTGTGGCTTTGATTTGCATTTCTGTGATGATTAGTGATGGTGAATACCCTTTCATATGCTTATTGGCCACCTGTATGTCTTCTTTGATATCTGCACTCCCACATTCATTACAGCATTATTCACAGTAGTCAAGATATGGAGAAAACCTAAATGCCCATCAATGGATGAATGAATAAAGAAAATGTAGGGGCGCCTGGGTGGCTCAGTCGGTTGAGCGTCAGACTTCAGCTCAGGTCACGATCTCAGGGTTCATGAGTTCAAGCCCCGCGTCAGGCTCTGGGCTGATGGCTCAGAGCCTGGAGCCTGCTTCCGATTCTGTGTCTCCCTCTCTCTCTGCCCCTCCCCCATTCATGCTCTGTCTCTCTCTGTCTCAAAAATAAATAAACTTTAAAAAAAATTAAAAAAAAAAAGAAAATGTATATATACAGATATAGATGTATGGATATCATATCCATACATCCAAAGATATTAATAAAGATATATGGATACAGATATAGATATATGTATATATGTATATATATTACTCAGCCTTAAAAAAAAAAAAAGAAATCCTGCCATATGCAATATCCTGTTCAAATGGATAAACCTGGAAGACATTATGCTAAGTGAAATAAGCCAGTCACAGAAAGGCAAATACTGCATGATTCCACTTATACAGGTACTTCTAATAGTCAAACTCATAGAAATAGAGAGTACAATGGTGGTTGTCAAAGGCCAGGAGCATGGAGAAATGGGGATTTGTTGTTCAATAGATATAAAGTTTTAGTTACACAAGGTAAGTAAGTTCTAGATATCCGCTATACAACATAGTGCCTAGAGTTGACAATAATGTATTGTTCATTTAAAATTTTTATTAAGAGGGTAGATCTTAGGGGTGTCTGGGGTGTCTGGGTAGCTCAGTCAGTTTCACGCCCACTCTTGGTTGCAGCTCATGTCCTGGTCTCACAGTTTGTGGATTTGAGCCCCGCATTGGGCTTTGCACTGCTTGGGATTCTCTCTCTCCCTCTCTCTCTCTCTGTCCCTCCCCTGCTCATGCTTTTTCTCCCTCTCTCTCTCAAAATAAATAAATAAACATTTTAAAAAAGGGGGGGTAGATCTTACATGTTAAGCATACCTACCACCAGGAAAAAAGGGGAAGAGGAGTGCAAGAGGAATGTTTTGGAGGAGATGGAATGTTTGTTACCTTGACTGTGGTGATGGTTTCACAGGTATGTGCAATGTCCAAACTATCAAATTGTACACATTAAATATGTACAAGTTTTTTGTATATAAATTATACTTTAAGAAAGCTTTTAAGGGGCATCTGGCTAGCTCAGTCGGTAGAGCATGTGACTCTTGGTCCCAGGGTTGTAAGTTCAAGGCCCGTGTTGGGTAAGGAGATTACTTAAAAATAAAATCTTTAAAAAAAAAGAAAGCTGTTAAAAAATTAAAATTAAAATTAAAATAATAAAAATTAACAAGGGGGCACCCGGGAGCTCAGTCAGTTAAGCATCTGACTTCAGCTCAGGTCACAATCTTGCAGTTGTGAGTTTGAGCCCCGTGTCAGGCTCTGTGCTGACAACACAGAACCTGGAGTCTGCTTTGGATTCTGAGTCTCTCTCCCTCTCCACCCCCTCCCTCACTCATGCTCTATCTCTCAAAAATAAACATTACAATTTTTTTGAATAAATAAAATAATAAAAATTTAAAAAAACAAAAACAAAAATGGCAATCCTTTTTCTGCCACTGATTCAAGCTTGTTTCAAGATAGGTTTCCAATGAAGTATGAACGTAGGCTGGATCTGATGCTACTGAAATGTGCCTTGCTTTTTCCATATTTGCTATTGCTACCTGGGAGTTAATATTGACCAGGGTAATGAGAAGAAGTCAACAATTACTAGTATCTATTATACACCAGATAATTTCATTGTAGGTTATCTTATGGAATTCTCATGAGAAAGATAATTAAGAGGTAATTGCCATTACCTCCATTTGGCATCTTTAATAATAACTCTCATTTGTTAAGCACTTCCCCTATACTAAGCACCATTTTAATTCTTAAATTAATTCAGTGATTCCTGCAATAACTTTATAAATTATTATTTATCCCATTTTACAGATGGGAAACTGGAACAGTAAGAAGTTAAAAAACTTTTCTCCCTAATTTCGCCACCAAGGCATGGCAGAATGAACATTTGAACCCAAGCAGTCTACAGCAAAACCCATTCAAGTGTTCAGCCACTCACTTCCTCATAGTGAAGTGAACTGGGAGTCTGGGTGCAATGGACTGAATGTTTATATCCCTCCCCCCATTCATATGTTGAAATCTTATGTCCAAAGTGATGGTGTTAGGTGGAGGGGCCTCTGGGAGGTGCTTAGGTCATGAAAGTGGAGCCCTCAGAAGTGGGATTCCTGTTGTTATCAAACAGACCCATAGAGCTCCCCAGCCCCTTCTGGCACATGAGGGCACAGCAGAAAGACAAGCCATCGAGGAAGTACGTTCCCACCAGACACCAAATCTGCCAGCACCTTGCTCTTGGACTTCTTAGCCTCCAAAACTGTGAGAAATAAATTTCTGTTCTTTATAAGCCACCCAATTTATGGTATTTTGCTATATCAGCCCTAACAGACTAAGACACAAAGTGTTAAAGTGACATCTAAAAATCCCAATAAAGGACAAAGACTAGATTCAAAATCTAGGCTCTTGGACTTGCATGCTTTCCTGCACACTCTCTTCCTGATCTAAAGGAGTCACCCGACTCTCCCCTCCCCCAAAAGGACATATGGCTTTACCCCTAGGTGTCATATTTGGGACTTTCAAAATCTTGGGTATTATAAGCACTCACTCATCTGGTTATCTTCTCCCTGTGCATGTATGACTCAGAGATACTAGAACTTAATTAAAAAAATCTCTACTGTTCCTAATTTTAACTATAAGAGAGAGCTTATTAGTGTTCTGGCAAAGGATATTCAGGAGCAAAATTTCACTTCTAGTTTTAATCACCATCTGCCTAGCAGACTTTTAGAATGTGAACTTTGACCCCTTCTGCTGATTAGCAGTTGTTTCTGCTGATTGCCATGTTAGATTGGGTTGGTTGTTGGACATATAGTGTTTCCAGTCTCTCTTCATTATATTATTGGCTCGACTTTTCCTTCAAGGCTCAGTTCAAGTCCTGCCTCCTTTGTGAGAAGTCTCAGTGATTTCTCCTTCTCTGAATTTCTATATGGCTTTGTCTATTCCTCTTAGCTGGTGTCTTGTGTATAAGCTACCTTGAATCAGACCTATCATTTCATACTTGAGCCTTGCCTTAACAATATCCTCTTCATATCTCCTGAGGCCATGTACCCTTCCTTACCTGTGGGACTAGTCCAGAGGGAAAAGAATCTAGCACTGGGTGGAGTGGCATCATGGAACTCAACTACATAGCAGGTTCTGAGAGATGGCCAAGACTCTCCCTCACAATGCCCAAAGGGAAGAGTTGATATCCAAAATATTTACTCGGCAGAATAGACTTCCAACCAATCAGAATGGATACCAGCTGCTAAAACTTATCAATGTGTAATGACTGAATATTCTCCTTGCCTAAGTGGATACTAGTTATGGCATAGTACTCAGGAATATGAGCTCCAGAAT
Organism: Panthera tigris; assembly: GCF_018350195.1. Taxonomy (NCBI): domain Eukaryota; kingdom Metazoa; phylum Chordata; class Mammalia; order Carnivora; family Felidae; genus Panthera; species Panthera tigris. Next base: position 53,817,851 of record NC_056667.1, on the reverse strand, counting down.
TAGATGGACTGAATTGAATCATGCTGTTTAATTTTAGGAAAATTTTCTTTGTCTATATATACTCCATCTCCCCATCTTTAAAAAGAATATGATAGTACTTTCTTCATAGGGTTGTTATGAAGATTAAATATGCTAGAATAGGTATCTACAATATTTAGAATTATACCAAGCACATAAAAGCTCAGTAACTATTGATTATTAATGTCAATTTCTCTCAGCTACAGGGTCCAATCTATGCAGTCTATTAGGAGGCACCAAGCAGAGATGAAACTTTCAGTCAGACTGTCTGTCTGTCACTATCCATTGGTTGACCACTGTTGAAGCAAAACCCCCACTGGTCAGTAATAGAGAGGCATACTCTCAGGCACAAGAATAAGACTGGGAGATCTAAGCATGAAAGCATCTTGTTCTGAAGTTTCTTTCAAGTACAACAGATGCTGGGGTTACAGCAACAAGATTTATTCCAGGATCCACCCACTGGTGAGGATATGACATGTGGCAAAGCCATCTAACACAAGCTAAGGGACTGGGTAGGGTGCTGATCTACAGGCTGATGGTCATTGGTGTCAACAGCCAGGCAGAGCTAGAGAAACAAGAACCTTCCTGAATCCTCTACAAAACTGGGGCGCTCACAAGGATAGTGTTAACGATAATAATGTTGTTGAAAAACTCATTTAGTTACTCATCCCATTGAAACATTTTCTGAGACCTTACTCTGACTGAAGTACTCTGCTTTACAATGGGAATTCAACAGCAAACAAGAGAGACATGGTCTAACAGGCCCAGATGAATTCCATGCCATATTCCAAATTTATCAACCTTAAAAATTTGTACTGACAATGCAGAAAGGCAAATAGTCTTTACTTTGGTAGGGAGCTTCTAGCTTCCACAGATTTGTTTGGCTGGTATCCTAGAAATCAGGGTGAGAAACATTTCCATCATAAATTTCACAATCTGACCCCAAAGCTCTCAACCCAAAGCAGTACCTAATATTCTAGCACTTCTAAATTCAAATCATAAGAGCAGCTTGTTTAAAAAAATAAAAATGAGGGGCGCCTGGGTGGCGCAGTCGGTTAAGCGTCCGACTTCAGCCAGGTCACGATCTCGCGGTCCGTGAGTTCGAGCCCCGCGTCAGGCTCTGGGCTGACGGCTCGGAGCCTGGAGCCTGTTTCCAATTCTGTGTCTCCCTCTCTCTCTGCCCCTCCCCCGTTCATGCTCTGTCTCTCTCTGTCCCAAAAAAAAAAAAAAAAAAAAAAATGAAAAAGCTCTTACTCCTTGAGAATGCTAGTGATGTGGGACCGATGTGATGTGCAAAGTTTGAACAGAAATACCCATCTTAGCACATTTCATTTTTTCTCTTAGAAGGATAACTGTGTACTGAATCCATTCTTTCCTCTGGGGTGAATGCTTAGAAAATCAACATGCTATGCCCCTAGAAAGAAAAGCTTGGTCCTTTTCTTTGGCTTTTCTTGTCCTTTTTGGTGAGAAAACATGCTTTTTAATAAGGTGGTCGAGGAAGAAGCATATAATCTGCCTCTCTAGATTCTAGTTTTACAAATGGAGCCAGAGGGCTCGGACACAAAGCAGATGAAGGACCCCAGGGCTCCAAGCCAGTGGTAATTTCAAGAGGCAGCACAGCACCCACCATTTCAATTTCATGAAATTGAATTTGCCCACAGTGATAGAGCCTTTGGAAATAGAGAACCCCAGATCCACACTGCTCAACACACACACACACACACACACACACACACACACACACACACACTTTTGCTCTTAACCCTTTGATCAGTGGGTGAAAGACTCACACCTAATTGAAATTTTTCTTCCTCATCTAGGCTCCTAATGAGCTGATCATCTTTCTCACTCGAAGGAGTAAATGTCATCGTTTTCATAGCATTGGGTAGAAAATGGCTTCCCAGCAGGTGTGTGGTAGCTCAGCTTAAAACACAGCTGGTATTACATTCAAGATGATGAAACTGAGAAAAAGAGTTTCATCTCCAGCCTTAATCAGTGGCTCTCTGCAGCACCCAGGTCAGCAGGCAGTCTGTGTTCTGCACTTGTCTTCTCTCCCACTTGAAGGAAAATGGAAGGTGGTAATGAGAAGAGAAGGAAGGCAGCCTGCAGGTGATCAGTGACCCAGCCATTCTGGGACCATCTTTTCCCTTTATCACCTGCTCAACACACATGTGCTTTGCTTTTTCTAATCCTAACTCTGTGAGCTTCCTTAGAGTTGAACCCTGGCAACAGATGTGCTGAAAGTTTAAAAATCCATTCTAAATGTCACAGTGCCCCAAGCAAAATAGTTGTTCTAGAAACATTAGGTGATGATCATAAGGATGGAGATGGGAACATGAGAAAATCCAAGCTCACAATATCCCAGTTGTATTTACATTTGAATATTAAATATCTATTGAGTGACTATAGGACAGACACAGAAGGTCTTCACAAAAGTGAGTAAAGAACAGTCAGAGTCTCTGCCCCGTGGAGCTTACATTTGAATGGAAGAGACAGAAAATAAATCAAATAAACATAATCTTGCAGCAGTAATCAATGCTAACAAGGGGAAGTTCAAGGTGCCATCAGACGGAATTTTGGAAGAATCTGATCTAGACTAATAGGTCCGGGGGATCATTTCTAAGGACAATTGACCTGAGATCTAAGGGATAAAGAGGAATTATTGGGGGTATAGGATGGAGGGAAGAAGAAAGTGAATTTCCAACAAAGGAAACAGCATGAGCAGATTCCTGTGGAGGGAAGGGGCAGGTGAGAACTAAGGAAGCCAGCACAGCTAGAGTGGCTGGACGGCTGAGGGCCAGGTGGCCATGGTGGGAGGTGAGGCGGAAAGGGCTTTTGTATCCTATGTTAAGGATTTGGACTCCATTCTAGAAGCAACAAAAAAAGATTAAAGATTGTTTTAGGAGGATGAAGGGGAAAATGTTTTGCATTTTGAAGTGTTTCTCTAGTTGCTGCAATGAAAAAGGATTAGAAAGGGCCAAGTTATTGAAAGAGGCCAGGCAAAATAGATGGTGGCTTGAATGAGTGCTGGCAATGAAGATGGAGAAAACCAAATAGTGCTTGATGTATTTAAGAAGTAATTGGTACAGTGTTTTGGTTATTCACAACTCAAATCAGATTATCATTTTTCACTCATTAATTAATTACACAAACATATCTGAAATGCCTTCTATGTGCTAGACTGTGGAAGTACAATGAATAAAGATACAGTTCTAACTAGAAAGCATTGCAAGGGTTGATTTAGCAGAGCAGTCATGAGAGTGGGCATTGGGGTCAGATGGAATAGTTTGAATGCTGACCATGCTTCTAACCAGCTCTGTCACCTTGGGCAACTCAAAGACTTTGAGCCACTTTTTTTTCTGAGCCACTTTTATAAATGGATGTAGATGGCACCTACTTTACAGGATCATCTTGAGGATGAAAAGAGATGATGCATGTCTAACTAATACAATGATTGCATTAGAAAGTTTCTAATAAATGGCAGCTATTTTCCTAGTTCACCAAACAACAGAGATATCAAAGATTCATCAAAGTTGGTTTATTTGCAAATGCAACCCTCATTTATTTTATTTTTTTAATGTTTATTTATTTATTTATTTATTTAATATATGAAATTTACTGTCAAATTGGTTTCCATACAACACCCAGTGCTCATCCCAAAATGCAACCCTCATTTAAAGGAAATGTGATCAGAGGGACTTAAGATGGAGGAGGAGCATGGAGACCCTGAGCTTGTCTCATCCCTGAAATGCAGCTAGATCAGCACCAAACCATTTTGAACACCTAGGAAATTGATCTGAGGATTAAGACAACAATCTGCATAACTGGAGCCACAGAACTCTGCAGGTATGCAGTGCAGAGAAGTAAACTGGGGAAGACAAAAGCCACAGAGGGTATGGAGCTATTTTTGTAAAAATAGGACAGAGAAAGAGAAAGGGGGAGACTGGGGTGCATCAGGAGTGCAAGAAAAGCACTCTCCCGAAAGTAGCTGGAGAGAAAGAGTGAAAACACTGGCAGGGTGTTGAACAAGAAATTTGTCCCCTAAAACCACTGATGGGAAGAAAGAGGATGGTTTCAATACCACCAGGATTCTATAAACAAAGGAATAACAACTCTGAAGTTTTGGAGCCCTGTGCCTGGCAGTGCTCTGGTGAGGAAGCAGAGCAAATCCCCAGGAGCAGGCAGCGGGGTCTGAGGAGTCCATGTGCCACATGGGAAGAAGTGGTTCTCCTGCTTGGAGTGCACTGGGTAGAGGCCAGATGGTCTCCCCATAGGCAAAGGTCCCAGCGGACCCCAGAGAGCAGCCACGTTTGCTGGTATTGGGACAAAGATGCCAGAATGCTATAAAACCTGGTACTGGCTGTGTGTGTCTTGTGGTTTGCCATAATCTCTGAACCTCTGCCACTGCATGATCACATGAACGTTTTCTGGGGCAAGCTGGCACCTTGCCATTGGTGAGTGAGACCCTCCTCCAGAGAGTCAGCATGGGTCCAAGCCACAGGGGTCTCTGAAGGGTGGGGTTTTGAAACACAACCCAACTGAGATAAAACTGTGGAGGGAGGTGCCACCTGGCAGGTGGACAGCTTGGGCATGGACAGGGTAGAGGTGGGAGTGGACGGAGGCCTGAGTCAAAGGAGAGGTGTTTGATCGCAGATCAGTGAGAGTGCAAAGTTCCTGTGCCAGAGACTAGGGAACTGGATGAAGCCACTTCCATCACTCCTGCACACGTGCATGCATGCCACACTGATCCACCACAGTAAGCTAAGTAGTGCTACCTAGTGAAGAATGGAGCCACCGTTACACCCAGCTCTGCCCAACTGTGCCTTCCAAGCACATCTCACTCAACCTGCTTAGTGTATGGACAATAGAAGGCTTCATAGTTTCAGTTCTAGGGGAAACTAGATGTAACTTCATTCAGGTTTCATTCTGTTTGCTGGTTCATTTGTTTGTTTTCCTTGCTTCTGTTTTTGCTTAATAGTTTTTTCTTTTATTTTCTTCCTCATTCTTGGATACAGAAAGAGAAATTTTTACTTTTATTTTTACATATCTTTTCTTTATTTTTTATTTAAAAAAATTTTATTCTATTTTATTTTATTCTACTTTATTATATAATTTTTTTAATTTTTAAATTTTATTCTTACCTTTTTTTTCCTTCTTTCCCTTTTTTCTTTATTCTGTCAAGCTTTTTTAACAAGCAGACCAAAACACACCTAGGATCTAGATTTCTTTGAGTTTTTGTTTTGTTTTTAATTTTTTAATTTTAATTTTATTAATTTTTTTCTTCCTCCAAAATGACAAAACAATGGAATTCACCCCAAAAGAAAGACAGGAAGAAATGACAGCCAGGGGCTTAAGCAATATATCTGAACTAAAGCATATGATGAAAAAAGCATAGAATCCCTTTCTGTGTAGATAAAAGAAATAAATCTAGTCAGGATGAAATTAAAAATGCTATAACTAAGATGCAATCTCAAATGGCTGCTACAACAGCAAGGATGGGTGAAGCAGAACAGTGAATCAGCAATTTAGAAGATAAAATTATGGAGAATGATAAAGCAGAAAAGAGAAGGAAACTAAGGCAAAAGATCACCATACAAGACTTAGAGAACTCAATGACTTATTAAAAAGGAATAACATCCAAATTATAGGAGTCCCAGAAGATGAAGAGAGGAAAAAAAGGGGCAGAAGGTTTATGTGAGCAAATTATAGTGGAAAACTTTCTTAATGTCGGGAAAGACACAGATATCAAAATCCAAGAAACACAGAGGAGTCCCATTAGATTCAACAAAAACTGACCATCACCAAGCAATATCATAGACAAATTCACAAAATAGACAAGGAAAGAATTATGAAAGCAGGAAGGGGGGAAAAAAGTCCTTAACCTATAAGGGGAGACAGATCAGGTTCACAGCAGACCTATCCAGAGAAACTTGGCAGGCCAGAAAGGAGTGGCAAGATATATTCAATGTGCTGAGTCAGAAAAATATGCAGCCAAGAATACTTTATCCAGCAAGGCTGGAGAGATAAAGAGTTTCCTAGACAAAACAACAACAACAACAAACTAACTAAAGGAGTTCGTGACCACTAAACCAGCCCTGCAAGAAATTTTAAGGGGACACTTTGTGTGGAGAAAAGACAAAACAAAACAAAAAAAGACCATAAGTAACAAAGACTAGAAAGGACCAGAGAACATCATGAGAAACACCAACAGACAATACAATGGCACTAAATTCATATCTTTCAGTACTCACTATAAATGTCAATGGACTAAATGCTCCAATCTAAAGACATAGGGTATGAGAATGGATGAGAAAACAAGAGCCATCTATATGCTGCATACAAGAGACTCATTTTAGACCTTGAGATGCCTTGATATTGAAAGTAAGGGGATGGAGAACAATCTATCATACTAATGGTTGTCAAAAGAAAGTTGGAGTAGCCATATTTATATCAGACAAACTAGATTTTAAAATAAAGACTGTAATAAGAGATGAATAAGGGCATTATATCATAATTGAGGGGTCTATCCACCAAGAAGATCTAACAATTGTAAACATTTTTGCTCCCAATGTGGAAGAAACCAAATATATAAATCAAATAATCACAAACATAAAGAAACTCATTGAAAATAATACCATAATAGTAAGTGACTTCAACACCCCACTTACAACAATGGGCAGATCATCTAAGCAGAAAATCAACAAGGAAACAATGGCTTTGAATGAAACACTGGACCGGATGGACTTAACATATATTCAAAACATTTCATCCTAAAGCCGCAGAATACACATTCATCTCAAGTGCACATGGACATTCTCCAGAATAGATAACATACTGGGTCATAAATCAGCCCTTAACAAGTACAAAAAGACTGAGATCATACATTGCATATTTTCAGACCACAAAACTATGGTCTGAAAATAAACCACAATAAAATTTGGAAAGACCATGAATACTTGGAGATTAAAGAACATCCTACTAAAGAATGAATGGGTTAACCAAGAAATTAAAGATGAAATTAAAAAGTACATGAAAGCCAAAGAAAATGAAAACATGACAGCCCAAAACCTCTGGAATGCAACAAAGGAGGTGGTCATAAGAGGGAAGTATATAGCAATCCAGGCCTTCCTATAGAAGTAAGAAAGATCTCAAATACACAACCTAACCTTCAGAATAGCAAAGCCCCAAACCAGCAGAAGATAGGAAATAATAAAGATTGGAGCTGAAATCAATGATTTCAAACAAAAAAAACTGAACAGTAGAACAGATCAATGAAATCAGGGGCTGGTTCCTTGAAAGAATTAGCAAAACTGATAACCCCCCAGCCAGAATAATCAAACAGACAAAGGAAAGGACCCAAATAAATAAAATCAAGAATGAAAGAGGAGAGATCACAACCTACACCACAGAAATACAAACAATATTAAGAGAATACTATGACCAATTATATGCCAACAAATTGGGCAACCTGGAAGAAATGGACACATTCCTAGAAACATATAAACTACCAAAACTGAAATAGGAAGAAATAGAAAATTTCAACAGACCCATAACCAGTAACAAAATTGAATCAGTAATCAAAAATCACCCAACAAACAAGTGTCTAGGACCGGATGGCCTTCCAGGAGAATTCTACCAAACATTTAAAGAAGAGTTAACACTTATTCTTTTGAAGCTGTTCCAAAAAAAATAGAAATGGAAGAAAAACTTCCAAACTCATTTTCTGAAGCCAGCATTACCTTGATTCCAAAACCAGACAAAGACTCCACTAAAAAGGAGAACTACAGACCAATTTCCCTGATGAGCATGGATGCAAAAATTCTCAACAAGATACTAGCGAACCAGAGCCAACAATACATTAAAAGAATTATTCACCACGATCAGGTGGGATTTATTCCTGGGACACAGCGCTGGTTCAATATCTGCAAATCAATCAATGTGATACATCACGTTAATAAAAGAAAGGATAAGAACCACATGATCCTCTCAATAGATGCAGAAAAAGCATTTGACAAAATACAGCATCCTGTCTTTATAAAAACCCTCAAGAAAGTAGGGATAGAAGGATCATACCTCAAGATCATAAAGGCCATATGTGAAAGACCTACCACTAATATCATCCTCAATGGGGAAAAACTGAGAGCTTTCCCCCTAAGGTCAGGAACACAACAAGGATGTCCACTCTTACCACTGTTATTCAACATAGTGTTGAAGTCTTAGCCTCAGCAATCAGACAACACAAAGAAATAAAAGGCATCCAATCAGCAAGGAGAAAGTCAAATTTTCACTCTTCGCAGATGAAATGATACTCTACGTGGAAAACCCAAAAGACTCCACCAAAAAACTGCTAGAACTGATCCATGAATTCAGCAAAGTTGAAAGATATAAAATCAATGCACAGAAATTGATTGCATTTCTATACACCAATAATGAAGCAGCGGAAAGAGAAACAAAGAATCGATCCCATTTACAATTGCACCAAAACCCATAAAATACCTAGGAATAAACCTAACCAAAGAGGTGAAAAATCTATACGCTGAAAACTACAGAAAGCTTATGAAAGAAATTGAAGAAGATACAAACAAAACAAACAAACAAACAAACAAACAAAACGGAAAAGCATTCCATGCTCCTGGATTGGAAGAACAAATATTGTTAAAATGTCTATACTACCGAAAGCAATCTACATATTCAATGCAATCCCCATCAAAAGAACACCAGCATTCTTCACAGAGCTAGAACAAACAATCCTAAAATCTGTATGGAACCACAAAAGACCCCAAATAGCCAAAGCAATCCTGAAAAAGAAAACCAAACCTGGAGGCATCACAATCCTGGACTTCAAGTTGTGTCACAAACCTGTAATCATCAAGACAGTATGGTACTGGCACAAAAACAGATACTCAGATCAATGGAATGGAATAGAGAACCCAGAAATGGACCCAGAAATGTATGGTCAACTAATCTTTGACAAAGCAAGAAAGAATATCCAAGTTTGTCTTTCAGCAAAACTCGACAGTGACATGCAGAAGAATGAACCTGGACCACTTTCTTACACCATACACAAAAATAAACTCAAAATGGATGAAAGACCTAAATGTAAGACAGGAAGCCATTAAAATGCTAGAGGAGAAAAAGGCAACAACCCCTTTGATCTCAGCCACAACAACTTCTTACTTGACATGTCTCTGGAGGCAATGGAAATAAAAGCAAAAATGAACTATGGGGACCTCATCAAGATAAAAAGCTTGTGAATGGCAAAGGAAACAATCAGCAAAACTAAAAGGCATCCAACAGAATAGGAGAAGATATTTGCAAATGACATATCAGATAAAAGGTCAGTATCCAAAATCTATAAAGAACTTACCAAACTTAACACCTGAAAAATAATCCAGTGAAGACATGATAGACACTTTTCCAAGGAAGACATCCACATGGCTAACAAACACATGAAAAAATGCTGAACATCACTCATCATCCGTGAACTCCAAATGAAATACCACCTCACAGCTGTCAGAATGGCTAAAATTAACAACTCAGGTAACAACAGATGTTGGCAAGGATGTGGAGAAAGAGGAACCCTTTTGCACTGCTGGTGGGAATGCAAACTTGTGCAGCCACTCTAGAAAACAGTATGAAGATTCCTCAAAAAATTAAAAATAGAACTACCCTACAACCCAGCAATTATACTACTAGGTATTTACCCAAAGGATACAAAACTGCTGATTCAAAGGAGCACATGCACCCCAATGTTTAGAGCGGCACTATAGACAATAGCCAAAGTATGGAAAGAGCCTTAATGCCCATCAACTGATGAGTGGATAAAGAAAGTGTGGTATATATATATACAATAGAATATTACTCAGCAATCAAAAAGAATGAAATCTTGCCATTTGCAACAATGTGGATGCAACTAGAGTGTCTTATCCTAAGAGAAATAAGTCAGTCAGAGAAAGAAAAATATATGATTTCACTCACATGTTGAATTTAAGATACAAAACAGATGAATATAGGGGAAGAGAAGCAAAAATAATACAAAAACAAGGAGGGGGACAAAACATAAGAGACACTTAAATCCAGAGAATAAACTGAGGGTTGCTGGTGGGGTGCTGGGTGGTGGGTGAGAGCTAAAAGGGCGAGGGACAATAAGGAGGACACTTGTGGGGATGAGCACATAGTGTTATATGTAAGTGATAAATCACTAAATTCTATCCTAAAATTATTATTACACTGTATGTTAACTTATGTGGACTTAAATTTTAAAAAATTAAAAATTAATTAATTAAAATAAATTAAAATGTTAAAAAAATCCAGTTGGGATTTTAATAGGGATCATGTAGAATCTGAAGATTAATTTGGGAAATACTGTGATCTTAACAATATTAAACCTTCTAACCCATGGACATGGGTTGACTTTCTACAAATATAGATCTTTCCTATCTTTCAATAAGGATTTGTAATTTTCAGTGTACAAGTGTTGCATTTCTTTTGTTAAATTTGTAACTATTTTAGGGGCTCATGGGTGGCTCAGTCAGTTAAGCATCCAACTTGGGCTTAGGTCATTATCTCGTAGTTCGTGGGTTCAAGCCCCACATCAGGCTCTGTGCTGACAGCATGGAGCCTGGAGCCTTCTTCGGATTCTGTCTCTCTCTCTCTCTCTCTCTCTCTGCCCCTCCCCTGCTCGTGTTCTGTCTCTGTCTCTCAAAAATAAATAGACATTAAAAAATTATAACTATTTCAATTTTTAGGCTATTGTAAATAGAACTGCTTTACATTCATTTTGAGAACGTCATAGCTGGTGTGTAGAACTCAAAATGATTTTTGTACATTGCATTTATGTCTTATGATCTTTTAGAAGTGTTTTATTAGGTTTTTTAGTGGATTTACCCTGGGATTTTCTTTATACATGATCACACCATCTGCAAATAGACACAGGTTTGCTTCTTGCTTTTTAGTTTATATGCCTTATATTTCTTTGCCTTGCCTAATAAATCTGGTTAAAATGTACAGTCCAAAAGTGGTGAAAATAAAATAAAATACAAAAAAAAATAAAGGCTATATGATGGGATGTCTAGGTGGCTCAGTCAACTGAGTGTCTGACTCTTGATTTCAGCTCAGGTATGATCCTAGGATTGTGAGATCAAGCCCCACGTTGGGCTCTGCATAGGGTATTGAGCCTGTTTATGATTCTCTCTCTCTCCCTCTGCCCCTCCCTCCCACTCTCTCTAAAAGAAAAAATATATATATTAAATCTCAGAACAAATAATACTAATTTTGAAAACAGTTTAAGAATTCTTGGAGCAGCGCAACTGCCTATATTTGCTGTAAGAATATTTATCAGGCAAAGAAGTTCTTTGAAGTCGAAAGTTAAAAAAAAAACTCTTTAGCCAGAAACAAAAGCAAAAATAAACTATTGGGACTACACCAAAATAAAAAAGCTTTGCACAGCAAAGAACACCACCAACAAAACAAGAAAGGCAACCTACTGAATTGGAGAAGATATTTGCAAATGATATATCCAATAAGGGACTCATATCCAAAATACATAAAGAACTTCTAAACTCAACACCAAAATATATAAGAATACGAATAACAGTAATGTGATTTAAAAATGGGCAGAGGCCATTTTTGACATTCTTCCAAAGAAGACATATAGATGGCCAACAGACACATGAGAAAATGCTCAACATCACCCATCATCAGGGAAATGCAAATCAAAACCACAATTAGATACCACCTTACACATGTCAGAATGGCTAGAATCAAACATACAAGAAATAACAAATGTTGGCCAAAATGTGGGAAAAAAAGGAACCCTGTGCACTGTTGATAGGAATGCAAATGGGTGAAACCACTGTGGAAAACAGTACGGAGATTCTCAAAAACTAAAACATAGAATTACCTTACGATCAGTAATTCCATTTTTAGATATCTGCCCAAAGAAAACAAAAACAGTAATTTGGGAAGATATATGCACCCTTATGTTTACTGCAGTATTATTTACAATAGCCAAGATATGGACACAGACCAAGTATCCATTGACAGATGAATAAAGATGTGGTGGGGCACCTGGATGGCTCAGTCAGTTAAGCATCTGACTTTGGCTCAGGTCATGATCTCACAGTTTGTGGGCTCAAGCCCTGTGTCGGGCTCTGTGCTGACAGCTCAGAGCCTGGAGCCTGCTTTGGATTCTGGGTCTCCCTCTCTCTGCCCCTCCCCTGCTCATGCTCTGTCTCTCTCAAAAATAAATAAGCATTAAAATTTTTTTTAAAAAAAGGTGATATACATAGACAACGAATGAGATCTTGTCATTTGCAGCAACGTGGCTGGATCTAGAGGGTATATGCTAAGTGAAATAAGTCAGCCAGAGAAAGATACTCATATCATTTCACTCATATGTGGAAGTTAAGAAGCAAAACAAATGAACAAAGGAAAAAAGAGACAAACCAAAAAAAGAGATTCTTCAATACAGAGAATAATTGGTGGTTGTCAGAGGGGAGGTGGGTCAGGGAATGGGTGAAGTTGATAAAGGGGATTAATAGTACATGTGCCATAATAGCACTGAGTAACGTAGAAAATCACTGCATCATTATTTGAAAATAAAACAAAAACCTCTTCAGCCAATAAAACCCACATAGAAGAAAGTCTTCCAAAGGGAACATTTATTATGTAAATTCCATATTATGTAACTTTCGTTTTCCCTTCCCTTATTTTAATGACTGATTTTGGAGTTAGTATGGTATGAAATGGTATCTCAGAAACAGATTGGAAATATTAACATTGATCCTGTAGGAGATAAGGGCTCTACTCACAGAGGCACACTTGTGACCACCATCCAGACATCCAGAAGTGAATTCAGTCAGTGGCTTTCAAACCGTTCTCAGATCCTAATGTTTTTTCAGAGGTGTGTCAGGGCTGCTGCCAGGCTGGAAGAAGCCAGGAATTCCGTGAATGAATACAACAAGCTCGCTTCCATGCCCAGCTGCATCTGTTTTACATGTTAGCCTTCGGTACAAATTTCACTTGATTAAAAAAAAAAAAAAGCCTGCCGCATTTTAAAAAATATGGAGAACAAACTGAGGGCTACTGGAGGGGTTGTGGGAGGGTGGATGGGCTAAATGGATAAGGGGCATTAAGGAATGTATCTACTCCTGAAATCATTGTTTCACTGTATGCTAACTAATTTGGGTGTAAATTTTTAAAACTAAAAAATAAAATTAAAAAAAAAGTTTGAAACTCACCAAACTAGGATTTCTGCCAAACAGCGGAGAGTAGGCTATCATTTGTATGGCCCCAGAGTCTAGACACAGGTATTTTTCCTCTCTAAATCCATTCTCTATTCTTTCCATTATTATTCCTCTGTTTCTTCCCCTTCTTTTTCCTTTCTCCTTCTTCCCCTCCCCTTCCTTCCATTTCTCCTTTATCACAATAAAACATTTAGTTCAACGCTTGGTAAGTTTCACTGGTGATTTTATATATGCAATAAACATTTACCTCTGAAGGTGTTGGATTTAGTTGCTGGTGTCCTCGAGACGCTCACGGTGCAGGACAGCACAGAGTGCACAGAAGCAAACCAGCAATGCAACCCGTTGTGGTAAGAGACGCGTGCAGGCAGAGGGCAGGTGAGCGGGGACGTTTACAGCCTGAGTTCTAGAGTCAGACTGCTTCTTTCCTAACATTCTTATTCAACCATTTGCAGCTGTGTGATCTTGGCAAGCTGCTTCATCCCTTGGCTTCTACTGAGGTTTAAGACAGAAAGAGAACAGGCCTCAAATGGAATCACTTGTGCTAAGCCCACATCACCAAACTGAGATTTTATATCTACCTTAATTACACTTTCAACCTCTCCCAGGAGGGGCATCTTATACCAATCAATCTTGAATTACCTGGTCTGTACTAGTGAGGTCATCTGTGTGCTCCAAAGCAAGGCTGTGGTGGAAAGCAAATGAGTCAATACACACAAAAATCTTCAAATAGTGCTTATTAGCCTGTGGTAAGCGCTAAACGAGTGTGCATTTGTGTCTTTTTAGTCCAAGATATTTTAAATGCAGAGGGGTCTGAGCAAAGAATTTGGGAATCAGTGATATTTAAGCCGAGTTTTTGTTCATTTGTTTTGTTTTTTATTTTAGAGGGGCAGGGGGCGAGGCAGAGGCAGAGGAAGAGGGAGAGAGAATCCGAAGCAGACTCCATGCTCAGCCCAGAGCCCAACCCCAAGACCCTGAGATCACCACCTGAACTGAAATCAAGAGTCGGAAGCTGACTGAGCCCCCACAGGCACCCCAAGCTGAGTTTTAAATAATAACAAAATGTTCCAAAATGGAACGTGCAAGCCTAGCTAAGAGAGTCTCTTTTAAAGTAGGGCTGGGAAGCCACTAAGGCAGGAGCGGTTTCTGAACTTTTGCCAACTGCAAGCCCTCAGCCTAGACTCAACTCCCTTGTCACCAGGACACCTGAATCACTCCCATTGTTCACTTTTTTTTAAAGGAGGCAAAACACAGATGGTAGCTACACTTGCGGTGAGCATAGCGTAATATATAAGCTTTCAACTCTTCTGTTGTACACCTGAAACTGAAGTAACATTGTGGGTCAACTACAGTTTGTTTTTTAAATGGAGCCAACCCTATTTGACAAGTTTCAATCCCTCATTTGCCTCTTAACCCAGTAAACCCCAGTTAACCTAGTCTCAATCCGTGTTTTGCGTAGAGGACCTAAATGAGAACTGCTCTTTATAACTCTACTCCCTGTTTGACTTCCTCGGAAGACAATTCACATTTCTACCTGAATCTGTGTCTCCCAAACTGCAATTCTAATTGTCCAAATAAATGCTTAATTTTTCAGTAAATTCCTGTTTGCTTAATTTTTCAGTAAATTCCTTCTAGGTCAATATAGTGACCAGAAAATTATCTCAGAAAATTAACTGACTGCCCCGGTCGCTCAGTTAAGCGTCCAGCTTCAGCTCAGGTCATGATCTCGAGGCTCATGGGTTCAAGACCTGCATGCGGCTCTGTGTTGACAGCTCAGAGCCCAAAGCCTCCTTCAGATTCTGTGTCTCCCCCTTTCTCTGCCCTTCCCCCACTCGGTCTCTCTCTCTCTCTCTCTCTGTCAAAAATAAACAAACATTAAAAAAATAAACTCATTATGAATATTTCTCCATGTCATTATTCTTCTACAACACATTTGTAATAGCTACATAACATTCCGTTTCAAATTGTAAATAGCATGTTTTTTAATCCATTTTTAGCACATCTTAATTATTTCCTTTGAATAATTTCCCAGAATTGGAGTTCTCAAGTTAAAGAGTATGGCCATTTTAAGGCTGTTGATATGTATGCACAGTCAAGATACGTCTAGGAAAGATAATGTTATAAATAGGGAACTTGCTGAGTGTCCTTTTTCATTATGATAACGCAGGCACTTGCTGGGGGATATGCATCTATCTGACAGGAAGGAAATCTTATGGCTGAGGCCTAAATGCATACCTACCTGTGGACACAGCAATTCATCCCATGTCCAGAGGAAAAGATAAGACAAAAGCCAGGAGGCAAAGAAAATGACACAAATGTTTTGTGTCATTTCTGCTCATAGAATTTTTTAGAAAAGGATATTCCTTCTGTTTAGCAAATTAACCCCCCCAGCCCATCCCCATTAATAAGTACAATACTGTCTGCCTTATTCCTGTCCATTTTTCACTCCCATTGAGATTGTATGTATGAGAGTGAACTTCCACCTTTGCCATCAGGTAAGTCTCAGAACTAAACTTAGCTTTTTCAATACAGACCACTTTAGCAGCATAGGGTGAATATTCAGTGAAGACCCACTGAAGGTTAAAGGGATGGAGAAGATCTGATATGCGTTAAGAATCCACTATGGGCCAGAGATTTCCTGCATAGATCAGTTAATCTCCCAGTTACTATCTAGATCATTATCATAATTATCACCAATTAAAAATAAGGATTAAGTGACTTAAGTGATCCTGCTGCAAATAACTGGCAGAGCAGAGCTCATCCCACACTCTGCTAGACCCCAAGGCCCATCCCGTTAACCCCGCCTGGAGATGAGGCTGGGGGGGGGGGATACCCCAAATGTGAATTCCACACAAGCTTCTAGCACATACTTCAGGGAAATTCAGTCTTTTTCCATTGTTCCTTGGGATAGACAGTCTGAATTGAATGCATCTTCATGGTATCATTTGACATCTTCCTCTATGCTCTGTAATTCTTGGTTACCTGATGTTAAATCTAGAGCAGAAGTCAGCAAAATGTAGCCTTTGGGCCAGCTGCCTATTTTTGTAAATTATCTTTTTTTTTTTTTTTTTTTGGGAATACAGCCAGTCTCATTTGTCTATGTATTACTATGACTGCTACAACAGCAGAATTGAGTAGTTATGACAAAGATCATATTGCCTCTAAAGCTGAAAATATTTACTCTCTGACTCTTCAAGAAAAAATTATCAACCCCTCATCTTAAGGCTTGAACAAATTCAATGAGTTCTCTGAGTTCCAAACATACTCCTTCATATTGCCCATTATTGCATTGCAGCAATACTACCACCTCACAGTCATCAGGGCCCAATATATCAAACAATAAAGCAATTCCTTTATTTGCTGAATAGGTTATATGCATGAGGAGCCCCAAGTGGCCAGGTGGTAGTTTCCAACTCAGAAAACTATGCGGAGGCATGCCTAGGGAGAGGCAATCCTATTCGCATGGGAACCAGGATCCCTAACATAACAGAACTCAAGGTTATGAGGACAGAAAGCATAGACACCCCACCTAAGTCACTGGAAGTGATGAGGTCAAACGTCCTTCTGTCTATTGCTTCCTGGATCCACCTATCATAGCTATTGAGGACAAAGAACTATATTGGTCATTGATTTGCTTAGCACATCCTGAGTGACAATGCACCACTGGTGAATGGTGCTCTCCCAGGACTAGTGCTTTTGCTAAGCCTTCAAAAGCCCATTCCAGTACTACTGGGACACCTGCTTTCAGTGGTAGGGCAACAGTATGAATCTTGTGGTCATGTGCCCACTGTTGCAATTTCTTTGCAGCAATTTGGTCCCTTCGTCTGAAGCAATATCAAATCAGATATTATATCAGCTGTTGTATCAATAGGTCATAAACCCTAAGATGGTGATGCTGACAGAGATACCACAGGTGACATGGTCAAATCTCTACTTGGAGCAGGTATCAATTCTCATAAGGACAAATTGCTCCCCACTCCATGTTAGAAGGTGTCCAATGTAAACACTTCACAAGGTAGATGCCTGGTAAAGGTCACTGAGGCAACACAGAGCCCCATGGTCAGAAGCACCCACACTCCATTTGATGCTCTGCTGTCTTGGAATTCTTAATAATTTCTGAACATGGGATCCTACATTTCCATTTTGCACTGGGCCTCACAAACTATGTAGCCTCTTCTATGGAGAGAAGAAGTCCATGCCATTGGCTTCAAAAATATCAGCTATTCTTGTAAAAATGACCCAAATGTTCATGGTCCCACTGCATAAGCACTGATATGGTTGAGCATAGACGCTGGCTTGACATCCATGAGATGAGTCATTCCATCCTCCTGCTAATTCCAGACCTCTTCTGATAGGTATTAAAACTGGACAGGAACCAGATATCCTTCCACAGAAAGCCCTCTAGCATTCAAAGTCACCTTTCATCAAAGAGTTTCTAATAGCTTTGAATTCAACGGGGAAGAGGTCAACTTCAGTCCTTTTGTTTCCAGGCCATTCAGTGACACCTATTGACCTCCACCCTAGAGACCAGTCATGTGCCTTCTGAGAGGCAGCCGTGGCCAAGTTTCAAAACTCCTATTATGCCTTCCCTCAAGGCCATGGGCACAAGATTACTTACCATTTACGTTAGTAAAAGAGACTACCCAACCCCCCAAGTGACTCTTCCCAAAGCAATATCTGCTCCTAATGATGCCTTCCATTTACACCTTCAGACATTAAACCTGGAAGCTTTTCAATGGCAACTTTTCTTGCTTTAAAAAAACACAGACAAAAACAAGGAAGTGCCCTCACCTGGAGGCATTCCACTTTACCATCTTTACAAGATTATAAAGGGTATGATAAGCTACTTTAGGCAGTTTGTACTTTATTCTAAAGGTGGAATGGTAGGGGTGGGACGGGGGCTGGGTGGCTCAGTAAGTTGAGTGTCCAACTTTTGATTTTGCCTCAGGTCATGACCTCAGAGTTTCTGGGTTCATGGGTTTTCAGCCCGACGTCTGGCTCTGTGCTGACAACAAGAAGCCTGCTTGGGATGCATTCTCTCCCTCTTTTTCTGCCCCTACCCTGTGCTCTCTCTCTCTCTCTCTCTCTCAATAAATAAATAAACTTAAAAAACATAAAAAATAAAGGTAGGATTGAAACTTGAGAATTTTAATTAGAAGAAAGACTCTACTTAGATTTTTTTATGTGGGGGAAAATTATTCTAACTGCTGTGTGGAAATTGGATTTTAAAATAGCATAATTGGAAGCTAAGATGTCTGTAAGAAGGTTGTTGGAAGTTATGGTAGGTAGGACACACAAGAGTAGAGACCAAGATGATAGAAGTAAGTGAATTGAGGAAAGAGATTTAATCTACAGGACTTATTTGTATATGGGACATGAAAGAGAAGCAGGCACCAGAATAGAAATAGACACCCAGGTTTTTGATTTGGATAACTGGACAAACTCAAATTGGCCACTCACGCTAGGAACACGGGGGAGAGAAGGGCTAGTAGGAGAAACAGATAATGATCAATTTAGTTGGGTTTGGGGGATGCAGGAGGGCTTTCTAGCCATGCTCTAGATTGAAACCAGAACCCCACCATCATAATACAGGCTATCTATCGCTAACTGGAGGGACATCCAACTAGACATTCCAGAGAGCAGTTGAATAAATGGGTCTGGAACCCAAGAGCAATGTCTAGGCTGAAGATAGGAATGTGTAAGTTATCAGAAGATAGATACTAACTGAAGCTGTGGCAGACGGATAAGCCATTCCGGGGAAAATGTGTAGATTGAAGAAATAAAATGGCCACTATCAAGGCCTTAGCAAACATCAGGATAAAGGAAGAAGTCTTCATAAAAGGCTGAGAAAGAGTGGCTACAAAGGTGGGAGGCATCCATGAACGTATAACATTACCAAAGACAAGAGGGTATAATGTTTAAAGGAAGGAGAAGTTGTCAACAGAGTTAAATATTACCAACCAATGAAATAAAGTCCGATCTGCACCAAGGAGTAAGTTTCCTGCCTAAAAGCCTTCGAAGACTTACCTTTCCCAACAGAGAAATATTCATAAGCACGGGTAACAGTCGGTATCTGCTCAGGGACACAGAGGACACATTAAATATTTTAAAGAGAGGGCATTTGATGCTGGGGATTGGTAACATAAGTGTGGGAAGGCTTCAGGAGCAAAAAGGGAACGTGGCCACCTCTAGAGAATAAGAACTGCGGGGAGCAAACCTTACTGCCAGGAAGGAGAAACCCAAAGGAAAAAGATGGTATTTCCAGAACTAAAGAGCTGGGAATTCAGGCTTCTTGAAGGAAGCTCTGGAAAGCTGGCACTCAGATCACTGAGGGAGAAGGGTCCAGCAGAGGTTTGGATTATCAAGGGATTTTCAGGCGCATCTGGTGAAGGATCATGGGGTGGCTGGTTCCCTGATTGCCAGCAGAGTTGCCAGCCAGCTGCTGCCGGCAACCAAGGGGCATTGAAAGTGGAGCCAACTACAGAAACATGGACCCGCATAAGGAAACAGGGAGGAAATCCACTTTCTCCTTCTCCCACCTCTCCAGCCTCTTTCTAGTGCCTCCCAATGGCAAAACCTAACAGAAAAGCAGCTGGCAAAGGAGTCCAGGAAATGCAGTTTGCAAAGTCCCGGGCCCAGCACCACAGATCATGTAGAAGAGGCTAGATTTGTTGCGGACAGATAACAGATATTTAAAAAACAGCCCTCATGGCATACAAGACCCTGTATAATCTGCATCCACAAAACAATGTAGCTCGAGCTGGAAAATGCAGATGTACCATTTGCCAGCTATGCAAACAAGAGCCAGTTACATGCATCTAAGCTTCTATTTGCTCTTCCACAAAATGGAAATACAATAGTTCATCTCTCCTGTGGCACTACATAGATGATCCTGAGAAACCTCATGTTCTACCAAAGTCACACACTAAAGATAAAAGGACTGAAGGGAAATTTAAAATTGGGCAGGTCTCTCCAAAGCTGTGAAGCATGGCAACCAGAGAACGAACAAAAACAAATAATTGGAATCTCAGGAGGTAAGTCAGACGCTCAAGGCAGGTCATTCAGTACACGTGAAGGCTGCTTCCGGGGATGTTTTTAAAACATAAAATTACAGAGCGGAGATACTATCCTATAAGAGCGAAGAAAATGGAGACAAAAGTGGAGCTCTGAGCCAGAGGAACTCAGAATGTAGACCGAGAGGGACCTGTACCTGTCATGAGCCAGGAGCCTGTGCAAGCTGGGCTCTCTGGAGAGGGAGCCCAGGGGCAGGCTCTCAGTTTTAATTTTCTTAAAATAGAATAGTAGGGGACCCAGCCTAAGCGATAGTTGAGCTGAAGGCTTTCTCATCTCCTGCTGAAAATTCTAATTTTACTCCTACTCTTCCAATTCCCTTTTCCCGGCATGGAAATCGTGTTTCAACCAACCCAACTTCATTATACTGAAATCATTTCCCTATTTTTCCAATCATGCGTGGGTTAATTGGTGTTACAGTAACCCATATTATAACAAAACAAACTATACCAACATTCAGGGTTTTGCAAAAAAGTAAATAGGACAGCCTGCAGAAAGTGTTGAGCAGAATACAGAGCCCCCAGGATGATGGTAGCATTGGTGCTGTTGTTCTTATGCCCCCAGCATCTCCTTCAACTGCTTTCTCTCAGGCAAACTAAGCTCCAGCCAGCCTAGACTACTTGTAGTAGCACCTGCCAGTTCTGCACATCTGCGTGGCTACATGTCCACCCATCCCCCACTGGCCATCCGCAGCCCAAGTGGGCTGGCTGACTCCCATTTGCTGATGCTCTCTAGCCTGGACTCCTACAGACCTTTGGGCATGGCTCTCTTGTGCACTTACTACACTGCAGGCTGCCTCTTGAACAAGATCTGGAGTGGCTGGAGAACAGGCACCGTGTCTCACACAGCTCTCTAGCCCCAAGAAAACAAGAGGCAAATTTGGCTGATGGCAAATTTTGGCTAGGTTACCAGGAGGGGAGGAGCAGGTGATAAGCCTGGGATGAGATTGTGGGGGGCCTTACATGCCCACCTCTGGAATTCAGATTTTATTTGGTCAATGCTGGATTACTTGTGAATGCTTTTAGCAGGAAGAGCCGAAACTAGCCCTCAGATTGATGAAAAAGGTATCTCTGAGCCAGATGGATGAGCCAAGGGAAGACTAGGGGGTCAAAACAGCTTAGGAGCCTAGTGCTGTGGGATGAGCAGAGGCAACAGACAGAGCAGGGAAGCCACAGGGGGAAGGAGAGAAGGTAGACCAAGAGATAGAATCTTCAGGACTGGACACTTGTTTAGAGGGGAAGAAGAGTCAAAAGCAACTCCCAGGGGGTGCCTGCGTGGCTCACTTGTTAAGCGTCAGACTCTTGGTTTCAGCTCAGGTCGTGATCTTGTGGTTTCATGCGGTCAAGCCCCATGTCAGACTCTGTGCTAGCAGCAGGGAGCCTGCTTGGGATTCTCTGTCTCCCTCTCTCTTTGTCCCTTCCCCACTTGCTTGCTGTCTTGCTCTCTCTCTCTCTCTCTCTCTCTCTCTCAAAATAAATAAATAAACTTAAAAATAGGGGAACTCCCAGATTTTATGCTTAAGTTTCTAGGATGATGTCCCTGTTTTCAAAAAGGGGAGCAGAGAAGTGTCCACTGGGAGTGGGGAGAAGTTGAGTTTGATTTCACTTAGGTGGTGTTTCAGTTGCTAATGGGGAGAGCCTAGATTTTAGCTCCTCTCAGCTCAAGTTAAACTGTACAGGTTAATAAGTCTTAAATGTTGACATCCAGGGGCACCTGGGTGGCTCAGTCAGTGAAGTGTAGGACTCTTGGTTTCTGCACAGGTCATGATCACATGGTTGGTGAGATCCAGCCTTGAGTGGGGCTCTGTGATGACAGTGTGGAGCCTGCTTGGGATTCTGTTTCTCTCCCTCTCTCTCTGCCCCTCCCCTGCTTGTGCACTCTCTCTCTCAAAATAAATAAACTTTAAAAAATGTTGATATACACAAGCCTCTCCAGTGGTAAAAAAAAAAAAAAAGTCCTTGTCCCCCCCCCCCACTTCCCTCCCTTAATACTTGAACAGACACAGGTTTTCCCCACTATCTGAAAGTAGAGAGTTCCTATGAAAACCTTTCTATGGCATAAAGCAAAGAAGCAATTACCATTAATTTTTATGAAAGCAGTTTTGAGCTCTCCCAGACCCGAAAAAAAAACCTCTCATAGGCTTTTCGGATACATCAGGAAACATCTTGCCAAGAAACGCACAGAATCAATGGAGATAAAGCACAAATGCTCACAGACTCAGTTCAAAGCGATGGCGGCTTGACATGGAGATTCCAAGTGTAGTTCTGAGGGAAGGCGCTGGGTGGCGCCACTCTCCCCGCTGTGCACACTGCCTCCATTCAGGCTGGGTGCCAAATACACCCTGAAGGCTATTTTCATTTTTCACTTTTTTTTTTGTTTTTCATAGAAGCAAAAATCCTCTTTGGATTTCCCTCGGCTTTCAAAAACAGATACTAACACTGATCTTTCTTAAAAGTGAAGTGGCATAACACAGACTTTTGAATAGTGGGCGACACCTGTAATGTCTGTTTCTAGCCACTTACTTGAGATAATTTCTCATGGCAATGGAAAAAGAGGTTGGAGTGAGGGCGGGGCAATTACGACGAGGGAGGAGGACTAGGGACAGAGGTAGTGGCAGGAGATCGTGGGTGAGGCCGGAATGAGAACAGGTAGGGACATAAGGACATTGCCAGATCTCTAGACTCCAGAGCCAGCAGCATGCCAGCCCAGCCAAGCTAGCGATGGCATTAGGGAGGCCAAAGAGCTCTGCCCCTGTCTCCAGACTGCTGATGTGAGTTGCGTTACTGAAACACAGCTGCCCTTTTCTGCCCTCCCATCTCCTGCCTGGGACACCCACGTCCATCCTACCCACAGCAAAAAAGTCCCAGGAATGTAGGTCTCTGCTTAGGGAACTTTTTTTAGTTAAAAAAGATTACACCAGTAATAAATATTCCCTATAGAAAAATATTCTCATCACCCTCAGATAAACATTGTTTGATATTTGGTCTTTTACCAGAAATTTTACATTCTTGGCATATGTGTGAATATATGTATTCCCCAGATTCCGGGTGGAAAGACAATGGGCAGTGTTCTAAAGTCGTTAATGGATAGTGTCCATTAACCATTTCCCTAACTGTTCCTTGAACAATATGGAGTCTAAGTCTGAGAACCCTGCTGACTTCGACGACACACCTAGCTGAGGCCCTGGTATAACCAGGTCAGCTGCTTGTAGATTCTCTAGTGGTACACACACCCCAGATGAGGGGGCTTTCTCTTGAGTAAGTCCATGGGCAGAGTTTTAGCCAGTGGAGTCCTAGTTTTAGCCAGTAAGAAGGCCCCAAATCCTTGGGACGATTTCAGGCTCTCAGTGTGTTCCAAATGGGTGGACTGCAGGGAACAAGCATTTTGCAGGGGACTGGGGTGGCTGGGGGTGGTAAGACGGGGCGGGGGGGGGGGGTAGGTTTGGTGAAGGAGAAGAAGGAAAAAAAGTTAAAAAGTCTCATTTGAAAAATGCCCACGGGCGACAGTCAGGCACAGCTGCGCCCCCCATTGAACCATTCACTTCCTTTATTGTTTTTAAAGTTTATTTATTTGGGGGAGGGAGAGAGAGAGAGAGCGCGCGAGCCCACTGTGAACAAGGGAGGGGCAGAGAGAGAGAGAGAGGAGAGAGAGAATTCCAAGCAATCTCTGCCTGCTGTCAGCACAAAGCCAGATGTGGGGCTCGAATCCACTAACAGTGAGATCATGACCCGAGCTGAAATTAAGAGTGGGGCTCTCAGCCGACTGAGCCACCCAGGCGCCTCGTCCATCTCCCTTATATCAGAGGTTTCAAGGACCCAGGGGAGAGGCCTCCCTGCCTGCATCCTGTTGGTGGGCTGGAACTTGAGACTCAGAGGCAGAGGTCCTTTACTCAGAACTTTTCTGAAATACCTGAAGAAACGGACAAGCCAAGGGTCTAAAACAAACTCCTTCAGAAGAACTGCAGGGGACGCTGTAGTCACCCTGCTGGCCTGAGCTGGCAGAGTGAGCTGAGCAACGACAGTGTGAAGCTACTTTTTGCCTTCCCATAGACGACCAGCAGGGGGCAGCAGAGCACAACGCAAATCGGGACCAGCCCAGGACTGTTTCCTAAACCCTTGGAGATTTGGAATCCAAGGATCCTCGGTCCTCACCCACAGCTATTCCAGTTTTCACACCCCAGTTAGGAGAGCTTTCCTATGAGAAGCACACTATTTGATAAGCTGCTTTCGATATTTATATGCCTTTAGGCCCGATTCCTTTCCTTACTCAGCCACTTACTAGTCCTGACTTGTTGGAAAATTTACTAAGCCCCCATTTCCTCGCCGGGGTTATTAACCATTATGAGGATTAAAATAAGAGGACGGTGTTAAGTCACCAGCACAACACTGGCCATAGGAAAGTCCTCAGTAAATGCCAGTGATCTTGCCCCATCCAAGACAACATAAAGTGAGATGAATAAAGAGGTCATCTATTATAAGGAGGTGTGTCATTTCAAATGTTTAAAAGAGAGAATGACTCTCAAGCCAAAGTTTTTTTTGTTGTTAACTTATTTTTAACTCCCAAAGCAGTGTCAACACTTCTTTGTCCTAAACTTTTCACTCAAAAATTTTGTTCAGTGTCATTAAGTGAAAATTTACCAAAGACCTACTAGGTACCAGGCACTATCATAGATACTGGAGGTACAAATATAAGTAAAACACTTGATTTGTTAATATTTCCTTGAAGATTTTGTGTCTCTATTTATGTTTGTGGTTTTCTTTCCTGTAATAGCTTTGTCTGGTTTTGATATTAGGGCGTTTTAGCCTTTTAAGATGAGTTAGGAAGTATTTTCTCCTCTCTTTATTCTGGAAGAGATGGTGCAGAATTGGTACTATCTCTTCCTTTAAGCTTTGTAGAATTCACCAATGAAAACCTCTGGGCCTAGAGGGGTTTTTTTGTGGGAAGATTTTTAAGAACAAATTCAATTTCTTTAATAGATATAGAACTAGTCAGTTAAGTATTTCTTTCTTACTAAACTTTAGCTATTTGTGTCTTTCAAAGAATTGATCAAGTTTATGAAGTCTCCAAATTTTGATTATGTGCTACTCTGAGCTTTTGAACAGACAGCACAGTGGGCAGAAAATAATACCTAGAAATTGGCTGCCTTTGAAATGCACCTGGCTTAAGATGTGGTAAGGAGAATTGTGATTCTGAGATTTTTTTTTCCTTGATAATACTGTTTATTGTCCACTGACCAAGTCATCACTCAAGAATGATACAAAGCATGGGAGACAGACACAGTTGCTTGTCAACGTTCAACAGCTCTTACGTGTTTGCAGCACAGGAAAGTCACAGACTTCATATTCCAGCAAAAACACGTTGCCCAAAAATTAAAACAAAACAACAACAAAACAAAAACAAGCAAAAACAAACACAATCAAACAAAGCTTTAAATTATGGCAGCAAGTCTGATATTTCTTAGTACTTATCAAGCAAAGATTTGGAAATAACTACAATGTAAACTTCATTTTCAATATTTTGAGTTGCATGCATGAAGACAAGAATGGCTTCTGGCAATTCCATATGTATTTGTTTCGGGAGGGAAATGATGGATTTACTTTGTTTCAGGCACTGTCCTAGGCATCAAGGATATATAATTGAGAGAACAATACCATGCCCTCCTAAAGCTTAAAAGCTTATATGGTAGTGAAATATACAAACAAGAAAGTAAGCAAAATAAACATTAATATAACTTTAGTTAGAGAATAGGTTTTTTTTTAATGAAAAGAAAGAAAATGACCTGAAAAGTCACAACTTTAGAATAGTTTGGTCTTGAACGGTCTCTGAGGTGAGGAAATTAATTCAAGCAGAGCCCTGCCTGAAGTAAGTCAGGGACCCATGCAAACATGGGGAGAACAACATTTATAGTTGACAGGTACTAAGTGAAAACCAGACTGCCATGTTCTGAGAATCTGACTTTACCATGTTCTTATCCAGGTTAATGTATTCGACCTCTTGACAAGGATTTTGGTGTGTACTTCTTTGTATATGGGTTTTCTTTAGCTTCGTTCTCTTTTTAGTGCAGCTCATTTTTATATCTACACATTCCTGCCAAGTTGGAAGAAATGTAGTTTTTTTATTTCTACAAAAACACCAAACTTATGAATCTCTACTTTTTTCAGCTGAGAGGAAACTAAAAAAATCTCTCTATGCTTCCTTATCTATTCTTTTCCTCTTTTCCCACACTTCTCTTTGCAGAAAGCTAACCTGTATGGACTGTATCAACAGGGTTCCATGCCTTCTTTCCCTGGTTGGGTTTGACTAACTGAACCTCTGGGAGGAAAGTGGAGGGAGGGGAGGGGAACAACATAGAGGTAGTTTTTCCTTTGGTTCTCTCCCTGTCTAGAGCTGAAAGGCCTCCAGCTTTCTGTGTCCCTCAACTTCAGTTGAGCTCACTGCTTCTCTCAGAGTGGCTCTTTCTTTTATTATGTTCTCTGGCAGGAGCTCAGTGCACTCATCTTTTGGGGCCCAGGGGTGGTAGCAGTTTGGCTGTTACTTCCTTGACATCCTTCTGAAAAAAGAGAGTCCAAAGTCTTAGAGAAATAGGTAAGCTGGAATGGATCTATTATGTGCAACCTGCTCAACCATCCTTGTCATACCTTCCTCTAAAGACCAGAGGATACTCCTTCACCAGTTAAAAAATGTCTACCTGAGGCGGAGGAGCCAAGATGGAGGAACAGCATGGAAGTTTTTTGTGTGTCTCGCATCCATGAAATACAGTGAGACCAACACTAAACCATCCTGCACACCTTGAAAACTGATTTGAGGATTAACACAACAATCTGCACAACCTGAACCACAGAATTCAGCAGGTTAGCGGCACGGAGAGGAGAACTTGGGGAGTGAGAAGCCACAGCAGGTAGGGAGCTGCTTTTGCTGGTAGAGAGAGGACAGAGACAGCGGGGTGGGGAGGGAGGATACGGGAAAAGCACCCCTCCCCAAAAGCAGCTGGAGAGAAAGTGGAAAAATGGAAACAGCCACAGGGACTAAACTAAAAAAGGAGAAAGAAGAAAGGAGAAAGGAGAGGGTTTAAATTCCATTAAGACTATAAACAGGGGGAGCACAGAGTCTGAAACTCCGCAGCTCAGCTCGATACCTGGTGGTGCTCTGGTGGGAAGGGCGAATCCCCAGGAGCAGAGTGGGGTCCTGGAGGTTCTCGGGACACATGGGGAAAAGTGGTTCCACTGGTGGAAGTACATTTGGTAGAGACTGTTGAAGCCACCTGGTCCCAGCAGACCCCATAAAATGGCCACATTTGCTGGTGCTGGAACAAGGTTGTTAAGGGTGAAGCCTGGTGCCAGATGTGTATTGTGATCTTCCATAATCCCTGAAACACTGTTGCTACAGTATCTCGCGAACTTTTTCTGGGGCGGGCTGGCACCTGGCCACAGTCTTGGGACACCAGCAGCAGCAGGGCCCTGTGAACTTTCCTGGGTGCGGCCAGCATTCAGCCATTGCTCAGTGAGACCCTCCGCAGAGGGGCTGTCATTCAAAATGGAAGGAGAGATAAAAAGTTTCCCAGACAAACAAAAATTAAAGGAGTTTGTGACCACTAAACTAGCCCTGCGAGAAATTTTAAGGGGGACTCTCTGAGGGGAGAAAAGATGAAAATATAAATACATACATACATACATACATACCAAAAGAAACAAAGATTAGAAAGGACCAGAGAACACCACCAGAAATTCCAACTCTACAAGCATCATAATGGCAATAAATTCATATCTTTCAGTATTCATTCTAAACGTCAATGGAATCAATGCTCCGATTAAAAGACACAGGGTAACAGAATGGATAAGAAAACAAGACCCATCTATATGCTGTTTACAAGAAACTCACTTTAGACCTAAAGACACCTTCAGATAGAAAGTAAGGGGATGGAGAACCATCTATCATGCTAATGGTCAACAAAAGTAAGCCAGAGTAGCCATACTTATATCAGTCAATCTAGACTTTAAAATAAAGACTGTATCAGGAGATGCAGAAGGGCATTATATCATAATCAAGGGGTCTATCCACCAAGAAGACCTAACAATTGTAAACATTGATGCACCAAATGTGAAAGCACCCAAATATATAAATAAATTAATCACAAACAAAGAAACTCTTCATTAGTAATACCATAATAGTAGGAGACTTCAACACCCCACTCACAACAATGGACAGATCATCTAATCAAAAAATCAACAAGGAAACATGGCTTTGAATGACACACTGGACCAGATGGACTTAACAGATATATTCAGAACATTTCATCCTAAAGCAGCAGAAAATACATTCTTCTCCATTGCACATGGAACGTTCTCCAGAATAGACCATATACTGGGAGACAAATCAGCCTTCAGCAAGTACAAAAAGATCGAGATCATACTGTGCATATTCTCAGACCACAACACTATGAAACTCGAAATCAACCACAAGAAAAAATTTGGAAAGGTAACAAATACTTAGAGACTGAAGAACATCCTACTAAAGAATGAATGGGCTAACCAAGCAGTTAAAGAGGAAATTAAAAAGTATATGGAAGTCAATGAAAATGATAATACCACAACCCAAAACCTCTAGGACGCAGCAAAGGCAGTCCTAAGAGGAAAGTATATAGCAATCCAGGCCTTTCTAAAGAAGGAAGAAAGATCTCAATTACACAACCTAACCTTACACCTTAAAGAGCTGGAAAAAGAACAGCAAATAAAACCCAAACCAGCAGAAGACAGGAAATAATAAATATTAGAGCAGAAATTAGTGCTATTGAAACCAAAAAAAAAAAAAAAAAAAAAACCAAAAACAGTAGAACAGATCAATGAAACCAGAAGCTGGTTCTTTGAAAGAACTAACAAAATTGATAAGCCACTAGCCAGTTTGATCAAAAAGAAAAAGAAAGGACCCAAATAAATAAAGTCAAGAATGAAAGAGGAGAGATCACAACAAACACAGCAGAAATAAAAATAATAAGAGAATAGTATGAGCAATTATATGCCAATAAAATGGGCAATCTGGAAGAAATTAACAAATTCCTAGAAACATACACTACCAAAACTGAAACAGGAAGAAATAGAAAATTTAAACAGACCCATAACCAGTAAGGAAATCGAATTAGTAATCAAAAATCTCCCAAAAACCAAGAGTCCAGGGCCAGATGGCTTTCCAGGGGAATTCTACCAAACATTTAAGGAAGACTTAACACCTATTCTCTTGAAACTGTTCCAAAAAATAGAAATGGAAGGAAAACTTCCAAACTCTTTCTATGAAGCCAGCATTACCTTGATTCCAAAACCAGACAGAGACCCCACTAAAAAGGAGAACTATAGACCAACTTCCCTGATGAACATGGATGCAACAATCTTCAACAAGATATTAGCCAAACAGATCCAACAATACATTAAAAAAATTATTTACCACGACCAAGTGGGATTTGTTCCTGGGATGCAGGGCTGGTTCAATATCCACAAAACAATTAACATGATTCATCACATCAATAAAAGAAAGGACAAGAACCATATGATCCTCTCAATAGATGCAGAGAAAGCATTTGACAAAATACAGCATGTTTTCTTGATAAAAACACTCAAGAAAGTAGTGATAGAAGGATCATACCTCAAGATCATAAAAGCCACACATGAAACACCCAACGCTAATATCATCCTCAATGGGGAAAAACTGAGAGCTTTCCCCCTAAGGTCAGGAACAAGACAGGGATGTCCACTCTCACCACTGTTATTCAACATAGTATTGGAAGTCTTAGCCTCTGCAATCAGACAACACAAAGAAATAAAAGGAATCCAAATCCACCAGGAGAAGGTCAAACTTTCACTCTTCACAGATGACATGATACTCTGTATGGAAAACTCAAAATATTCCACCAAAAAACTGCTAGAATTGATTCATGAATTCAGCAAAGTTGCAGGATATAAAATCAACGCACAGAAATCAGTTGCATTCCAACAATGAAGCAACAGAAAGAGAAATCAAGGAATCGATCCCATTTACAGTTGCACCAAAAACCATAAGACACCTAGAAATAAATATAACCAAAGAGGTGAAAAATCTATACACTGAAAACTATAGAAAGCTTATGAAAGAAATTGAAGAAGACACAAAAAATGGAAAAAGATTCCATGCTCCTGGATAGGAAGAAAAAATATTGTTAAAATGTCAATACTACCCAAAGCAATCTACGTATTCAGTGCAATCTCTATCAAAATAACACCAGCACTCTTCACAGAGCCAGAACAAATAATCCTAAAATTTTTATGGAACCAGAAAAGACCCTGAATAGCCAAAGCAATCTTGAAAAAGAAAACCTAAGCAGGAGGCATCACGATCCTGGACTTCAAGCTGTACGACAAGGCTGTAATCATCAGGACAGTATGGTACTGGCACAAGAACAGACACTCAGATCAATGGAACAGAATAGAGAACCCAGAAATGGACCCACAAACATGGCCAACTAATCTCTGACAAAGCAGGAAAGAATATCCAATGGAATAAAGACAGTCTCTTCAGCAAGTGGTGCTGGGAAAACTGGACAGCGACATGCAGAACAATGAACCTGGACCATTTTCTTACACCATACACAAAAATAAACTCAAAATGGATGAAAGACCTAAATGTAAGACAGGAAGCCATCAAAATCCTTGAGGAGAAAGCAGGCAAAAACCTCTTTGATCTTGCCCGCAGCAACTTCTTACTCAACATGTCTCCAGAGGCAAGGGAAACAAAAGCAAAAATGAACTATTGGGACCTCATCAAAATAAAAAGCTTCTACACAGTGAAGGAAACAATCAGCAAAACTAAAAGGCAAGCAACAGAATGGGAGAAGATTTTACAAACGACGTATCAGATAAAGGGTTAGTATCCAAAATCTATAAAGAACTTATCGAACACAACACCCAAAAACAAATAATTCAGTGAAGAAACGGGCAAAAGACATGAATAGACACTTCTCCAAAGAAGACAGCCAGATGGCCAACTGACACATGAAAAAATGCTCAACATCACTCATCATCAGGGAAATACAAATCAAACCACAATGAGATACCACCTCACACCTCTCAGAATGGCTAACATTAACAACTCAGGCAACAATAGATGTTGGTGAGGATGCAGAGAAAGAGGATCTCTTTTGCATTGTTGGTGGGAATTCAAGCTGGTGCAGCCACTCTGGAAAACAGTATGGAAGTTCCTCAAAAAACTAAAAATAGAACTACCCTACGACCCAGCAATTGCACTGCCAGGCATTTATGCATGGGATACAGGTGTGCTGTTTTGAAGGGACACATGCACCCCCATGTTTATAGCAGCACTATCAACAATAGCCAAAGTATGGAAAGAGCCCAAATGTCCATGGATGGATGAGTGGATAAAGAAGTTGTGGTATATATATATACAATGGAGTATTACTCAGCAATCAAAAAGAATGAAACCTTGCCATTTGCAACTAGATGGATGGAATTGGAGGTATTATGCTAAGTGAAATTAGAGAAAGACAAAAATCATATGCCTTCACTCATATGAGGACTTAAAGAGCCAAAACAGATGAACATAAGGGAAGGGAAACAAAAAGAATATAAAAGCAGGGAGGGGGACAAAAGAGAAGAGACTCATAAATATGGAGAACAAACTGAGGGTTACTGGAAGGGTTGTGGGAGGGGGGATGGGCTAAATGGGTAAGAGGCGCTAAGGAATCTACTCCTGAAATCATTGTTGCACTATATGCTAACTAATTTGGATGTAAGTTATAAAACAAAAACAAAAACAAAAACAAAAAAAAACACTGTCTTCCTGAAGGGGCCCCTGCATCTGGAAGAGTTCTGTGGTGACTGTTTTCTGAGGCTGAGGCTGGAAATGACCATACAGTATGATGCAATGGAATTGGGTTCCTGATTTACCCACATGCTTACTAATTTATTCGATGAAGGATACTGGCGTGGGAGGGGCCAGATGATGGCACTTAAGAATCAGTGATAAGGTGGCACAAATAAGGAAGGTAGGAAAGACAGGAAGTTAATCAGAGTGTTTAAAAGTAGCCTTAAACTAGCAAAAGAAAGAAGATAGATAGGAAAATAAAGAACAAAAGAATAAAGATTAAAGCATGAGAATCAATATCTTTTTTCATTGAATTTGGGAGGAAAGCTGTCTACATTTTGTGCAGTCATCTACTTGGTTTGAAGGACTTGGGTGGGAGCTGTCACCCTTCTGGGAGACCATCAGTTTCTAGAGGATAAGAACCCTCAGCTTGAGATCTGGTAGGAGTACCCACTGCAGCTCCCAGGTGGTTAATGGTGGCATTTATCTTTGCAATTGTCCTTAGATGGTGGAGGAGTTCCAAGGGCTTCCCCTTGGCCTTTCCAACCATAATGGCCCCCACTCCTTGGGACAGAAAACAAACATGGTGATTCTGACCGTTACAAACAAAGTCTATTTTCACTATATAATCTGGGACTGGGTAAAGAAGCACAAGATAAATCTGAGGCTCAGGCCAAGACTCCACCTCTCAGTGATCTCCATAAACTCTATCCTGTGAAACACAGGGGTGTTTCTGATCTCTGGGAATCAGTGAAAATTCAGACCCAGTATATAGTCATCCCTGGAAGAACTGGGAATTTCCCTGTCCCCATTGCACCATTAATTTGATAAATGGCTACAGTCGTTCTCAGTTGGGAGTCTTTGGTTCTGCAAACTGACTTAGTTCTAGGAACTTGGTAAGAAGCTGTGAATCTCTACAGTGGGTCCTCATGTCTTCTCAGCAAACCCCCAATTTTCTTCCTATATATGTCAAGCAACACCTTACGAGGTTGTCCATCTACTTCATTTTTAGAGGCCCTGGGATCAGTTAGCCACGACTGCAGAACACTGTGGTTAGAACAATCTGGCAATTCTATATTCCCTATCAAGTTAGCAGGTATGATACCACAGAAGAGGAAAGAATATTTTTGGTTAAAGATCTGAGGATGAGCTCATTCTTAGGCTAGAACATGAGAAATGCCTGAGGATTATTAGAGGTCCCACTATTTGGGTTTATTGATTTCTAGGGAGAGGTTATGAATTTGTGATAAGGATTAAGGTTTACATTTTAATGTCTATATCAACAAAATATTTACAAAGTTATCCTTTCACAGAGAAATTTCTCCTTGTGAGTTAGTCAACATCTTTATTATTGTCTGATACAGTCAGTTTACCCACATGCTTACTAATTTATTTGATGAATCTCACTCTGTCCTGCGTTCCATTTCTTTCTTATCAGTATCATACGGTGGTTCCTCCAGTGAAGGTCTATGCATGGTAAACGCTAAGTACATTGTTATTTTCTCTCATGACATTACAGATATTATTCTATTCTGGTTTCCCCCCCATCTTGTCTCTGTCATTCAACACAAACCTATAAAAACACCGTCCTGACCTGATTCAAACCAAGTCATCCAAAGCTAAATTTAAGCTTCCACTAACATCTTGCCATTACTACAGAGCCAAAGGCTACATTTTTCAATGTGTACATTCCTTGGCATATGCCTTCGAAAAGATGTTACTCCTTAAGTACATAACATTTCACGGGTAATGATCCTAATTTGTTAGCTATTTTAAACAGGATTAACATTACATATTTATAAGGGATTTTTACTTTAGAAAACAAATTTTCTCATGTGTAATGCATTAGAGTCATATATTTTTCTGGCTTTAGGTGTATATATTTCTGACGACGTTAAGGGTGACACAGCTGACCCGCATCTCTTATACCCCCAGGTACTCTCTGGCATGAATCTCTTCCTTCTAGGCCTGATATTTCTCCCTAAAACTTTTCTCTCTCTTCTACTGTGCTGTAGTCCCCACAGCCATAGCACCTCTGTTAATCTCCTTATTCTCCAGCACTCTTGGCCAATACATCTGGCTGAGCTATTGACTCCAGCTGTAAATCTCAACTGGGAGCAGTTTGTTTGCCAGGACTTTATGACCAGAGAATGCAGCACAGACAGTGTTGTACCAGGCAGTGCTGGACACATTTTGCTGACTTTGCTGCAAGGAAAAACGAGGGAACTGGAAGCTGTTGATTTGCTACAAGAACTCCAGTGGGTCAGTTGCCCTGGAGAAAATAATTAACATTTTTCACCTTGGGTGCCCTCTACTGCAGATGTATCACATCCCAGTTCAGGAAGAATAACCACCTCCCACGAACCTCTCATCCACTCATCCACTTCACCAAGATTTCATTTCCTTACAGCATTTTTCTACTTGAACGGCCTCATTTATGAAATAGGAATCATCCCTTCCTCAGATGTTTTGACAACACTGGGAAGTTTGAAGGCTGTAATGATGTTGTATGTCAGGGATCTGGGGATGCTGTAGAGCACACGGCACTCAGGAGGACCTTCTACCTTAAGTTCCCTCCCACTCCCATCCCAGGGAAGAGGCAACAGGTAATTGTTTCCATGGTGAGAGACAGTGACAAGAACCACAGGCATCTAAGCATAAAGACCGTACAGTAGTAGTGCTGGAAATTACTGAAACTAATTACACTCTCTTCTTCTCTTGTCTAGACTGGGGAATGCAGAGAAGCGCTTGAATCTACACCTATTCAGAAACAGAGATGCCACAAGAGGCAGCCTGAGTGGGGGTTGGGACAGAAATAATGAAGTTACCATCGTCTGGCACTGCCTCAGGCTCCAACTAACACCCAGCTCCAGCTCCAATCTCGAGTGGAAGTACTTATCCAGATAGGTAGGTGCTTGTGGATCATGGAATATGGACTATGAAGAGGGGCTGGAATATGAAGAGGGGCCGACCTGGAGCCCAGCCTCTCAGTCTAAGGCAATTAAGAGTTATTTTTTTTAAGTAAACCTAAAGTATTCTCATTTGTTCTGTGAAATAACATCAGTTCTGCAGAGGTGAAAAATTTCACACTCAGTGGCAACCAACTCAAAGTGGTGAGTAGGGAAGATTCTAGCACATAAAAATTTCTTGAGTTTGGGAGATTTGTGGTAGGTTTGAAATAGTAAGGTTGATAAAGTGTCTCTCTTGCAGCTTCCTTGTTCCCAGAATATTGGGAAACACACCACAGGAAATCTAGCTGGGTAAGGTTATTTTCTGAAAATAAATACTTATTTCCTTAAAATGGCATAAATATTCTTTGAAATCAAAAGAGCTTCTCTTACTCAGAAATATGAAACATATTAAGGTATAAGACGGGGTCTAAGACTGAATAAAGTACAACCCGAAGGTATCTGTATACTTAAAGCAGAAAGTGGGTAGACTAGATATTCTCAGACAGATATCCCACTGCAAAACAGCTACTATCCGATAAAAAATTAATGAAACCTTCAAGGCCAAAAGTCTTGGACATAGATTGAAAAATTCTTGAAACCAGAAAGACATGAAAACCAAAATTTGGATAATAAATTCAGAAAATAAAAATACAGAACACCCAGGTAAATTTGAGTTTCAAGGGAAAAAAATATATATATTGCAGGGGACATGCTCATACTAAAAAAAAAACTTTCATTATTTATCTTAAAATTGAATATAACTAAGTGGTCTGAATTTTATCTGACAATTTTATCCCAGAGCCAAATGGTTAATGCTTATACGGCACTGGGAAATGAGGCTCTGTCATTGCAAACAATGGGAGCTAATCCTGAGAGCTTCAGGAAAAAACTAGGACCCTCTTTCTGTCCAAGGAAACCAACATAAAAATTTGCCTGTCTTTCTTACATCTCTAGGTAAAGGAAAAAAATATGTAGCTCTAATAAGTCTCTTCATGAGAGATATGGAACTAGAATTCGAATTTGTATTTACAGTGTGGTGGATGAAACTGTAAACTGAGAAACTGAAGTTCTAAAAGATTGGTAGTACCCTGATGCCAGGCAGAAGAATATGCAACCCACTCTAAGGAAAGGATCCTTAACTCAGATCTCTTAAAGATTCCAAAAATGAACTACAGCCAACTGATTCCATAATTAAAAACCCACAATTTAAAAAATATATATACAAGAGTAAACAAGTCACTATGAGTTAGAGCTAGCAGAGATAATCAGTTTAGAAGAACTAGGACTTCATTTTTTTTTTCAACTAGGACTTCAAATGTTGGCATTATCAGTTACAGAATATAAGACAATTACTAATAAGTTACATTAAAAATAGATGTTGAGATTTTAAAAAAATTTTTTAATGTTTATTCATTTTTGAAAGAGAGAGACAGACAGAGAGAGAGAGAGAGAGAGAGAGAATGAACAGGGGAGGGGCAGAGAGAGAGGGAGACACAGAATCTGAAGCAGGCTCCAGGCTCTGAGCTGTCAGCACAGAGCCCAAAGCGGGGCTCAAACCCACGAACTGTGAAATCATGACCTGAGTCAAAGTCAGCCGCTTAACCAACTGAACCACCCAGGCGCCTCAATAAAACTCACTAACTAACTAACATTGACAAAATATAATGAAAATGACTAAAAATTAATAACTCAGGCAACAACAGATGTTGGCAAGGATGTGGAGAAAGAGGAACGTTTTTGCACTGCTGGTGGGAATGCAAACTGGTGCAGCCACTCTGGAAAACAGTATGGAAGTTCCTCAAAAAATTAAAAATAGAACTACCCTAGGACACAGCAATTGTATTAATATGTATTTACCCAAAGGATACAAAAATGCTGATTTGAAGGGGCACATGCACCCCAGTGTTTATAACAGAACTATTAATAGCCAAAGTATGAGAGGAGCCCAAATATCCATCAACTGATGAATGGATAAGGAAGATGTGGTATGTATATACAATGGAATATTACTCAGCAATCAAAAAGAATGAAATATTGCCATTTGCAACAACATGGATGGAACTAGAGTGTATTATGTTAAGCAAAATAAGTCAGAGAAAGACAAATATCATATGATTTCACTCATATGTGGAATTTAAGAACAAAACAGATGAACATAGGGGAAGGGAAGCAAAAATAAGATAAAAACAGAGAGAGAGACAAACCACAAGAGACTCTTGAATACAGAGAACAAACTGAGGGTTGCTGCTGGGGTGTTGGGTTGGGGGGGCGGATGGCCTAAATGGGTGATGGCTGATAGGCATTAAGGAGGGTACCTGCTGGGATGAGCATTGGGTGTAATACATAGGTGATGAATCACTAAATTATATTCCTGAAATCATTATTTCACCCTATGTTAACTAACTTGGATTCCAATTTTTAAAAATGACTAGAAGACTTGAAGAAGAATTCCTCAAATTAAAAAATGTCATTGAAATTTGCAACTCAATAACCATTTGGTAAGGCTAGACTGCTCTAACAAAAACACCCAACAATAACTCAGTGTCTTAAAGGAGACATGCTGATTTTCTTCTCACATAATAGTCTAGGGGAACATTTGAGGGACACATTAAACTCCACTTCATTTGGCCATTCAGGGACACAGTTTCCTGCTTCATTATCCTCTACATCTTTATTTTCATCTACATTTTGGGGAGTGGGTGATCATGGGTTCCAGCTAGTCAGAAGGGAGAAGAGAGAACAGAGGAGGTATGACTAGATCTTACATTTCCATCCTGGAAGTGGTATACATCTTATCCAATCATGTTATATGGACCAGAACTTTGACTTAAGTATGCCCCTTTGCAATCTACCCTCTCACCTCTCCCAACCCACCCACTCCAGGCAAACACTGATCTACTTTCTCTAACATTACTTTGAATTTCCTCGAATTTCAAATACAAAAAATCATTTGGTAAGTACTCTTTTCCTTTTTTGGTCTGGCTTTTTTCATTCAGTAAAATTATGCTGAGATTCACCCATGTTACGGTGTATATTACAGATGAAGTATTTTAACTGTATTTCACAAATTTTGATAGGCAGCTCAATGCTGCTTTAAGAACCAAACCTTTTCCATTTTCCCCTCTGCCCTCCCCAGCATATTGGCTTGGTTTTCTCGTCTCTGTGGTTCTGATACTGTCATCTGCTATTCCAGCCGACTTTCGCTAATGGGGTCTGTGTCCTTGTGTAAGTGACTTTGTAAATAGCCATATGTTCCCCGGAATTTTGATGTCCTCTGGGTCTAGGTTGAAGGTGGATTTACCCAGAGACTATTCATATTTGCTTCCATGATGTACCTTAAAGCCTCAACCAATCTGGGGCTCTTGAAAGTAAATATTCTGTTTCTTTTTCTGGACTACAACAATGGTATAGATTCCAGTCCAAATCCAAAATCCATGTGAATGAAAATCTGAGGATAAAAATCTGAGTGGATACAAACTTGAGAGTATGTAGCTTTTTTTTTCCTTTTTATCTTTTCAATTTGGTCAGAATCAATGGCTGAGATAGGAATATAAGCCCTACCATCCTTCTCTGCAGGGCATGATTTTACTTCTGAGGTCTTCTATTTATGAAAAGTCTCCCCACTCTTTTTCTTCTGACATGTTTCCCTCTCAAAACTAGGCTATAGGTCATGGAGATCAGTTGACTCCAATGTTAGCATACTCCTCTGTACTTTACCTATTATTCCTTCAATGCAACCATACATTAAAATGATTTTTTTAATCTAGTGATTTTTTTTGGATATGCTATAATAGGGTAGATTTCTCATCTACTGTATTGCTGGATAAAGAAAGCTTTTAGGTTACTTTTGAGGAATAGACACATATATGCAAATAATAGCTATTTGCTAATAGATAGTTATTTTCAGATGTTATAGTGGGAGAATTAAAGCAGTATCTTCATGTTCTTTAAAGTGTACCATCATTTCCAGATGTTCTATACCTGAACAAATTTGATAACCACTGGTACATTAAAGAGATAAAAGCAACAGTGACAAATATTGTCGGAGGGCTAGTCCTTTATATGATAACCATATATTTTGTTTGTCAAAACTAGGACACTTATAAGAGTGAAAGGGGTCATTTCACTCTTATATGTGTGTGTGTGTGTGTGTGTGTGTGTGTGTATGTGTGTGTAAAGGAAGACTTGGACAGGTACAGTGGGATGCATAATCACCCTACTTATAACCCCACATCTAAAGCATGAAGTTTAGAGCACCTACACATTACTATTCCACAGTATCAAAGGCAGATTCTTGGAAGAATTTAATACTGCAGGTATGATATGAATTATTTCTATTATTTAGGAAGATACAAATAACAGTTTCCTCCCAAAGTTTTTAAATTGACAGGAAATGTTGGGCATCTAAATACCATTGTAATAATACTTTTCAATACTTTTAACTACAGTTGAAATGCCAACAGGATTATTTTTTTACAAAAGCTTAATGACACAAAAATTGCTCAGGAAAGAATATCAATGAAATATAATGAGCAGGGCTGAGGAATCCAGCCCTCCAGATATTAAAACATATTGAGTAGCTGATGGTAATTAATAAACTTGGTACCAGATGAAAACAGATTGAATAGTCAATGAAAAAGAATAGGAAGCCCAGAAATAAACACAAATATACTTGAGAATTAATAAATGATAAATGTGATGGGGCACCTGGGTGGCTCAGTTGGTTAAGCATCCAACTTCGGCTTAGGTTAATATCTTGCAGTTCATAAGTTTGAGCCCCATGTCGGGCTCTGTGCTGACAGTTCAGAGCCTGGAGCCTGCTTTGCATTCTGTGTCTCCCTGTGTCTCTGCCCCTCCCCCACTCATATCAAATAAACGTTGAAAAAAAATTTAAATAATGAATGATAAATGTGACATTTTATGTGTGCGGGGCGGGGGGAGGGCGGGGGGGAAGACTGTTCTCCCAGAACCAAATTGTGTTGTGACAACTGAGTAGCCCCTTGGGAAAAATAAAAGCTAGATAATCATTCCATTCCTTATACCAGAATTAATTCCAAATAAGTTAAAAACATTCATCCCCAAATAACAGCACAGAATACCAGAAAAAGTAGTTATTAAGCAGTCACAGTTGATCCACAGGACAAGAAACTTCTTTAGGATGAAGGGAAATTATCCCAGATGGAAGCACAGAGATGCAAGAAGGAATAGACTGCACTACAAAGGGCAAATTTGAAAGACTATTTACTGCTATAAGCAACAATACAACAACACTTTAGATGTTTATGAAATACATGGAAATAAGATATATGACAAAAATAGCAAAAATGGCAAGAGAGGGATTAGTTAAATATTACTTAAAACCGTCACATATTACAGAAGCACAAACTGAAACCACGAGAAACCGTTAAACAACCATCAGAATGGCTAACATTCAAAGGCTGACACTATCAGTGTTGAAACAGCAGGACCCTTCTACATTACCGATGGCAGTGTAAGTTAGTTCAACCATTACTTTACAGTATCTATTAAAGATAAATTAGGACCTAGCCTGCATTCAGCAATTTTACTCCTGGGTAAATACTCAAGGGGAAATGTGTAAGAAGTCACCAAAGGCTTGTGTACTTTACAGTGTATAAGCTGTATCTCAATTAAGAAAAACTAAGATCACGTATGTAAAAAATAATTACAAGAAATCAACAAAATGATAATAATTCAATAAGGAATAGGCAAATAATATGAAAGTAGAGAAAACCAAATGGCTTATAATGTGAAAATATGCTCAACTTCATTCAAGATGAAATTAACACATCAAAAAGATACTCAGACAATTTGAGTTGATTTCTTACACTTGCAACCAATAGTCCTGACAAGTAGATTTGCAAAACTATGCCAAGGCAATTATATACACAAATGTTCACTTCAGCATTGCACATAAAAAAAATAGTAAAAAACAAAACAAAACACAAATGTTTGCCAATTGTAAACTGTTTACATAAATCATTGTACTTTGATACAGAGGGACAGTATTAAACCACTACAAATAATGAAGTAGGTATATGTGGGTTTATATGGAAATATCACCAAGATATATTAAGGGAAAGGGGTAATTTTATGACAGCAAGCGAAATACAATTGCAACTCTATAAATTTTTCAAAAGATATGTGACTAATAATAACAGGAAATTTGGGGGAATAGGAACTGAGGGTTGGGAGGGGAGACACACTTATATTTTTTATCTTATAGTTCTCTGTACTGTTTGAAATTTTTCCAGTGTGTATTTTGTTCTATTCACATTTTAAAATCAGAAAGCAGGAAATAGAATGTATCTGAATACTAGCCCTCAAAGTGGTTAAAAATTCAAATTGCTTGAAGTCTAAATGACAAATATTCACAGATCACTAAATCAAGATTTCTTAAGGAAATAAAGACTCAAACCAAAGAGCTCTTTATGTTTAAAATGAGTAATTTGTTATCACAAGTGGCTATGATGCCAGGAAAAATCTGGTGTGGGGTGATGTATTGAGTAGATACCAGAGACAGTAACAATAAAGGGAAATACTTGCATCTAAAATGTTTTCAAACCCCTTTCAAAGCCAAGGCATTATATAAGTATTTTGAAGATATAAAGGCTAACAATGTATAAAAATTTTATATTAACTATTGACATAAACTACAAAGATTACTTCTTTATATTTTCTTTTTTTTTTAATTTTAATTTTTTTTTAACGTTTATTTATTTTTGAGACAGAGAGAGACACAGCATGAACGGGGGAGGGGCAGAGAGAGAGGGAGACACAGAATCGGAAGCAGGCTCCAGGCTCTGAGCCATCAGCCCAGAGCCCGACGCGGGGCTCGAACTCGCGAACCACGAGATCGTGACCTGAGCTGAAGTCGGACGCTTAACCGACTGAGCCACCCAGGCGCCCCTACTTCTTTATATTTTCAAATCTTTACTAAAAGCAATCATACAATAGATGAAGTAATTCTAAAATAACTTAAATACACAATAACTCTATTTGGACTTTCCATTTCTTAAAATTCTGACATCGCTCATGACTTATAATGATAAAAAAATGAAAATATTCACAGTCGTAAATTATCTTCCTTCTTTATGACTTTAGGAACATAAAGGAGAATTAGACTAATTACATTTTATAAAATGATTCTCAACACTTATAACATTTATTAAAGTACCAATGGTGACTAAAAGAAAGTAGTAACTGATACCAAATTTAATGACACGTTTTTAAAGTACAATATCTGCAATCTAGGTATTTCACTACAAAATTAGATATTTTCCAAATTCTTTCTCAGTTCCAGGGAATGACCATTATTTAAAATATCCTGTCAAGGGCCTCACAAAATTGAATTTAATGCCAAACATCTGAAGTGTAGTTAATTTTGAAAAATAGACATCTTCAGCAGCTTTCCAAAATAAATACTGATTGATAAACTTTGTATAAAAATAATTTGTTCAATATAAACACCCATGGAAACCATTTTTGATGCTCATACAAGTAACAAGTAACATGACTCAGTTCTAATGAAGACCTTTGTATTCTAAATTGCCCCCCCCAACATTGTGACTGTGTGCAGGCGTGCTTTACTGTTTTAATTTAGTTGTGCAAGATAAGGCAAAACTACTGACTTCTCTAGTTTTCTTTTGTAAATGCTTCTTCACATTTTCTTTGGTGACTATGTTTGCATTCTTTTCCTCAAACGCAGTTTTTCATAGTAGAGTGGACAATTTTGTGTTTTACATCTGACAGTGTGTTTTCTCAATAATAATTACTTTAGAAGAGTCCTTAACTATCAAGATGACCCTCAAAAGATGAACAGTGGAGCACATTTCTTTTTAAAACTACAGGAAGGAATTTGGAAAGAGGTCTTTTTCCATCCACGTCTAGGAGACATATGGTTGCAGCATGTCTTGATCCATTTAGCACGTTGTCCAACCCCACGTGGTCCCCATGGGCACAGCTCTGATGGCCTAGCCTGTATCCCATGCCAACCAAAGTAGTTTTGGAATCTGGCATCAGTTTGTGAAGGAAGTTTCTCTTCTCTCAGCATTTGTGTAGTCAAAGTGAATATTCCTAAGGGAATGTGACCATATGTTTGATATTTGGAAAGAGGGAGTTGGTTTTATTGGAAAGGGAAGAGAGAAGATAAACGCAGCTCATGCTCGGTGCCATAAAACCTTATTATAGGTCCAGAATCACCCACTGGTTTGCAAATTTCATCCAAGTCCTCTTACTACTTGAGACGAGGCTTAAAAATAAAAGAATACCTGTTCCTATTCCTCTTGTCCATATGTAGCCCATCTCCAAATGGGAACACAGGGCTCCGTGGGAGGCCCCTGCTGTTACTGATAACCACACCTTGATTTTTCTTCTTTGTTTTAGGGGGTTTAACAAAGGAAACATATAATCTCATTAACCCTGACAAGTGATTTGTCTTATGTTGAACCTTGAGGCCATATCCCAAATTATTAACTTCTGAATTTCTTTTCATCAAGTTCAGATTTAGAGAGACTGGTAACTTGTGTTGCAATTCAAGGCCTTAAGAGAAATACTCCAAATTCCAGATTTATCCTAAGTTTAAAAGTGCAAATCCATATTTCAGCTCTTCTCTCCCTTAAAAAATTTTTTTAAGGAATCTTTGGAAAGAAATGGAAAATATCAGACCATCCTGAAGTATAAAATGTTCTAAATTTACCTATATTTTTATTAAAACCCACTACTTAATGACAGATAATTTTCATAAAGACCCAATAATGTATAGTGATATATGCAGTGAAACAAACTTTCAAAAGTGAAAATCAGAGCCCTAACACACTGACAACAGATAGGATCTAAATCTATATATACCAATAGGCCAAACTCTACCATTCAGCCCTCTCCAAGAAAACAACTCCCTTGGCATTTCACTACTTGAGATGTTTTCATTTGTTTTTGGAACTGTGCACCGGGATGTCAATGATCTCGTTAATATATTGTTACTAAATTCCTTTAACTCAGACCTGCAGAACTACACTGGTGCTGGGACTTCTAAATTCACTGCCACATACACATAGCATGGTGAAATCATAGGCTGTTTGGAACATCTATCACTTTCTCTTCCCCATAGTCATATAGTCATGGGTCCCAGGCCACAGGAGACTGTTGGGTCTCAGTGGACATGCTCATTGTTTAATCTCTAACTTTATGCAGAATGGAGCAAAATGTAATTCTCCTATACTGCATCCTCAATTAAACTTCTATATTCTATGAGCAGCATTAAAAATAATGGTCAATTTTGCCAGAACTTCCATACAT
Organism: Panthera tigris; assembly: GCF_018350195.1. Taxonomy (NCBI): domain Eukaryota; kingdom Metazoa; phylum Chordata; class Mammalia; order Carnivora; family Felidae; genus Panthera; species Panthera tigris. Next base: position 53,773,408 of record NC_056667.1, on the reverse strand, counting down.
GCAATAATTTCTTTCTGTTTCTGAATATGTAAACCACTTAAAACATCAGTGAAAAAAAAATGTATTCTCTCAATTTATCTTTGTATAGAACTAAGGCTTTCATACCACACTCATAATTCAGTGAGTTGATGTGAGCCCTCTACCATTCTCTTGTGAGTCACCTATCTGTTGATGAGTATGTGAGATCCTGAGATATCTCAACAATCCTTATGGCATGAAACAACTTTATTGATTTCGAATTGGCAAATGATCATGAAGTGTGAAAAAAAATACCTGTTGTTTGGGCCCTGAGATCTTTGTCACTGTCTAGAACTTCTCATTTCATATGGCCACAACTAGAACAGAGATGGAGTGTAGGATTTTATCTAGGGTAACAGTAAAATCAGCAGGATCCTCTCTCAGGCCAAGTATGAAACTGGTGATGCTTAGCAATCTAATAGGCATATTTCTGAGTACTAAAGTATGTATTTTGATTATACTGATCATCTTGAAATTCTGATTTATTGACACTCAACATCTATCTCTGCAGGTTTCTTGATTAGTTTGTTGCTCAAAATGCTGTCTCGGAGCTTTCTTGCCATACCAAAAACTGAAACAAACAAGAAATATTAAAGTCTTTAAAGGCAAAAACAACATCTGTGTAATTCTCACTTCATTTTCACCCAGCATTATATATCCACTTAACAAATTTTATCTGCTTGTGAGTCATTTTTTTAATGGATGGCAATGTAAGGTATAGGTTTAAAACATAATCACTAGCATTAAAAGATCTCGGTTTAAATCTGGATTCTGGTTCCATTATACACTAACTCTGTGTCCTTGGGAAAATTACTTAATCTTCTAATCTTTAATAAGGGTGTTATAGCAGTACATGTCTCATACAATTATTTTAATAATTGATTGAGATAAAATATGGAAATCTTTAACACAGTGGGTGGTTATAAGAAAGAGAAGTGAGAAAAAAAAAGTGTACAAGCAAGTTGGAATCAGGGAAGACAATAATTCCAGAGTGATATACAGTAGCATTTAGTCATCTAACTGTATCAGAAAGCAACCACTGCAACGTCTTTTATAGGGAAGCGTTAAGACACACATTATGTTTTCAAAATGCTTTTGTTGTCATCAAAATACTGTTTGCATTCTAGTACTGCCATTCTGATAGGTAGTATCATTGCATGGTTATATTCGATATATAAAGATCAGCTTACTTGTCAGTCTTCAGAAGTATATCCCCCAGGCCAGATCTAAATCTGCAACATTTAGCGGACTGCCTACCACAGAGTAAGTGCTCAAGGCAAGTTTGTTAAATTGCAAAATCTTAAAATCACACAGTCAAGTGGCACAAATACATCACATACTTCAAAAATGTACGAGGATGCCTCTTATGTATAGACGTGTGTGTGTGTGTGTTTGTGTGTGTGTGTGAATCAGTTGAAAACAAAGACAACTCAAGATAAAACAACCATACCCTTGAAACAAGTTACATCCCACAGTGTCTTTCAAACTTAGGTATAATCGAGAAGATTAGCTCTTTCTACACAGGTCTAATGTTCGCCAAAGATGGTATTTGTTGGGTTCATTTCTAGCTAGAAACAAGCCATTGGAGATCTTCCTAGTGTAGCTTGTTAATGAAATCATTAGAAGAGTCAGTCTACATTGCCGGGCTCTTGAAGACTTTCTCTCATTTTTTGTCAATATTACTGAGCAATGACAGATACCTTTAATTTGGAAACACTCACTTTCAAGTTTGACTCTGACAGTTTTCCTTCCTCTCCCATATCCACAACCATGGTGGACTGTATTACATACACTTCATATGATTCACTGTAACATACATCTGAGATGTTTCTTGAATGAAATTAGACAGTTAGGTCACACATTGTGTTTTCCATTATCTTCCGAGTCTGAGTAGAACAAGTCTGAAACTGAGGCATGTAAGATACAAAAGTCTTCTGACCATTAGTTCCTAAACTGAAATGATTTTCTACAAGTTGTGAGCAAGTGTCCTGGAGGATTCTGATGTCAGTGAATAAACAATGGGCTGGGAACGGACACAACACTTGTGACTCATCAGTCAAAAACACACCACTCTCTCTTTTTTTGATTGAGGTGACCCCTAAATAATAGACAGACCTCTCACCATTATTTTCTTCAGGGAAATTTCCCTCAGGTTTCAAAAATTCATCCAATCCTTCTGAGAACGGAAGGTGTGGTGAAATTATATTGGGATGCTGATCTGATAATATAAAAAATGTCTGGGTTTCTATCTCCCATGAGCTGTTAGAGAAAGAATCCTTGGACAGAGAATTTTTGCTAGAGAAGCATTTGCTGACTGAACTGTGTATAAGCCCTTGCTCTGCATCAATGTCACTTGATTTAGAGCTGCTGAGTAGGGTAGCATATCTAACAGAGGGCTGTCTCCTGTTTTCATCCTCATAGGTTACCACGCTGCTCTCAAGCTCAGAGAAGTCAGCACTGTTGTGCTGGTCACTGATACAAATAGAACCCTTTTCAAGATCCGGAGTTGCCAAAAGTAGAGAGACCATAGTTGTTGGCACCATGTCATCTTTATTTTTCCATGTTGTGTCAACACTGACATCTTCTGAAATGGCTTCAGGCTCCAAAAGAAGAGGACCAAATATCACTGATTCTGTATGCTTGACAAAAAGATGCTCAAACGTTTCTGGCTAAAAGAAAAGACACATTTTAACGCTCAATTGTATTATTAGTAGTAGTATTTTTCTTCACTACGACATCATTGCAGAAACGAAAGTGTAAAAGGTTTACTACCAAAGGACATAAGTCAAGCACACATTAACTAGTTTTGGACTGAAACGGATATGTCAAAAATCATAAGGGAGAGACATATAAATTAGTGTTTAAAGTGGGATGAGATAGACTTTGGTTTGAGTCCTTCCACTTCTATGACCATGGACAAGTACATTAACTTGTGTTTTGGTTTCTTCATCTGTAAAAATGTGTTCTATCAATATTTACTTCCTGGCATAGCAGTGAGGAATAAATTAGAGAGGGTCTGAAAGTGCTTAGGTCTCAATAAAGATTGGTTGCTGCATATCTTCTGAGAATTCCTCATGTTTTACAGCAAATTAGGTTTCCACAAACTGAAAAATTTAAACCTCAAATGAAAAAATAATTGAAATAAAATCAAATGAACAAACCCTCTAGTCCAAAGATATGGACTACGCCATGACATAAGATATGATGTAAAGGAGAACTATTTGTGACTGTTGAGACTAATCTGCCTTACACGATACTGAAAATCTACTTAAGATCACCAGAAGACAAGAACTAACTCCAATTTGTTGAAAACAATGATGGTAAAAGAGATGATCACAGACTCTTAAGTCACCATTCCTTATAGATAACTTCACATAAAAATACATACGGAACATGTGGAATGAAGACAAAGACACAAAACAAATGCACATCGTATCTTTTATAAGAATGCTGGTTACATCACAACAAAAAATCCTGCCAAGCAGCTACAAATCAAGAATCTGTGTGTAAAAAGCTCAACTCATACAATGTAAACATATTGAAAAATAAGTGCAAAATAAAGAACACTGTGGACACATCACATTGAAAAATTAACGCAACTAAAGGAAGTGCTACTGAAAATGTGTTCAATTTGTGAAACATACATATGATTGACCTTTTGAATTTTACAATTATTTTTATTTTTTTTATTTAAAAAATTTTTTTAATGTTTATTTATTTTTGAGGGAGACAGAGACAGAGTGTGAGCAGGGGAGGGGCAGAGAGAGGGAGACACAGAATCCAAAACAGGCTCCAGGCTCTGAGCTGTCAGCGCATAGCCCGATGTGGGGCTTGAACTCACGAACTGTGAGATCATGACCCGAACTAAAGTCGGACGCCCAACCGACTAAGCCACCCAGGTGCCCCTGAATTTTACAATTTTTAAACTACCAGAATGAATTCAAATTTATTCCCTGAAATAACAGTATCCCCAACTATTCTTCATAATGGCAAATATATTTCATATAAAAACATAATTCATTAGCACAGTTCTAAATTCTTAAATGAAATATATTTGTGATTATAACCATAAAGAATAAATATACCAAATGCTAAATATGATAAAAAATGGAATACATTTATATAGATATTAAAATACTACATAATGACAAACATCATGTTAACACAACCTTCTCTGTTATTTATGAACATAATATATGAAAACTGTTCCTATGCCTTTTTTTCTGACAGAAATTTATCATTAGTTTTATGATTTGCTTCAAATATTTATTTTCTCATATTGTTTTTTCTTAAACTTGCTACTCTGTGTGTCTTGAATTTCTTAAAATTTCAATGAACCTAGAAAATAAGATCACCAAATAAAGGAATTACATGCTATCAACATGAAAACAAAAAATACACACAAATAGCCAATAGCACGCAGACTCATATATGTTCTTCAGATGATGGCTCTGGCATATTTCATGTCCTCTAAAACCTTATAACTGGTAACTAATTATTGGTACCAAATAATTATCTTCAAATGCATCCAGATGGAAGATAATTAATAAGAAATCACATACCCATATATTATTGAGGTATATTTCATCAATGGGTCACCAACATTTATTAAAAGTATGTTCATTACAAAATCTTAATCATTATATGCACCTAATATTTAAAGATTTTAGAACAGTCTGGGAACATATTAAGTATGTATTCAGCTGGTAGGAATTAAAAAATATTCTTTCATAATTTCACACTTTGATTTTACATTCCAATGATACCTATTCAAAGTCAATGAAGGGGAAAAGGACACATTGCTCCTCATTTTTAGTGTCTTTTTTGGTAATCAAATAAAACTCTGAGTGAAATCTAAATGCTAGTGATCTGTCTTTACCTAAATTTGAATATTATTTAGGTTCATCAAACAGAGGCTTTGGTTTATTTTGAATGTGAGCAACATAACACACTTAGTATGCTAGCATCATAGAAACAGCAAGGGTCTTTTTTTCAGGGAGAAATGTCCTACCCTTGCCATGAACTTGTTGGAAAAGCTCCCTTTTTGCATCACTGTGTACTTCTATGCCTGCCAGAAGCTTTGGGTGGTTCAGTGTAAATAAATTTAAGAAGGAATTTCCAAAGAGGCTGAATTGGAGACTGATGTGTTTTCTGATCTGGTCAGTCTGACCTGGATATGTCAGGTCATCCTGATACGAACTGTAACTTCCATTGGCCTGTGACCAGCACAAACCCTAACTTCTGGCTTTCTTTGAACTGAAACAGAAGTTAGCACATAAGCCATTTGCAAGGATACCAACGATAGAAATTCCCAGATTGACCAAAGTTAGATAGACATAAAAGCTATAAGACATTCAAAACAACACCCAAGTGGGTCAGTTTATAAGCTCAGATGTCTAGAGAAGAATATAAAATGGAAAATTTGGGATGTGAAAATATTAGCTAAATAGTTTTACTGTATTTTATAATTAGATTCATTGTGTTTGCAAAGTTATGTGTCAGAAGTTGTAGCTTTCATCTAGTTACAGCACTGTCTACTACATATCTGATAATATCTAATAGACCCATGGGAAGAGCAACAGTCATAGTTTTTAACGTTTTATGACCACCATCCAAATGATAAATCAAAAGCCAGACACCATGAATATTACTTGTTAAACTTCATGTGACCTGAAAAGTAAGCATATATTCAAAATGCAGTGGACTGAGACCTACATCTTGACCCCAAATTTACCCTTCTATTTAAGTTCTAAATCAGCATCATCCACTATATGTTAGTTCTCAATAGTTCAACCAAATATTTTTTTAGATTTGTCTCCCCTTCTTCAAAATGTAAAAATCTTCTAATACTCTACAGAATGTTGGGAAGAATTGGGTTCATCAGTTGTGATCATGATTAAGCTTCAAAGAATATCCATTCTCTGTTTAGATAAAATAAAATAAGAAAGCAAAACAAAAAATCAGAAAGCAAAAGATAAAATATTTCAAAAACATTTTCTCTCAGGCATGGCTTCTGGACTATCAATTCTTCTGTGATACTACAGTAATGTACCTTTTGAGGAAAGAGTAAAATTTTGAACTAAGGTAGCCTTTTCTATTTCCGTAAAGCATGCCTTAATATCACACTCTAAGAACAGTCTTGGTGACCCCAGAAAAGGAAAAACTATACAATAATAACAGAATAAGGAGAAAGAACAAAGAGCTGGAAAGATAAATAGGCGGGGGAGAGTGAGGAGCAGGAGAAGTATTAGAGAGCTTGAAACAAGAAAGAGTAAAAGAGTAGAGGAGTAAAAACAAAAGTTCAAAAATTAAGAGAAAGAAGAACTGAAATAGTGGACCATTATCATGATTTTTCTAATCTAGGAAATCTAATCTAATCTAGGGGGGAAAAAAAAATCTAAGAAACCATCTGGTCCATGAGTCTCCCTTTTTTTTTTATAAACAAATTGACTGGGGCTTAAAGTTACAGAGCTAATTAGAGCAGAGTGAGGACCCCAACTTAGTTCTTTATTTTCTTCCAGTCTAACAAACTTTCTATAAAACAATGGAAAGATGAAAAGAGATGCTAACTGCAAACAGGCAGGAAAACATGTTATTTGTTTTGCTTTTTCTACTTGCTGTGTTAGATTTCAGCCGATTAATTCAGTCTCTCCTCTGGCTACTTATAATTCATGGGCATATAACAAATATGAAGAACAGGAAAGTAAAGAAAACTGAAATCATATTTTAGGGGAGTGAAATAGGTATTTCTAAGCCCAGTAACGTGTACTCCTAAATAGAACTTCCAACTCAAAACCACACCAGCTCTACCCACTTCTGCAAGACCAATTTCAGAGTTGCTCTGCCTCAGATCTGTGAGGCTGGCATTCTGGGAAGCTGCAGGTCTTTGAGCTTCTTCTTTGGAGGCCTAGAGCAGACTGAGGAATCTTGGATAGTCTTTGAATCACAAGGGAAAATCTATTTGGCTTTAGCTTTCTCACTTCTAAAGTAAGTCGTTAACTGGAGTACACTCTTGTGAAGAAGACAACAAAGAAGCGGGGTTAGATCCCCCTCCACCCCAAAAAATTACAGATGATTTAGATTTAGAGGAAGAAAATGATAGATTAGGCAACACTGCTAAAGAGAAAGGTAAATAACCAAATTGGTTGCAGTCTTTTAAACACTATGAAATTTGCATTAGAAGAAAAAGCAAGTCTATTGCGTCATTGTATTTTCCTACAAGAATTCAACTTTTGTTTAAGATTCTGATTTATATATTTATTTTTATTTTATTTTTAATTTATTTTTAAGATTCTGACTTTTAAAGTATGAAAAGAAATGGTGTAGCACAGTATTCTGGTTCAAGATGGCAGGTTGAACACATTTCTCTCTCATCTTTGTAGAACTCTGTCACAATAAAAGTACACAAACAACAAATATATACCCACAGCACAGAAGATAACCTGAGAAGGCAAGAGGGAATAAGATTTTGAATTCACTTCTAGAAGATGGAAAACAACCAGAAGAGTATAGACCAACGAGGATGAGCAAAGAAAGCTACAAACCAAAGTATCTCCAGAGCAGGCTGTGGCTGAAGAGAAAGCCAGTTTGCCTAGTTGAATCCAGTTGAGATGGTGAGTGACGAAATGGCAGGTAAAAGCAGGTAAATGAGTGAGTTGAGTGAAGAAATGAGTGAAGAAATGGCAGGTAAAAGAAGATATGAAGGAATGGGGCTCTTCCAGTTCTCTGTTGTATATGGAAGAGCCTTTATATTAGAACTACCTTTCACACCCAAATTGAGGTTTTGTTTTCAAAAGCAACAAAGGAGCTCTCCTGGGAGTTACTAAGCAGCTGTGGGGTATTAGTGACTGTGAGTACATTTTTTCCTCAGCTAGCCAGAGCCCTATCTACCCACCCAGAGCAACAATCCCTGCCTATACACATTGGGCTCCCAATCAGCTCATCTACAGTTTCATTCTAAAACATTAAAGGAAACCAAATAATTACTAGATATTTAGGGAAAGTCTGAGATTAAAAAAAAGAAAAGCCAATATAAACAAGAAGAAAATAGGATCCTGGCAGAAAGGGAATTCAGGGAAAAAGGAAAAAAGAGAATTTTTCAAACAATGATCCTTAAAATGGTCCTTCTAGTAAGATTTAAGAAAATATCATATATAAAACCAGAACAAAATACTCTGAAAAAAAAAGCTTGCAAATTTACAAATGTAATAGTAAATAAAAGTTCAACAGAAACACTAGAAGAACAGGATATGGCAAGGTCTCAATGTAAAACAAAACACAACAAAAGAACATATTAAAGTGATAAGAAATATAGAAGATCTATGCAAAGGGCTCAACATCTAACAAATACATATTCTAGAAAGAGAAAACAAAAGAAACAGGAAGAGAGGAAATCACAAAGAAATAATATAATTTCTTAGATAAGACAGAAGGCATGGAATTGAAAGTATCTTCAAATGGTGACCAAGTTAAATGAAAAAGAACCTCCCAAGATCCATCACTGAAATTTTAGAACACACAAATGGAGAGAATTTTTAAATGCAAGAAAACTGCAAGTAACCAGTGAGGAGTAAAAATTAGAATGGCATCTGAGTTCTCAGAAGCAATGCTGAGTGCTAAATGATGAGACAGGAATTGCTTCAAAGTTGAATTGGAAAGGTTTGTCCCATCTGGAAATGGCTACTCCACCAAACTAATGATCAATGAAGGCACAATGAAAAGAATTTCAGGCATGAAGAGACTCTGACTTAGCACATAACATTTCTTAGGAGGTTACTTAAGGATGTAGTTAATCAAGAAAGAGGAAGGAAACGAACTTAGGAAGCAGCAATCACTAGAAACCAGTTAAGGAAAAATTCTGGGTGACGGCTCGTAGAAATTATAGAAAACACCTTATCCGGATTGAAGTAGGAGGATATAGGGTTTCCTGGGCAGATACAGTGGGAAAAGGTGTCCAGTGAAGAAGTTTGTATAATAGCAGCACACAGACATTCAAAAACACTTTGAAAGAAGCAATTAGCAGGCACCTGGGTGGCTCAGTCGGTTAAGCATCTGACTTTGGCTCAGGTCATGATCTCACCATTCATGAGTTCAAGCCCCGTGCTGGGCTCTGTGCTGACAGCTCAGAGCCTGCACCCTGCTTCAGATTCTGTGTCTCCCTCTCTGTCCCTCCCCTGCTCACCTTCTGTCTCTCTCTCAAAAATAAACATAACATTTTTATAAAGGCAATTAGAAACACTAGAAAAAGCAACAACAACCCCATAAAAACTAAAAACGAAGCCAACTAAAATTTGGCACAATTCTGACCAACAGGTGAAATATTTCTAATTATCTTTTAAAAAAACATTCTCCTGTGACATTGGAACTACCAAGAAATGTCATCACGTCTATTACTTGTTCTTCAAGGAACAGTGTTTACATACCCATAGCCACCTAAATGCAGTTTACTGACTTTGTGTTTTTTACAATGATTATAGGACAAATCATGCTATCAATCCTGACTTAAAGCGAAGAGTTCTATTTACATAGACTGGGAGGTGGAGAGAGAAGGTAAGAGTGCTAATGTCTTTATTTAACAATAAAGCTCCCTAGAAGGGGAGCTCCTACAAGTGGCCTGTATTGATGGAAGTAAATGGAATTTAAAAAGATTCTTCTGAGGTTGCAGAGTAATTACTGAAAAAAATGGGGAAAAAGCAACAACACAGTATGTCGTAGGAGCATGGGAAAAGGAGAACGAAAGGAAAAGTATGTGTATCAATAAATATTCATTATAGCCAGAAACCAATTGATCATGTCTACATTCCGTAGTGGTGTAAGCATATTATTTTTAGAAATATAAAGATGACTTGCCAGAAAAGTTAAAAGCAAACCAGTTTAAAGTAATAGCATTTGGAAAGCAAGACTAAGGGTAGTTAGGGATGGAGGAGGACACTCTACTTTGCAACAAATGCTCTTCCATACTATTTCACTATTAAACCATGCACATTGATCACATGCTCATGCAAAAACTTATCTTTTTAAATAATGGGACATATACATCCCCAGAGAACAAAGAGATATTAACAACCATGTTTACAGCAGCATTGTTTGCAATGAATAGAAAAAGTTTGCAAACAACTTAAATATCCATAGGGGGAATGGACATATGAATTATGATATATTTATAGGATGGAATACAATCGGCCGGTCCACATAGCTGAACTCCGTTAATGGCATCAACATGGAAAGATCTCAAAAAACAATGCTTAGAACAAAAATAATTTTTGAATGACATGGAAGGCATGATAACATTAATTAATGCCAAAAGTATTATTGTTCATTGGTCATGGATACACATATACAGATACAGTAAAGTACAAAAGCACAAACTAGACAAATACATACTATATTCTTGAAAGTCAGTGCCACTAAAAAGGGAAGGAGGGACCAAAACGAATGAGAGGAATAAGCAGGACAAACTTCATCTTAACTTTTATCAATAAAAAAATATGAGGCAAATATGGATTTCTGATTAATTATAAACCAAAGGCAATGAGAATGATAGCTTAAAAAATGGAAGAGATTACTTTTAGGGAGTATTTTAGAAACCAGGTTGGATATCTAAAGAATTACAAGTATAGATTACTTTCATAAAAACCAATGCTCAAAGTAATCTGAATGTGAAGAACAAATTAAGGAAAATATTTCACGTAAAAAATTATCTCCTTAAAAAATACTGTCATTGTTTTTAAGAACAATGGACTACCACAGTATGTTTGCTTTGCAACACATTGTGGGTTTTTTGTTTGTTGTTTCCTTTTGTTTTAGAATTGGATATATCACCCTTTGCTTATCCATTCAGCATTTGATGGATATTAAAAAATATGGCTTGTTGCCACATTTTGGCCATTATAAACAATGTTGTTATGAACATTCATGTATAAATCTCCATGTAAATACATGATTTCATTTCTATTGGATACATACCTAGCAGTGGAATTATTGGGTCATATGGTAATTCTATGTTGAACTGTTAAGACCATTTTCCAAAAGGGCTGCATCATTTTTTTTAAAGTGTATTTATTTACTTCAAGAGAAAGAGAGCATGAGCAGGGGGAGGGGCAGACAGAGAGAGAAAGAGAGAATCCCAAGCAGGCTCTGTGCTGTTAGCACAGAAAGGGCTGCATCAGTTTACTTTCCCACTGGCAGTGTATGAGTTCTAATTTCTCCATGTTCTCACCAACACTTATCATCTTTTGGATTATAGCCATTCTAGCCAGTGTAAAGTGGTATCTTGTGTTTTTGGCTTGTATTTCCCCAATGTTGAACATATATGCATTAGTGCTTATTTTTCACTTATATGTCTTCTTTGCAAAAATATCTATTCAGGGGTTCCTGCGTGGCTCAGTTAAGCGTCCGACTTCGGCTCAGGTCATGATCTCACAGTTTGTGAGTTCGAGCCCTGCATCAGGCTCTGTGCTGACAGCTCAGAGTCTGGAGCCTACTTTGGATTCTGTGTCTACCTCTCTCTCTACCCCTTGTCTCAAAAATAAACATTTAAAAATATTTTTAAATGTCTATTCAGATTTTTACCCATTTTTAGAATTTTGTTAAAATATATATAAGATTTACCATTTCAATTATTTTTAGGTGTACAATTAATGGCACTAGTTAAATTAAGTAATACATTTGTTAATATGGAACTGATGGCAAGGGTAGCAGTTTGAGTCCAATGGACTGGGGTTTAACGAAGGTTTATACAAGTACAGGATAGATGATCAAGACAAGCCACCGAACCACTCTGAGACTCAGTATGGTCATCATAAAATTTAAGACGGTTAGGCCTATGAGAATTAAATAAAATAAAATATGAAAGTGAAGAGCCAATAGTAAATTTGCCTTACCCTTTTTAGAAATTAGTATGAATTACACTATATTATTTTTCTCTATTAGACTAAAAACTATTATTTTTAGTTATTTAGGAGATAAAGTAGAAAATGAGATTTTTCTTAAGTTATTGAATTTTAGAGGATTAAATGTTTACCATTAGTAAAATCCTTTGAAATTATATTCTTCACTCTTCAAATATCGCCATTATATTCCAAAAATTCCTTTATTCCTGATTATGTTTTCTGTGTACCTATTAATCCCTAGAAATAAATTATGCATCTTAAGGACTAGTTGTGCTCAAATAATATCTTATAAGATTATATAAAGTCAAATATCTGCAGAGGGGGGAAAATCGGTCTTACAAATAAGGATATTCACACCCACTTTAAGTATCCTAAAAATTCTTCACACTTCTTTATTTTATCAGAACATAGGAAATTTTAGTGGTATTTCAGTCTCCTTGTATATAATGTCTGTCAGATGATTTGCTGCAGCTTTGTGCTCATTTTCATCATGTCCATGTGAGACAGGGGAGCACATAGTCTACAAATATTTACTGACCCGACTTCTACCCATCAAGTGGTTCCTTTGCACACACCATTTTCTGGAAAGGAAAAAACATTTGGTGCAGGCTCAAAGTGCATTTGCTGAGATGAGCCTGATCATTTCCCTGCCCTGGTAAACACTTAGAAACCATTTTCATGGTGGTGCATAGGGAAAATTTCAGAGCTTCACATGTTGAAGACAGAATATTTTAGCTTCCCCTAAAGAGACAGTGAGATGGTTATTCTCTGCATTCATATATACTTGTATAGTGAAGCTTTAAAATTTTTGCTTATATAGGTAGTTTTTCTGACCAAAAAAAAAAAAAAGCTCATATTAAAAGAAAGAACCCTTCATATTTAAGAAAATTAAATATTACATTGTAATTAAAAACTACACTGTCTTTTAATCTCCCTATTTTCAGTTTGTGAATGTGCTATGATCCTTTCTACCTCAGGGCTTTATATTTGCAGGTGGCTTTGACTGGGCTCTACCCCTCCACCACAAAATCTATTTAATGACTACGCATCTTCCAGAGCTTAGCTCGATTGTCGCTTTCCTATCTTCACCCTCTCGTCCCCATCCATCACACACACTAAGTTCAGCACAATGGATCCTTTTCTTTAACAACATGTTGTTTATAATTATTAGTATATCATATAGATCACATATATTATTATTATTTTCATTATCATTGATTGATGCTTATCTTCCCCACTAGACCATTCGCTCCAGGAATTTCTGTTTTCTGGTCATTACAACCTGAAGATATTGCATAGTGACTAGCACAGAATAGGTATTCAATAAATAGCCCATGAGTGAATGAGTGAAATTAATGAATTTTAAAATGAATCAACTATTTTGGAGATGGTAAAGAAGACAAGTTCTTTCTATCCTGCTTTCCACCCAGCCACTCCTTTATGATCTTATTTCCCAGATACTAAGGAAAATCTCTTAAAAATTTGTTTTCCAAGATCCAAGCAATATCCTAGACTTACATATAAATACTCACTATGTGCTTACTGAATGAATGAATGAACGACAAATAAATATATATGGCTGAAATATCACTATAGCTACAAAAATGTTACTATATGAATTTACAATGGAAGAGAGAGGAGAGGAATAAATATTTTACAAATTAAAAAAATACCATGACTTCTGTTTAATGAAAGGGGAGTAAGGGCTTACAGCAAGTAAGTGCATAGCTGAGAGAGGTATGGGGCTAGATGGACTCAAAACAAAGTGAAGTTTCTATAAAGAGAATGAACATCTTTAAAACTAGTGCTACCTGGTCTGAAGATAAGACAGTGTCATAGACCAATGGAATAGAATAGAGACTCCAGAATTGGACCCACAAATGTATGGCCAACTAATCTTTGACAAAGCAGGAAAGAGTATCCAATGGGAAAAAGACAGTCTCTTTAACAAATGGTGTTGGGAGAACTGGACAGCAACATGTAGAAGAATGAAACTAGACCACTTTCTTACACCGTTCACAAAAATAAACTCAAAATGGATGAAGGACCTGAATGTGAGACAGGAAACCATCACAACCCTAGAGGAGAAAGCAGGAAAAAACCTCTCTGACCTCAGCTGCAGCAATTTCTTTCTCAACACATCTCCAAAGGCAAGGGAATTAAAAGCAAAAATGAACTACTGGGACCTCATCAAGATAAAAGCTTCTACACTGCAAAGGAAACAATCAACAAAACTAAAAGGCAACCAATGGAATGGGAAAAGATATTTGCAAATGACATATCGGACAAAGGGCTAGTATCCAAAATCTATAAAGAACTCACCAAACTCCACACCCAAAAAACAAATAATCCAGTGAAGAAATGGGCAAAAGACATGAATAGACACTTTTCTAAAGAAAACATCCAGATGGCCAACAGGCACATGAAAAGATGTTCAATGTCACTCCTCATCAAGGAAATACAAATCAAAACCACACTGAGATACCACCTCATGCCAGAGAGACTAAAATGAACAAATCAGGAGACTATAGATGCTGGCAAGGATGTGGAGAAACAGGAACCCTCTTGCACTGCTGGTGGGAATGCAAACTGGTGCAGCTGCTCTGGAAAACAGTGTGGAGGTTTCTCAAAAAATTAAAAATAGATCTACCCTATGACCCAGCAATAGCACTGCTAGAAATTTATCCAAGGGATACAGGAGTGCTGATACACAGGGGCACTTGTACCCCAATATTTATAGCAGCACTTTCAACAATAGCCAAATTATGGGAAGAGCCTAAATGTCCATCAACTGAAAAATGGATAAAGAAGATGTGGTTTATATATACAATGGCATACTACTTGGCAATGAGAAAGAATGAAATCTGGCCATTTGCAGCAACGTGAACAGAACAGAGGGTATTATACTAAGTGAAATAAGTCAGGCAGAGAAAGACAAATACCATATGTTTTCACTCATATGTGGATCCTGGGAAACTTAACAGAAGACCATGGGGGAGGGGAAGGGGAAAAAAAATTACAGAGAGGGAGGGAGGCAAACCATAAGAGACTCTTAAACACTGAGAACAAACTGAGGGTTGATGGCGGGTGGGGGAGAGGGGAAAGTGGGTGATGGGCATTGAGGAGGGCATTTGTTGGGATGAGCACTGAGTGTTGTATGGAAACCAATTTGACAATAAATTATATTTAATATAAAAAAGACTAATTTCTGCTGAAAGATTACAATTTAATTGTTTGCACTGTTATATCTACAATATTACATATTTGTTCATTTGTTCATCGATAAGCTGTAGAGCAGTGTTTTTCTAACCTCAAGTCATAGGCCATTAGTATGTGAAATCAACGTACTGGGTTGCAATCAGTATTTTTAAAACAAAATAGAATTTTGAAAATAGCACTGCATATAATAAAATCACTTTGACATCCTTTTTCAGTTTTGCATATCTACATCTATGCGTGTACTGGGCTGCAAGGTAAGGCGTATTTCTTACTGTGGGTCATGGTCAAATAAAAAAAAAAAAAATTGAAAGCCACCGCTAGAGAGAAAAAGAACTAATGGAGCAGGCTCCACTGTGAGACAAACAGGGAAGCCAAGCCAGGTTCTAAAATAAATCACCTAATCACTATGCACTTCAGGTTTTTTCTTCTATAAAATGGAGATAATGATACTTACCCCACAGTGTAACTGAAAGAATAATAATTTAAAACATCTAAATATGTAAAATAATGATAACTAATAGTTATTGAAACTTAACTATGTTACAAGTACCATCTTCTTCAATCCCCAAAACAATCTTATGATGTAAGTTCTATTAAACTTCATTTTACAGGAAATGAAACTGAGATGCTGCAGATTGAAGCATATACGACTATGTCTCAGTGATTTGCACGTATATAAGCAGACACTCTTATGAATTACCAGCAATGCTTTACTGAATCTTCACTTTCATACTTCACATGCAGCAGGAAGTCAGTCAATATTTGTGAGGGGTAAAATACTCCCCAGGAATTCAGAGCACTTTTCACAAAAATTAAACAGTAAAATACTCTGGGAACTTAGAGGGGGAGAAATTCTGAACTACTTTTGTTAAAGGAAGGTTTGGGGAAGAGGGCCTAGAAGGGCAAGGTCTTCACTGACATGGTGGGGCTGTAGAGGTAAAGGGAACAGTAAAGGCATGACCAAGGCCCAGGGACAGAAGAGATAGGATATGTAAATTGATAACAGATTGTAGACAGAAGTCATTGAGTGCTAGCTTAAAGGGACTGTACTTTATCTTGTAGCTAAAAGGAAACCAGTGAAGACTTTTCAACAGTGACTAATAATAAAGATGCAATCATTGAGACTGCTTAATAACCTCCAAATGACTGATATTTAAAACAGCATGTTGATATTTGGACGTGAAAACTGAATTCTATTTTCTCAATTTTATGGGTGGAAAACCAACCTGGCTTCAAGGGAAACTACAAGAACTAATGAAATATTAAACACTAGAGGTTTCTAAGAAATCCTATCATAGATGTAAGTACAAATTATTTTATTGTAGCTAATTCATAAAGTACTTTAGCTTGAAAAAAAACCAATGTACTTAAATGTAAGCTTTATTACGGTAATTATATTTTTCAGGTTGTGGTGTTTGAGGCCAGAATTATTTTTATACTTTTTAATTGATTTAAATAATTATGGTAATAATTACAGGGATTAAAAATATTGATTCCAGCTTTTACCTAAAGACAATCAATTTATACCAAAAAAGTATACCAAATATCTGTTCTTCATCAGATTTAACTCTTAATATTCTAATATTTATTTTATTATATACTGTGATACAGATATATATTTAATGCCCACATGATAAACTACCTACTGAATTTTGTTTCATGCTGGTTTTAAATCTCTACATCTTGCTATTCTTAAAAATATGTAATTAAATTAAATAGAACTCATATTTAAATGAATACAATAAGACCTAAACTGTATCCTTAAAATATTTTAAACCTTAATAATGTTTGAAGCTATATAAGGCATATAGCATTTAAATGCAATCTTATACATTTTGGGTTAAAAAAATTGAAAAAGGGACCTTCTGAAAATTAAGTCCTTGTGCCCAGGAACAGTTCTTGGGGTTTGGAACATCTTCCCAAAACATCTTTTTCATTCTGCAAAGGATAAATAACAAAACATTCATACTGAAAATGTTCACAGTTAATGAGTGCACAAACTAGAAATTAATCAGCCATATCTCAGTAGGGCTTGATTCATTTCAGATACTATCCCATGAAGATTTCCACAACGTTCTGTCTAGATCAAATCTAATAACCAGTATAATAATAAAAATAACCAACACTATTTGAAAGCTCTATGCCAGGCACTGTGCTGAACACTTGGCATGGATTTTTTTTGGAGAAAATAATACATTAAAAGTGGCCATTGATGAGCACTGGGTGTTGTATGGAAACCAATTTGACAATAAATTTCATATATTGGGGAAAAATAAAAAAATAAAAAAATAAAAGTGGCCATCGATTGAATTTCAGAAACAATTCCACTTGATATGGCCTCATCAGCTCACTTGACTGAAAGATATATTCAGATTCTAAAACCCCCTGTCCCTCTTTTCTGCTATAAGACAAAAGTTTCTGTAGAGATTTGGCATATGTGAAATAATATCATTGGTCCGGACCTCTCAGCACACAGTGATGGGGCACCCACAGAACCACAAGAAATTCAAGGTTATTTGCCAAACAAGGCTATTTGCCAAACTGGGGAGCCATGCAATGCTGATTTTTAAAAATGAACTGACCACTCCAGGTAAATCTTCATCACTAAAAGTCCTCAACCCAAAATCTACAACTCTAAAAGTCATTTTTGCCATATCTGAGAACATACTGCTTAGGATATCCTGTTATAAGCCTGTTATTTCCTGAATGTATTTACATTTTAAAAATGAATTTCTGGGGTGCCTGGGTGGCTCAGTCAGTTAAGTGTCCAAATTCAGCTCAGGTCATGATCTCACAGTTTGTAAGTTTGAGCCCTGTATTGGGCTCTTCACTCTCAATGTAGAACCTGCTTCAGATCTTTGATCCTCTATTTCCCTCTCTCTCTGCCCATCCCCTTATCGTGTTCACTCTCCCTCTCTGTCTCTTAAAAATGAAGATTAAAAAATAATAATAAATAAATAGATAGATAGATGGATAAATAAATAAATAAATAAATAAATAAAAATGAATTTCTTCCATGATGTTTATGTGGTACTAGCAAAACAGAATGTGGTTTCCTGAAAACAGGCCTTTTCTTTTTAGGCTATCTTAATTGTATACTGCATACACATAAACATATCTAGCATACTTTAATGTTTCTGATTTGGGGTTTAAATTAAGGTTTAAATATGCTCAAGGGCTTTTTTCATAAAGATTTTTCACATCAAGTACATTACCTTTGGTGTGATATTAATAATGTTCCAAGCAATAAGATTGAAGAGGAAATAATTATTGGCACAATTACATAGAGACCTGCATCATTCTGGCGTTTTTCAATATCATCTGAAAAAGACATACAATTCACATGATTCGGAAGCTTGAGAAAATAATAACATCTTTCTGTATCAATAATTACAATAGACTTTTTTTCTGATTTTATCATAAATCTGCATTACTTTAAAGATATAAAAATAAGAAAAAGATAAACTATAATTATGGTCACATTAATAAAATGATTATTTTGTTCAGAATTATGTTTACTGTAATTTAGCAAAACATTTTTTCAAAATTATTTCTTTGCCAATTCCATTTGATCACCTTAGGTTATATAAGTCAAAGTACCAATTAAAGTTCTGATGACTCTGTCTCAGCATCTGCTTCTAGAGAAGCCTACTTACAACACCTGCCAATGTCTACCTTGTTCACTACACACACATTGACCTTGCTTTTCTTGAGCTACCAAATATACTTGCTCTTCAGAAACTTTGCACTTGCTAACCTTTGCCTGAAATGTCTTCTTTTGTACTTGTAGGTCTTGACTTAAATGTCATCTGCGCAGAGAAAAAGACCAATTCTGGGCATCCTAACTAAAGCAGCACTTTTTTTTTAATGTTTATTTATTTTTGAGAAAGAGAGAGAGAATGTGTGAGCAGGGGAGGGACAGAGAGACAGGGAGACAGAGGATCCGAATTGGGCTCTGCACTGACAGCAGAGAACCCTACACAGAGCGCACACTCACAAGCCATGAGAACATGACCTCAGCTGAAGCCAGACGCTTACCTTACTGAAACCCCCCCCCCCAACAAGGAGCCCCTAAAGAACCACACTTTAACTCATCTTACTTTTATTTTGCTTCATGGCACTTCTTTTTTTTTTTTTAATTTTTTTTTTTTTTAACGTTTATTTATTTTTGAGACAGAGAGAGACAGAGCATGAATGGGGTAGGGTCAGAGAGAGGGAGACAAAGAATCTGAAACAGGCTCCGGTCTCTGAGCTGTCAGCACAGGGGCCCAATGCGGGGCTCGAACTCACGGACCGCGAGATCGTGACCTGAGCCGAAGTCGGCGCTCAACCGACTGAGCCACCCAGGCGCCCCATGGCACTTACTTCTATCTGCTGTTATATTATACATGATTTGTTTACTGTCATTCCCATTAGAGCACTGGGGTTTAAGCTCCATGAGTACAGAGACTGATGTTTACTGTTCAATCCCCAGTTCTTGTGCCCAACATGTATTTGCCAAATAATGAATGGATTTTTATAATTATTTTAATTCTGAAACCAGGAAAAATATTTCTCTCTTCAACTTCATCATTAGGTTGCTTCGATTTGAAGACAATGTGAACAGTAATAGCAAAATCAAAATGTTAATACTCCAACCACAGTAAGATGAATCAGAAATTTAAGAGGAACAGTGAATTTATTTCTATAACTACCTTTCTAGTTTTATTTTTAGGGAACAAAATGTTTCCTTTAAAAGACTGATTAAAATTTAAAGGCTCATAAGTATATACCCCCAAACATATTACTTGGGGTAGATACATTTATATGAATTGTACAGAAAAGTCCTATTTTTCCAAGTAGTCTTTCTGATGATGAATTTTATTGTACAGCTGCATATCTCCCTTTATTTTGTTTCCATTAACTTTTTATCCAATTTGAGACTGAAAAATTTAATTTCCAATACGAGAATACAATACCATGCTTGGCTGTTCTCCTTCTTACTACCACCAGGGAACCATACACCCCTACTGCAATCACTCCCTGACACATCTATGTAAGACTCTGGACTCTTCCATGACTTCATCAAAAAGAATATAATCAGATGGCAATATAACTGCTAACTGAGTAGGAAACCACACATCTGTGTAAAAAGATGGCAATATAACTGCTAACTGAGCAGAAAACCACACATCTGTGTAAAAAGAAACCAAAAGGAAAAAAATTTACCTGGGGTAAAACTATTAATTATCTTCGGTTTCCCCACTCCTTCCATAAATACTGGGTAAAGACTGAATTGATACTTCTCGATGGGAATAAAATGATCTGAGGAGAAAAATTTATTGAAGGGTCATTCCTACTGAATTAATATTAATGACTAAAACTTATATAAAAAAATTTTAGGTGACTCTCCTATATTTCCACACCTAGAAATTTAGTTATTTATGGATCGAAACTGATGACTAAGCAAGTTCCAAAAATAACCTAAGCATTCCAAATTCTCCTAGTAATGACAATACTTAGTAACTAATTTTTGAAAATATGACCCAGAGACAGAAGATTGCAATTTTCAAAGGCACATTCCAATGATTACCAATTTGTTCAAGCTCATAGGATATGAGCTTCCAGTTTCCCTTTCTAGGACAATATGCCCTACCTCCTCTCCCATATCCCCAAAGCTAGCAACATTCCTCTTTCATATGCATTTAGTTTACTTAGTTTCCCTATTCAAGGCAGCTGTGAGACTAAAGTCTTATGAAATGCAAAGTAGGGGCAGGGACCAGGAGTCCCCTTGCTTATCCAGCCCCCCACCCCGCCCCCCATCAAGGGAACAACCATCTGTATAACAAAGCTCAAAACAAATCTATCAGTGATGTATCATTTTTACAAATGTTGATAATATATAAATATTCCACAAGGGATCAATCTCTTTGAAGCCTAAATTATATATTCCCATAATTTAAATAAAAGCACAGAAAATAATCATCTGGACCACAGTGGTAATGAACTGAATTTAGTTCTCTATCAATCGTTTCTATGTGCCCTGATGCTAGGGTCTTTGGAATGCAACTGAAGTATAAGTCTCTGGAGTGATACTGTATTGTCAGATCATGGTAATCATTAGCTTCCCTACTTCAACCTTACTCAGACTTGGAGATACTATATTATGTGGTTTAATCACCTCCTGGGGCAACTGGTCTACTTTGGGGAGTTTATATTGCCTACATCACCAAGTCCTACATTTTTAGGCCTTCAGCCTGGCATTCCCACTCTCCACTAGTGGTATTATATGTTGGTACACATATTTGGGAAAACAATTTGGTGGTAGATAGTAAAAGCCATTAAAAAATAGTCTAGAAAAAAAAAGGTAAAACTAGAAGCAACATAAATGTTCTTAAAAAAATAAATGGTTTAAGTAGACTTTAGAATAAGATGCTATATGATCATTAAAAATACGGTTAAAAGGATTGGGGAGAAAAGAGAAACATGCTTGTGATATATCAAAGGAACAAATCAGAAAAAAAAGTTGATAGATGATATGATTACAACAGTGTAAAATATTTTAAAAGGATCAAATGAAATAGAATTGAATGTTTATGATAAAGGGATAGAATTATATGTAGTAAGATGGCAGTATCATCTATATTTTTTAAGTTTTCATTAACTGGCTATGTTATTTGAACTAATAATCACTCTCCTACTACTCCATAAGAGAAACTTATTAAAGTACAGCAAACTTACCATGAATATAATACTTCTTAACGGATGAAGGGATTCTAAGCCATTTAGTTTCACTGTCTTCATTAAGAATTTTCCACTCAGTAATAAAATACATCAGAGAGTAATCACTGGGTGATAATTTCCAGGAAAGAAACACACAACTGCTGTTTAAAGGATAAGCACTGAGTGACTGCACGGTATTTACTGAGGGGAAAAGAAGGAAATTTGTTTTTAAATTCAAAATTAATGTAAAAAATCAAATACCCTCAAGGCACATATAACCTATTAGACAAAAGGAGAAGGAAGAGAAGGCTGACATTTATATAAATAAATATAATACAATTATTTTTGTACCACAGAGTCATGTATGCAGAAAGATGTGGGAATATATGCTATTGAAGAGAAACCAAAAATGGGATTTTGGATAGAGTCAAGGAAGTTGCTCGCCACTGGAATACTGCCTAAGCTTATTAATCATCCCCTCTACTTCTCTCCAAACTCTTCTCTCCTGCTGATGGAGTTGTGCTTTCAAAGAACAAATCTGATCATTTAACACCCTCCTCACAGAGTCTCACTTAAAAGCCTCCACTGGAGGGGTGCCTGGGTAGCTCAGTGAGTTGAGCATCTGACTCTTGATCTCAGCTCAGGTCTTGATCTCAGGGTTGTGAGTTCAAGCCCCACAATGGACTCTGTGCTGGGCATGAAGCCTACTTTAAAAAAAAAAGCCTCCACTGCCTCCACTGTATTTCCATATGTGAGGATAATAATTCCTTTATGTCCTCTCCTATGCCACAAGGACTTTCGGTCAGACTCTTACTCTCTCAAGAGCCAATGCTCTTTTGGGGAAGTTTCATTCCTATACTGCTTGCTTAAGAAAGCCTCTCTAATCCTCAATACCAAGTCAGGTTCCTATTTTATTTTCTTTTATAAAATTATATTCCTCTCCTGGGAACATTTATCTCAGTTTGTAAATAAGCATCAACTTGTATGATTATTTGATTATTTGTTAATTAAATAATCAAAAAGTTGATTCGGCTCTGTGGATACTGAGACCATTATAGTTTTTCTCACATTGGAGTTCCCACCACCTAACACAGTGCAGCATTCAATAAATATTTCTAGAACATCTTGATGGAAAATATTTTTAGTGTAAAACATTGTGTAGATGCTATGGAACTTAGAAGAAGCTTACACTATACGTACAAAACTAATCATTAATATAAGGCAAGATATAAAATACCTTAAGAAAGGTAGGAAGCACCCCAATTTAGGATATACCTAATCAAAGCATTAAGCAAAGACTTCATGGAAGAGATTAGTAGAGATACAGGAGATTTGAATTTTCCATTAAAAAGTTACACTTTGAAGGGAGGAAAGATGGCGGCGTAGGAGGACGCTGGGCTCACCGCGCGTCCTGCTGATCACTTAGATTCCACCTACACCTGCCTAAAGAACCCAGAAAACTGCCAGAGGATTAGCAGAACGGAGTCTCCAGAGCCAAGCGCAGACGAGAGGCCCACGGAAGAGGGTAGGAAGGGCGGCGAGGCGGTGCGTGCTCCACGGACTGGCGGGAGGGAGCCGGGGTGGAGGGGCGGCTTGCCGGCCAAGCAGAGCCCCCAAGTCTGGCTGGCAAAAGCGGAGGGGCCTGACGGACTGTGTTCCGACAGCAAGCGCGACTTAGCGTCTGGGAGGTCATAAGCTAACAGCTCTGCTCAGAAAGCGGGAAGGCTGGAGGACAAAGGGAGGGAGAGCTACTGAGCCCCCGGATGGCAGAGCTCAGCTTGGCGGGGAACAAAGGCGCTTGCCAGCGCCATCTCCCTCGCCCATCCCCCAGCCAAAATCCCAAAGGGAACCAGTTCCTGCCAGGGAACTTGCTCGCCCCGCGCAAACACCCAATGCTGTGCTTCTGCGGAGCCAAACCTCCGGCAGCGGATCTGACTCCCTCCTGCTGCCACAGGGCCCCTCCTGAAGTGGATCACCTCAGGAGAAGCGAGCTAAGCCTGCCCCTCCTGCCCCCATGCACCTTGCCTACCCACCCCAGCTAATATGCCAGATGCCCAGCACCACAAGCCTGGCAGTGTGCAAGTAGCCCAGACGGTCCACGCCACCCCACAGTGAATCCCACCCCTAGGAGAGGGGAAGAGAAGGCATACACCAGTCTGACTGTGGCCCCAGCGGTGGGCTGGGGGCAGACATCGGGTCGGACGGCGGCCCCGCCCACCAACTCCAGTTATACACCACAGCACAGGGGAAGTGCCCTGCAGGTCCTCACCACTCCAGGGACTATCCAAGATGACCAAATGGAAGAATTCCCCTCAGAAGAATCTCCAGGAAATAACCACAGCTAATGAACTGATCAAAAAGGATTTAAATAATATAAAAGAAAGAGAATTTAGAATAATAGTCATAAAATTAATCGCTGGGCTTGAAAACAGTATAGAGGACAGCAGAGAATCTCTTGCCACAGAGATCAAGGGACTAAGGAACAGTCACGAGGAGCTGAAAAGCACTTTAAACGAAATGCAAAACAAAATGGAAACGACGACAGCTCGGATTGAAGAGGCAGAGGAGAGAATAGGTGAACTAGAAGATAAAGTTATGGAAAAAGAGGAAGCTGAGAGAAAGAGAGACAAAAAAATCCAGGAGTATGAGGGAAAAATTAGAGAACTAAGTGATACACTAAAAAGAAATAATATACGCATAATTGGTATCCCAGAGGAGGAAGAGAGAGGGAAAGGTGCTGAAGGGGTACTTGAAGAAATAATTGCTGAGAACTTCCCTGAACTGGGGAAGGAAAAAGGCATTGAAATCCAAGAGGCACAGAGAACTCCCTTCAGACGTAACTTGAATCGATCTTCTGCACGACATATCATAGTGAAACTGGCAAAATACAAGGATAAAGAGAAAATTCTGAAAGCAGCAAGGGATAAACGTGCCCTCACATATAAAGGGAGACCTATAAGACTCGTGACTGATCTCTCCTTTGAAACTTGGCAGGCCAGAAAGGCTTGGCACGATATCTTCAGTGTGCTAAACAGAAAAAATATGCAGCCGAGAATCCTTTATCCAGCAAGTCTGTCATTTAGAATAGAAGGAGAGATAAAGGTCTTCCCAAACAAACAAAAACTGAAGGAATTTGTCACCACTAAACCAGCCCTACAAGAGATCCTAAGGGGGATCCTGTGAGACAAAGTACCAGAGACATCACTACAAGCATAAAACATACAGACATCACAATGACTCTAAACCCGTATCTTTCTATAACACTGAATGTAAATGGATTAAATGCGCCAACCAAAAGACATAGGGTATCAGAATGGATAAAAAAACAAGACCCATCTATTTGCTGTCTACAAGAGACTCATTTTAGATCTGAGGACACCTTTAGATTGAGAGTGAGGGGATGGAGAACAATTTATCATGCTACTGGAAGCCAAAAGAAAGCTGGAGTAGCCATACTTATATCAGACAAACTAGACTTTAAATTAAAGACTGTAACAAGAGATGAAGAAGGGCATTATATAATAATTACAGGGTCTATCCATCAGGAAGAGCTAACAATTATAAATGTCTATGCGCCGAATACGGGAGCCCCCAGATATATAAAACAATTACTCATAAACATAAGCAACCTTATTGATAAGAATGTGGTAGTTGCAGGGGACTTTAACACCCCACTTACAGAAATGGATAGATCATCTAGACACACAGTCAATAAAGAAACAAGGGCCCTGAATGATACATTGGATCAGATGGACTTGACAGATATATTTAGAACTCTGCATCCCAAAGCAACAGAATATACTTTCTTCTCGAGTGCACATGGAACATTCTCCAAGATAGATCATATACTGGGTCACAAAACAGCCCTTCATAAGTTTACAAGAATTGAAATTATACCATGCATACTTTCAGACCACAATGCTATGAAGCTTGAAATCAACCACAGGAAAAAGTCTGGAAAACCTCCAAAAGCATGGAGGTTAAAGAACACCCTACTGAAGAATGAGTGGGTCAACCAGGCAATTAGAGAAGAAATTAAAAAATATATGGAAACAAACGAAAATGAAAATACAACAATCCAAACGCTTTGGGACACAGCAAAAGCAGTCCTGAGAGGAAAATACATTGCAATCCAGGCCTATCTCAAGAAACAAGAAAAATCCCAAATACAAAATCTAACAGCACACCTAAAGGAAATAGAAGCAGAACAGCAAAGGCAGCCTAAACCCAGCAGAAGAAGAGAAATAATAAAGATCAGAGCAGAAATAAACAATATAGAATCTAAAAAAACTGTAGAGCAGATCAACGAAACCAAGAGTTGGTTTTTTGAAAAAATAAACAAAATTGACAAACCTCTAGCCAGGCTTCTCAAAAAGAAAAGGGAGATGACCCAAATAGATAAAATCATGAATGAAAATGGGATTATTACAACCAATCCCTCAGAGATACAAACAATTATCAGGGAATACTATGAAAAATTATATGCCAACAAATTGGACAACCTGGAAGAAATGGACAAATTCCTAAACACCCACACTCTTCCAAAACTCAATCAGGAGGAAATAGAAAGCTTGAACAGACCCATAACCAGCGAAGAAATTGAATCGGTTATCAAAAATCTCCCAACAAATAAGAGTCCAGGACCAGATGGCTTCCCAGGGGAGTTCTACCAGACGTTTAAAGCAGAGATAATACCTATCCTTCTCAAGCTATTGCAAGAAATAGAAAGGGAAGGAAAACTTCCAGACTCATTCTATGAAGCCAGTATTACTTTGATTCCTAAACCAGACAGAGACCCAGTAAAAAAAAGAGAACTACAGGCCAATATCTCTGATGAATATGGATGCAAAAATTCTCAATAAGATACTAGCAAATCGAATTCAACAGCATATAAAAAGAATTATTCACCATGATCAAGTGGGATTCATTCCTGGGATGCAGGGCTGGTTCAACATTCGCAAATCGATCAACGTGATACATCACATTAACAAAAAAAAAGAGAAGAACCATATGATCCTGTCAATCGATGCAGAAAAGGCCTTTGACAAAATCCAGCACCCTTTCTTAATAAAAACCCTTGAGAAAGTCGGGATAGAAGGAACATACTTAAACATCATAAAAGCCATTTATGAAAAGCCCACAGCTAACATCATCCTCAACGGGGAAAAACTGAGAGCTTTTTCCCTGAGATCAGGAACACGACAGGGATGCCCACTCTCACCGCTGTTGTTTAACATAGTGCTGGAAGTTCTAGCATCAGCAATCAGACAGCAAAAGGAAATCAAAGGCATCAAAATTGGCAAAGATGAAGTCAAGCTTTCGCTTTTTGCAGATGACATGATATTATACATGGAAAATCCGATAGACTCCACCAAAAGTCTGCTAGAACTGATACATGAATTCAGCAAAGTTGCAGGATACAAAATCAATGTACAGAAATCAGTTGCATTCTTATACACTAACAATGAAGCAACAGAAAGACAAATAAAGAAACTGATCCCATTCACAATTGCACCAAGAAGCATAAAATACCTAGGAATAAATCTAACCAAAGATGTAAAAGATCTGTATGCTGAAAACTATAGAAAGCTTATGCAAGTAATTGAAGAAGATATAAAGAAATGGAAAGACATTCCCTGCTCATGGATTGGAAAAATAAATATTGTCAAAATGTCAATACTACCCAAAGCTATCTACACATTCAATGGAATCCCAATCAAAATTGCACCAGCATTCTTCTCGAAACTAGAACAAGCAATCCTAAAATTCATATGGAACCACAAAAGGCCCCGAATAGCCAAAGTAATTTTGAAGAAGAAGACCAAAGCAGGAGGCATCACAATCCCAGACTTTAGCCTCTACTACAAGGCTGTCATCATCAAGACAGCATGGTATTGGCATAAAAACAGACACATAGACCAATGAAATAGAACAGAAACCCCAGAACTAGACCCACAAACGTATGGCCAACTCATCTTTGACAAAGCAGGAAAGAACATCCAATGGAAAAAAGACAGTCTCTTTAACAAATGGTGCTGGGAGAACTGGACAGCAACATGCAGAAGGTTGAAACTAGACCACTTTCTCACACCATTCACAAAAATAAATTCAAAATGGATAAAGGACCTGAATGTGAGACAGGAAACCATCAAAACCTTAGAGGAGAAAGCAGGAAAAGACCTCTCTGACCTCAGCCGTAGCAATCTCTTACTCGGCACATCCCCAAAGGCAAGGGAATTAAAAGCAAAAGTGAATTACTGGGACCTTATGAAGATAAAAAGCTTCTTCACAGCAAAGGAAACAACCAACAAAACTAAAAGGCAACCAACGGAATGGGAAAAGATATTTGCAAATGACACATCGGACAAAGGGCTAGTATCCAAAATAATAAAGAGCTCACCAAACTCCACACCCAAAAAACAAATAACCCAGTGAAGAAATGGGCAGAAAACATGAATAGACACTTCTCTAAAGAAGACATCCGGATGGCCAACAGGCACATGAAAAGATGTTCAACGTCGCTCCTCATCAGGGAAATACAAATCAAAACCACACTCAGATATCACCTCACGCCAGTCAGAGTGGCCAAAATGAACAAATCAGGAGACTATAGATGCTGGAGAGGATGTGGAGAAACAGGAACCCTCTTGCACTGTTGGTGGGAATGCAAATTGGTGCAGCCTCTCTGGAAAGCAGTGTGGAGGTTCCTCAGAAAATTAAAAATAGACCTACCCTATGACCCAGCAATAGCACTGCTAGGAATTTATCCAAGGGATACAGAAGTACTGATGCATAGGGGCACTTGTACCCCAATGTTTATAGCAGCACTCTCAACAATAGCCAAATTATGGAAAGAGCCTAAATGTCCATCAACTGATGAATGGATAAAGAAATTGTGGTTTATATACACAATGGAGTACTACGTGGCAATGAGAAAAAATGAAATATGGCCTTTTGTAGCAACGTGGATGGAACTGGAGAGTGTGATGCTAAGTGAAATAAGCCATACAGAGAAGGACAGATACCATATGGTTTCACTCTTATGTGGATCCTGAGAAACTTAACAGAAACCCATGGGGGAGGGGAAGAAAAAAAAAAAAAAAGAGGTTAGAGTGGGAGAGAGCCAAAGCATAAGAGACTGTTAAAAACTGAGAACAAACTGAGGGTTGATGGGGGGTGGGAGGGAGGGCAGGGTGGGTGATGGGTATTGAGGAGGGCACCTTTTGGGATGAGCACTGGGTGTTGTATGGAAACCAATTTGACAGTAAATTTCATATATTAAAAAATAAAAAAATAAAAAATAAAAAATAAATAAAAAAGTTACACTTTGAATATGTAATGCAGATTGGAAACTCCTATTAAAGGCAGTTCTCAATTCTCTAATCAAATATATCAAAATTAATTAAAGAAGGTTCATCACTTTTTTTAAAAGTGTATTTATTTGTTTTGAGAGAGAGCATGGAAGAGGAGCAGAGAGAGAGGAAGAGAGAGAGAATCCCAGGCCCCATGCTGTCAGAGTGGAGCCTGATATAGGGCTTGAACTCATGAACTGTGAGCCAAAACAAAGAGTTGGATGCTTAACTGACTGAGCCACCACAGAGCCCCAGTTCATCACTTGTATTAAATGAAGAACAGGGGTGCCTGGGTGGCTCAGTCGGTTAAGCGGCCGACTTTGGCTCAGGTCGTGATCTCGCGGTCCGTGAGTTCGAGCCCCGCGTTGGGCTCTGTGCTGACAGCTCAGAGCCTGGAGCCTGTTTCAGATTCTGTGTCTCCCTCTCTCTGACCCCCCCCCCCCATTCATGCTCTGTCTCTCTCTGTCTCAAAAATAAATAAAAATGTTAAAAAAAATTTTTTAATGAAGAACAGATTAATTTTCCAGTCTGAACAATTACTTGCATCCATATGTCATACTATTACATATGTATGTAATAAATATAATACACACATGTACCTGTACTTACTTTTACACACACACACACACACACACACACACACACACACAGGCAGGGAGAGAGAGATTAATTCACGTACAACTTGCATTGATCCAAAAGGTTTAGGTATTAGATTTACTAGAATATTCTCATTTATCATAATATTATTTCAACATGGTTCTACCACATGAAAACCCAAGGACCATATTATATAACCAGGGTACAACCTGCTTTGCTGTTTTTCAGAAAAGAAGAAATTAAAGACAGGAGACAGACTTACAGATTCAGGGAACTGCAGGCTTCTTGGAAGATCATTTAGAATGGGAGGAGTTTGTAAAAAGTAAATATTGAAAGGGGCACAGGTTTACCACCCTGTACCCTTTCTTACCTTTGCTCATAGGCCATGAGAATGTTAAATTAAAATTCACAAAAGAAGCACCAATTGAATTGACGGCCAGAACTGTAACAGAATGTGCTTGCTCTGTCCACAAGAAAGTGAATTGAGTATGATTTCCCACATCTTCTGACCATGTTCCATTGCGGGAAGTATGATGTTTTACCACATATTTTCTTACACTACACAATGAGTCATTTTTCATCAGAGGCTGTAGTAAACATGAAAATTGATTAGTTTAAGGGCTCCCGTGCTTTTTATATCAACCAAGCTCATGAACTCTTCTTATACGTTTCCCACTGGGAGGCAGGGGCAGACCAGGGCAAGCCCTGTTTAGTTCAAGGCTGAAGTATGGGGAGGTGAGGTAGGAGAGGGCTGGTGTCTGACAGAGACACAATGAAGTCATCGGGATGGGTATACAGCACAGGAAACTTATTTTTTTCCTTAAGACTCAGGGAATAAATCATTTAAGTATAATTAATTATGATACAATTAGGACACTTTTCTACTGAGAAGTTTCACACTAATTTTAGAGAAAAGAAAGACCGGCAGAGAGTCAAGAGTTTCCTCATCTGAAAAACCAACAACGACTAACCATCTGGTTCTGTAAAGCAACAAGAAAGAGCTGAAAAGATATTAATCATCATTTATGTTAACCCCAGTGTCATTTGTTATCTCTTCTTCTCTTAATCGTTGCTAATTCAAGTACTGGAGGCTATCAGAACCATGTATACAGCATCCCAGAATTTCTGCCCGATCATTAAAAAAAAAAATCATACCAGATCACTGATGATTCCATGTAAAATACATATCTAGTCCAATTCTGTTCTTCCATTCTACAGAGCATTAACAATATACCCCACTTCCTCCATTACTGCCACCTGTTTCAAATAAGATTCAGTGCTGCCAATGCTTTACAAGCCCATCAAAAACGACTCTATACAGTCGACTGGAAGTGTCTCTGCATATATTTTTTTTTTGTCATCGAGATTCCTCAAAATCAGAAATAACAGAAAAAAAATAAACACAAACACATACACATGTATGCCTGCGGGGTGTGGAACAATCTGGGTAGGTGGGGAGTAGAATTTTATCAGATATCATCTAGTCCAGCTCTACATTTATACAGATGAGAAAATTGAGGCTGAAGCATCTAAGCAACTTTGCCAAAATAATGCTGACCTAGCTGTAATATACTCAGCTGAGAATAGAATGAAGTTCCCTAACTCCATGCCAGTGCATTGTAGCTCTCTGCAATCACATCTCAAAACTGAAATGAAATACTGGACTGCAGAACCTAAAAAATGACAGGATTATGAACAATGAAGTCTTTCATAAGTATAAAAGTAAAATTTAAGAGTAATATAAAAAGCAGGAATACCTTCCAAAGTAAAGTAACATTTCTCTCTTTTTTAGTGGTGTCTTCATTAATTATTCTCCAAACTTCAGGTCCTCTGGTAGGAACTGCAGAAGGACAAGGAGCCCAAGTTGTACATGTGCTCTCAGAAGGAATAGTTTTTAGTCCTATTGGAAATGCACATCCTCATGCATTTTTAAGACACATTTACAAAATCTCTACAGACCTTTTATATCTGTGACAACTGTGTAGGCTGGACTACTCCAATTGCTCCAATATCCCAGCCCATCCAGCCTCTTACAGCGCACCTGAACAGCATAGACAGCACACAGATCTGGCACCAGGACGCTGGCAGAATTGGATTTTGCATCATGCACCTCATACATCTGTAAAATAAACTCAAGCATTAGAGTAATCATTACCAACACCTATGTAGCTAAAGGGCCCTGAAGTGCATTCTATTTAAAACCTTAATACTATTCCAAAATTAACAGAGGGCTGACTTTGTGTTTTCTGGCTATAGAAATATGTGACTTGGATCTTGAGCTCCTTTAAGTGAAGGATTATCTTAGTCATCTGTGGTCTCCTTCTCAGGCCAAGATTTGGACTGACCTACTTGCAACCTCACTCTCAGCTGTTCTCAACTCTATTACTAATCTCTGTCCACTAATCCTCTACCCACAGAAATTCTCAATAATTTTAACTGAGTGGTTACATAATGATATCTCTGATAGTCTCTTCAATAAGATGGTAAACTGTCACATTCCTTTCTGCTAAAATCATGATGATCTAAAGGCATAATTAGGGTTCCTAATATTCCTGGGTCTTTGCCGGCTGCCATCTGAAAACTGACGTGGCCTGTCACCATATGCACACTTGCCACTATGGGTGTGGTTTTAATTGTTTGGTAAAAGCAGCTTCTTCCAAAATGTGTCCCTTTGAACATAAGTGTACTAAAGAATATTAGATGTTAAAGGAAAAAGAGTTCCTTGGTAAATTGAGTTTGAGAAACACAGAATAAAATAAAGTCACAAATATTACTTTGATGCAGGACCTATCTAAACCTTTAATATGTAACCCAGTGCAGTTCTGTACTAGGAACACACAGTGATACAGGGGTTCCTACATTTATTCATCCATGCAATCTTTTTTCAAGGAATAGTTCAATATTCTGTCAAACTCATTTTGGGAAATGATGGGTTACAGGAAATGTCATAACTTTAAAGGGTTAGACCTAGGGGTGCCTGGGTGGTTCAGTCAGTTAAGTGCCCAACTTCAGCTCAGGTCATGATCACATGGTTCATGAGTTTGAGCCCCACATTGGGCTCTCTGCGGCCAGCGCAGAGCCTGCTTCAGATCCTCTGCCCCTTCTCTCTCTCTCTGCCCTTCCCCCACTCATTCTTTCTCTGTCTCTGTCTCTCTATCTCTATCTCTCTCAAAAATAAACATGAAAACAATTCTTTTAAAAAGAATTTAAACCTAT
The DNA here is from genome assembly GCF_018350195.1 of Panthera tigris. Classification (NCBI taxonomy): domain Eukaryota; kingdom Metazoa; phylum Chordata; class Mammalia; order Carnivora; family Felidae; genus Panthera; species Panthera tigris. The sequence continues at coordinate 53,740,413 of NC_056667.1, read as the reverse complement.
AGAAACATCTACTTTATAGAAATATCTTTTTTAAACCTATAGAAATATCTACTTAACAAAAACAGCTACAGAATACAGGAAGATGTACATTTGTGCCAATAAAATAAATCTTATGCAATAAAATCCTTAAACACTTATAAGAAATAACATTTAGTGAGGCAAGCTGAAGACATTTCTAGGTAAAATGTACCTTCCACTGTACTTCTTTCCCACTTAAGCCGTAGCGAATCTGGAATTTAAGATTATTCTCTGGAAAGACTGGCTTTTCCCAAGATATTTTCAATAATCCAATTTTTACAGTAATTTCCACTTTCACACTGGATGGAGGCAGTGGTTTCACTAGAAAATTTAAAAATAGTACTGTATAACAGTAATTTAAACAGTGAGAATATTTTTAAAACATTATCATGATGTTATAATCTTTTATACTCTATAAAGCAGTATCTCCTCAAAGGAGATTAAAAAAAAAAAAATAGTACAAGTCAATGTGCAAACTCAGCATATTTGGGAACTAAAAGTCCCAACATCCCAGCACAGTAGTATGAACTCTGAAGCTCTGCACTTATAATACCTTAAGACTGTTGATGACCAAAACCTCTAAACCTTTTCATTTCTAATGTTTCTCATGCTTATCCAATTCTTCATATATGAAGAAGACATTCTTGACCAACAGTAAGATGACATACATTTCAACTCCTGAAAAGTTAATTCCTCCTCAGAAAAGGAAGTATGAATATGTGAGAGATGCTAAGACATTCAATCTGTGATCTTACTTGACTGAATCATATGGATATCATATGGATATATTCCATGAATATCTAGTTTGCAGAAAGGATACTTTAAAGTACAAGAGTTTGCATGATCCCTACAACATGCACAGTGAGGAGGAAGGAGAAGCTTTCCACATTTTATGGGTGATAAACTAGTCACAGGGCACTTACATGTCTAGCCCATGTTTACAAAGCTAGTAACACATGGAACTGGCATTTGGATCCTAAAGTTGAATCTCCACCTTGTTTTCTAGTACTAAGTAGGCAGTATAAGCCTAACTTAAACTCCTAATTTTAGTACTGAAAAGAATAACATCAAAGGTTGTTCTGATAACATATAGAACTGAATTCATAGTGTCATATATTACATGTGAAGTTATTAATGTGCGTGTTTGTGGGGTAGAGAGTGGTAGGAGGGTTCCATGCTATTCCAAGATACGTAGTACCAGAGAAGTACTCCTTACAGTAAAATCCCTTTAAGTGGAACAAAACTAAATAGTATGTGTGTATGCATGTGCGTGTGTGTGCACATGCACACACGTGGGGGAGGAAATCAATTAATTGGGACTCTATGGTAATACAAAAAACCCTAAATATTATGATTTTATCATACATTTAACAAAATATAGGTTTTAATTCAGATGTGTACTAATTATTTGAAAATATAACGAATCAAATACTGATTTTTGGCATAATTTCCCAACAAAATAGTATATAGGACCAAAGATATTCTTTTACCTCTATTGCATAATCATAAATAGGTCATTTCTCAAAGATTTTGCAGCAATATTGGAGGGATATATTATACTTTTCAATATATTCTTTCAATATATTCTTAATCCTTTGAAATCAGTGGATCTTTTTTAAGCGTATTTAAAAATGTCATGATGGATATCTTCTTTATCTATTTTTTTCTTGTTCAGTGTAGTCATTTTGTATCTCTCGGTAGCCTACACAGCCTCACAAATTAAACTCTCTGGTTATGACTACTCAGATTACAAAATCCATCACAATACCCAAATTAAATTTCTAAATTAAAAACACCAAATGTTTTCATAAGTACATTGGGAGAAAAACAAAGCAGTGCATTATTTACAATAATATTACTGCTACATTTTATTACGAATGACCAATATAATTTATCAAATTATATGCTGAAAGTATTCCTATTACAAAAACATTCTGCTATAAGTAACTTAAAAAAATAAAAACAGTAAAACTTTCTAAGGTTGATTGTCTTTTCAATTCCACTATAAACACACAAAATTTTGTTTAAAAATAGTGTTATCTGAAAATGGTAAAACACAACAATTACCATGAATCAACCTGAATTCAAATCTGCTAATAAAAATGAAGACACACAACACAGTTTGACATACCCACAGAATCAGGAACAACACACGTTGGTGGAGAGTCAAGTGAACCCAAAGAGTGATTGATTCTAATCCACATTGTATAGCCGGACAATAGAAAGATTGGCTGAAATACGCATTCATAAAAACCATCTCTCTGCAAATGGCAATCTTTAGATTCAGATATGGGATGAATAGATGGAACATCAGAGCAGTAAAGGCTGCTCCTTAAAAGATACGAGAACACTCAGTTAATATACAACATTGATGAAAACGGTAAGATATATGCGAGAACGCCATAGATTTTATTCCACTTAAAATAGATGTTCTTATTGGAAATGCATTTTTGATTTCCCCACTGTATCACAATTTTATGTATTTCCATAAAAATGACAACAAACCTTATTAAATATTTTATTAGATACTAAGTGGAAATGCAAATAAAATAATTGGTATTCCTTCTCTACGGATCCAAGTAGAGGTAGAACCTACGACTCTGAAGTTAAGTTAATATTATATTTAAGTGATTATCATTTTAAAAGTATGGATCACAAGTAGTATTGGAGCATTCCTGAGATGGGAAGGAAGATAAATCCCTTACACTTTAAATATGGATTAAATTCCACCAGAAACTGAAGACATAACTTATGATAGTAAATTATAGCTTAATTGACAATGTCCTAGTATTTTCCAGTTCGGAGCATTACAATGAAAACAATACCAATCTTTGATTTATATCTGAATCATATAGTTAAATATATAATGCATTTTCTCGGAGAAGAAAATTAAGAAAGCAATTTTTATAACTGTGTCCCAGTCAACACTCTACCTCAGAACATATGAAGCATTTTTCCTTTTCTTTGAAACAGCCCTTCTGCCACTATTTGCTCTGAACATGGTATTTAAGTGGTGAAATTAGCATTTTCTATTTCCATAAAAATGGAGTAAGGAGGTTACAAGAAAATGAGAAACCTATATTCTTATGTTTCTCGGTCTATTTTTTGTGACATTTTCCTGCCTATCTCCTCAAAATTACAATCATTGGGGTGTCTGTGTGTGAATGAGTGCTAGTGGGGAGAGGGGAGAGATGAGAACAAGGCATGGGGAGTCATCTGTGGTAAAAAGAACCGTGACCATGTACAGAAACACAGTAATGCTCCATTTGGAATGCAAAGGTTATATCTTTGTCATCATGACAGCAATAGCCATTTACTGAGTATCTACCAGGAGAAATTCTATCACTTAACTATAATTAAATGGAATTTATTATTAATTCTCACAGAAACCTTGTAAGTCCTATTATTCACTCCATTTTACAGACAAGGAAATTGAGGCTTAGAGAGATTTAAAAAACTCGCCACAGTACATGCAGGAGTTTCATACTCTTCTGTAAATATTAGCGATTTAATTGAGGTACAGAGCTTATGTGATGATCATCCACAAACACCTTTTTTAATGTGAAAATGTTATGGAAGGAACGTAAAGACAGATTATAAAAGTAAAATGGCATCCCATGAACATTCTATTGATTTTAAAATGCTACTATCAAGTAAGATGAAGCCAGCTATTATTCCCATGTAAGAAATGTAGAAATTGCCCCATTTTTCTACCACTACATAAGAATAGACTGGTCATGGGGTGCCTGGGTGGCTCAGTCGGTTGAGCGCCCGACTTTGGCTCAGGTCATGATCTCCCGGTACATGAGTTTGAGCCCCATGTCTGGCTCTGTGCTGACAGCTCAGAGCCTGGAGCCTGTTTCAGATTCCTTGTCTCCCTGTCTCTCTGCTCCTCCCCTGCTCACGCTCTGTCTCTCTCTCCCAAAAATATAAAACATTACAAAAAAATTTTTTTTAAAGAATAGACTAGTCACTTTAGGGACAGAATTCAGATCACAGTATTTGAGGAAGGGGATTTGTTTTTCTCGTAGAAAATTTAGATTTTAAGAATAAATGAGTGGGGCGCCTGGGTGGCTCAGTTGGCTAAGCGTCTGACTTCAGCTCAGGTCATGATCTCACAGTTCGTGAGTTCAAGCCCCGTGTCAAGCTCTGTGCTGACAGCTCAGAGCCTGGAGCCTGCTTCGGATTCTGTCTCTCACACTCTCACTCTCTCTCTCTCTCTCTCTCTCTCTCTCTCTCTCTGCCCCTCCCCGGCTCATGCTCTCTCTCTGTCTCAAAAATAAAATTAAAAACATTAGAAAAAAAAAGAATAAATGAGGACAAGGGATACAAACTGGAAGGCCCCAGTATGAACACAAATTGAGACAGCGTGTTTGAGAGCAGTATATATCACTGAAAACTACTAAGAGAGATTATAAAAATAAAAATGTATCTACCTCCTCCTAATCAAGAGTTCTATTACTTCAGATGATACTACAGGAAGATGATGTCTTGGAATCATTTCAAAACAGGGAAGCACAAAAATAAACAAGCATAAATTACTCTTTATCATAACACTTCACTCCTTATTAAGCATTTCTTTCCTAATCTTTCCTACTTCTGAAAGCATTCATATTATCTCTTAGAATCTTTGTGCAACAACCTCTGACTTTTTTCCAATATATTTATCTTTAGCAAATGATACTGGACCTCTATAATCATGGATATTCTCCTCTGGCCAGTTCTCTAAGTCAAACTAAAATGTACAGAAGCCAATTCTTCCTGGATTTCATTCAATAATTAAAAGGCAATTATGGAAAATTAATTGATTATCAGAAAAATAATTTAAGGTAAAAACAAGTTATATTTTTTCTATCAATGTAAATTTTTTCAAAAATCACCTAATCCCTCAACAATTTCCTAAGTATATAGTACCTTCCTCTATTAGGAAGAACGTCTACTAGCCTACTGTTCTGATGATATTTCTATAAAAAGTTTTATCTCATCATATCCACAGAATAATAACACAGCAAAAATAATACATACCTATGATACCTCAACTGCAAAGTACTTCCCACGAGTGATTGGATTGCATTGGTTGACCATCTGCAAGTCATTTGAGTTAAGTACCCATCAGTTTCACATGATATATTGATATTGACATCTATTTAAAACACATTAAAATATTAATACAAAGCAAAATCACCACAAATTTTTTAATGAAAATAAAATTTCCTTACATTATCAATGGGACTCTAATATAGGGTCCATAATAAAAATCTGTCTGTGGAAGGAAATGAAGAGAAGTTCAGTATTCTTACCAATCACATATAATTCAGCATAGCGATGGTGGCATTCATGCTCGTTGCAGCAGTATATTGCATCGTAGGTAAACTTCCCACGAGGTTTGGTTGCCTTCAAACTGCGAAAAGTAACTTTGCTAACATGGTCACCCATGACATGATACTGGCTTTGAGGAATTTTCTCAGCTAAATTCATCCACCAAATAATCTTTTTTGAGGAAACAATCTTGTTTTCATTTTTATAAATGCAGTGAAAAGAAACGTTAGACCCGACACTTGTCAGAATTTTAGGTGGAAAGTATATGACATCTGCAATAAGAGAAGAAAGGGAGGATATCAGATGAAGAACAAAAACATCCTGTATGGAATTTATGCTACATAGAGAAGATTCACAATGCAATCAGGATCACACTGCCAAAAATAAAATGAGTGCACTAAGAGACTGTATAACTTGTACTGCCTGCTTACGTAAAATTCTGTAGTATCCAGGCATTCCCATTTCCAAATGACTTGAACTTCCAAAAATGTCTCAGTATTTTCTTTAAAAAATTTTTTTTAATGTTTTATTTATTTTTGACAGAGAGAGAGAGAGAGAGAGAGAGAGAGACAGAGCATGAGTGGGGGAGAGCCAGAGAGACAGGGAGACACAGAATCTGAAGCAGGTTCCAGGCTCTGAGCTGTCAGCACAGAGCCCAACGTGGGGCTTGAACTTATGGACTGTGAGATCTTGACTTGAGCCAAAGTTGGACACTCAACCAACTGAGCCACCCAGGCGCCCCTGTCTCAGTATTTTCTAAACATAGAAACTTATTACAAAGTGTATTTAGTGAGTAATTGCCACTTGCTAATTGACAGGCAGAAAATCAATTTAAATGAAATATAACCTAATTCCACAATGACATGTTTTCATCAGACTGTGACTTATGAATCAGTGAAACCTAGGCTGAGTTCTTGAATCAAATCACTGTAAAGGCAAAATTCTGAAGAATAAATGGTGGTTGCTATTGTCTCATTTGGATATATGAAAATTTCAATCAGCAGGTAAAGCTGAAAAATAAGCTTTAAATAAGAGAGCTGGTTAGGGAGTTCTCTGGGTGGGCACCTGGGTGGCTAAGTTGGTTATGCATCCAGCTTTGGCTCAGGTCATGATCTCATGGTTTGTGAGTTCGGGCCCCACATCTGACTCTATGCTGACAGCTCAGAGCCTGGAGCCTGCTTCAGATTCTGTGTCTCCGTCTTTCTCTCTCTCTCTCTCTCTCTCTCTCTCTCTGCACCTCCCCTGCTCGCTCGCTCTCTGTCTCTCACTCTCAAAAATAAATAAACATTAAAAAATATATAAATAAAGAAAGAAAGAGAACTAGTTAGGGAATGTAAAATCAACAATGCCCCAATGCACCAAAACAGGTAAACCTTAAATACTGGTCTGTAAAGTTTTAAAGTTATTTAATGCCAGTATGCTGTGGTTAAGGATAAGAGGAACCAATATTTTTCTAAAATATTATTTGTTAATGGCTCTACACTATTCCATACTACTTTTTTGGTCCCCTATTGTTGGAAACAATATATTTTTATTTTTAATAAAATAATCTATTGTTTACATAATGTTTATATATTTTTATTTTTAATAAAAGAATCTATTATTTAATAAAACAATCTATATTTTTAATTAGAAACAATAAAAGTGATTGTTTACATAATAAGAAATCATTTCTGCCACAGTGCATTACAAAAACAGTATATTTCAGTTGTACAATTCACAATAAGACATTTTCTTCTGAGAGAATATGAATATGTTTCTATACACATATCATCTGGATTACCCCCCAAAACAAAAACGAAAACCTTCATTGATTTTTATTATTTTATATCATCTGGATTACCCCACAAAAACAAAAATGAAAAACTTCATTGATTTTTATATTTAAGTTTTTTCTTTTTTGCAATAGCAGGCTAAACTCCATGGCCTTTGTATTTAGAATCCATACAAAACATTTGTATTTTGTACGTTTGCAGTCAAGCATAAACAAGAAAAAAATTAGTAGCATGAAATCACTAGACAGAAGACAGTCCATTAGATTTTTAACCCTAGCCTAGGATGGCACTCAAGCTTCGTTAGTACATTACTTACTGCACGCAAGTACCTAGCACAGATCTGAAAAATCATTAACCTATTTTCAATATGCTCCACATGTCATTACTGAATGGCTTCAAAACTTTAAGAGTAATTTATTTTTTTAAAGAGTACACATTAGATTTCAAAAGCTAAGCTGAATCTTTTATGTTTAAAGATAATGAAAAACTCAAAACCATTTCACTTCAAAATTGAATACCTCAGTAAGGCTTAATCAAGAAATGCAGTTAAAGTCATAGTATTTTGGCATGATTAAATACTAAGATATTAGCTTACAAAAAAGAAAAGCAGGTTATTAAAAACCTGATGATGTGTAAAGTTTACACTGAATATACAGAAATTGATATGAAGTAAATGAATGTTTAATTTTTAAAATAATATAAATATATATTTTATTCTCATGTAAGATACTCCACAACATTTAATTTGTAAAACGAGAAAATAATAATTTTCTTCTGATGACCAGGTACCAATACTTTTGTAAGGTCTAAAATAATGAATTTCATTAAAAGAGGAAAATCTTTTGATAAATATTAGTGAATTACCTACATGAACATAAATCATGAATCAAAACATTTTAGTTAAAGTTATTTTACAATGTGTTTATTATAGCTCCAGAAAACAGATTTTTAAATTTTCAAAGCAGACTTCCTATTTTCCTTTGAGGGGAAAATATTTTCTCTAGCACATTATACGCACTGCCAAGTATGAAATGAAGAAATTATGTTTCTCCTCTTCTTCGGCAGCACAAGAATGTAATTAAGAAAGGTACTACAAGAAGTGAGCACTTCTAAACTTGTTTTAAGTGTGTGGCGTAACTCAACTGCAACATTGTTAGCCTCCCTCAAAGTCCAAGGTCTCGCAATAGCTACAAAGAAAGAACCTAGCCAATTCATTTTCAAAAAATCTGTAAGAATTCCTTGATTAGAAATGGTCAATGCTTCATTAACTGTGTACTTGGTAGGTACAGCTTTAATAAATCAATGACTACAAAATAGTAACTATAAAGGTACTGATAATTAGCATTCTGTTTGCTCTGGCAACAATACATCAGACAACCTCTGTTAAAAAAAGAAAAATCAATAAAATTCAAAGTGTTTGGAAATGATAAAGCAGGTATGCTAATTCACTCATGCTAAATAAGTTAATGCCTCAAACTTACAGAATACATCTGTTTGGTGGATGTCATTGTAGCACCTAGCAGTGAGAAACAGAAGATAATCTAATAATATTAAATACCTAGATTTAAGGGAGAAGGATCCAAATCCTTTACATAAGAATAGGAAGCTCCCGAGTTTGGAGAAACATACTTCACTGCTGCACAGCACTCAAGAACAAGCCTCAAGTGCAGTAAGCACTGTGAGGTGTGGAAAGTGCTGTGAAGGTAAACAGCAAAACTAAAACTTGAACAACCTAATCAACACTGAAACCTCGTTTATCAGGAACCATGAAGGAAATGAGAGGTCCCACTAAAATGCTCGATGTAAGTTTACTGCTTATTAGTTCCCAGTATCAATGTTTAGTGACACCAGAAATCTTGCATAAATATACATCATGCACTTAATCACTGTATTAGTGTGTACAAACATGAGCGCTGGGATTGGCCTGCCAGCTCTAGATTGTGCCAACTTTTACAAGTTACTTAACCTCTCTAAATCTCGACTGCTCTGTTTGTAAAAAGGGAGTATCAGGGAGACAGGTGAATACCCTATCTCATAGGGCATCAAAAGGATAAAATGATAATACATGTAAAGCACTTAGAGCAGTGCTTGAAACACAGGAAGTACCCTGTAACTGTCATTACTATGATTATTATTATTATTATTATTCAGTAGGGAAGTATGAACCTAATGGTACCTTTGATTTATGATTCAGCACCCATCATTACATCATTACAGAAGATGATACTGTAACACAGAAATGTGCTTGGGAGCTACTGAAGTGTGTAGGCTTTTCTCCCCACTCTTGGTGTCCCTAGTCTACTTTCTATTTGGCAAGTTTCTATCTTTCCCTTAATATTTACCTGGTACCACTCACTGGCAACTAAGCCATCCAAGTCTGTTAAACTAGTAAGCTACTTTTACACTTATTGCTAAATCAACAAATTCTGCCCATTGGGGAAGCTGTTTACTCACTGTCTGGCTTTATTTTTAACTTATTTTCACACATTTCTGTTTGGGATGTCTAAAGTCACTAGAGGGATACACCTGTGGTGAATAAGTAAAAGGATAGGTGTTAATTGTAATACTGTTAGAGACTGTACAAGCAAATAAATTGGTAAAGTTTCTTCTCAACAAAACATATCTTTATTACTGTCAGGTACACAAAACACTAAATATATGCAGAGGGAAGGGCATATATATGCCTACGTGTGTGTTTTATAATACATATTAATAAATCTTATTTATATTATGCACAAAAGCATAAGAATATGGTCCAACATATTCAGAAACCAAGCAAATTTAATCCTGCACATAATGACCATGAACTAAGAAAGTAATAGTAGTATGAAAGGATTTTGCACAATGTAAAACAGAACTAAGCCTATGTCCATCCAAAGGTCTAAAAAACCTGACCTGAACAATCTAAAACAAAATCTTACATGAAATATAACACAAATAACTATCACATCATAATCGATCAAAATGTTCATCTTAGGGGCGCCTAGGCGGCTCAGTCAGTTAAGCATCTGACTTAGGCTCAGGTCATGATCTGACGGTTCATGGGTTTGACATGAACTGTGCTGACAGTGGGGAGCCTGGAACCTGCTTCAGACTCTGCGTCTCCCTCCCTCTGCCCCTCCCCTGCTCTCACTCTGTCTCTCTTTCTCTCTCATAAATAAATACATACATACATATATACATACATACATACATACATACATAAAATTTTATTTTAAAAAATATGTTTAAAAAAATAAATAAATATTAAAAAAAATTTCATTTTAGTCCCACTAAAAACATAACATTGCTAAGAGCCATTATTCTAAAAAGGCATAAATGTATGAATATTCGAAATGTTGAGTATTAGCAAGCTTTAAAAATAACAATGATTCTTTTAGAATTTCCCTCTTCTTCAGAAAGGGTACATTTTCAGATCTAATTAAGAAGTAAAATCATAGGGGCGCCTGGGTGGCGCAGTCGGTTAAGCGTCCGACTTCAGCCAGGTCACGATCTCACGGTCCGTGAGTTCGAGCCCCGCGTCAGCTCTGGGCTGATGGCTCGGAGCCTGGAGCCTGTTTCCGATTCTGTGTCTCCCTCTCTCTCTGCCCCTCCCCCGTTCATGCTCTGTCTCTCTCTGTCCCAAAAATAAATAAAAAACGTTGAAAAAAAAATTTAAAAAGAAGTAAAATCATAAAGAAGAAAGCCATTTTTTTCTCAAAGAGAAACGTTTCACCAGAAGGTAGTTAAAGGGGCCACAGGGTCACTCAGAGTAGGTTTCCAGACCACTTCTCTCCTCTTCTACCCACTTCACCCCATCCCACTGTTGTAAAAACTTCCATGGGATAGTCTTTAAAATTTGATTTATAATTCATTCCTTGCTACATAACTCACAGCTGGTCATTAAGTCCTGTTAATCAACAATAAATAATTGAGGGTAGAAAAGTTGACCCTCCTTGGAAATAATCCCAAAGCTGAGTTGTCAGCACCATATTACACATTGCTCAATAATTATTTGAGGAAAAGTGATGAGAAATTCATGTTTTCTAAATCTGTTCCCACAAGGTTCCTGACTTTCCTAGAGAGAACCAATCCTTCCCGTTGCCTAGCACTTGGTCAGCTCTTCTGACAACCTTGCTCATGCAGTTAGTTATGTACCATGTCAACCTCTCACCTTTATTAGATGCCGAGATTTTGAATATCGAGTTGTGGTTTATAAACTATGGTTGCATCTACTATTTACTGAGTGCTTACTAAGGGTCAGGACAAGAAAATATTAAGGGCAGCTTTCCAAATCCGTAGCAGTGACCTCACTTATTTGAGCTATGCTCAGTAATACAATGAACGTCAATAGAAGTAATACATTGTGAAACAGGGGCTTTTTTTGTTTGATTTTGTTTTTTGTGGTTTTTTTTTTTTTTTTGCAACTTTGCTGTGTGAGAATCCTCTAATTCAGTGCAGACATTAGGCGAATTGTGCCATTCTATCATATAAAGACATCTCTATTTTGCAGATGAGGAAAGGGGGCATAGAAAGGTTAAGAAACTTTCCAAATAAGTGGTGGGGCCGGGACTTCTATAAACTTGTCGGACTCCAAAGTCAGTGCTCTTAAACCACTAATGCTACAGACTTTTTGACTAAGCAATGCTTTTTAAATAGTAAGCAATCAATACATGAACTTATTTAGTTAAATGTGTTGACTATCTTCTCAGTGATTTACACAGCACTTGTCTCTATATATCCATAATCAACCTGCATGAGTTTCAGTAGGAATAATTTTGGTCTTTTGATGGATCAGACAACTAGGCAAAGGTCCACAAAGTGTCCTCCTATGGTCACAAGTTAGCATGTGACAGGGTTGCACTATTCTAAGGCTCCCGGGCCTCTTTGTAAAACACCACCCCAACTTCACGAGGTAGTTCTGAATAAATCACAGTTTTTCTGATGTTAAGCTTAACTTTCAAAATATGCAAATTAACAGTGAAAACTCTCAAAAGCAAGTATCTAGAGTGGAAAAAATTATTTTATTATGTTATTATTTATTATGTAAAATATAATAATTAAATAAAGTTTGAATATTTGAAATTTATGTCAAATAAACATATCTGACATAAATAAACATATACCTAAATGTAAATTCAAAAAAACATCAATAGAGGTAAGGTTCTGAATTTGTAAATTTGGAACCTTTCTATCTTTTCTATCTTTCTATCTTTTGAGTAAGAAAGAATAATTCAGCAAGACATGACTATGGATGAATGTAAACTTGGGAACCTTTACACAAGTTTTCATTAACAAATTAACCTCTCAAAATTTAAATAAAACATTAATATTGCATTCGTCCTTGACTGCCACAAAGTTTAAGATGCTTATAACAGGCCAAAGAAAAAATCAGGAAGCATATTCTCCTCTCAGTAGGAGCCACTATTAGCAATCCTACCTTGTGTGGTAAAGATCAGAGGGGCGCTCCAGTCACTCCAGAGTCCTGGGCCATCCAGTCTCCTACCCCTCACTTGAACTTCATATGAAGACCCAGGAAGCACACTGTCTACCAGCAGAGATGTAGCTGAGACAATCTCATCAGCCTATTAAATATTATTTGAAAACATCAGAGCATCAAGTTGATGTGCAACCTTTATCAAAATTGATGACAAGCAGTCTTAGCAAATTTCAAAGAATTAAAATCTTACAGAATAGTTAGCAGGCCCCAGTGGAATTCATTTGCACATTTGTCAATAAAAGTTTAAAGAGCCCATGAGTCCAAGAAGAAAATCACAGTGACAGTTAGGAAATATTTTTACCTGAATGATAATGAATATTGACCTTTCAAAATTTGAGAGACACAGCTGAAGTCAGTGGAGAGCTTTAAGCCACCACTGACATCTCTAATAAACACACATGGTAGGAAACAATGAGCAGGGGTGGACAGAGAATAATAAACATTCCTAGAATAAAGCTTCACAGAGAAGGGCACGAATAATTTAAAAACCTGAACTTGATGATAAGCTACAGTGAATCAAAATATAGTTTATACACTAGAGAGCAGAGATCCAAGAGACTTAATTCTGCATAAGACAACCACTACTAAGAACTGTTTAGCAAATAAAGTCAGTTTTCCAATGATGTACTCCAAAGCTACTGAACTCCCTGGCCTCTTAAACTGGGAAAGGGTGAAAAGCGCTAGGAATGTATTACACAATAGCAGATCACTTATATTTCAAACTCTATTGTCTCCGTTTTATAGATGAGAAAGCTGAAGCCCAGAGAAGCCTTAACACTGCTTTTCCCACACGTGGCACTAAGGATTCCTTTTCTGCTCTTCGTGAAAATAAAGTCTTTAAAAAACTGGCCCAGAGTTAAAAAGACAGTTTTTATATCTAAATTATATAACAATTCATTTCATAAGGGAAAATGCCAAACTCCATGCACAGTCCACGCTCCTTATGACCTCCTTCTTCTCCTCTCCTACTCCTCTCTGATTCATCCACTGCTACTCTTGCTCTCACTCACTCCCCTGGCCTCTAGCTTCTCATCCAGCTTATGGCCTCTGAATTGCTGTTTCCTCTATTTGGAAACTAATTCCCCCATATATCTCCATCACGAACCTCCTTCAAATCCTTGCCCAAATGTCACCTTCTCAATGAGGTCTTCCCCACCTCCACTTAATGCTACAACCTACCATCTCCACCAGCACCCTCAAGCTCCCCTCTCCAGTTTGTTCTACCACCAAGTGCATCCTGATGCCCGTAGAACAGTTCCTAGCACCTATTAGGTACTCAATAAACACTGAAACGATGCAAAAGGGATTTGACACACTTTACACTACAAATGTATGCACTGCATGTAAACAAATATGTTGAGCAATAAAAAAAGTAAGTTTGAATTGTAAAATCAGAAAGGATTATGATCATGAATCCAAGTTTCTGTAACTGGACTTTCTATAGCCCTTTAGCCGTGTGTGCGTGCATGCGTGGAGGGAGAGGGAAGAGACGGAGAAAGATGGTAATCTATACATAAACTCTTTTTGGAAGTGGAGCTTTCTCTGGGACTAAATTCTGGGAAGAATTTGTCATACCCCTCAATATATAACATGGATCCATACATAAGAGATACTGTGCAACATCACACAATTTTTCTAAAAGCATTTTACCAAAGATGCAGACATGCTGTTCATATGGTCATTTCCTAGGCTGATCTTAAATGAAAGCAAGTATAATATTAAATTACAGCTGGTTCTGCTCCAGAAGAGCCATGTACATTTGGCAAGCAAAGGGCATTTGAGATGGGACTTGGAAAGCGCTGTATCTTCAGTTGCTTCTCGATGTTCCATTTTGTTTACTAAAATATACTTACTGGGGCACCTGAGTGGCTGCCTCCATTAAGCATCAGACTCTTGATCTCGACTCCGGGCATCTTGGCTCAGGGCATGATCTCATGTTTTCGTGAGTTCAAGCTCTACATCGGGCTCTGTGCTGACAGCGCAGAGCCTGCTTGGGACTCTTTCTCTCCTTCTCTCTCTCCCCTTCCCACATTAGGGTTGTCTCTCTCAAAATAAATAAATAAACATTAAAATTTTTTTCCAATTTAAACTATACTTACTTTTCTCATATTTGTTGAAGAATTCTCTGAATATTTCACTTGATATTGAAGTTGAAATGGTACCAATGTTGGGCTGGACCAAGAAATTTTTAAATTGCCGGTGTCTGTGATTTCCATATGTAAACCTAATGGTGGATCAGGCTTCACTTAAGGAAAAGAGAATATTTTGAAGTCAAGCAATTTTCATGATAATCATAAAATAAAGTCAAAATAAATTTTTAGCAGATCCTAATCTTTTAACTACTTAAAAGGTAACCTTAAGCAAAGGCTAATTACAGAACCAAAATATTAGGTCTCCTCCTTGTATCTTTCCATAACAATCCACACATCTTCCTTTCCTTCTCCCTAAATGGTAAAAACTGTAAATCAGTAAATGAGGTTGTTTTGATAAACGTGAATTCCTGCTGTAAAAAAGTCTGTTAACTTTATTTAACCTGGCATTCCCCAAACTTCTTTGAAGCTTCTCCCTACCACACTCACCCACTGTTTTAGTGGGTGACAAAGAAAAACAGCATTTTGCAGAGCACTACTTGGAAAATGCATACAGAGTTTTCAGGTAAAACTTCACACAAATATGCATGCAAAATTCAGCAAACCTATTAACTTTGAAATACAGTAATCTAGATGCACCAATTCAAATAACCCACAGCATGCATATTTTACATGCAATAAACATAGCATTAGCAGGCCCTGGCTTGTCACCAGAAATGGGCATAGAGTTTCATAGTCTAACAATGTGTTTAGCTTAGTAAATGATTTGAGTTCGTATGTATACGCATGTGTTTATGTATGAATATGCATTTGTGTATAGATTTTGTGTGTGTGTGTGTGTGTGTGTGTGTGTGTGTGTGTGTGTGTGTGTGTGTAGTTTTAAGCACACATAACCTTGGGACACCTGGGTGGCTCACTCAGTTAAGCATCTGACTTCAGTTCAGGTCATGATCTCACAGTTTATGAGTTCTAGTCCTGCATCAGGCTCTGTGCTAACAGCTCAGAACCCATCTCCCCTGTCTCTGTTCCTTGCTTGTGTGCTCTCTCTCTCCCAAAAACAAATAAACATTAAAAAGAAAAATTAAGAACACATAACCTTTAAATTATTTGTAGAAACAATATAAACATCTTACCATAAAAGACTGGCTAAAGAAATAATGGCTCATCCCTATAAGGGGCTCTATATAGCCATTAAAAATGATAATGGAGAAGAATATTGAACATGTTTAATATTGTTAGTATTGTAAGTTTATTGGGGGTGCCTAGGTGGCTCGGTCAGTTAAGCGTCTGACTCCTGACTTCAGCTCAGGTCATAATCTCACGGTTTGTGAGTTCGAGCCCTGCATCGGGCTCTATACTGACAGTGCAGAGCCTGCTTGTGATTCTTTCTCCCTCTCTCTGTCCCTCCCCTATTTGCTATCTCTCTCTCAAAATAAATAAAAATAAATTTTTAAAAAAGTTTATTAAACAACATCTATACTTAGATTCCTGATTTTTCTTGAAATTAACAAATAAAAGAATATTCATAAATATGTATTAAAATTAGAAAAAATGACAAAATGATGGAAAACAGATAATGAATTTGTCCTTTTTGCACATCTCTTGTGTTTTTAAGATTTTAACTAACAGAACTTACATACATAGAAATAGTCATTACATTGAAACACTGATTTGCATTTCATTTTCAAGAACTAAAATGGCACATTACTGTTTTTTAACACACTGTATTTTCTTTTCATTTTTTTAAATGTTTTTATTTATTTTTGAAGGAGAGAGACAGAGACAGAGCATGAGCAGGGGAGGACCAGAGAGAGAGGGAGACACAGAATCCAAAGCAGGCTCCAGGCTCAGAGCTGTCAGCACAGAGCCTGACACGGGGCTTGAACTCACAAACCATGAGATCATGACCTGAGCCAAAGTCAGACACTCAACCAACTGAGCCACCCAGGCGTCCCTTAACACACTGTATTTTCAAGAATTTAGACATAGTTTTTCTCTTTTCCTTGAATCAAAATTAATAAAGTTTTTACTTTATGTGACATATTACAAATTTTAGTTATTTTAAAGCAGGGACAGATAAACACTAAAGTCTAGAAACAATAGGTGAAACTCACTGAGTTCTCATGACCAAAAAGAAAACAAAACAAAGCCATCAAACGAAGAGAAATCAGAAAGTTATAAACTATTGTACACTTCCTGCCTGTATAGATATATTCCTTAGTATTAGAAATCTAAAAATAAATCTTTCCCTGAACCACCTATGTCCCCAGTCTTAGATATACTGCCACCTACCTGCTTCTTTCACAACAATATCTCTTGGAAGCATTGGCACCACTCATTCCGCCCACTTTGTGTCCCATCTTCCTAACCAACCTACTCTGATCAGGTCTACCCCCGTACCAGTCCACTGAAAGCGCTCTCTCTTATCAAGATCACCACCCTTTTCCAAATCCAGTATCAGCTGTCTGATCCATTTCACTCCACCTCTCAGTGGCATTCCACATATCTGCTCACTGTTCCTGCATGGTTCCAGGCCACCATGTTCTTTTACTCCTTCTTTCCCTCTGACTGCCTCAGTCTTTCCCTGGCTGAACTCTAAGTGGCTGATCTTATTCAATCCCATAAACATCTATACACCAAATACTCCTGTATATATCTCCCTTGAACTCTAGGATCATATGCCCAAATGCCTACGCAGCATCTCTTGGGTATCTATAAGCATCTCAAAATTAATGTGTCACACCTGATCCTCCCCAAATCTCCCCATCCCAGTACATGGTACCACTATTCACTGGCATGCTCTGGTCCTAGCCTGAGTGTTATCCTTGGCTCTTCTCTTTCCTTCGTACCAAATCCACTAGAAATCTCAGATAGCACCATCTCCCAAATAAATTCCAACTATGACCACTTCTTTCTTCTCCATTGCTACATCCCTAAACCAACTAGATCATTCCAATAACCTCCTATCTGAGCCCTCTGATTCCACTCTTGCAACTATCCTTCCTCTTTTCCCCATCAACTTTCTTCTCCACATGCAGAGCAAATTTTAAACATGCACACAGACACACATACCTGACCATATCACTCTCCTAGTTCAAAAGCTTCCAGTGCAATTAGGATAAAATCCAACTCTGTAACTCTGGCCTACGATATGAACCCAATAACTCTCCGACCACATCTCCAGATACTCCCTTACCTCATTCAGTCCAAACATAGAGGCCTTTTCTTTGGTTCCTCCAACTGCCAAGCTCATTCCATCTCAGAGGTTTCATGGGTGCTATTTTTCCTGCATGGAGCACCTTTCGCTCTGGATTTTTACAGTTTTTTCTCTTTCATTTAGCCCAACTGCTATCTCCCAAAACAGGTCTTCTTTGATCTCCATAGCTAAAATAATAGTCACTATACCTGACACTCTCCATCTCTTACTTCTTTTATGGAACTTAAAATTTTGGGACATTATCATATATGCCCAAGCATACGGAAAGATTTTTTTTCTCAAAAATCATTACTGAAAAAAAAAACAAAACTCTTTTTAAGTTTCTTATAAAGTCTATCATAGAACTTCATCTTAACTTTTATTTTTTTTTTAAATATGCAATTCAATTCTGGCTCCAGGTGCTTCTAAAAATCACCTGAGAGAATTAGTTTTAAAAAGAGAACATAACAGTATTTTATAAATATTATGTATATTTTTTCCTGTGGTATAATTTCATGATGGAATTGTTCAGGCGTCATCATAATTATGTTGTAGAGACCAAAAATATATCCCTAGAAGACAAATTATTTGAAAGTCCTAATGTTAAAATATGATGTCAATGCATTCATATGTCATATGTCATATGCAAATCTGCATATGCAGATGTCATGCTCAGTAACTTAGAAAGAAATGAAGGTGAGGCTATGTGAAAAACCGTGTGAGATGCCTGGAAAAGTGGCTCTTGTGATGTCAAAAACAATGATGCAATGATGCATGTAAGAAGTTTGTATACAATGCTTTCAAGAAATACAAGTGGAAAATAGTAACACTGTTACATTACATATTATATATAATATACGTACAAACAAAACTGAGTTAATAAACACATTAAGTGAACACTTGCCTATCTTATTCACATTTGTAATTATATGTTCAAGTGGATCAAAAGAAACTTTGGGAATCTCTGCACTAAAAATCTGGGCCATAACCTATTACTTGAGTTTTTCTTATAATCAGATTTGTACAGCAAATTATTTAGTTGTTTACTTTTTTACTATCCCTGTCTGCTTAATATTCTCTCTGGTCTATGAGGCAGAAACTTTGTCTCATTCACCATTGTTTCCCCAGCTCCTAGGTCAGTGGCTGACACATATGAGCCTCTGAGAAATATTTATTGAAGGAAGAAATCCAGGTAAAAAACAAGCTTCTGATTATCTTTGGAAATTATTATCTGATAAGTGAAAACAGGAATAACCAAACGACACGTATCCATTGCACAGATCCAGGATTTAAGAAAAAATGTTTTTAAGAAAGAATTTAACAACTGCAGAGATATCTATATTGTGCTTAAAACATTCTAGAAGCTACTCTTAATAGTTCCTTATACCACATTTAACCATACTTACAGCTCGAAAGCAAGATAAACTATTGAAAAAAAACATTTTGTGAGCAATTTTTAACCTGCTTGTGTGACTGATGTTTAGATCTATTATCTCTTTTATACACAACTTACCAACATTTATGGGCTGAACTGACATCATAGGTGACTGAAAAATTACTGCACCAGACGTGATTTTGAAATACATAAGAAGAGTGTGGTTGAGTTTGGCTGTGGGCACAGGCACATGGCATTCACAGCTGTCACGAACACTGCAGTTACACTGAACAGTCAGAAAACTGCCCTTCTGGGGGACCGGAAGGGACTCTTCTAACACTTCAGGCCTATGTGAAAAAAGAAGAGATAAATATTAGTGTAGATGTGGCATGTATTGGATTTACTTAAAATGTATGACAAAAACTTCTGCGCATCCAGCTTAAAAGGCATCTAGGGAAAAACAAAGGATGCATTATATCAGAGATACAAACATAAGAGTTAAAGCAGGTTAGCCATTAGAAAGAATATCAGCACAGGCGCACCTAGCTGGCTCCATCAGTAGGACATGTGACTCTGGATCTTGGAATTGTAAGTTCGAGCCCCATGTTGGGTATAGAGATGACTTAAAAATAATAAAAAATCTTAAAAGAAATAATACCAGCAACAAGGTACTGAAGCAATAGTGAAGTACCAAAAAGGAAAGAGAAACTGTGATCCTAAAACTCTATATCCAGAGAAAATATCTTTCAAAATAAACATGAAATAAAGGTTTTTTTCAAGCATACCAAAACTGAAAGAATTTGTCACCCATCAGGTGTGTATTATAAAAGCTGCCAAAGAAAATCCATCAGGCAAAAGAAAATGATAGCAGATGGAAGACAGGTTCCACACAAAGAAATGAAAATAACTTTAAAAGGGTATTTACTTGGGAATGCAAGCTGGTGCAGCCGCTCTGGAAAACAGTATGGAGGTTCCTCAAAAAACTAAAAATAGAACTACCCTATGACCCAGCAATTGCACTACTAGGCATCTATCCATGGGATACAGGTGTGCTGTTTCGAAGGGACACATGCACCCCCATGTTTATAGCAGCACTATCAACAATAGCCAAAGTATGGAAAGAGCCCAAATGTCCATCGATGGATGAGTGGATAAAGAAGATGTGGTATATACATACAATGGAGTATTACTCGGCAATCAAAAAGAATGAAATCTTGCCATTTGCAACTACATGGATCGAACTAGAGGGTATTTTGCTAAGCGAAATTAGTCAGAGAAAGACAAGTATCATATGACTTCACTCATATGAGTACTTTAAGAGACAAAACGGATGAACATAAGGGAAGGGAAACAAAAAGAATATAAAAACAGGGAGGGGGACAAAGCATAAGAGACTCATGAATATGGAGAACAAACTGAGGGTTACTGGAGGGATTGTGGGGGGGGGGGTGAGCTAAATGGGTAAGGGGCACGAAGGTAATCTACTCCTGAAATCATTGTTGCACTATATGCTAACTAATTTGGATGTAAATTTTTAAAAATTAAAATTAAAATTAAAAAAATATAAATAATAAATATGGAGAACTGAGGGTTACTGGAGGGGTTGTCAGAGGGGGGATGGGCTAAATGGGTAAGGGGCACTAAGGAATCTACTCCTTAAATCATTGTTTCACTATATGCTAACTAATTTGGATGTAAATTTAAAAAAATAAAAAAATAAAATTCAAAAAAAAAGTAATGTGGAGAAAGTTAAAATGGGATTTTTTAAAAGCCTATACACATTTATTTTTGTTCTGTACTGAAAATAAAGACAAGGAGAATCCTTTCAAGATCAAGTAATGAAAATTCTCTAGTTTTTAGAGCCTCTACTCCTTTACCATAGTTTTCCAAAAAAAATTTAATACTTATTTTAGGATCAATACTTTGTCCAAACTAATATAAGGAGGATTCTGGGGGATGAAGTTTAGAATTAGCAAAAATAAGAAGGGTTTATATTTTTCCAAGAAAATAGAAAAAAAAATCACTGGAAAACAGATTCTTGAATTTTTTCAGTTATTCTAAAATGTCTTGTCTGTGGAAACTATCCAGTTTTCAAAACAACATTATCCTCAGATCTTTGTAACTACAGCGTATTTATTAAATCATGATTTTTTGAAAAAGGGTATTTACTGACTGCTTAAAGCAAAAATAATAACCATGTAGTGTAAGGTTTATAACAGACAGAAGTAAAACATATGACATTGGCTCCAAGCTTGGGAGTGCGGGACATAATGTAAGTATGCAGTTGTAATGTTCTCATGCTACACATGAAGTGGTATAATATTCCTCGGAGGTACATAAGTTAGACCGTGATGAGTTAAAAACCTGTATTACAAATCCTAAAGCAACCACTAAAATAACAAAACAAGAAGTTATAGCTTTGGAATCACAATGGTCAAGTCAATAGAGTATTAGTATAGAGAAAAATAGATGAATGGAACAGAATAGAGACGAAGACCTATATGGACAACCAGCTTTCTAGAGAGGTACAAAAGCAGGTCTGTGGAGAAGGGTGGTGAGCAATGGGACATCTATACGCAAAACAAAACAGATTTCAATCTCTACTCACACCAGATTCAAAAATTAATTCAAAATGGGTCATCAATTCAAATATAAAATCTAAAGCTATAAAACGTCTAGAAGAGAACACGGGAAAAAAAATTTGTGACCTTGGGTAAGGTAACATGTCCTTAGATGCAACACCAAAAGCATGATCCATAAAAGAACAAATTCAGATTGGACTCTTCTCAAGGTTGAAAACTCCTCTGAAAGAGAGACACTATGAAACAACAAAAAGACAAGCCACAGACTGAGAGAATACATTTCCCAATCATCTATCTAATAAAGCACTTGTCTCCAAAAGATATAAAGATCTCTCAAAACTCAATAATAATAATAGGGGCTCCTGGGTGACTCAGTTGGTTAAGCGTCAAACTCTTGGTGTCTGTTCAGGTTATGATCTCATGGTTCGTGGGTTCAAGCACCATGATGGGATCCACCTGCTGGGGATTCTCTCTCTCTCTCTCTCTCTCTCTCTCCTTCTTTCTCTGCCCCTCCCCTGCTCTCACTCTCTGTGCGTCTCTCTGAAAATAAACTTTTTTTAAAAGGTTAAAAAAAACCTTGCAAATGGGGAGAGAGTATTAATATTTAGACATGATCACTGCCTTCAGAAATCTTGCAGCCCTTTTGGAGGGAAAAACTGTAAGTGATAAATATGCAAATTCAGTGCAGGAAAGCAATGCTTTAGAAACTCTGCTAACTAGCACATACCTGAAAATTCAGATATAAACACAACATGAAAGAAATGGGCCCGAATCGTTCGTACATATACCCCTAGTATTAAATGTTGTGAATTATGATAGATTTTCATGTTTCCTGAGATAGACTTTAGTATTACTTTAGACCTAAAAGAAATCAATCAAGAAACAACATTTCCAGGCCTTTTAAGGTGCAAATCAGTCTATTGGGTGCTGTGTAAGGGATAATCTTATTGTGGGAAGCACACTAAATTAAACTGAGACCTAAAATTAAGTCCTGTTTGCTTATGAGCCATAGTCAGAGAGTTCCTTTTGTGAGCTTTGGTTTTCACAATCAGTAAAACAGAGAAAAATGCCTGCACTACTCACCTTTACAAGGCTATTGTAAGTATTAAAGAGGATAACATAAAAGGATTTTTGAAAACTTTAAAGTGCTATATACCCATAAGATACCATTTTGGGTTTTTTTTAATATGAAATTTATTGTCAAATTGGTTTCCATACAACACCCAGTGCTCATCCCAACAGGTGCCCTCCTCAATGCCCATCACCCACTTTCCCCTCCCTCCCACCCCCCATCAACCCTCAGTTTATTCTCAGTTTTTAAGAGACTCTTATTGTTTCCCTCCTTCCCTCTCTGTCCCCCATGGTCTTCTGTCAAGTTTCTCAGGATCTACATAAGAGTAAAAACATATGGTATCTGTCTTTCTCTGTATGACTAATTTCACTTAGCATAACACTCTCCAGTTCCATCTACATTGCTACATAAGGCCATAATTCATTCTTTCTCATTGCCAAGTAGTATTCCATTTTATATATATAAACCACATCTTCTTTCTCCATTCATCCATTGATGGACATTTAGGCCCTTTCCATTATTTGGCTATTGTTGCAGGTGCTACTATAAACATTGGGTTGCAAGTGCCCCTATGCATCAGCACTCCTGTATCCCTTGGGTCAATTCCTAGCAGTGCTATTGCTGGGTCATAGGGTAGATCTATTTTTAATTTTTTGAGAAACCTCTACACTGTTTTCTAGAGTGGCTGTACCAGTTTGCATTCCCACAAGCAGTGCAAGAGGGTTCCCGTTTCTCCACATCCTCGCCAGCATCTATAGTCTCCTGAATTGTTCATTTTAGCCACTCTGACTGGCATGAGGAGATATCTGAGTGTGGTTTTGATTTGTATTTCCCTGATGAGGAGTGACATTGAGCATCTTTTCATGTGCCTGTTGGCCATCTGGATGTCTTCTTTAGAGAAGTGTCTATTCATGTCTTCTGCCCATTTCTTCACTGGATTATTTGTTTTTTGGGTGTGGAGTTTGGTGAGTTCTTTATAGATTTTGGATACTAGCCCTTTGTTCAATATGTCATTTGCAAATATCTTTTCCCATTCCATTGGCTGCCTTTTAGTTTTGTTGATCGTTTCCTTCGCAGTGCAGAAGCTTTTTAATTCATGAGGTCCCAAAAGTCCATTTTTGCTTTTAATTCCCTTGCCTTTGGAGATGTGTCAAGTAAGAAACTGCTATGGCTGAGGTCAGAGAAATTTTTTCCTGCTTTCTCTTCTAGGGTTTTGATGGTTTCCTGCCTCACATTCAGGTCCTTTATCCATTTTGAATTTATTTTTGTGAATGGTGTAAGAGAGTGGTCTAGTTTCATTCTTCTGCATGTTGCTATCCCGTTCTCCCAGCACCATTGGTTACAGAGACTGTCTTTTTCCATTGGATATTCTTTCCTGCTTTGTCAAAGATTAGTTGGCCATGCTTTTGTGAGTCCAATTCTGGAGTCTTTATTCTATTCCATCGGTCTATGTGTCTGTTTTTGTGCCAAAACCATGCTGTCTTGATGACTACAGCTTTGTAGTAGAGGCTCAAGTCTGGGATTGTGATGCCTCCCACTTTGGTTTTCTTCTTCAATATTACTTTGGCTATTCGGGGTCTTCTGTGGTTCCATACAAATTTTAGGATTGCTTGTTCTAGCTTCAAGAAGAATGTTGGTGCAATTTTGATTGGGATTGCATTGAATGTGTAGATAGCTTTGGGTAGTATTGACATTTTAACAATATTTATTCTTCCAATTCATGAGCATGGAATGTTTTTCCATTTCTTCGTATCTTCTCCAATTTCTTCATAAGCTTTCTATAGTTTTCAGCATACAGATCTTTTACATCTTTGGTTAGGTTTATTCCTAGGTATTTTATGCTTCTTGGTGCAATTGTGAATGGGATCAGTTTCTTTATATTCTTTCTGTTGTTTCATTATTAGTGTATAAGAATGCAACTGATTTCTATACATTGATTTTGTATCCTGCAACTTTGCTGAATTCCTGTATCAGTTCTAGCTGATTTTTGGTGGAGTCTATTGGGTTTTCCATGTAGAGTATCATGTCATCTGCAAAAGTGAAAGCTTGACTTCATCTTTGCCAATTTGGATGCCTTTGATTTCCTTTTGTTGTCTGATTGCTGATGCTAAAACTTCCAACACTATGTTAAACAACAGCTGTAAGAGTGGACATCCCTGTTGTGTTCCTGATCTCAGGGGGAAAGCTTTCAGTTTTTCCCCATTGAGGATGATGTTAGCTGTGGGCTTTTCATAAATGGCTTTTATGATCTTTAAGTATGTTCCTTCTATCCTGACTTTCTCGAGGGTTTTTATTAAGAAAGGATGCTGAATTTTGTCAAATGCTTTTTCTGCATCGATTGACAGGATCACATGGTTCTTATCTTTTCTTTTTTTAATGCGATGTATCACATTGATTGATTTGCAAATATTGAACCAGCGCTGCATCCCAGGAATGAATCCCACTTGATCATGGTGAATAATTCTTTTTATATGTTGTTAAATTTGATTTGCTAGTATCTTGTCTAGAATTTTTGCATCCATATTCATCAGGGACATTGGCTTGTAGTTCTCTTTTTTTGCTGGGTCTCTGGTTTAGGAATCAAAGTAATGCTGGCTTCATAGAATGAGTCTGGAAGTTTTCCTTCCCGTTCTATTTTTTGGAACAGCTTGAGACAGATAGGTATTCTATGTCTCATAGAATTCCCCAGGGAAGTCATCTGGTCCTGGACTCTTATTTGTTGGGAGATTTTTGATAACTGATTCAACTTCTTCACTGGTTATGGGTCTGTTCAAATTTTCTATTTCTTCCTGTTTGAGTTTTGGAAGTGTGTGGGTGCTTAGGAATTTGTCCATTTCTTCCAGGTTGTCCAGTTTATTGGCGTATAATTTTTCATAGTATTTCCTGATAATTGCTTGTACTTCTGAGGGATTAGTTATAATAATTCCATTTTCATTCATGATTTTATCTATTTGGGTCCTCTCCCCTTTCTTTTTGAGAAGCCTGACTACAGGTTTATCAATTTTGTTTATTTTTTCAAAAAACCAACTCTTGGTTTCATTGACCTGCTCTACTGGTTTTTTTTAGATTCTATATTGTTTATTTCTGCTCTGATCTTGATTATTTCTCTTCTTCTGCTGGGTTTGGGGTGTCTTTGCTGCTCTGCTTCTATTTCCTTTAGGTGTGCTATTAGATTTTGTATTTGGGATTTTTCTTGTTTCTTGAGATAGGCCTGGATTGCAATGTATTTTCCTCTCAGGACTGCCTTCACTGCATCCCAAAGCATTTGGATTGCTGTATTTTCATTTTTGTTTGTTTCCATATATTTTTTAATTTCTTCTCTAATTGCCTGGTTGACCCATTCATTCTTCAGTAGGGTGTTCTTTAACCTCCATGCTTTTGGAGGTTTTCCAGACTTTTTCCTGTGGTTGATTTCAAGCTTCATAGCATTCTGGTCTGAAAGTATGCATGGTATGATTTCAATTCTTGTATACTTATGAAGGGCTGTTTTGTGACCCAGAATGTGATCTATCTTGGAGAATGTTCCATGTGCACTCGAGAAGAAAGTATATTCTGTTGCTTTGGGATGCAGAGTTCTAAATATATCTGTCAAGTCCATCTGTTCCAATGTATCATTCAGAGCCTTTGTTTCTTTATTGACCATGTGTCTATATGATCTATCCATTTCTGTAAGTGGGGTGTTAAAATCCCCTGCAATTACCACATTCTTATCAATAACGTTGCTTATGTTTGTAATTGTTTTAAATATCTGGGGGCTCCTGTATTCAGTGCATAGACATTTATAATTGTTAGCTCTTCCTGATGGATAGACCCTGTAATTATTATATAATGTCCTTCTTCATCTCTTGTTACAGCCTTTAATTTAAAGTCTAGTTTGTCTGATATAAGTATGGCTACTCCAGCTCTCTTTTGACTTCCAGTGGCATGATAAATAGTTCTCCATCCCCTCACTCTCAATCTAAAGGTGTCCTCAGGTCTAAAATGAGTCTCTTGTAGACAGCAAATAGATGGGTCTTATTTTTTTCTCCATTCTGATACCCTATGTCTTTTGGTTGGCGCATTTAGTCCATTTACATTCAGTGTTATTATAGAAAGATATTAGAGTCATTGTGATGTCTGTAGGTTTCATGCTTGCAGCAATGTCTCTGGTACTTTGTCTCACAGGATCTCCTTCAGGATCTCTTGTAGGGCTGGTTTAGTGGTGATGAATTCCTTCAGTTTTTGTTTGTTTGGGAAGACCTTTATCTCTCCTTCTATTCCAAATGACAGATTTGCTGGGTAAAGGATTCTTGGCTGCATATTTTTTCTGTTCATCACATTGAAGATTTCCTGCCATTCCTTTTTGGCCTGCCAAGTTTCAGTAGAGAGATCCGTCACGAGTCTTATCGGTCTCCCTTTATGTGTTAGAGCACGTTTATCCCTAGCTGCTTTCAGAATTTTCTCTTTATCCTTGTATTTTGCCAGTTTCGTTATGATATGTCATGCAGAAGATCGATTCAAGTTACATCTGAAGGGAGTTCTCTGTGCCTCTTGGATTTCAGTGCCTTTTTCCTTCCCCAGATCAGGGAAGTTGTCAGCTATTATTTCTTCAAGTACACCTTCAACACCTTTCCCTCTCTCTTCCTCCTCTGGAATACCAATTATGCATAGATTATTTCTCTTTAGTGCATCACTTAGTTCTCTGTTTTTCCCCTCATACTCCTGGATTTTTTTATCTCTCTTTTTCTCAGCTTCCTCTTTTTCTCAGCTTCCTCTTTTTCCATAATTTTATCTTCTAGTTCACCTGTTCTCTCCTCTGCCTCTTCAATCCGAGCTGTGGTTGTCTCCATTTTATTTTGCAGCTCATTTATAGCATTTTTTAGCTCCTCCTGGCTGTTCCTTAGTCCCTTGATCTCTGTAGCAATAGATTCTCTGCTGTCCTCTATACTGTTTTCAAGCCCAGGGGTTAATTTTATGACTATTATTCTAAATTCACTTTCTGTTATATTGTTTAAATCCTTTTTGATCCGTTTGTTAGCTGTTGTTATTTTCTGGAGATTCTTTTGAGGGGAATTCTTCCATTTTGTCATTTTGGATAGTCCCTGGAGTGGTGTGAAACTGCGGGGCACTTCCCCTGTGCTGTCTTGAATAACTTGTGTTAGTGGGCGGGGCCACAGTCAGACCTGATGTCTGCCCCCAGCCCACTGCTGGGGCCACAGTCAGGCTGGTGTGTGCCTTCTCTTCCCCTCTCCTAGGGGTGGGATTCACTGTGGGGTGCCGTGGCCTGTCTGGGCTACTTGCACACTGCTAGGCTTGTGGTGCTGGGGATCTGGCGTATTAGCTGGGGTGGATCGGCAAGGTGCACAGCGGCAGGAGGGGCAGGCTCAGCTCACTTTTTCTTCGGTGATCCACTTCAGGAGGGGCTCTGCGGCACCGGGAGTGAGTCAGACCCTCCGCCAGAGGGATGGATCCGCAGAAGCACAGTGTTGGGTGTTTGTGTGGTGCAAGCAAGTTCCCTGGCAGGAACTGGTTCCCTTTGGGATTTTGGCTGGGGGATGGGCGAGGGAGATGGCGCTGGCGAGCGCCTTTGTTCCCTGCCAAGCTGAGCTCTGTTGTCCGGGGCTCAACAACTCTCCCTCCCTTTGTCCTCTAGCCCTCCCGATCTCCGAGCAGAGCTGTTAGCTTATAACCTTCCAGATGTTAAATCCCGCTTGCTGTCTGAACACACTCCATCCGCCCCCTCCGCTTTTGCAAGCCAGACTCAGGGGCTCTGCTTTGCCGGCGGGCTGCCCCTCTGCCCTGGCTCCCTCCCACCAGTCCGTGGAGCGCACACCGCCTCTCCACCCTTCCTACCCTCTTCCGTGGGCCTCTCGTCTACGCTTGGCTCCAGAGAATCTGTTCTGCTAGCCTTCTGGTGGTTTTCTGGGTTATTTAGGCAGGTATGGGTGGAATCTAAGTGATCAGCAGGACACGGTGAGCCCAGCATCCTCCTACACCACCATCTTCCTCCGGCACTTGCTCGCAACAAATTCATTATTTTTTTAAAAAAGCATTTCCATTCAGAAATTTCCCAAACTACCACAACAGATAACCCCATCATGAAACTCTAAAAATCAATCTAAAACTAATTCTCAAAGTGTTCTATACAGGGGTGAGAAAACTACAGCCCACAGGCCAAATAAACTTGTTTTCTGTACAGCTTGTGAACTAAGAATGGTTTCTTACATTTTCAGAAGGTAAAAAAAAAAACAAACAAACAAACAAACAAAGAGGAAGAGTGTCCTGTGATACAAGGAAATTGCATAAAATTCAAATTTCAATGTCCATTAACATTCTCAAGTTTATTCATTTATATATTTACATATGGCTACAAGGTTGTGATAGGGACAGTATGGACCACAAAGTCTAAAATATTTGCTATCTGGGGGTGCTTGGGTGGCTCAGTTGGTTAAGTGTCCAACTTCGGCTCAGGTCATGATCTCACAGTTCGTGAGTTCCAGCCCCATGTTGGGCTCTGTGCTGACAGCTCAGAGCCTGGAGTCTGTTTCAGATTCTGTGTCTCCCTCTCTCCCTGTCCTTCCCCCATTCATGCTCTGTCTGTCTCTGTCTCTGTCTCTCTCTCTCAAAAATAAATAAATATTAAAAAAAATTTTTTTTTAAATATTTGCTATCTGGCCCTTAAAGAAAACATTTTTCAATCCCAGCTATTGGCCAAAAACATTTTGTACTCCTTACTGCTGGGTACTTGAAAGGCAAAGGACACAAAAATAAAGAATCCACATTAAATATATCATCAAATTTCATTATATAGCACATTTACAATTGACATAAAAACAGCTTGAGGATCACGATCTAATTCAACTTCTCAAAGAAAAAGTAAGTAAGAAACTGAGTAAGTAAGAAACTGAGGCTTGGAGACCATACAGACCTGAAACTCATTTGAAGCCTATGCTTACATGCTCACTGCTCACTTCATTATGCCCAACATATCTTATTATCACAGGAGACATTTCACTGCTACTGTTGCCATTTTATTTAGGGGATTCATAGAGACATCGGTAGCCACAACTAAAAACTTATTATAATCTGAATCATCTCAATATTTCTATAGATCAGAACTTTAAAGAATTAGAGAATTATTTCAAATTACTTTTTCCATGAGGAAAACATTAGATAGTTCTCATATGTGTGAGAGCATAAGCTTTTCAAAGTTTGTGTGAAACCTGGAATACATGAGCCTTGTTATTGTCAAAGCCTTTGTTATTTGTCAAAGTCAGCATAAGAACTTCTTTTACCTTCCAAAAGAAGTTTGAAGTTATTTGTGAACACCAAACAACACTCTAAATTTTGATCATTTTAATGTATAAGGATTAAAATGATGATCAAATTTTTAAAGTAAGAAAGAGATACTTTGGCTTAAAATAACCAAAACTTAATAATTTCTGAAATCCTTGAAAACTTTTTATGCAGCAAAATATCTTATATCTTGCCAATACACACATAAATTCAGTGCCACTATTTATTTAATCTCTGTATGTGAGTAAACTTTACTTAGAAGTGAAAATAGTAAAAAAAAAAATTTTTTTCTCAAATTTTACATTTGGCTACTTTGCAAATTTCATCACTTGGGCAATTTTTCTACTCAGAAGTTAGATATACAAATATTTATTACTGAAATTTCATTCTGGTAGTCGCAGTGGTTTACAGAGAACACATTCTGTCCTCTGACCTTCTGGCAAATTATTCATTCCCAGAATTACTTTTCCATGAATATATTAAAACTTCTCTAAGCAATGATCTCCACTAAGTTACTACAGAAATAGCATCAAATGGTGCCATACAAGTTCCTGACTGTGACATAAACTGAGAGCAAACTACACTAGACAAACCAATACATAGGAATTGTTTAAAACAGTATTACTTTTCTATATCATTTGAACAGGTCACTTTAAATCTATACAAATTTTACCAAATCTATACAAATGTTACCCAAAAACTCTACTTTGCCAATCCCCAAAATTTCAAAGACCAGGTTAGTGTTCCAGACTGGTCTCGTCATCATAATCACCTGGACACTTGTTAACACTAGATTCCTAGACCCTCCATGAAGAAGTCAGTAGGTCTGGTGCTAAAGAATCTGTTTTCAAGAAGTCATAGATCAGTGGTTCTCAAAGTTTAGTCCCAAACCAGTAGCATCAGTATCACCTGGAACTTGATAGAAATGCAAATAACTGGTTCCACTTTATATCTTGTGAATCAGCTCCAAGTGAGAAGTAATGGCCTAGATAAATCTCATCAAGGAGACAAGTTTAAGAAGCATTTTGTAAAACATGAAGTATTCTTCAAATGTAAGATAGTGCCAAACAAATGGAAAATCAACAAGGATAAAAGAGACGAAGAAAAAAGAAAAAGAAAAAGAAGACTGAAAACAAAAACAAATGAACCTTAATGTATATCAAATTAACAATACAACCATGTGGGTAGAGGGGGAGGGATATCCTAATTAACTTTGGAACACAGTATTTTGACCTTGTAACCCTTTGCCTTAGCACAGGCAAAATGAGTGTAAACAAATACTAGCAACTCTAGTTAGCATGCTTGTTTTTCACAGTGGTATAGGTTACCAATTCCAAAACTACTTTACATGTATTCCACGACTGAGCAAATGGGTTATATACTGTGGGAAATGGAAGCCAGGTTTCTTACTGGTGGAAGAAAGAGAAGAAAGAAGGGCAAGGAAGGGAGAGGGAAGGGAAGACAAGGAGTGAAGAAAGGAAAAAAGGAAAAAGGAAGACTAGAATGTATCCTATGGTTTGGGGCTAAAATGGGAGATATTAGGGGCACCTGGATGGCTCAGTCAGTTAAGCGTCCAACTCTTAGTTTTGGCTCAGGTCATGATCTCAAGGTTCATGAGTTCAAGCCCCACATCTGGCTCTACGCTGAAGGTGAAAAGTCTGCTTGAGATTCTCTC
Organism: Panthera tigris; assembly: GCF_018350195.1. Classification (NCBI taxonomy): domain Eukaryota; kingdom Metazoa; phylum Chordata; class Mammalia; order Carnivora; family Felidae; genus Panthera; species Panthera tigris. The sequence continues at coordinate 53,708,557 of NC_056667.1, read as the reverse complement.
TCTCCCTCTCTCTCTCCCCCTCCCCTGCTGATACACTCCCACTCTCTAAATAAATAAATAAACAAACTTTAAAAAGTAATAAAATGGGAAATGTTAGTATGAATACCTACTCTTAATATATGTATATACAGATACAGAAATATAGATTTGTGTATATTATATATAAACCTTGCATATATTGTGTACATACATACATGTATCCAGTACATACATACACGTATCTGAGAAGGCCCAGATGTTTCAACAATGCCACTCAAGTAACAAGGAGCATCTAGCTCCCAGATACTGCTTTGTAAATACCATTCTCCAATAAAAAGGAAGCAGGGCTCCTTGGAGAAATGGCTGACTCCAGTGTTACGGCAAGGAAAGTATAAAATCAACCTGAAACATCCTGTAGCACTAAAGAGTAAGGAAGTCCTCAAAAAAAAAAAAAAAAAAAAAAAGGTGGGACACATCAAAATGACACAGGGGCCAGCTTCAATAAGTTCCCAGTGGTCAAATATGGGGCAATTTGACCAATAATATAAAAAATGAAAATAACTGATTATAGCTTATAAAATAAAATGAGAATCCATGAGGGGTGCTGGGATGGTTCAATAGACTGAGCATCTAACTCTTGATTTTCATTCAGGTCATGATCTCATAGTTCATGAGTTCAAGTCCTATGTTGGGCTCTGCACTGACAGGGCAGAACCTGCTTGGGATTCTCTCTCTCCCTCTCTCTCTGCCCCACCCCACTCATGCTTCTCTCTCTCTCTCTCAGAATACATAATAAACTTTTTTAAAAATGTGGGAGTGGCTTTAGAACCAGGTGATGGACAGGGGTTAGAAAAATTTGGAGATGTGTGATAAAGAAAGCCTAAATTGTCTTGAATAGACTGTGAGTGGAAATGTGGAGTTTGATGACAGTGAGGGCACAAGAGGAAGTGAGTAACACAGACTGGAAACTGGAGGAAAGAGAATGTAATGTAAAGGCAGACAGCTAAGTCACACATCCACAGTTACATGGGAAGCACAGTCTACCTACTGAACTGGGTGATCTGCTGCAGGAAATTTCCAAGCAGGTGTTGAAGGTGCCTCTTGGTTTCCTCTTGCCACAAGAGGAGAGGTACACATTGAGTAAAGGGTGGTTAAACAAAAGAAACCAAGACTTGAGAGCTATGAGATGCCTGGTCTTTCCAGAGGGTAAAGATGTTAACACTAGGAAATAGCTTCTAAGCAAAGACCAGGGCTTAGAGATCTGTGGGCTTTTGTCTAATGGGGTGAACCCCAGTGAGAGCCACAGAAGGCTGTATGGTCTTGTGAGAGAACACAGCAGCAGACACACTGCTAGCTTAGACTGAAAGGATACAAAATGAAATGAAGCCATTGGACGTCCAAACTTGTGCTGACAGGAAGCATATGAGAAAACTCCCTGGCTACAGAGATATGCAGCCTTTCATGAAAAAGAACCTCAGAGGACAGAGCCAAGAAACATGGAGAATTAATTATTCCTGAGGTTGAGGTAATAGAGGGAATAAGCCTAAGGTGAGGAGGAGAGGGGATGGTCAAAGAGTGGGATCCTTGAAACTGAACTTATAGACAGAGCATGCTTACCAGTAATGACAAGGTCTACAGTAGGTCCATGAGAATGGGTGAACCAGGTCAGGTGAAAAAACAAGAATAGTGAAAGAAAAGCCTTTAAGAAATTGATGATCATCCATATAGAAGTAGAAATCACCAAGAATGGTGACAGGGTAACAGTAAAGAGACAAGGTAAACTAGGTATTAGCAGTTACAGAAGTCTAAACACCTTGGATGACCCTTACTTATTCTTCCACTTCAATTTCTCACCATCCCCCAGCTTTACAACCCAACCACACTTAACTTTTCTTGTCCACAATGTCCAAATGTGACTGTGGGACTTTGCAAATGCTCTTCATTCTACCTGGTTCATTCTCTGCCCCCTTGTAACCCAGGCAGATAACTTCTAGTACCTGTATATGTTTTCACAAGTCCCTATGTTTATTACATCACAGCACATTGAAATTATTATGTTCTCTGTCTTTACTGTTAGCTCCAGAAGGGTGAGGGCTGTGTCTGAGTTGTTCAACATGGTTCCTCACACTGAACTCAGTGGCTGGTGCACACAGTAGGATTTTTCTCCCAGGTCAAAGGTAAAGCGTCTAAAGAAGTAGCCTATTTCTATGGTATCTCTCCTTTGGATTCTTTGACAAACATTAATATCTGAGCTCAAACAATGCTTTCCCTTAAGGGACATATTTATAGGGCTTTAAATCCCTTATAAATGTTAGGTTTTGGTTCCTTTTAAAAACCATTCTTATTTACACATGGAAGCATTTGAAAGATTTCTCTCATGAACTCTAATGTCTGCAGAAGGGCATTTTGATTAAAAACTCTTCTTACAGTAACCACCTTTATGGGTTTTCTCTTCCATGGAAGTCTTATTCATTAAACTGACCATCTCTTCCTCATGATTTGAGGAGTCTTATTTAAATTATTTAGAGATACAGTGCCCAGAGATGCAGACAACACAGAATTTAAGGCAGAAACAGCATTGACAATTGGTAAAACGGATATATTAACCCAATCATACAAAGGAGAAAACAATTAATATGGCAAAAAGGAGTAAGAAAAAAACCCACAATGTTCCTCCAACTGCATGCAATTATGACAAGTTTTCCTGTACTGATATTTTTAGAAAATTGAGTTCAAAATAAAAGCAGGTCAAAAGAATCTGCTAAATTCATCATGTAAGTTGAAAAATCTAGTTAATTTATCATAATTTTCTCATTTTCTGAGTCTGACCCAGAAAAACCATCATGTAATGAATAGACCAATGGTTACCTGGCTGACTGAAGTGAAGTGAAAATTCTCAACTGTAGCTAAGTTACTATGCAATTTTGTAATGTTCTATATTCATGTATATTTTTTTCTAAAAATGCAGACCTCAAGACTTAACTATAGTCTATACATAATAGTAAGATTTTGATAATAACAAAATGTAAATACTTGCACATGGTCACAGAGCTCTTAAACCAAGCTGCCCTAGCTTGCTGACAATATCTGAAATTCTCTTGAATGGGCACCCAGTGAGTTTTTGATCACCATCCAAAATATTTAGGTCATCGTAGGAATGTGCTACATTGCAAAGTAATTCTTTTCTGTGAACTAAAACCTATTTTGCTCAATAAAGCAGGAAATTTTCTGTTCCAAACTTCAAATATATCTTTATCTACCACAGTGCTTCCTTTCTTTCCTCAGTACTCAAGGTTGAGGTGAGCTTCCTTCATTTTAAGACCAACCTTTCACCTGTGCTCTTTTCCTGGAACTTGTTTATTTAAATATTCACACTCTGTTATAGATCTTCAATAGTCCCCCTTCTACTATATCTTCAAACTTTCCCTCCCTGCTGGGTCATTATCTAGAAGCAAGCTCACTCTCCCCTGTCCTTTAAATGCCCACCCTTGGCTGTGCATTACCCATTATTCCTCTGTCCTTCCCACTTTACGACCTCCACTACTTTGGGGGACTCTAGAGGTTTGTAGCTCAGTCATTTTTATTTTGCACATTTTTCTAGGTTTCCTGTCTGCCCAGAATTTTGTGCCGCTGAAACACTGGCAGCTAGGGCACCTTTTCACCAATCAGATAGTCCCCTTCAGGATCCTCGCCTTAATGTGAATTGCACAAAGAAGCAAAGGCTGGCAGGGCCTTCTACAGTCATCTAGAATTAGAATTCAGCTGCATAAGTTATCCCCACCTAAGGCTTCCACAACAATCTTGTGTTCCCATGGCTTCATGTGCCTCCCAAACAGACAACAGTAACCACTAAAACTGAAGCCCTATACCTATCTGCCCCAACCACCAGCCTGTGATGCCTCAAAGGCAGAAATCATTACTATCTTTTTTTCTCAGCATCTTTAAGTTTCTTTCTTTTCAAATTATTTTTATTGGGGTAAAATATACATAACATAAAATTTATCATTTTGAGTGTACAGTTCAGTGACAGCAGTACATTTACACTGTTGGGTAATATAAATCCAATTCCAGAACTTTTCTCATCTTCCTCAACTGAAACTCTATACTTATTTAAAGGGGAACTCCCATTGCCCCTACCCCTAGTCCCTGGTAACTACTATTCTATTTGACTCATGTTTATATGGACAGTTTCTAGCATGTCGCCCCTCAGTGGTATGATCCCAATAACTGCAGAACTGAAGGAAATGAGTCTCTTTCTCCTTGAGCATCCCACAAAAGGACAAATTAGAAAAAAAATTTAAAGAGCTAAAATTTACAAAGGAATGATATGTATTATCACTGGAATTATTAGAACACTTGAATGATGTGTTAGCTAGAATTCTAAGTGTATGGCTATCTCAAACCACCATCTTGGCTCTCTAGCTAGCACAAATAAATATTGAGCACTTCTATTTTTAAGCGAATAAAATGATCAAATACGAAGAAAAAATCTACCTGAAAAAGAAACGTGTAACAAGTTTTTCCCCTCCACTCAAATATCTAAGACCCCTGAATTGAGTTCATACTTCTTTCAGAATATATTCCCATAGATACAAAAGGAAATGTAGGGATAGGAGAGTTTTAATAATCCACATCTGTGTATGGAAGCTCTTGCATTTAAAAGAAATTATGTCATAGAAATTTCCAAATTAATTTATTTGGTACTTACAGAACATATAAAAGATGGACCTTAAGGTCATAAGCCTTGAAAGGATTCTTAAATAGTGACTCCATATAGCAGATGAATAATTCCAAGTCCTCTTTCGTCCAGCACTGTATGTTCCAGTTTGCACCTGAATTAAAAATAAACTACATTAAATCTGAAAAACATTCTGAACAACTCAGTGAAAGAGAAGAACTAAATTAAATTTACCAGTGTTCTGATACAACTTCCACTGCCTATTCTGAGAGAAAAAGAACCGGCTCTAACCAGTGGTATGTATCTGCCCAAGTGGTCTAATCCCTTAGGCCTTCAGTTTCCTTTCTGGTAAAGTAAGAGACTTAAATTCAATTACTCAAACTCTTTTTATTTTTTTAATCTTGAACTACTTAAGTAGGACAAAAGACCTCAAAAGTCATCTAGTTCAGTTCATGCTTGCTTTCTAAGAGAAAAGAAAATATTCAATATCAAGATACAAGCACATGTGGAGCAGTATTTATGTGTCTGCTTTAGCAATAAAAGCAAAGTGATTCACATGTGAACAGTGATTCATGTCTTAAATTCTTGTTATTGTAAATTACAGGCCCCAGGTATAACTGATGCAGGCATACTTTCAATGTGCACTGAAAAACTCACCTGGCAATAAATTATTGGCGGGTTGTAATTTAAAAAGCAAGAATAGCAACAATCATAAATAATGGCTCACTTAAGACAACACTAACGTATTCCCCAAACTTGAAGGATTTCTAGCTGGTAGGGATTTTACAACAGTGTTGAACCATTATGAAGTAAACAGCATGTGTGGCAGAATAATCAGCTGAAATCCTCAGTAACCACCACTTAACCTACCGATTTCAGTTACAAAAATTTAAAGTGAGAAGTGACTAGTTATGCAAGCTTTATTTATGTGTAAAACTGAAATCTACGGCATCATAGGGACACCTGGGTGGCTCAATCTGTTTGGCTCAGGTCATAATCTCACGGCTTGTGGGCTAGAGGCCCTTGTTGACAGTGAGAAGCCTACTTGGGATTCTCTCTCCCTCCCTCTCTCTCTCTACCCCTCCCTCCCTTGCTTCAACACACACCTGCACGTGCTCCCTCTCTCTCTCTCAAAAATAAATAAAACTTAAAAAAAAATCTATAACATCATAATCATTTCTCTTCAAAAGTGAAGTACTAACATTGTTTGGATCATTTCAAAGCTCATCACAAAGACCCTGCCTTAATAAGTTCATTCTTGGTATATCCATTGAATTGCTGGAATGGCTAGTTAAGTTCCCCTACAAATTAAAAAAAAATGCTTCAATTAAAATTAAGTGAATGTTATGTGGTGCCTGGCTGGTTCAGCCAATTAAGCATCTGACGTTGGCTCAGGTCATGATCTCAAGGCTTGTGGGTTTGAGCCCTGCATTGGGCTCTGTGCTGACAGCTCAGAGTCTGGAGCCTGCTTCGGATTCTGTGTCTCCCCCTCTCTTCCCCTCCCCCACTCGCATTCTGTCTCTCTCTCCCTCAAAAATAAATGAACATTAAAAAAATGTTTGATATTAATAAAAAATTAAGTGAATTTTATTAATCAATGGTTATGGACTCCATTGGAGACACTGGGAGTGATTACTACTAACTTGTTTTAAAACTCTGATTTTATTGCATATTTATACTTTGTTCTTAAGCTGATTTCAATAAACCAGAGTGTTTCTTCCATCTAATCAGTGATGCTCAACCAGTGGCAATTTGGCCCTCAGGGGCATCTGGCAATGTTTGGAGACATGTTTTGATTGTCACAACTGGGGAAGGAGCTACTTGTATCTAGGTAGAAGCCAGGGATGTTGCTAAACATCCTACAATGCACAGAACAGCCTCCCCATACCCAAGAATTGTCAGGCCCAAAATGTTAATAAGGTTGAGGTTGAGAAATTCTGATTAACCCTTAACAGAAGTGCTATATTTATGCTTGCCTTTACTTTCATACTGTAGGTCTCTTTGTATTACTGAGTCAATGGATGCTGTTCTGTTAGCTTTTCCAGAAGGCTTGGAAATAATTTTGTTGTTTAGATTTTCAGATGTAGAATTATTAATTATGCTAACTACATTCAGTGTGCATTATACTTGAACAACAAAACCCCCTTGATTTAAAACATGGACTGGCTGCAGAGAGATTCTTTGCTTGAACAACTATTATTCATAAATGCTTTAAAATTTAACTACTTCTGATGTGCCTGGCTAGCTAAGTCTGTAGCGCATGCAACACTTAATCTCGGGGTTGTGAGTTCAAGCCCCATGTTGGGTGTAGAGATTACTTTAAAAACTTTTTTTAATCTTAAAAATTTTTTTAACTAATTCAACAGTTGAATGTTTTGAATATTTAATATATTTAACAAAATAAGGGGTGATTTTTCTATTTTAAAGCAAATTTAGTGGTGCCTGGGTGGCTTGGTCAGTTGAGCATCCAACTCTTGGTTTTGGCTTAGGTCATGATCCCAGGGTCATGGGATTGCACCCACATTGGACCCTGGGCTGAGTATGGAGCCTGCTTAAGATTCTCTCTCCCTCTTTCTCTCTCTACCCCTTTCCTCTACACATGCTCTCTCTCTAAAATAAAAAATAATAATAATAAAATAAGGCAAACTTAGAAGATTACAAAAACCTGACTTACAGGGTATAGGTAAGAGTTCCCTCATTACATTTTTCTTTTATTTTTATAACATATCAAATAATTTGGGGCTTATTAGTTTGGTCACATAACGAATCATAATTTTATTACTAATATAAAATGATGATATGTGTTAAGAATCCCATCTATAAGACATCTATTTTATACAAGTTTCAGAAAACGAAAACATTTTGTTTAAAACAGTTAAAATAACATCTAATGTTCACAACATTAAAATACTTACCTATTTGTTGGAAAACTAAAGAATTCACTGTTGCAACAAATGCCTTCCCTTCCACGTCATCTGCATGTACATAACAGTTTTTATCTTCCTCGCTCCAAAGGCAACAGTGAAAAGTTGTTTTGGAAGATAAATTAGAAAAGTAGGTACTACTTGAATTAAATTTAGCTTCAACAACTGCCTCATAATGTTCATTCACATTTGAAGTGTTCTTTGAGATTCCAGTAGGCAAGAAAAAGTCATAGGTTGTGTTTGGTGGCATGCATGACAACTTAAATCTCCAGGGAGTAACTGGATATGCCAAGTTAAATGCAGTTATCAAATAAATAAATTCTGTCAGGGTATTAAAAAAGACACATAGAAAAATAATTAATAACTTTGACCAAGACATAAATAGGAAGTATCTAAGATTAAACCATGTAGTGCTCAGTAGTATTTAACTGTCTTAGTGCCCAATCCGTGCCTAATGCCAGCTCTGGGTTTCCATTACACAATGTATTATACATTAGTTCATAGAGATAACTTCACTCTTAGCACCTCTTTTTGGAAATTCATGCTTCATTTTCCTCATGAATCTAGCATTATATATTTATATTTTAATGAAAAAACTATAGCTCAATATTTCAATTACCTTTTCTAAAAAAATATTCTAATGAACTTCCAGTATAAGAGAGAAATATCTGAATATGCAATTATATAAACAAGTATTAAAGTTCTGGTTTAATTTTTTTTTTTAATGTGTATTCATCCATTTGTGAGAGAGACAGAGAACATGAATGGGGGAGGGACAGAGAGAGGGAGACACAGAATCTGAAGCAAGCTCCAGGCTCTGAGCTGTCAGCACAGAGCCCGACGCGGGGCTTGAACTCACAAATCACAAGATCATGACCTGAGTTGAAATCAGATGTTTAATGGACTGAACCACCTAGGCACCCCTGTTTTAATATTTCTTAAAGAGAATAATACCAAAATGTTAGCACTATGAGTGCTTTTCAAAGAGTTTGCTTTCAACATCAGGACAGCTGGATGATCTCTTCTGCCCATGATCCTCAAATACATGACATCGTTGAAGGCATGTCCTTAATGCACTCTCCAAGAATCAATGTACAAAGAAAGGAAAATTCCATTGCTGATTAAAGACAATTCTCACCTTTTTAGACATAAAAAAAATAAGAATAATCATATAATCCCATACTCAAAAACTCTCAAAAGTGGTACTTATTTTTTAGGAATTGTCTGAAAATATAATAATTAATTCTCAATAATACTTTCTTTTACAAGCTACTCAAATAATCCAACAGCTGTGTTGCCTCATATACAAACTAATGCAGAATGAGAATTCTGAGAATTTAGCATGGATTTGCATGGGATGAGAATTTTGAAGAATTAGGGTAAATGTAAAAATGTAAGAAAATAGCAATTTTTAAAAAACGAATTCACAAAAATGATGTTTTAAACTATAAAAGTAAAACATGTAAAAATATTTAAGCAATATGTAGGTAACAACTGTTAAAGTTTGGTTTCTAAACTTTTCCATAAAAATAAATTAACATAAAAATGAATCAGATGCAGGGGCACCTGGGTGGCTCCTCAGTTAAGGATCCAACTCTTGATTTCAGCTCAGGTCACAATCTCATGAGATCCAGTCCCACTGCTCAAGATTCTCATATTCTCTCTCTCTCTCTCTCTCTCTCTCTCTCTGCTCCTCCTCCACACTCGTACACTCATTCTCTCTCTCTCTCTCTCTCTCTCAAAATAAAAAAATTTAAAATGTATCAGATGCAAAAAATAAGATAAAATAAGAATATATCAGATGCCTAAATTAAGCCAAATATGACTAACATGACTAATATTATTTTGCCCACACTGACAACAATTAGGTATCATACATTATCAAAAGTGACCCCTCATTACAATTGTGTTCCTTTGGACTTCAATCTTTCTAATATATGTTTCTGAAATCAGAACATGTCAATAAAAAATAAAATAGGTTATTTCTTTGGTTTTACAAAACCATGACTATTTGTTGGTATTAATTAAAAGCATTATTTTTTAGCTGCATATGGAAGATTCAGTTGGCTGAACTGAAATGAGCCTAAAATCCTCAAAGAAGTCTTTGAAATTTAAAATGTAATAATGAATGTCATAGACATAATGACTACTGAATCAGCTTAATTAAAAGATGATTCTATTTTTGCATGTTTGTTTTGCAAATAATATTTCTTTCCCTCCAGATGAACCCTAAACAACAGAAACCAGAATTTATTTCTGGAGGCATATGTTATCATGGTAACAACATCCCAAGAACTCTTCTGATTCACAAGACTTCATCAAACAACAAACCTTTTGGAAAGCCAATGTGAAACACGTTGAGTGGAGCCTAATAAAAGCTAGAGAATATAAGAGAGAATGAGTATGTTGCTACTTTTAGATAGTCCCTTGTGGCATAGTTGTTTTGTTTTGTTTTGTTTTGTTTTGGTTTGGTTTGGTTTGGTTTGAAATCTGTCCACAGTGGGGTTATCCTGGTTATTTGCTATAAATATACAGATGGCAACAATGAGAAAGAACAGTATGCACAACAAGGAAAACTAGTGGAGAAGCTCATAAGAGCGCCTTCAGTTTGGATTAGCCAAGGAGATGCTCAGAACTCACTGACACATAGCTGGACAGCTTGAGGAGCTCCCAATATGGTTGCCAGATAAAATGTTTTTTTTAAAAAATAGCCTGACTTTAAATTTTAAAATGGAACATAACCTAAATTAGATGATTTGAGGTTTTTTTTTAAGTCAGAATATCTCTAGAGTGCAGTCAGAAACAAGTGAGAATAGTATGCTCAAAATTCATTGGCAATATGAGTGACTAATTTCAAACAGAAGCATACTATTAGTTAAAATCAAGACATTTAAAAAAATCTATAAGCTTTCTCTTGAGGATATTCCTGCAATGGATAGGAGGGAGACTAGTATACATTTAAACTCCGAAAGCATTCTTCTGGTGGTATTCAGGATGGAAATTTTAAAGATATACACCATCCCTTGGTAATATCCCTTTATAACATTATACTTGTCATTGTCTACTGGAGTTCTAATGTGAAATAACATTTAAAATGGCATGTCCCTTCCATTTGAGAATAAATCCATTATTTTGTCATAGTCATATATTTTAAATATTATCACCAAGTTAAACAGCTCCTTGATAGAGAACTAAAGTTTTGACTATCACCTGATATATATACATTTATAATTTAATAATACATTTACTAAATTAAAATTAAAACATTTAAGTGTCACTGTATCTTGTTTCTACACATGCATAAGGGTGTTAGTATGCATACATAAACTTCTGTACCATAAAAAAAACAAAGTTAAAAAGCAAACAATGGGCAGGAAGAAAAATTTGCATAATATTAAATAGTTACAGGCTTGTGATGATTAAGGTTATGTGTCAACTTGTCTAGGTTCATGGGGTGCTCAGTCATTTGGTCAAACATTATTCTGGGTGTATCTGTGAGGATGTCTGGGTGAACTTAACAACTGAATCAGTAAAATGAGTAAAGCAGATTGCCCTCCGTAAGGTAGACAGGCCTCATGATCGATTGGAGACCTGAATAGAGCAAAAAGGCTGAGTTAAAGGGAACTCCTACTGCCTGACTGACATCAGTCTTTGCCTTCCTTTGGACCCAAACTGAAACATCAGCTCTTCTTGCATCTGAAGCCTTCCAGTGTCCAGACTGGAACTTGTATCATCAGTTCTCCTGGGTTTCCAGCCAGTCACGGGACTTCTCAACCTCCACAATCTTGTGAGTCAATCCTTATAATAAATCTCTTTCTCTATATATATAAATCCTACCGGTTCTGTTTCTCTGGAAAACCCTGACTAATACAGTACTAAATATCAATTACATTTTAGAAAATCCTAAAAATCACTAAGACAGAATCCAACCACAAAATGGCCAAAGTGTATGATTTAGAAAATCACATAAGAAATATAAATGGTCCATAAACAGTGCTCAACCTCACAAACAGCCAAATAAATAAAACTGAAACGGGATACTATGTTTTGCTGATCTGACAGAGCAAAAAGACAAAAGAATGACAGTATACATCTTTGACAGAAATGCAATGGGTTGGCGTTCATATATCTGTGGTGGTACCACAAATGCTACAAAGCTTTGTGGAGAAGATTTCACAGTATTCATCAAATTTTAAAATGTGCACACTATGTAATAGAGAATTCCTCCTTAACAACTAATCAGCAGGAATATTCTTCCAAATATACAAAGATATAGATACAGATATATGGATTTCAATGCAGCATTATTTGCTACAGTAAAAGAAATGTCTATCAATGGGGAATTGGTGAAATAAATTAATAATTTAAAGTATATTCATACAGATCATTGTTGTGCAACCATTAAATGAATAAGCATATCAGTAAATACTCGGTAAAAAAAATGTTATCATAATAAATTGAAAACTATTAAGTAGAAAAAAACAAAAAACAATATGTATAGACCAATTCTATTTTTGTAACCATAGATATGGATTGTGTGTGTTTGTATGTGTTATGGTTCTGGAAAGCTACACATCAGGTTATTCCCAGGAGATTGGGAAGTGTTTTTATTTTCACACATATGCTTTTGTTTGGTTTGTATTTTTAATCATAAGCATGAGAATTCCAAACTGTGGACAGGAAATTCTGCTGGCCAATAAAAAAACCAACATCTCCAACAGCAAAATCTCTTATATACGGACACTTAAAAAGCAGATAACTTACCCCAATGTAAGAAAGCCACACAGAATTTTTGACAAATCATCTTACTTCAGAGAGTAGACCTGAAAAACAGTACATCGAAAACAAATACATACACACATATATGCACAAAAACACCTGACATCTATATAAGCTGTCTGGGAAAATATAAAAGGAAAAGGATTATGAATGAGTCTTTAAATTTAATCCTCTATAATACTCTGCATCAATATCAGAAAAGTGTCTCGCATTAAAGTATAGCTACACATTAAAGGTTTACTCCTGTGTACCTGCTATCTTACACAGTTAAAATATAAGCTACATATTCATATACAGCATAATCAAACATTTTTCAATGTTCCTTTATGTCATGACAAACGAGGACAGGCATCAAAGGATAAGACTATATTTTTAACTGAACAAAAGTGTTCATAATGTTAATTAAATATGTACTAACATTAATAGCACAGTCTTTTTTTTATAGCTCAGTTCTTAAATTTCTTATTTTCTAAAGCCTTTATCTTTACTATGATGCTACAAAGTCAAACAGTTATAGCATAGGTAATCACTGTACATTTGTTTCCAAAAAAAGAGGAGGAAATTTTCCAGTATGTTTTTGGAAACTCCCACCATTTATTTGCAGATAAAGTAATATTCACATTGGAGAGTTATTAGAGTAATTCAAGGAAAGGTTGACGGCTTAATATATCCAAATGATAGGGTGACTTCAAGAGATAAGCTTTCCCATGAAGTCTCCTCATTTTTAAATACATCATGAATGAGATTATTCTTACCAGTATATCATGAATGGTAGCATAATTTTAATATATTGGGATTCAATTTGTAATGAAACCATAAAGGCTTTTGTTGTTCCAGGGGTTTTTGTTATCTCAAACTGGGGATTCAGTTCACTACACAAAAGTTAATCTGAGTTAAAAAGTTCTGAATTAGGTGTCAGGAGTCTTGAATGTCAATCTCGTCTTTGACCAGCTGTAGGACTTGGCACTTCAACACTCTAGACCTCAGGTTCCTCATCTACAAATCCACCTGATGGATGAGCTCAACAATCCCTTTCAGAGATGCTCATGATTCTGAGAGATTTTATTTTAAAATAGAAATTACAGCTTTACACAAAGATATTTTCAAATAGCAAGTAAGAAAGATGTCTCATAAGTCATTACTGACAATTGGTACCATGTGATGAGTAAACAGAAAAACGTACTTGTTTAGTTCACAACTTAATAACTCTCAGGAGGAAAATGAATGAGTATAAACATTTTGTAGTCTGGTCAATTTGTTTTTCAGCCTCTTGCTTTTTCATCAGAAGTTTGGTTCTTTATATACTGACATCACAGTGTGTCTTCAGGATTTCTAAAAATCAGTTTAGTGTTTGGAATCCTCATTATCTAATCATATGAATTTTTTTTTTTTTTGCTACCTGTTTCTGGTACAACATTTTCTCATAAAATAAACCCAAGAGCAAGTTTCATAATCAGGATGTGTCATAGATACAACATATCATTTAACTAAGTGTTTTGAATGAACTGACTGGTGACAAGTAACTCAGTCCAACAACAGATTTGACTCACTTTTAACTCAACTGATCTGGTGAGTCAAGTGACCAAACAGACCAGGGTTTTTTTGCTTATATAAGACAAGCATTATTTTCTTTAATGTTCCATGCAAAACACAAACTATTCTGATGGTTTGAATTCTGGTAGTCAGGTTTCACTCTTACATAACAGAGAAATAATCACAGATATGAAAAAGGCATAGATGAAACCTTGAAGAGAGTGTGAAAGGTGGTACCTTACACAGACCCAATGAGACCAATATTTAAATGACCGACACTGTACCAGAAATGAATAATAAGGAGATTTGCAAAAGTACAAATAATACAGAAAAAAGGAACAGAAGTTTTTAAACTGTGAGAAAAAAAATCAAGTAAAGGGAAAACTAATGGTAAGGTGGCCAAAATAAGTATAATACACAAAATGCCATTAATTTGAATTCGGTTTTTAAAGATGAGCTATTGGGGCACTTGGGTGGCTCAGCTGGTTAAGTTTCGGACTTCAGCTCAGGTCATGATCTCACTGCTCATGGGTTCAAGCCCCACATCAGGCCCTGTGCTGACAGCTCACAGCCTGGAGCCTGCTTGATTCTGTCTCTGTCTGTCTGTCTGTCTGTCTCTCTCTCTCTCTCTCTGCCCCTCCCCTGCTTGTGCTCTCTCAAAAATTAAAAAAAAGTTAAAAAAAATTTTAAAGATAAGCTATTGATTTCCCTTATGCTTTCTTATGGTCAAATTGGTCAATTACAAATTCAGAGTACTCAAAATAAAACGTAACCAACAGCTTAGGGGAAATGTTCAAATAATCCTAACAGTAAGAACAGAAAGAAATTTTGCCTGAGTAACTTCAAAACAGGTAACATCCTCATGAACACTCTCACAGTACCAGAGTTTCATGTGAACCTCAAAATCCAATAATTTCTCAGCCCCTCCATTGCCAATACCGTATTCTAGGTCACCATTATCTCTTCCCTGGACAGTCGGAAGGGCCTCCTAACTGGTCTCCCTGCTGTTGCCCTCACTCTCCAGTTCAGTCTATTCTCAATGCTGTAGCCAGAGTGGTCTTGTTAACACGTAGGTCAGATCATGCCTGTCTTACCCCAAACACGGTTGTACTCTCCTTTTCACTCTACGTAAAAGTCCGAGTCCTGCACAGAACTACAAGGTCCTGGATCTCTACTGCCTCTCTGACCTCATCAACCACTGCTCTTCTCTTTGTTCAAGTCACCTTCTCAGAGGAGCCTTTCCTGACTAGCCCATCTACAGTTTCAACCCAGCATGTCATATCTGCTGAATTCTCTTATTATTACTTCGCACTGTCTAATGTGAATATGACTTGTTTTTCTTGTTTATTGTTTAACTCTCCCCACTAGAATATAAACTCCACTAGACCAAGGGATTTTTTTTTTACTATTTCCTTTCATCATTATATCCTTCTCACATAGAAGCCTGCCTCTCACATAGTAGGGGCTCTCTATACACTCACTGAATGAGTGAGTGAATGAATGCATGATACGACTCTTTCTTGATATATTCTTAAAAATAGGCTGGCAGCATCATACCAAGAAAATAACAGCAATCTTTAAAAGAGGTGTTCTGTGGACAGCAAAGATGTGATACACACACACACACACACACACACACACAAATATTATACAACCATAAAAAAGGATGAGACCCTGCATTTGTTACAACATGGATGCTAAGTGTAGTAAGTTAAACTGGGAGAGACAAATACCATATGATTTTACTCATGTGGAATCTAAAAAACAAAACAAATGAATACACAAACCAAAAGTAGAATAATACCTCTAAATACAGAGAACTGATGTTTGCCAGGGAGGAGCTGTGGGTATGGGCAAAATGGGTGAAGGAGAGTGGGAGATATAGGCTTCCAGTTATGGAATGAATATGTCACAGGAATAAAAGTCATAGCATAAGGAATATAGTCAAGGATATCGTAATAATGTTATATGGTGACAGATGGTAGTTACACTTGTGGTGAACATAGCATAATGGATAAACTTATTGAATCACTATGTTGTACATCTAAAACTAATGTAATTTTATGTGTCAACTATACTCAAATTAAAAAAAAATTAAAGAGGCATTCTAATAAAAACCCATCTTTGAGAACCAGATTTAATTCCAGAGAAAATTTCAGAATGGTGATTCTTAACCATTTTTAAATATGCATCTTGTTGAGAAGTTGGTGAGAGCAAGGTACCAACTGCCAGGAAGAGACACATATATACAAAATTACACCTATAATACCAGAGGGTTAACAAATTCTCTGAAATTTATTCAAAGCTCCCATATTAAGTCCTGATGTAGCTAAATGAACAGAGTTCACGCTCCTCCGTCAATCCTCCATAAGTATAGTTCCTATGAATCGAGCCATTGATAGACACCGAATTGTGAGGAGTTTGAGATAATATTGCCTAACATTCCCCCTGGAATGTAGTCATTCTATGTTGACAGTTAAAACACTTAAGTGTTTTATTTGAAATCTCCATAAAGTATACAAAGATTCATCCGCAGTCTGACCTAAATGATCCCTCCATAATACCTGGATGTGCAGTCAGTAATTCAAATTTCACCCTTTTCTATAATTTTTTTAATGTTTATTTTTGAGAGAGAGAGAAATAGAGACAGAGTGCGAGTGGGGGAGGGGCAGAGAGAGAGAAGAAAACACAGAATCTGAAGCAGGCTCCAGGCTCTGAGCTGTCAGCAAAAAGCCTGATGCAGAGCTACAACTCACGAACCACAAGATCATGACCCGAGCCAAAGTTGTACACTTAACTGACTCATAATACAACAGAGTAAGCATATTATATCACTAACTCTTCAGCTATTACTATCATGGAAAATTCTTTGTGTATTTTTATGTATAAAATTCTACTTAAATATAAAGCAGAATAGACTCAATTAATGTTTGAATGAGTGGGAAGAAAAAGAAATTATTTACAACTTGCTCTAATGATCTCACAAAGTCTCTAGTTTGTAGAAAAGTTTATGAGTAAGAAAAGCAATTCTGACAATTCTGTTGTCTTGATGAGTAAACTCAATGAGTTCCATCTGCCACTAATTCTTGCTTTTACTTTCTGCTAGAGAGGCACCCATCTTTCACTTAAAAAACAACATTTAAGTATTTTGTTTAAATAAACAACGAAAAACACTATTTCTTCAAGTGTCAAAATAAATATAGCTTGGTCTAGCTCTACTAACCTTGTTATCTTAGTTCTGTTTACTTTTATTTCTTCACTTAGGACAGAAATTGGTCATGTTATTCCTTCCCATTACGTAGTTGTCAAAGACTTAAATTTTTCTTTAATTTTTATTTATTTATTTGTTCTTATTTTAGAGGGAGAAAGAGAGTATGTGCATGGGGGTAGAGGAACAGAGGGGAAGAGAGAGATAGAATCCCAAACAGGCTCCACACTCAGGATGGAGCTCGATGTGGGGCCCGATCCCACGACCCTGGGATCATGACCTGAGCCAAAACCAAGAGTGAGTCACTGAACCAACTGAGCCACCAGGTGCCCCTGCTCAACTTTTAAAATCAAGCTTAGAAGATCAAAACATAATATAGGAGTGCCTGGGTGGCTCAGTCAGTTAAGCATCCCACTCTTAATTTCAGCTCAGGTCATGACCCCAGGGTCATGGAATTGAGCCCCATGTTGGACTCCTGAGTGTGGAGCCTGCTTGGGATTTTCTCTCTCCTCCTCTGCCCCTCTATCCCCAGCATGCACACGCATGCTCTCTCTCTCTCTGTACCTCTAAAATTAAAAAATTAAAAAAAAAACTTTCATCATCTTGGCATAAGCATTTGTCACTTTGAAAACTTAATTTCAAGTGTTTTAATTTCTAATGACTCTAACTGTGTGATCTTGTTGCAAATTAATTCCTTGAAAATGAAGAGGGATGAGCTATGATTCACAGACTTAAGTGCCATAAAGTCAACAAAGTTCAGTCAGAATAGGCATCTTACCTACAAAGTAATTTAAAAATCTCTATATAAATTAACTCATTTAAATATTAACTAAATATTTGGTAAAATATGTTACCACACAGGGTACTAGAAATATAAAAATAAATAAGAAATCATCATATACTTTAATAAGTAACATTGTTTTATGACCTTTTTACATGTCAAAATTTTATAATACCAATATGAATAAAGTACCATGGGACTTCAGATTCAAGACGATAAACTGAATAAACTGATTTTCTTATTCCTGAGATGCCTTTAGAAATACAGAAAGTAAATCATTATCAACCCACTAGAACAGAGAAAATGAGAGGGGACCAGCAGCAAAAAAGAGATTTAAACACATTTCTGGAAGACAAAGAAAAAGTAGAATGACGGAAGTGACTACCTAGGATTTTGGGGAAAGAGCTGTCATCAATGAAGAAACAAATTTATTTAGAAAACTCTGGAGGTGTTCTGAATTGTAAAGGGCAGGGTGACGTGGGGCTGAAAGAAGAGAAGGCTTTGGTTTGTAGATGTAATATCTGACTTCTTTATCCCCTTATAAACAATTCACAGCAGCCAAATCTAACTCCCCATAATTGTCAGAGGAGTGGTTTATAAACAAGCAGGGTAGTTTAAATAGAATAAAAAATTATTAAAGATTATTGGGTACCTCACTGAGCCTCAGTGAGATCCAGTAAACCTAATAAAGCCCTCAGCCAAGAACTACACCCAAAATCCCACGTAAATTGCTCTAGAAAAGACAGCTCTGCCACCACGCCAAGGCATTGCACGTTATGACTGAAATCTCGATGCCTACTACCTCTGAGTTCCTCTGAGGCCATCTGCTCCTCCATATCCCACACTTCTGATCTAAGATCTGGCATGAACACCTCTTATTGATAAAGAATAGTTCACAGTCTGTGTGTAGACAGCCCGGAAATTTGGGAAAATATGGATTTATAAAGTGAGGAATTCCCCAAACATAGACAAAAAACTCAAAGATGACAAATAGCCAAAGGACAAAAACTTGTTCCGTATACTTCTCTATGTTAAAGAGCTAAAACGTGTAAGTTATTTGAGGAGAACTTGGGCTTTTAGTACAGACTTCACACCAACAGGGTAAAAAACTTACATGTTGTGACATTTAGGGGGACAGGCCTTCAGCACAAAAGGTAGCTCCCCAAGTGCCTAAAAGAAAGCCTAACAGTTGACAAACACTGCCCATATGCACAGAATTCACATTCCTCCTACTTCTCTCCTTAACAGCCATGCTGAATGGAGACAGGAAGACATCAGCATCATGGAAAAATTGTGTAAAAAGAAGGAAAGAAAAAAGAAAACCTACCACAGGGACCTAGATAAATCAGAACAGAAAAAATAGCTTTAACAAATGTTCATGAGTGTCTTCAAGGACATTTCAGAAGACCTTGCATCCACAATTTCAAAGATTGTTCTGACAAAGGAATCATCAGAGGAAGAAAGAGCTTAGCTGTGAAAACATTTTTCAATAGAAATCTTAGAAAACACATTTGCATAATTAATTCTTCCCCCAACAGAAATAAAGAGAACAAAATGTTTTAAAAAAAGAAAAGTTCAAATGATCCATATCCAGTCAGCAGTATTTCTAGAAAAAGAGAATAAAGAGAAAATGATCAATGAAATAACATGAAAAACTTTTCCAGAGATGACAAGAGACACAAGTCTTCAAACTGAAGGCGGGGGGGTCCACCAAGTCCACCAAGTCCAAAGAGAAGGAATAGAAAAATACCCATTGCTAAATATATCACTAAGAAATTGCAAGAGCAAAGAAGATAAGATAGGAAACGTTTCCAGAAAAGAAAAAACCTCTAAAGGTATGAGAAACAGAATGGAAGCAAATGTTTCATACCAAAACAATGAACAGTAGAAGATAATCCAGTAACACCTGATGTAAAATGATTTACAGTGGAAAATGCTATTATTAGCCCGTCAAGCAAGTATCAGAGCACAGCAAATATATTTTCAATAACACAATGACTTAGAAAATTTATATCCTATAAATCTCTTTCTCAGAAATAATTTTATAACATAGTCCAGCAAAATGAGAAGTAACCAAGAAAAAGGGATTCAGGGACTAAAGATTCAGGAAATCATGAGTACAGACTTGACAATGACCAGTACAGATAGCAGATGACTCTCGAAAGTAAACAGCCAGAAGGAAGGCGGGAATTGAGACAACTCAATACATCATATGATTCTGAAGCGGCAAAATTTGATTTAAAAAACAAAACAAAACAAAACAGAGACTCCTGGGTGGCTCTGTCAGTTAAGAATCCAGCTCTTGATTTTGGCTCGGGTCATGATCTGACAGTTCGGGAGTTCAAGCTCCACATCAGGCTCCACGCTACCGGTGTGGAGCCTGCTTGGGGTTTGTTCTTTCTCTCTCTCTCTCCCCCTGCCCCTCCCCTGCTCTCTCTCAAAAAATAAATAGACTTTAAAAAAAAAAACAAACAGAAACACAGAATAGCACAAGGGGAAAAAAGGAAGTCCTATTTCAAAATTGTAGCCACTAGGCCAAATAAGAATATGAGTTCATGGACTTCAAAAAGAAGAACGAAATGGATTCCAAAAAAAATAAAGAGAATGAATAAAAAACTGAAAAATTAAGGATATAATAAACTAGGCCCACCTACCTTGTCCCAATAAGAAAAAAGTTTATTGGAAAAGGCTTACAAAAAGTCCTGATCTAAATATGAACCAAAATAAAATATGGCATAATTTTCCTTTTTAAAGTAAGCTCTACACCCAATGTGGGGCTTGAACTCACGAATATGAGGTCAAGAGTTGCATGCTCTACCTACTGAGCCAGCTAGGTGTCTCCAAATGGCATAATTTTGACTAAGCGCTGGAATTAAAGAGTCCATTTGAAAGAAGGAAGAATGGCTTCAACCTTGATTCTAGGAATATTCGCCTTTGGGTAGCTAAGCAGTCATATTAAAATGAAATGAATCCTGGAACGCTTCTTGATTCTGTAGTGAGTGATATTTACGAGGTCATAATAACATTAATGCTATTTATCAATTTTTCAACTGTTTGGCTCAGCCAATACACAAAAACAAAAGATTTAATTAATTACAATACTAAACATGAAATATAACAATATCCGCACTATACAGTTCCAAAACTTGGGTGGCATATTTATATAAGGAGAGATAGTGGGAAGGCTTATGAAATATGAAATATCCCAACCTCATACTGTAGGAAGTCAACAGAAAATGTCTGTAGTGAATAGAACAGAAATGGTGGAGGGAATTACAAATGTAACCAATTAAAACACTCAGAAAATTAATATAATTATATGTAGGAATGAAGAAAGAAAGAAGGCAAAATTAGTAGGCTAAATTCTCTTCTGTGATGGTGTCTGTTTAAAGTTGATAAATGAAAAGAAATGAAGTCCCTAAAAGAATATTATTTAGCCCAGCATAGGTAGTCAGAGGTCTAAGAACCAAAACCAGAAATGGATCAAGTTCGTTGTTCCCAAGGTCAGCGCTGGCACAGTGAGGGTAGAGGGGCAGGGGGACTAGAACTTTTTTTTTTATTGCAGTAGTTTTTTGTCACCATGTGCATGGATTATTTTCATGTATAATTATTATTTAGTCCTTTTAATTAAATAGAGGGCTATGAGATTTCAGAGAAAATAGCTACTAACAAAGTCCTAGGGGCCAACAAAAGGTTCACAGAAGTAAATTTTAGTTGAACTCCAACAAATACAAAAGAAGACAGGAGTGTTGTATTTCTTCTTATTTTAA
Organism: Panthera tigris; assembly: GCF_018350195.1. Classification (NCBI taxonomy): domain Eukaryota; kingdom Metazoa; phylum Chordata; class Mammalia; order Carnivora; family Felidae; genus Panthera; species Panthera tigris. Next base: position 53,686,905 of record NC_056667.1, on the reverse strand, counting down.
GGTTCACAATATTTTAAAACCTCCGACATCAAAATCTTTGTTAAAATCAATGTCATCTCACAACTACCGATAGCCTAGTAGCAGCTGTGATCTAGTTGTCATTGATTGCCTACAGACAAACTGGGGCGCTTTCCTCCTGACAGACTTGACAATTTTAACCCATCAATATTTCGATCAACAAACTATTTAAAGGCCGTTTGAGGAAGGAATAGGAGCCCTGAGCATTGTCTGAAAACCTTATGTTAACATCTTATGGCAAGATCATATAAAGAGCCAGCATAAAATCTGCAAAATGGACCACACTGGTAGAAAATCTAAGAAACAACAGTGAAGCATTGTTTTATAAAGTGCTATATCATAAATACACTTGATAACCCAGAATATGCTACCGTTTAGAAAAATATTGACATCGGGGCGCCTGGGTGGCGCAGTCGGTTAAGCGTCCGACTTCAGCCAGGTCACGATCTCGCGGTCCGTGAGTTCGAGCCCCGCGTCAGGCTCTGGGCTGATGGCTCGGAGCCTGGAGCCTGTTTCCGATTCTGTGTCTCCACTCTCTCTGACCCTCCCCCGTTCATGCTCTGTCTCTCTCTGTCCCAAAAATAAATAAAAAACGTTGAAAAAATTTAAAAAAAAAAAAAAAAAAAGAAAAATATTGACATCAACACCACTGAGTTGAAAAGCAATTTAAAAAACCCCACCAGATTCTGAATATGAAAAAGAATTCCTTAACCAATTTCTTTGATCTGTACTTTTCTTATGAGTGATATGATTTAAACAAAAATCTTTATTTAAATAATTCTAAAAGAGCTCTTCCAGTAGATATAAGACAAAAAGTCTAAAGAAAGAGAAAGCATTGTCAAATATATAGGCAGAGTCTTTTCTTTCTTGGACATACAAAAATGGTAGTATATCTTAAAAATCCATGATGTCTAGATTTACAGAATTACAACTATCTAGACAGAGTGGTAATTAGGAGAAATCAGACAGATTCCTTCTTGTGTGGAGAAATCATAACCAGTGCCACAGAAGAGGGTCAAGTTGACTGCCCCCTTGAAGAACAGGAAGGCATATGAAACATATTTTAAGTATTAGAAGAAAGATACCCACAGGACCTATGGTCCGTAAAAACAAATAAGCCAAAGAATATCAATCACAGACAATAGGAACTCCTATGTGAGAACTGATTTGCATGTTGAGAATCAAAAGACCAAGAAACTGCCTGCCCAGATGACTGTTTCACACAGAAAGAACATTTTTTACATCCTGCTTGTTCCATGCAAAAACCTTCTCTCCCCCCAAATCAAATCTGTGACTAGCAGTGCTGTTATTAGACACTCAGCTCACTAGAGATACAGCCAGCTACCTCCTGTATATGTCTAACATGATAGGTATATGTCATAATTCCAAAAGATAGCATCTTAATAATATAGCAATTACAATTACTGGTTGTGTATTATGTATACGTCAGTATGTTTTCTCTCTCTGCTTAGACAGTGTGTGTGTGTGTGTGTGTGTGTGTATCTATGTGTGCTTATAATTTATTTCCTCTCTCATCTCCTGACCACTGACCAGACTGGTTCAGAAATTTTGTTGGTGCATACAAAAATCTAATTGTTCAATGATCTCATGTTCATAGTTTCTCAATTTTCATAGGTTTAGACACCCAAATAACAGCTGCTAGTTAAAGTAAAATGAGAAAATATAATTCTGAGAAAAACTAAGTTGTCCTATGCCTTCACAAAACAAATATTTGGTAGCAGCTGTTCTTAAACATGAGTTCACATTTTTAAAGCCTATTATAATACCAATATAGAAGCTCCTGAAGCTCTATTTATCTTAAATCTTTAGCCACTATCTAGTAAAAACAGATAAAAATGTTTATGTTCCCATAAACCTTAAAGAAATTATTGGCCCAGGAGTAAAGCCTCTCTCTCTCTACCCCCTACTCCTTCTCTTTCTCTTTCTCATTCACTATTATACCCATATGAATACACATTTATAAGTCTATATTGTTTCTGGATTTCTTCCCATTAATTGGCAAAGACTTTAAGATGAGTAACACGATGCCCCTTAAGAGAGTCTCTAGTTAGGTCATCTTCTTTTGCTAGTCCATAGTACTCCAGTGTGATTCAAATACATGACTCTCATCTTCAGGATCATCCACTCGCCCACCAGGCAGGGGCTTCCCAAGCTCTGTGCTCTCCTGGGCAAGTCTCCATGCTGTGCTAGCCAGGGCCACAGCTCACACCCAGCGGAGCAGATCACTGAGAGACTGCACTAACTGAAAGCAGACTATATTGACTTTGGGGAAGACTTTACTTGGTACCCATAAGCCTACTAAGTTAATAGAAGAATGTGTGACTTGCTGACTTTCATTCAATGAGAATCAATATCCACAAAAATTTCTTATAGTCTACCTTGAACATATTAAGTGTTCACAGTTCTGAAAAAGATTTTAAACTTCCAAGCCCATGAAACTTAAATTTGACAGTAATTTTCACTACATATCCAATATTGCTATGTCTAATGAGCTTGGCATGTTGGCAATGTAGATTCAAGGGTCACACTGCTGGCGGAATACAAAAGGATGAAAGCTGCTCTGGCATACAGTTTGGCAGATCTTTAAGTGTCAAACATAGTGTTGCCATATGACTCAGCAATTCCACTCATAGGTATATACCCAAAAGAGATAAAAACATATATTCACATAACAATGAGCACACATATGTTAATAGCAGCATTATTCATAATAGCCAAAAAGTGGAAACTACCCAAATGTCCACCAACTGATGAATAAACAAAAAGTAGTATACCAATATAATGGAATATTATCTGGCCACAAAAAAGGAATGAAGTCCTGACCCCTGCTACAGAACAGATGAACACCGGAAACATGCTCAGTGAAAGAATTTGGTCACTAAAGGCCCCATGATTTTATTTACGTGAAATATCCAGAATAGACAAATCAGTAAACACGGAAAGCAAATCAGTGATTTTGCGGGATGGGAGGAGGGGGGTTGGAGAGTGAGTGCTAATGGGTACAGAGTTTCTGCAGAGAGTGATAAAAATGTTCCGAAATTAGACAGTGGTGATGGTTGCATAAATCTGTTAATGTATTAAAAACCAGTGAATAGTATCCATAAAAAGATGAACATTATGAATGTGAATGTGAGTCCAATGGAGCTATTATTTTGAAAATCTGTTTAAAGGTCAAGTTTATGTCTATATGGCATCAATAAGCAGACAATGAATTTTTTAAAGATATGGTTTAAAGTAATTTTTTAAATATGCGGTTCCTGTAATAAAGAAGATGTTCAAGAACTCCTAAGGAAAACATCAGACAAAATTTACATTTCTTATATCAGAGAAGACCTATTATACTAGGAGACAGTCATGGATTCTAGGACCAAATATTTAAGAGACATCAATTTTGGAGCACCTGGGTGGCTCAGTTGGTTAAGCCATCCAACTCTTGATTTCAGCTCAGGTCATGATCTCATGGTTCTTTAGAGAAAGGCCTGGGTTGGGCTCCACACTGTCGGCAAGGAGCCTGCTGGGATTCTCTCTCTCTCTGCCCCTCCCCCCCCAAAAGAAATAAACTTAAAAAAACAGCTTTTGCTTTAAAGGGGAATGAAGAAATGGCTTAATCTCACAAAGACATAATGCAAGAGAATCCATGAAAGAATGCCTCTTAAGTGAATACAACATTTTTTTTAAGGTAAAACTAAATTTGTGATCAGGAAGGAACAAGCAAGAAGTTTCTAGATGTTGGCATGTTCTCTCACTCATGATAAGGTATTTGCCTTATCATCTGTTGGAATGATGTGCTATATTATTTGTCAACCAGCACATTTTTATGTACCCCTTCTCTCTATATATGTCATATATATATATATTCAAATGGTTAAAAAATTAAAGATGAATAAGATCACGTGTGTGAAAAGACAACAGATAATATCACCACTGCGTCACAAAAGGTTTAATAAAAAGTATGTGAGAGGAAATATTACAAATTATAACCAGGCCAAATTTGAACTGAACCTCCAAAAGGTTACATGTACTAGGTCTGTCCAATAGGTAAACATTTGTGCCTTTCTGTTTTAATTAAAAGCGGAATTTGTAAATCACATAAAATCTTAAGAATTAGAGGAGACCATAAGCCCTTTTCTTCATTTTCAACTCCACAGGATATGGTTTTGGTTTTTTTTTTTTCTTTTTCATATGTGTGTTTGGTTCTCAGTATGAAAAATGCAATACAGTACCTGCCAAGACAATTCTTCTTTATTTTTTTTCTGGATATTTTAGAGTTTTATTTCCAAGGCCCCCAGAGAGATTGCTTTTCACAAACAAAAACCATTTGATTATATAATAGTGATCTAAGTGTAAAGACATGACTGGTTTTTTTCTTGGTAAATTCATCACAAAAGATGAACAGTGCTTCGGCCAACCATGGGGACGCTCCCAAGCCGTGAATGAATTGGCTGTAGACCTTAAGCAGTCAGATCCATCTACTGTTTTCCAATAAGCGCCTAGAAGGCAGGGTATTTGAGTTCAACTACTCTCTATTCATTCAACAACCAATTCACGTAACTCTTTGAGCATCTCTCTTAAAGGAGATGATCATCTACTTCACCAGAGAATATGAGGGAAGACAAATGCCAGATTGACTGACGATACTTCCAGCCCACAGGGGAAAAAGCAATGAAAATAAGTGGCTGTGTTCATAGAAGAACAGTGTACTTCAAATCCATTCCACTCTCCCAAACTACATGCGCAGCACAGGCTGGGTGGGAACACATTATTTTATTTTACATCAAAGCCGCCAAAAAGAGGCTGAAACACTTTAAATCTATTCTTCTTTTTTAATTTTTTGTTTTTACATTTATTCATTTTTGAGAGACAGGGTGAGACAGAGCACAAGGAGGGCACGGGCAGAGAGAGAAGGAGACACAGAATCTGAAGCAGGCTCCAGGCTCCCAGCTATCAGCATAGAGCCTGACGCGGGGCTCGAACTCACAAACCGTGAGATCATGACCTGAGCCCAAGGCGGATGCACAACCAACTGAGCCACCCAGGCACCCCCACTTTTAAATCTAACTACTGATGACTGCATCTCCAATAATTTGATGTTACAAGTAACAACAAAAGCCCCTCTTTCTCACAGCCTCTGTGCGCTTAAACAGACCAACGGCTGTCTGTCGTTTTTATCAAAAGTAAATAAAAGGCTCACTGACACTGTAGCACACACTTCTCTGACAACTGTATGTGTGCGTGTGTGTGTGTGTCAATTCCTAATTTCTGGTTTATCTATTTAGTTAACCTTTGCTATTTTCTGGGCTTCATTCCAAGACAACTAAAGTGCATTACTAAAATTGGCATCTCTGCTATTGAGTTTAATTTCAGAGAGGTTCTGAAATGGTCTGAAACCATTTTTTTAATATTCTGCACACAACTTTATGCTAAAAAGTAACAAGTGTTGGTCAAGACGAGTAATTGATAGGAAAGGTGCAATTTTGTTTTCCTCCAAAACAATTTTTACTTCCTCCAAATATACTGAAAAGAGAGTAAGTGCAGTGCTAAGGCCACATGTTTCGGTTGCAGTGTCATAAATATTGCCTTCAAGTTGAACATAATTCCTTAGAGTGAGAGATGATCTAAATATTTACATATAAACTATACATTTCTGAACTCTTTTATAAGCCTTTTTCTCTTTTTTTTCAAGTTTATTTTGAGAGAGACAGTGAGCGCTCTCTGAGAGAGGGAGAATCCCAGGCAGGCTGGCAGGCAGATCAGTGGGCAGAGCCTGAGGTGGGGCTTGAAACTCATGAAACCGTGACCTCATGACCTGAGCTGAAATTAAGTCAGGCGCTTAACCAGTTGAGCCACCCAGGCACCCCAAGCGTTTTTCTCTTGATTTGGGGTGGGAAAACCCTAAAAGCACAAGTCATAAATGCATATAAACAAATGCTCATGAAATTATGAATCTACTAACGTTTGTGACATGTTAAAGAGTCACAGAATTATACATTTTTAAGTTGGAAAATACCTGAAGTATTTTAAAAGGCCCCTAGAATATTAACTCAACCCTCTAATTTGACAGATGAGGAAAATGAGGCCCAGAGAGGTGAAGCTAACCACAGCTGTCACGGATAATAAATGGCAAATCTTGTCAAAATCCTGATATTCTGACTCTGAAAGAGTATTTGTTTCAATATACCTTAATACGTACAGAAATACGTGTTAACAGAGGGCATTCCAGGCAGCCCCTCAACAGAAGGAACTCTCAGGCTTAACAGAGCCAGCCTGTTTGCAAACACAAGTTCTAGAAATAGCACCAGCAACAACCGATTTCTCAGACGGCCTCACCGTACCTGGGGTTCCCAAGGATTCCTCAGTTAGGTCTATTTTTCTCACCTCTACGAATCCCTATAAATAAGTGCTTTGGTCGGGATTGGGTTTATTTTGTTTCGTTTTTTACATTTGCTTGGGGAGAGCGGGAGAGGGGGAAAAAGAGAAGCTGGCATTTAAACCACCCCTGAAGCACAAGTTTGTTCTTTGGGCAGCCAAACCAACAAACCCTTCCCCGAGCCCCAGGGCTTACTGGTTTATGTCGCAGTCCTTTCAGTTTCCAAAGTAGGAAGGAGACCTGGAAAAGAAGTTGGCTGGGTGGCGCAGCCTTTCGGTGGCGCCTGGCAGGTGCGCGCCCACGTGCGGCCGGCTGCCGACAGCCGCGCGTCCCTGTCTTCCGCCCGCCCCGGGAGCCTCCCGCTCCCCGGCCGGGGGGGGGGGGGGGGACCCAGAGCCCCTGCCGCCCCTCCCACCGCCCCCGGGCGCAGGCCCCTCCTGGCGCCACCGGGCTGTCCCCTGACTCCCGGCCCCCAAGTGGCCCGCGGGCTCCCCGCCGGCCACGCGGGCCCCAGCGTCCCGCTCCTCCAGTGTCCGAGAGCGGGAAAGGTGGCAGTAAGGGGTGGAGGAGAGAGAAGCGGGTCCCACCTCGTTCCCGGGGTCCAACTCACACAGAAGGCAGAGATGGCGGCGGCGGGGCTTCGGCCCCTGCGTCGCTCGCGCTCTGCGGGCCGCGCGGGCTCTGCGGCGGGGCAGCTCCGAACTCCTCGCCCAAGGTGCCGGACAACTCTCCGGAGGGCGCAGGGCAGCGGAGTGTGGGGAGGAGGGGCCGAGGGGGAGCGCGTGGGGTGGGGAGAAGGGAGGAAAGAGCCCGCGGCCGCCCGCGCGCGCCCCGCGCCCTGGTCCCCAGCTCCGGGTCGGGGGCAGCGGACCCCAGCGCCGAGGGCGGCCGTGCAGGTGACCGGAGCTGCGAAGAGGAACGTTGCTGCGCGTGGCCGTGGCCCTGGGGCTGGAGCAGCGACGAGCTTGAGAAGGAGGACCCCCTGCCTGAGGGAGGCGGAGAGGCGAGGCGATCCCAGCAGGAAGGCGGCGCCGCTGCTACATTCAGCAGTTAGCTGCAGCGCGCCCACCCCAGCCCCAGCTGGGGCTTCTCAGACTCCCGGCTGGGCGTAGGGGTTCCAGCGGGGTTCCTCCCACTCCCAGACTTGCGGGCCTCTGCTGCATCAGGGGCGCAAAATGCTACAGCAAAGATTGCGATAACTGAGAGGGGTGGGAGAGGAAAGCAAATTGGCAAAGGGCAGAGGTAGTGAGTTTCCTGTCACCAAGTCACCAAGGATGTTCCCGCCAAGCATGTTGGTCATGCTTGTCAGGAAGGCTGAAGAGGGCACTTACGCGTCTGTGCGAGGCTGGACTAAATGACCACTTTACTTCTCTTGCAGTCCTGAAATTTAATGGCGTTCGATGTAGCAAGAAAAAAAAACCAAGCAAACAAAATTCGTCCTTGAACAGAATACAGCCCCTAAGTAATAGACATTTCATAAGTCTCCACTCAAAACGTTCACTCCCTAATCTGTCTATTTATTAATACACTTTTACTGAAGGCCTACTATGGGTCAGACAACATGGTACGTGCAATTACGATGTTCATTCAACTTGGACTAATGACAGGCTAGCAAGTGTTCATAACATTACCAGTTATGAGGGGTGATATGAAGGAACCCAACGGGGAGAGAAAGAAAGAATAAAGGGAAGTGGACATACTCTGGATTGGGTGGATGGTTAATTTTCAAAGGTCTCTAGAAATGGACTTGCCTAATACCCTCATAGGAAGATGCATCAGAGACACATCAAGAAAGTAGCCCAGAGATGGGTAGGGCCAGAAGCAACATGTCTTGGCTCCTGGCCCAGCCACTTTATCAACTTGTGAGCTTTGTTAAATGAAACTTGACCCATAGGAATATCCTCTCAGAATCAGTGACACTTTTATGAGGAGCATTTAGATCTCTAGACCACTTGTTGAAGCCACTTCATTCTGAAATTTCCTATTTGTGGGGTGCATGGGTGGCTCAGTCGGTTGGCTCAGGTCATGATCTCACTGTTGGTGAGTTGGACCCCCACACTGGGCTCTGTGCTGACAGCTCAGAGCCTGGAGCCTGCTTCGGATTCTCTGTCTCCCTGTCTCTGCACCTCTCCTGCTCACGTGCTCCCTCTCTCTCTCAAAAGTAAACACTAAAAAAATTTTTTAAAAGAAAAGAAATTTCCTATTTGTGCCCTGAATGGACTTTCTGGGGCACTGTGGTTAGAAGCATTAACCTTTGGGTTTTATCAAACCACAAAAAAGAGACAAATGTCTCCATTAGATAGAGACAATAATTGGAGTAGAGATACTGACTTCCCCAAATTATTGTGAAATGAAACAACACAACAGAATCCTTAATTAGATAATCCCTTATGAACTAGCATATTCATTTCCTAGGACTGCCTTAACGAACGACCAGACTTAATGCTTAAAACAAAGGAAATTTATTCTCTCACTCTTCTGAAGGCCAGAACTCCAAAATCAGGTCCGCACTCCTTCCCAAAAGTCTAGGAGGGAAACTTCCCTTGCCTAGTCCAGCTTCTGGTGGCTCCAGGAATTCATTGGCTTATGGCTGCATCACTCCAATCTCTGCCTCCATCTTTGTATGGCCTTCTCCTCCATGTCTTCTTCTCTTCTGTCTCCTACAAGGACACTTGTCATCAGATTTAGGGACCATTCACATAATCCAGGATGATCTCAGCTCAAGATCCTTATTTAATTACAACTGCAAAGACCCTTTTTCTAAATAAGGTCACATTCACAGGCTCTGAGATTTAGAATGTGGACATACTTTGGGGGGGGAAGCCACCATTCAACACACTAAAGCTAGTAAACTAAGAGGGACCAAATGCATTGTCTGCTGTGGTATCAGGGTGTCATTTCAACACATTATACAAAATCATATTGATACTAAGTATAATCTATCCCTTCATTGCAAGCTACTGAAAATAAGTATCATCAAACCTGAGCATGGAATAACTACCATCAGGAAAAGAAGTACAGAGGCCCAAGCCCGAAATTCATGTTTGAGTCACAGGTGATACTTAAAGGCCAACCGTGGCTCTCAGCAGCTACCATTGTTAAATTACTACAGAAATACACCCCACATCTGTAGGTATGGATTTATGATAATGTGATCCAATACTGAATGTCTGCTAGGCCGCAGGCTCTCCATCAGGGGCTCCTATGGAGCTTATATTCTAGGTTAGGGGGCAACTTTGAGTCTCATTCCCTCTGGCACAAAGCCTGCTGCATATCTGAAGCCTGATAAAGAGCTGTTGAATGAGTAGATGGGTATAAATAAATCACTACCAATCTTTTAGGCAATTATTACCACACTGAAAAACATGTCTATAATAAGATAGGATTTACTAGAGAAAACAGATTAACACTCTGACTCATTCAGCATTTTCTTGAGTGAAGGAAAAGTCCTTAAAGGAAAAATTTTGATTTGAAAAAGAAAATAATGAGATATCTATTTTCTATTTTTTAATCAATAATATGCCTATTTACACAGAAACAGATCCTGCTGGGAACAGTCAATCATGACTGAAGTAGTAGTTACTTAAAATGAATAAAAATATTTTGTCTAAGTATTTGGTTGATAGTTTCAAAAACAAACATTATTCAACTAGTAATTTCATAATATTAATGCATCACTTCTTAAAACTCTTGCAATGATTTCAGTGACTCCACTGTCTCCTGGTTCACCTCTTCCCTTTTTGACTTCCCTTCTCACTTTTCCCCTCTTATAATTTTAGACAATCAACCAGCATATTAATAGGTACCAAATTGAGTCTTATTCTTGGGCTTCCTTGGGTCATAGGCCCATCCCTGCACCAGTCACAGTGGCTAATGAGTTGGAATATGATGGCCATCCAAGTATGAGCCACCTGTGCACTCCTGGAAAACAGGGATTGGGAGGAGAGTTGATCTCACTCACCCTAACCAAATAACTTAGAATGGGGAAAAGTGGTATCCCAAAATAAAACTAGGGTGCCCTTACTGAAGAGGAAGCAGGCAAAAAAGCACAGATACTCAATACAATAGACATTCAAAAAGGTTTGCTGTTAACTGAATGTAGTTTTAATTAAAACAGTACTTCACCCTTTCTACGGTGTGCTAAATGTTTCTATAAAGTTTTTAAAACTGAAGTGACAATCATAACTATTGATTATATGTGTAATTACCACACAAATCTTTAACACTTACATTTATAAAAGACTGTGAAAAATATTTTTGTATGCATCCAGGGCCATATAGCAAGCACATAGACTCTGGAATCTAATTGCCTGAGTTGGTTTTATTTTTTACGCACATTAATTATGAGAATTTGAATAAGTTCTCTACCCTCTTTCTGTCTCAGTTTCCTTTTTTGTAAAATGGAGTTGATCATAATTACCCCCTCTGAAATCTCATGAGATGCAATGAGACAATAACTATGCCTTTATAACGGGACTTGTTACCTAGTACTCTATTATGTTTATTTATTGTTAACCACATTTATCTTTCACAGCATCGCTGGAAACTATTTTGGGTAGTCATACTCTGAGCATTTATTTTTCTCTTAACAAATAATCAGTACCTATTATGTTATCAGGTACAATTACCAAGATAAACAGCATGGGTCCTTTATACCCTCAAGGAGTCAAGGGAGGATTCCCATAGTTCAGCCAGGTTGGTGTAGGGCACTCCATTCAGTGGAACATAGAATGGAAAGAAAGGCACAGAGAAGAAAAGGCATAGCACCTTACACATCACAAGGTACTGCAACCACACCCAGTAGTGTAGCCCTGGGTGTGTTCAGAAAAGTGTACCTGGAAAAGTACACAGAAGTCTAATAGGAAGAACTTTGAAGGCCATGTGGATTTTGAAGTTCATTTGGAATTTAACCTCTATGTATGATGAAATATTGAAAACTTTTAGACTCCAAAATTATTTTCAAATTTGTAGAAGGAAAGCACATCCTGGGTATGTGAAGTGTGACAGAAAAAGGCAAATGTCAGGGGTAATAGTTAAGAAACTAGGCAATTGCAGCAGACCAGTGTTTCTCAAATTTTAACGTGCACCTGAATCAGATGAGGGCTATTTAAAACATATATTCCGATTCAGTAGTGCTGGGGTGGGGCCCTAGAGTCTGCATGTTTAATAAGCTCCCAGGTGATGTCAGTGCTGCTGGTCTCCAGCAAGGCGAGAGACTATTAAAACACTGCCAATGCTGTTTCCAACAAAAGGAAATTTATATCTAATGTACATTGAACTTTTAAGTCCTCATGGAGAAATAATTTGCAGCTCATAAAGCTGTCACCACTAATTGAAGAACTATTGTGTGCCACAAGCCAATAAAATAGAAATATTTTATCTTGATTCTTAAGATATCTCTGAGAAGAAATCCCTTTAAAGCCTGAACGTCCAAGTGAAAATTACTTTGTTGTGTGTATGAGGAGGCAGTTGTGGTGAGTGAAAGAAGTATAATATAGGATACTGTGATGGTATTTTTTTTTAATTTTTTAAAAATGTTTATTTATTTTTAAGAGAGAGAGAAAGAGAGCACAGGCAGGGGAGGGAGAGACAGACAGACAGACAGACAGACAGACATGGAGACCCAGAATCCGAAGCAGGCTCCAGGTTCTGAGCTGTCAGCACAGAGCCAGATGTGGGGCTCAAACTCACAGACAAGGAGATCATGACCTGAGCCGAAGTCAGATGCTTAACCAACTGAGCCACCCAGGTGCCCCTGTGATAGTCTTTTTGATGTTGTTAACTTGACTCAGCTACAGTGTCCAGTTATACAATCAAACACTAAGTGTTGCTATGAAGATATTTTGTAGATGTGATTAAAGTCCATAATCAACTGACTTTAAGCAAGAGAGATTATCCTAAATAATCATGGAGGGCCTGATTTAGTCCATTGGAAGGCTGAAAAAGCAGAGCTGAGGATTCCCTGAAGAAGATATTCCACCTGTGGACAGAAGCCTCAGACCATGACTAGTCCAGCTTGCCTTTCCTGACAGTCTGCTTTCTGGATTTTGGACCTGCCTAGCTAGTCCCTACAACCACATATGCCCTGCAATAAATATCTTACTATGTATCTCCTACTGGTTCTGCTTCTCTAGTTGAACTCCAAAAGATTTTAGTGACTAAAAACAGAGTGCTGCTATAACAAAAACTCAAAAAATGTGGTAATGGTGTTAGAATTGGTCAGTGGGCAGAAACTGGAAGAATTTTGAGAAACATGATGGAAAAAGCCTACCCTGTCTTAGACTATTAGCAGAAAGACAGTTGTTAACAACTCTGATAGTGAGGACTTAAAGGAAGCAGGGAGCGTGTTATTGGAAATTTGAGGAAAGGAGATCCTTGTTATGTAGTGGCAGAAAGCTTAGCAGGATTGTGTCCTGCAGTTTTGTAGAAAGCATAACTTGGATACAATTTAATTGGACATATAGCAGAGGGGATATCCAAGTAAAATGTTGAAGATGTGTCCCGGCTTCTTCCTGCTACCTACAGTAAAATTTAAGAAGAAAAAATAAATTGAAAAAAGAATTCTTAAACAAAAAGGAACCAGGATTTGATGATTGAGAAATTCTTGGCTCATCCAGTCTCTGAAAGGTACAAACATTGAGAGATTTGTGGCCAGGAAGGCCAAAAATATGGCTGGTCAACCTTTTGCTAATACTTCAGAAAGACTAAAAAAATCAGAGTATTCAGTCACACAATGGCTCTTTGAAGAGACTAAGTATGTGACTCATAAATTCCCTCATATCCCCCAAATAGAAATGGTATTATCTAGGGAAGATCTATGGATAAGCCTCTTCTTTTCTGGAGTGAATTCCTTGTAACATACATAGGACACCTATAAGGTTCTTGAGAATTTTATACAGTGGAAATTCTGCCAGCTTGCATGTAAAGAGATAGAAAAAGCTGCTGGACCCCCAAATTCTAGGTACAGAAAACAGGCTGATAAAACTACACAGCTTGTACTACAAAACAGACAAAAATCCTGGGGCCCATCGTAGACCTAATGAACACAAGTCTCTGGGGTAGGGAAAGAGAGCTCTGTGCTTTAACGGGCATGCCAAACGAAATCAGAGATAATTAGCTTTTGGAGAAAGGCAAGAATGATAGTTTACTTCCAACACTGAACAGACAACGATGAAGACGTGATAGATTTTTCTATATAGACCCTGTAAGCCAACTAAAATCAGCAAGTGGAAAGCACAGGTAGCCAGATTTAAACCAAATCAAAGGAATCACTTTCAGCTATCATAGCCATTAGAAGCAGAATGGGCTACCAGTGAGACAATGAGCTCTTCGTCAGTAGGTATTTTTAAATAGAGACTAAAGGATTGTCCATCAGAAATACTGCAGGACGACACTGGGTAGGAAAGACCTTAGATCAGAATGACGGTAATTAGGGCTGCACATATCAAAGAATCTGAGGCTTGGAGCTGCAACTTCAGAGTATTTACATGAAGAGGTTTTGGGCTGTAAAAAAACAAGTTATGTAGTAAAAATGTTACCTACTATCCAGGGAGTTGATTCACCATTCACAGAGCATGAACAATCCCTCCAAAAATGAGGATTGCTTTACCTATTGCATCTGCTATTTTTTAAAAATTTTAAAGTTTATTTCTTTATTTTGAGAGAGAGAGAGAAAGGAATTACATGGAGGGGAGGGGCAGAAAGAGAGAGAGTGAGAGAGAGAGAGAGAGAAGAGAGAGAATCCCAAGCAGGCTCCATGCTGTCAGCACAGAGCCTGACATGGGGCTTGATCGCACAAACCATGAGATCATGACCTGAGCCTAAATCAAGAGTCAGACACTTAATTGACTGAGCCAACCAGGCACCCATGCCTGCATCTGTTTTGTATTGCAATAAACAAGTAAATAGAAAATGTGTGTGTGTGTGTGTGTGTGTGTGTGTGTGTGCGCGCGCGCGGTGTGTGTGTGTGTGTGTGTGTGTGTGTATCTTATTTTCAAGATAATTGGGGTGAATCAGTAAATCTGAAACAGAAAAATTAATTGATGTGGAGTGTTATTTAAACATACATATGCATGTTTGACTTTAATGAGTTCAGTTAAGCAGCCAAAGAACTACTAAGTAATTTGACAGCTTATAATGTATATGCTCTGCTGTAACTTTCACATTAATTGTACATAAATCCTTTAAGTTTGGGGCACCAGTACTCTACAGGAACCATTAGTATCTATGGGTATAGGGGTATTTAGCAAATTTACCTTGATATTGATCAGTTATATATTCCATATCCCATTAGCAATGTCAAAGAGATATGGAATACTCTAGTAGTAAAAAGCAAAAAAGAAAAACACTTTAAACATTTAGAAAGGAGACTGAAGAACAAATAAAGAAAATCTGAGTTTCCAAATATTAATAAACAGGACAATGAATATCAACTAGTGAAGTTTAGCTATTAGAAATGCTAGTAATTTTATCTTGAAAGGAATGATATTCAAAACTCCTCCTACTAAAGTGCTATCTCCAGGACCAGAATTTAGTCCAAATTATCCAGAAGACAGTTTCTATAATCCTCATTATATAATACAATATTCTACTCATAAAGTTGCTCCATAAATGTTTTTTGAGTGAATAAATGATTTTATGAAAGACAAAGGGAACAAATATATACAAAACAAATGAACATTATGTTGTCAAGTTATAAATGATAACAAAACAAATACTCCTAATAAGGAAGTTTAGACATTAAAATACTTCAGTAAATTCTTATGCTCTTCTTCTTTTTTTTTTTTTTACTTCTTTAACAAACTTTTTATTTTAGAATGATTTTAATTTTATAAAAAAAGTTAGAGACAGCACAGAGAGTTCCCATATACACCATAACCAGTCTCCCCTATTGTTGACATCTTGTGTTAGTATGGTACATTTGTCACAACTAAGAAACCCAATATGATGGATTACTGATTCACTGGTCATTACATTATTTAGATTTTTAACATTTTTTACTTAATGTCCCTTTTCTATTCAGGATTCTATCCAGGATACCATGTTAATATAGTCATCTTGTCTCCTTAGCTTTCTTTTAGCTGTGAAAGTTTCTTAGGCTTTTCTTGCTTTTAATGACCTTGACAGTTTTGAAGAGCACTTTTTTAGTCATATATTTTTTGGTCACGTACTTTGTGGACTGTGTCTCACTTTGGATTGGCTGATATTTTTCTCATGATTAAACTGGAGTTGTGGGCTTGAGGTTTAGGAAAAACCACAGAGTTAAAGTGTCATTTTCATCACATTATATGAAAGGTATATGCTATGAACATGATTTTCCACTGTTGGTTTTAAACTTGATCATCTGGCTGTAGGTGTTTTTCAGCTTTCTCCACTGCTAAGTTACTCTTTTCCCCATTTCCATACTGTACTCTTTTTAAGGAAGTCAGTATATTTAGTCCACAGTTACAAACTGAGAGTTACTCTCCACCTTCCTGAGAGGGGTGTGTCTATGTAAATTATTTGGAATTCCACACAAGAGATTTTTCTATTCTCTCCCATTTTAAAATTTATTCAGTTATTTATATCAGTATCAGTTCATGGCATATATTTTATACTTTCAGTTATAATACAATATACTACATTATTTAATATTTTATTCAAATTGTTCTAGTTTGGGCCATTGGGGGCTCTTTCACTTGGCTCCTGTGCCTCTTCCAGGTACACTTATCATTGCGCTTTTGTTACTTTTTTCTTGTTTTTCTCTTTTTTTAAATATAATTTGGGGAGCCTGGGTGGCTCAGTCGGTTGAGCGTCCGACTTCAGCCCAGGTCATGATCTCGCAGTCCGTGAGTTCGAGCCCCGCGTCGGGCTCTGTGCTGACAGCTCGGAGCCCGGAGCCTGTTTCAGATTCTGTGTCTCCCTGTCTCTCTGACCCTCCCCTGTTCATGATCTGTCTCTCTCTGTCTCAAAAATAACTATACATTAAAAAATAATAATAATAAATAAATATATTTATTTATATAGAAATATTATATTAAATATATAAATATATTTATTGACAAATTGGTTTCTATAAATACCCAGTGCTCATCCCAACAAGTGCGCTTTTAATGCCCACCACCCACTTTCCCCTCTCCCCCACCCCCCATCAACCGTCAGTTTGTTCTCAGTATCCAAGAGTCTCTTATGGTTTGCCTCCCTCCCTGTAACTTTTTTTCCCTCTTCTCCTCCCCAATGGTCTTCTGTTAATTTTCTCAAGATTCACCTATGAGTGAAAACATATGATATCTGTCTTTCTCTGACTGACTTATTTCACTTAGTATAATACCTTCCAGTTCCATCCATGTGGCTGCAAATGGCCAGATTTTATTCTTTCTCATTGCCGAGTAGTATTCCATTGCATATATAAACCACATCTTCTTTACCATTCGTCAGTTGATGGACATTTAGGCTCTTTCCATAATTTGGCTGTTGTTGAAAGTGCTTCCATAAACATTGGGGTACATGTGCCCCTAAGCATCAGCACTCTTGTATCCCTTGGGTCAATTCCTAGCACTGCTATAGGGCATGTCATTTCCTTTGAGTCTCCCTGTCCCCATACACTTGGACTCCCAAATGTTCCCCTCTGGCAAGTGAGAGCAGGAAGAAAGATGAATTAATAGTTCCCAGCACACATGACCCTGACCAGCCTGTAGGAAGTACTGGATAGGCTGTCTTTCCACATATACAGTATAGTCCACCTGTGGCCTGCCATTTGATAGCTGTGTGGACATTGTCCCAGGCCTCTCGGAGATGAGAGAAGTTAGGCAGGGGGTGGGGATCTGGCTCAAGATGCTCTGGGGACCCCCACCATTGGGTTTCCCAGGTGGTTGAGTTATAAAATCTTTGCTCTAGGCATGTCAAGTTCCTAACAGAGCTGGTAGACTTCCTGCCCCACTGGGCAAGACAGTTTTTCCCAATAATTGAGCTTTTGTGGAGCCAAACCCCAGTAGTAGGACTGGGGTATTCTGTTCCACTATAAGGTTTGCAGGGAACTAATTCTCTAGCCTCCCAGGGCCATTGATTCTTCGTGTTGGTACCAACGAAGCATCCTATTCACAAAGGGAAGGTGAGTGCTATCAGAAACCTCTCATCACACTCCCAGCTGGCCAGGGTGGCCTCTGCCAATTCTGTGGTGAAAAGTAGAGCAAGAATCACAACAACAGCGAGAGACAAAGGGTGACAGTGCATCACAGTAAGGAAACAGATATAGAAAATATGGACAGTCTATTTGTTCCACCGGACCATCGACTCCTCAGGCTTCTGCCATGCGTGGATTAGTCAGCTTCCGGAGTGACTAAAGCAGGGCTGCAGTCTCCCAGAGCCTCTGGAGTTGCAGATTGCTTCTTCTGTATAGTCAGCTTGCACAGCCTTGATGGACCAGGAATGAACTCCCAGTTCTGAGATGCTGGCTTCACTCTGCTGTGGTGAATTCAGGGACCCACCTGGGCCACCTTTACTGCCATTAGGGAACAGGGATGATGACCTTACTGGCTTCTTCAAGCTGATAAGGGATGGTGTGGGGGTACGGCAGTTAGCGTTTACCCAAGGGTCGGTTGAGTGGCCCACGGTATGGTTCTACAGGAAGGCTTTCTGGTTCAAACAGTGCCTCCAAGGTAACACGTCTGCAAACCACCTTCCATTCCTGGGGTGTCCATTGATTTTTTTCACACTTTCGATGGGAAATACACTCCAGAATTCTGGCAGCTTCCAAGATAGTGAGTGGTAGGAGCTAAGATGGGAAGCCGTGCTCATTCTTTTCCGAGGCCCATCCGTAATTTCCACCCGTGCAGCGCCGAGCTCTTCTCTGCCCGCTAACGCTACTTATCCCGGGAAAGCTCGCGCGGGGCGGGGGAGCAAACCCACAGACTAAAAGGGAAACTTGAGCAGCGCTGGCCCGGCTGCTGGCTGGTGCCTTTCCCCCTCCTGCCTCCCCGCCGTCGCCACCCTTATGCTCTTCTAAGAGCTCTAAACAAGTATTCTTGGGGTGCAGTGAGAAAAACAAAAACATCTCTACAATTTACATTTAAAAAAAAAAGATATTTTTCTAAATATCTAAACACTTTCTAAATTTTCTAAACGGTTACCTGAACACCTACCTACACCCAAATGGCCATATATCATTCCGTGTAGGAATTTTAAGTCTTACATAATATTCTTAACATACAGACTTCATCATTTTATGGACTGCTCAGAAGTATCTGTGGTTCTCCTCTGCCTACAGTTTAAAGATTAAACTCACTCTGGTATTCAAATGCATTCTGAGATTTAATTGACCAATATTTTCTCCCACTATGAAAGACAACTCCTAGTTACCTAAACACACTTTTGCTTTTTTTTTTTCCACTTCTTGCTTTTGTTCATGCTGTTCCATCCTAAATGTTCTTACTCCATTCTTCAACACCCCTCTTTCAACCATCACCCATTACCATCATCCATCTGCTGGGCGAAATCTTAGCCAATATTCCAAGATCCAACTAACTTGACTCTTCCTCATAAGCTCTCCAATTGGAGCTATGGTAGCTATGGTCCATGATCACTTAGAAATTTATTTTGTGTCCATTTTATCATCACCCAGTTAGTTGTGTATATACCTACATAAATGCCTTTGAGGACAAATGATGTATTATTATTAATGTTTGGTTTTCTATCCCCTAAAAGTTTATCACAGTATCTTGGATTGCTCATGAATATGCATTGGACTAAAACAGAAGAGGCTTGGGGTTCCACAGTGGCTCAGTTGGTTACATGTCCAACTCTCAATTTTGGCTCAGGTCATGATCTCATGGTTGTGAGATGGAGCCCCACAGTGGGCTCTGGGCCAACCAGTGGAGACTGCTTAAGAATCCTCTCCCTCTGCCCCTCTCCAGCTCATGGGTGCATGTGCACTCTGTCAAAATAAATAAATAAACCTAAAAACTAAAATGAAATAAATAATAAAATAAAATAGACAAATAGTATATTTTTGATTTGTTTCATTAAAAAGAACAAAAGCAAAAAATGTTTTATTTTATGGATAATTACTGTACAATGATTATTTACCTATAGCACTATTTAAAATTTGCATACCAGAAAGAAATTTTTATTCTAAATTTCTGTAGAATATATATCATAGAAATTATATATGTAATATAATTTCAATGAATTTTAAAATATATATGCACACGAAAAACGAGGAGAAATATGACAACATGTTACCAGGAGGTATCTTTCGATTGAGAAATTGATGAGTTTGTTTAGTCATTAATTTTTACCTTTCCAAGTGATCCAGAATAATCATATGTTACTTTATAGTCCCCCCCCCAAAAAAAAAAAGCCACTTGAAAATATCTGTGTGAGATTACACGTTCTTTGGAAATGACTCCCAGGATCTAGATCCTTTCAGATACACCTTAAGCCCAGGGCAGCCCAGTTACTGTTGGCTGTTACTCACTGGGCAGTTGCCCCAGTTTGTAACTCATTTAGGCTCCTAATCTGTTGGAACACTTATTCTTGTCCTTAGATGCTACTGGCTCCAATGTGGAGGAAATGTTATTATCCTGAATGCCTAAAAAGCTACATAACAGCAAGGAAATTCATAGTAGCTATTTCAGCTGTGATCAAAAAACTGTTTCGAGTTGAAAGGCAAGTTAATTGGATTGTTTGCTTACAATTTAGTACCAAGGATACAAATTACTTAACTCCAAGGTTAAAATTAGTACCAGAGCTTGGACTAAAATAGGACTTTTCTTCAAGGAATTTATTTTTTTGCACTGTCAGTATTTTTGTCAGGATACAAAGTGTTATATTCATATATTTATCATCTATTTACCTCCTTATCAGAAATGGTACCAGGGTGTAAAAGAGATTACAAAATTCTCCAGACTTTATACTTAAGCCAAAGTAATTATTATTTCCTTGCATTTGAAAGAATATAATAAGAACTCAAGTTAAGAAAATAAATGTTGTGGCGCACCTGGCTAGCTCAGTCAGTGAAGCATCTGACTCTTGATCTCAGCTCAGGTCTTGACCTTAGGTTTGTGAATTCAAGCCCCATGTTGGGCTCTGCACTGGGTGTGGAGCCTATTTAGAAAAAAGAAGAAGAAGGACAAGGAGAAAGAGAAGAAATGTAGAGAAATTACTCCTAGACTATTGCCTGAAAAGGCTGCTATGAATAAACAGTTGGCTAGAATCATTTCATAATTATGCAGCAAAATGAAGTTTTCATAGACATGCATTTCAGATTTAAGTCCCTACGGACCTTAAAGAAAAGTGGCCAGTATTTCTGATAATCCTGATGATTGGTACACACATACTATAAACTAATTTTCACATAGCACAAAGCACTTTGTTCTCTGCAGGCATATAATGAGATTTGAGCGCAAAAACCACCAGGCCCATTCATGGCCTATAAGCCAAATCTCATCGTTGAACTGCTACAGAGTTTACACATGTTTACAATGAAAAGGCTAAGTGTTTTTGTTGTCACTGTTGTTTTGTTCTATTCTGTTTCAGAGCCCAGTTTCTAGTTCTGAACCAATGGGTCATAAAAGACACAGTCAGTATCTTATTAATTATTTTACTTACCTTCATCATATCGATGTGATATTAAGAAACCTTAATTTTTTTCTTTTTTAAATTTTAGAGAAGGGGGGAGCAGGGCAGAGAGAGGGAGAGTGAGAATCACAATCAGGCTCCATGCTCAGTGCAGAGCCCAATGCAGGACTCAATCCCATGGCCGGGGATCATGACCTGAGCCAAAATCAAGAGTCGGACACTCAACTGACTGAGCCACCCAGGCATCGCCAGGAAACCTTTATTAGTGTGGTCCTACTAGATAGCTACCCAGTACAGACTGTGGGGGAGACTTACTATTTTACCAGCCAGCTCCCCCTTTTCTCTTCCTCTGGTCACAGTATTTCCTTTGGTGGCAAACTGCTGCCCCTCGGATTCCAAGCACATGGATCTGCTACAGCATCCTGGCTTCAGAGGCCACCTTGCACATGGCTTTGTGCTATGTGAAAATTCATTTATAGTATGTGTGTACCAATCACCGAGGCTATCAGAAATACTGGCCACTTTCCATTAAGGTCCATAGGGACTTAAACCCAAGGTGGATTTGTCATAGTATCTCACAGTTCTATGGGGTGGGAACACCAATAGATGGGTAGTGAACATTGATCTCTGAAGCTTTTCAAACAGAAGCTGGGTCGGGAGGATCAAGGGGTGGGCGTCAAATTCAGCAGCATTTTCCCCTCCTATGGTGGTGAATAAGTGTGGCTGTAAGCGGCAGCTTCCAGCAGCCAGGTTCTCTGCCACATGGAAGATCTCAGCCTGGGGGAGAAGACATAATTTGAAAATCAGGCCACGCAAGCAGGTGTTCAGCAAGTGTGACAATTTTTGTATGCAACTGAACTCCATTTCTCCAGTGATATCCTGTTTTACCAATGGATAGAAACCAAACCTCAATGAGTTCACGTTCCTCTTTTTTCCCCTTAACTTCTCTTCTAACTTCTAAGCAGGAGACAGTAAGAGAAACATCAGCTGGGCCCAATATAAGCAAAAGCTCTGATCCTTGGTCAGGTATTGAATTTCACATGGGACTCCTCATCCTGTCTGTTTTTCAGATGTTGATCTACATGGGTCCATGCCAAAGGTCACTTCAGGATCAATGACTCTCCCTGCTTGCCCCTAGTGCCTTTCTGAAGTGAATCGAGAAATATTTTCCAACCACTACCTGGGCTATGGCCACCTTGGCAAGGCTTTCTAACCCACAAGCACGCCCATGATATTCTCAGGAATGATGCTACTGTCCCTACACCTCAGTGAGTCAAGTTGGAACTCTGCAAGGCTACTTCAGATTTGACTGCCTTCATTGCACAGACATGCTGCCCCATGCTATCCCAAGTTGCCGAGCCATTAGGGTCTTCTCTCCATCCCTAGTTCTATTTAGGATAAAGGGCAACCACTCTTTCTACTCTTCCTCTCCACTCTTAGGTTTCCCCCACACATTGAGAGTGTCTATTGCTCCCCCATCGAGCTCAGTCCTCAGATATAAACTTCACAGGATACTTCAAAAATTTGTTTCAACTATAGATTGGCTGTAATTGATATTACAAAACACATTCAGTTTAAGACACCAAACAACATAGACACTCACAGGGTGTTGATTAGTGAAGGATTCATCTACAGTATGCAGGGCCTCTTTCTCAACGGTGTACCAACTTAGCTCTCTTTGTTTCACCCTTGGCTTTCTTCTTTTCCCCTAATTTAGGATACTTCTCTTAATCTTCAGAGCCTGAGTTCACTCCCAGTCTGTGTTTCTGAGACTCAAGACACAGTCTATTATCACATCTCCTGTGGCAATGGACACAAAAAAATGCCCACGATGAAAGAGTGCTATAGGGAAAATAAACGAGGAGTACTGGGGAAAAACAAAGCAAGTAATATATCAAAACATTCCTCCACAGAGAGCATGATGTCCAGGCAGAAGAGGGGCAGGGGTCACATGAGGGAAAAGTGAATCCTGATGGTACCCACCTCTTGGACCACGGCTCTGAGTCCCTCCCAGAGAGCTTTCTCCCGCCTTCATGAAGCTTAGTTGATCAACTCGGCCTCAAGATCTTTCCTTAATTCCCTCCTTTTGCTTAAGCTAATTCAAGTTATGCATGGCTGACTCAATATAATAGCTTAGCCAAGAATGGGCATTTTTATTTCATGGAATCAGGAAGAGTTGAGCAACTAAACAACCAGAAGAGCAGACACGTAGCTGGTCTTCATGAACTCTAACACTACCATTAGCCTTCTCCATCTCTTCTCTCTGCTGCTCAGTGTGAGTGGGTTTCATTCCTTTTTACTATGTCTCTCCCCGAGGTGGGAAACATGGCTACTGATCGTTCCCCAGTTTTTCATCAGTGGGTTCTACTATCAGATAAAAGAAGAAATAAGTCAGTGTTTAAAGTCTCTATTAATTTGTTTCAGTAGTAGAAATGTAAAGAGAAAGAAAATTATTGGGTTCGCCAATTCTTCTTCCATGAAATATGGATAGTAGCTTCTGTTTGGATTATAACTGCATAAAAAAAATTCTCTCTATGACTAAGCTATCTGGCCCTTTTAAATTCCTTCTTAAAAGTGCATAAAGGAAAGAATGAATTTCAAAAGACTACTTTGTGTCTTTTTCTCAAGCTAAACACAGAGAAAAGAAGTAATGAGAACATAAACAAAAAATATATTTTTGAACAGACGAAAGCTAAAAAAGTCATGTGTTAATGTCTCTGCAGTCAAAATTAAATGTGATATGACACAACAAAAGAGGATATTACATTCCCAACAAAGAAGAATTTTAAAGTCAAGGAGACTGAACTACGATAAATAACGCCCTATGTTCTTCTACCCTGCCCAAACGTTGGGTACTTTGGAAATTTTGTTTCAATTACAAATTGGCTGTACTTGACATTATGAAACACATTGAATTTAAAACACCAACAAATACAAACATCCAAAGCCCGTTGCTTAGTGATGGAGTCATCTATAAATGAGCTTCTGCAATTATTTATAATAAAAAGGACTTGGATTAGTGCAAATACAAACGTTTCTGGATCTGTGAACATAAAAGTTCTTAGTCACTCAAACTTCACGGAAGAGTCCTGTAAACGTCTTGTTTAAACTTCCAGGTGCGCTCTTACCCTCTCCTCTCTTGCTTCCCCCGTTGGAGGGACAGTGAAATGCAATACCGAAACATGCAGAAAACAACCATTTTGGCTTTTAAACCTCCTTCTATTTTTCCCCTGATACTATTTCCCTCTTTACCAGGATTGAGACCCTGTTATGTAAACAACTAAACTTGAGTGCCTGCCTTGACATCGTTCACATTGGCCACTTGCCCCAGATTTGTAAGATTCTTGTGGTAAGATGAAATACAGCTGAATTCCCTTCATGTTTCAAAGTCAAACACTCACTTAGATCAATGGTTCCCAGGCTCTGGATTTCAAAAATGAAATTTCACAAATGAAATTTCAAAAATGTGTGGTGAACCAGCACAGGCTTGCCAACTTTTTCTTTTGCCAAGAAAGGATTTAGGGAAAATAATGCTCTCTACTATCAGTATCATTTTACAAAATAAAGAGCGTTTTTAAGGCCAAAGAAGTAAGCAGTATATTATGTCAAGTTAAAAAAGTGGGGGGAGGCGGTCATCATTCCCAAGAAGAAAGAGTAGACAACAATACACTGATTGAATCACTCAGAATTCTGACAAGAAGCACATGGCACCCTTAGAGGGGTTAAATGAAAAGTACTTCAGTCAAGTGACTATTTACAGAGGTGTGGGCAAAATTTTAAAAATTCCAACAGGGGATATGAGTTACCCAGAAATAGCCACAGCAGGAAGCCATTACTTCTCTGGGGCCTGAAGGGGTGGGAAAAGGGAACAGTGTTTCTGGAGCCAAGTGAGAGCGGGAGACAACAGGAGCTGGATCTGGGACAAAGGCAGCCATGGCCTGCCATGATGAAGAATGGAGAGAGTGAAGCTAAAAAGACCACATCTATCTCCTCCATCCTGCCTGAACTCAACTGGAAATCAAGGGCAAGGGGCCCTGGGTGTTGCAGTCCACAGACAGCCTCTAGGGGCACGGAACAGATCAAAAAGGGTGAAATATGGATGGGGCTGTGGGTCCACTAGAGCATATAGACATTCTCTGGTGGAGGGGCCAGGGACCAGGCAGAGCAAAGTGTGTACATGTGAATGTCATTTTTCATTTCAATTGCAGGAAAATTACAAGAGAAATTTTATTTTAAGATATAATATTACTTGTAATTATATGCTTGATACACTGGTCATTTAGTGGCTCAGTATCTAATAGTGTAACGTCAAGTGGTGTTCAAATGGGCAACTTGTTCTAGTACTTTATTTTTATCACACTCATTAAAAATTCAACTTCACAAAGCTATAAAATAGAAGCAACACTCGACATTTTTATTTAGTTCAGAACATTTTGAGTGAATTAATGCCAAAATATAATAGCCTCCGGCCTCAGAGACTTCTCCTACCAGAGAGTTTCCCAAACTTTTGCCGCACATTGATATCATCTGGGATCTTAAAAAAAAAAAAAAATACTGATGCCTGGCTTACACCCCAGAAATACTGATTTAATTGGTAGAGGTAAAACTTTGCAAAGGATATTTTTTTAAAGTTTTTATTTTAGGAATTTTAGACTTAAAGAAAAGCCGTAAAGATAGAGTTCCCAGGGCATCTGGGTGGCTCATTAGGTTAAGCGTCCAACTTTAGCTCAGGTCATAATCTCAGGGCTCATGAGTCTGAGCCCCACATTAGGCTCCCTGCTGACATTGAGTCTCCCTCTCTCTCTGCGCCTCCCCTGCTCATGTTCTGTCTCTCTCTCTCTCTTTCTCTCAAAAATAAATAAACATTAAACAAATTTTTTAAATAAAAAGATAGTAGAGTTCCCATATATGTCATACTTGATCTCCCCTATAATTAACATCTTACTTTAGTATGGTGTATTGGTCACAGTCAATGACTCAATCTTGAAATACTGATACATAATTTTAAACTAACATCTATACTTTATTCAGATTTCCATTAGTCACCTTATGCTCTTTTTCTGTTCCTGGATCCCATCCAGGATAGCACAATACATTTTAGCATGTCTCCTTGGGCTCTTCTTGGCTGGGATCATTTCCCAGAATTTTCCTGTTTTGGATGGCCTTATAGTACTGAGGAGTACTGGTCAGGTATATTGTACGACATCTCTCAGTTTGGGTCTGTCTAATGTTTTTCTGATGATGAGACTATGCTTCTATGTTATATAGGGAGGAAGACCACAGAGGGAAAGTGTTACTCTCATCACATCATGTCAAGAGTACATACTATCAATATGATTTATCACTGTTAATGTTGACCTTGATCACCTGAGAGACACAGTGTTTATTTACCAGGCTTCTCTGCTGTAAAGGTACTTGTTTGTTTTCCTTTCCACCCTGTATTCTGGGAAAAAATCACATGCACAGCCCACACTTCAGAAGTGGGAAGTAGGCTCCTCCTCCTTGAAAAAAAATTTTTAATGTTTATTTATTTTTGAGAGACAGAGAATGAGCAGGGGAGGAGCAAAGAGGGAGGGAGACACAGAATCCGAAGCAGGCTCAAGGCTCTGAGCTGTTAGCACAGAGCCCGACACAGGGCTCAGACTCATGAACCACAAGATCATGACCTGAACCGCTTAACCGACTGAGTCACCCAGGCACCCCAGGCTCCTCCTCCTTGAGGACAAAGGATTTACATAAATTATTTGGAGTTCTGCATGGGAAATGATCTATTTCTGCCACGATTATTTATTGATTTAAGCATTTATTTGTATCAATATAGATTCATAGATATTTATTTATATTCTGGATTAGAATCCAGTGCTATTTTATTTATTTTGTTTGTTCACATTGCTCCATTTTTGGTCTTTAGGAACTCCTTTCACTGGCTCTTGTTTCCCTTTGGTACACCCCATCACTGGGAACTGTTGTGTGTGTGGTTGTTTTCCTTTGTTTTGTTTTCTTTTTTTTTTTTTTTTTGGAATTTCCATACTTTCTGGCACCATAAGATGCTCCAGGCTCATCTTGTGTATTTCCTCTATAGTCAGCCGTTTATCCAAGGATTCCTGGTTCCTTTCATTGGACAATAGTATTAGAAATAAACATATGGGTATGTATGTGTCCTTGTTTCTAAGCCCTTTCATCTGACAGAGCAAAAAAATATGCGTGCATATACCTAATCCCCATATAGATACATATCTATAAATATTTCTATATATAAACACCTATACCATAGAATTCATACTAATATCTCTAACTCTTATCAAGAACCACGAGGATCATTCCTGCCTCTCCTCTTGCCTACCTGTAGGCTCCTAATATCCATTTACTTAATTGTTTAATTCTGGTATATGTGTATATTGGTTTCAGAACTGCTAGTCCATTCCCCCATGGGAAACTTCATCAACTAGACTAGAGTGCTTATGTACAATTCCTTTTTCCTCTGGACTTCTAGTTGCTGCCACTCATTTCCAAGGCTATTTAGGTCAATATACTTTTCCTCAAATCCTGGCAGTGAGGTTTTGTTCATCCATTTGTAACATATTTAGATTGTTTTGTCATATTCTATATTCCGTCCTGGGATCCCTTGGCCTCCCAAATGATTTTTTTTAATTTACATACATTAAGGTTCACTCTTTGTGTTGCAGAGATCTATGGGTTTTGACAAATGCATAGTATCAGGCACCCAACATTACGGTATCACACAGAAAGTTATCACCACCATTATGCTCATGGATACTTCACCTATTCAACCTTCCCCCTCCCTAAACTTCAATAATGACTAATCCATTCATTGTCTTTATAGTTTTGCCTTTCAAGAATGTGCCATAAACTCATACAGTATATAGCCTTTTTAGACTGCCTACTTTCACATATGCATTTATCATTCATCTGTATCTTGAATGACTTGATAACTTATTCTTTTTTATTACTAAATAGTATTTCACTATATGTATGTGCCACAATTTGTTTATCCATTCACCTACTGGAGGATATCTGGTTGTTTCCAGATTTTGTTGATTATGAGTAAAGCTGCTATAAATTTTACATGGAGGCTTTGTGTGGATATAAGTTTTCAAATCAACAGGGTAAATACTTAGGAATTTCTGGATCATATGATAGATTATATTTAGCTTTATAAGAAACTGCCAAACTTTCTTGCAAAGCAGATGTCTGACTTAGGGATTTTTAAGAGCTTCCCAGATGATTTCAATGTGCAATAAGGTTTAGGGGCTGATGCTCTATTCTGAAAGGTTTGAGAAAAGCGTCAGTTAGGGATAGGATGAGCGTCTACCCATGAGGGCTGCAAAAAGAGAGTTTCAGGGCATTCTCCTCCTCAAGGCTACTCATAACTCAACATACTGATCACACAAAGAGCAGTCAGGAATTTTTGTGGTGGATAAATCACAGGTAAATCTGGTGATAAATCTTGGAACTATACCTTTCCACCTACTTACCTTTGTGAGAGGTCAGATAAATGTCCATACTGCTAAAGATGTCCTCTGAAATGCCACCTCAATAGAAGATGTAAACAAAAGAACCAAAACGGGTAAGAAGGATGGGTTAGTCAGATGCTTTGCATTCAAGTTAACAGAATCCCAAATCAGCATAAGGAGAAAAAGAGTATGGGGAGAAGGGATGGTATCTATTCGCTTATGTAGTTGAAATGTGCAGGGGTAGTCGAATCTCAGCATGACACAAATGATACCAACAAATTGGTCTTTCTTCCATTCTTCTTTCTTCTTTTCCTCTTCTCTCCTTCTCTCCCTCCCCTCCTTATCAAGCCCCACCTTCATCTCTCTAATCTTTTCTGTATTAACATTCTGGGTGGTGTCTCTGAATGTGTATAAATTTCTTCTTATAAGGACACCAGTCAGATTAGATTATGGTCCACCCTAATGGTCTCATTTCAACTTAATCACCTCTTTGAAGGCCCTATCTCCAAACACAATCAAATTCTGAGGTATTGGAGGTTAGGACTTCAACATACAAATGTTGGAGGAGAAAAAAATTCAGTAGTCCGTAACAATTATGCTCCCAGTGGGGAATCATTTCTTGTTTTCTACGTGAAGGAAAAAAAGGTGAGGACCAGTGCATATCTATCTCATATAACTTTCACATTTTCAATGTTGACTTATTAAATTCTCTTCTTCTCTTTTTTAAAAATAACACTCATTGAATTTTTTTAAAGAATCCATCGTAAATGTGCTTTGAAAAGAAAAGCTAAGGGAAAGTAGCTGTAGTCTAGGAAAATACATCAGAAGACTATATCTTGAGCATCCTACTTGGATTCTTGGGTCTTGAGAGTCACCATATTGGGTGCTAAAAACTTCTTTTAGTTTTTGTCATTATTTAAATTACTGCTGAGAGAAGCCTAGGAAATCACTCTGAAGAGCCCTAATACTTTAAAAAGAAGCAAAAGATGGGAACCCCATTGTTATCAGTAAAATTGTTTTTCCCAGAAAGCTATGTCTTAACACCTAATACTTGTACATGTGACCTTATTTGAAAATAGAGTCTTTGCAGATATAATCGAATTAATATGTGGTCATTCTCAACTAGGATAGGCCTTAATCCAGTATGACTGGGGCCCTTATAAGAAGAGAAAGTAGAGACACCAAGAAAAGAATGTTGCAGACAGAGAAGATGTGAAGATTCAGTCCGAGACTGGAGCTATGTTGCTACAAGCCAAGGAAAGGCTGGGGCTCCCAGAAGCTAGAAGAGTCAAGAAAGATCCTCCCCTAAAGACTTCATATGGAACATGGACCTGCCAACATCTTGATTTTGACTTCTAGAAGCCAGAACTGGGAAATAATAAATGTAAGTTGTTTTAAGCCATCCAGTTTGTGGTACATTTTCACGGCAACTTCTAGGAAACTAATACACCCACCGAGAAGACTCAGAAGGGGAAGCCAGAGAGGAAGTAAGAAACCCAGCTTTTGGAAGTCAAAAGAAGAAAATGGATGGGGAGTTGTTTGTATTGTCAACTACTCTAGACAGGTTACATAATATCCAAATTGTAAGTATCTGTTGAGCTTAGCATTATGCAAATGCATAGGCATTTACTATTAATATAAAGAATTGTTAAGCAGTTTCAGTAGAGAGATCACTTCTGGCTAAAGGATTAAGGAAAATTTCATGGATGGTATGGCATTGAAGCTGGAATTTAAAGCATAAATAGGATTCCAATATGTAAAAATGGAAAGTGTTGTAGTTAGAGGGGGAAACGTGAGTAAAATTATGGAGAGAAAAAAATTCAAGACATGCAGAGGAAATGGACAATAGTACACAAGGTCTTTATAAAGGAGATGTTATTTGGAGTCAGATCACGGATGTCCTTAAATGCTATGCTAAGAAGTATGAACTCTACTCTGGAAATTGGGCCATGGCACAATATTAAGTATAAGTTAAAGAAGATTGTATGGAAAATGGTATATAAATACTAGTGAGTAAGCAAAATGGACAAATGAGAGGACTATAGACAAGGAAAACTGGAAGCTACTAGAATGCCCGGAAGAGACATTCCCAAGATCTGAACTAAAGTGACAATGAGAATGGAAATATAGTTCCTATTTTTGAAGCCCTATCATATACCAGGTGCTCAGCTGGCTGCATTATAGAGGTTAATTGCTAAATCTGACAATTCCTCTCTCTGGTAGGACTTACTGTCCTGATTGTACATTTGTGGAAACTATGACTCAGAGACATTAGGTATCTTATCCGAAGTCACACAAAACTAATAAATAGTGGGGCTAATATTTGTACCCAGAAATCTGGTTTATTTTTAGGACTCTTGCCTCATCAACTTACCTATCCTACAGTTCATGTTGCAAATTCTAGATACTATTTGGAAAGTATATTAAATGAAACTCTGCACACTTCAATTTGGCACCACCTCCTTCAAAAAGGGAAGAATAGGGGCCCCTGGGTGGCTCAGTCAGTTAAGCGGCCGACTTCGGCTCAGGTCATGATCTCGCGGTCCGTTAGTTCGAGCCCCATGTCGGGCTCTGTGCTCACATCTCAGAGCCTGGAGCCTGTTTCAGATTCTGTGTCTCCCTCTCTCTGACCCTCCCCCGTTCATGCTCTGTCTCTCTCTGTCTCAAAACTAAATAAACGTTTAAAAAAAAAAAAAAAAGGGAAGAATATTGTGAAAACACAGCCATTCTCTTTGGAAAATCCACTGTGTGGATTGTATATCGTTTGCCATCTATTTTCCCATATTTCCTAGCTCCTAAAACACACTGTTTCACTATCATAAGCATTTAATAGCTTTCCTTTTCCCACCAGTACCTGGGACGCCAGGTGCATTTTGACATAGTACCTTTGAAAAGTACCTTTTTGAACTATCTTTGAAGCACTGCTACTCAGTGCACATTGATTTTCCTTTTAAACTAGAATCACTTAGTGTTTCCCTGTCAGACACTCACTGATGACCATTTATCCCTGAGACATACATGAATGAATCAGACAATGTTCTAATGATACTGAATTGGAAAGAAAATGGTACCTTGATTCCTGTTTATAAGTTTATTGTATCAAAATAAAGATACAAACTTTTAAAGAGGGCATGCTTCAATGCTTGATGAAACAGAACACAAGCTATCCTTTGATGAGCTTTTAAAGAAATCCTTGATTTATTTATTTTTAATAATAAAATATTGGGAAGTCAAGTGTATTCCTGCACATCTCAGGCATTGAAGGAAATGATCAATGTCCTTGCAAGATAACTGGCTACCATCTTTTGAGAATCTAGACTAAAAACAGGAGAACTGGAGGATTAGGAGAGAAAAGCACAGGGACTGAATAATTGCCTTTCCTCCTTCTGTTTATATAATAAATGCACTCATCGTTGCCATGGCAAAGGAGCCAGTCTGTTTTTCCCATTCCTCTGTTTCTACCGGTTATTATATCCAACACCAGCAAATGTCATATTTCACTATCATCTTTCTTGGATCCTTATGTTTATCCATCTACTCTGCATTTACTACTCTATCCGTAGTCTTTTTCATAGTGATACTGAGACAAAAAGTGATTTCAGGTGAGGGAAGTAGCTTCAGATACAGTTAGAGGAACGAAGAAGCAAAGAGTGATGGAAGGGAGAAGGAGAAAAAGACCTCTGCAGTTAGCCTTCCTAACGTTGGAAAGCCCCGCAGGTCCAAAAGGAAAGAACTCTAAAGATGTCATATAAAGCAAATTCCGTCTTGTTGATAAGTTGAATCAACTTTGTAGATGTATATTTTGGCTTTCTAAACCCAAACCACCATAATGATGGCAGTCATAGTCTCTTTTGTCATGATCAGGCTGAGCTCATCTCAGCATCAATTCTAAATTAGGGGAATTAATAATACCACTGCTCTCAAATAGTCGTGCAACATGTGGAGTATTCTGTCCAATCCATGATGCCACATCTTGTCAGAGAAAGTGACACATTAATGTGTTTTGTAAAGATGACAACCAAGGTCTTGCAACCACATTCCCCCACTCATTAATTCGTTTGTGTATTCAAAAATTACTTATTGAAAGCATATTATGTGCTAAGCAGTGATTTAACCTGAAATTAAAAACAAACAAACAAAACACGAGTAAGCCTTCATCCCCTTCTCTCAAAAAGTTTACATTTCAACCCAGCCATGCAAGAGGCAGTTGAACGAACAGGGTGTTTTTAGTTTAGAAAAAAAGAAGACTGAGTTTGAAGAACTATCCCTAAGAAGATAGAAAATTTAGGAAAATGCCACAATCTATAGGAAACAATCAATAAGGGCGAGATAAGTGGTTGCATCCTGTTTATATGCCCTAAGGATTGAATGTATAAACAATCAGCTCAATTGTTCTTTCTTGTTCATTTCCATTCCACAGGCAAAAGGATGAGGTAGCCTGCCTTTGCTTTCATAAATCCTTCAGTTGCAGGCTCTGATATTCTTGTTGAAACAATTCTACAGAACAAAGGGACCATGGGAAAGCTCAGGACAGGAAAGTTTCCAGCCTTGCACAGTTTAGAAAGAGTCCAGCCAACA
This sequence comes from Panthera tigris, assembly GCF_018350195.1. Lineage (NCBI taxonomy): Eukaryota > Metazoa > Chordata > Mammalia > Carnivora > Felidae > Panthera > Panthera tigris. The sequence goes on along the minus strand of NC_056667.1, from coordinate 53,653,890 downwards.
AACAACCTGGATTCTGCCTCAAAGATTTGAACAGTTCCCATGTGGAATAACTTAGAGACTAGACTCACGTAAAGTTGCGAGAAACTAAATTGAGGCTAATAAGTGGATAGTATAAAACTAAGCTTTCAAATCAATACCAAAAACAAACAAACAAAAAAACTTTAGAGCAATACTTCTCAAACTATAATATGCATATAAATTATTGGGAAAGCCTGTTAAATGTAGATTCTGATTCAGGTCTGGCATACAGCTTGGGATTTTTAATTTTTTTTTTTTTAACGTTTATTTATTTTTGAGACAGAGAGAGACAGAGCATGAACGGGGGAGGGTCAGAGAGAGGGAGACACAGAATCTGAAACAGGCTCCAGGCTCTGAGCCATCAGCCCAGAGCCCAACGCGGGGCTCGAACTCACAGACCGCGAGATTGTGACTTGAGCCGAAGCTGGACGCCTAACCGACTGAGCCACCCAGGCGCCCCTGGGATTTTTAATTTCTAACAAAATCCCAGTTTGGGCTGATGCTACTGATCCTAGGATTAAATTTCATGTATTGCTGCTCTACAGACCTCTAACATCAGGGCTTACGAGGATGTACTGGGTTGCAGGCACTAGAACTACTTAAGCAGAAGCTTATTTGTCAGGCATACAACAGAAAGGAAATCTATGCTGCATGAGAGAGTGGGCTAGATGTTCCTTTTTAAGTCTAAATCATTCGATTCAGGGCTTTTTATAATGGACTTAATTTTACATGTGATTGCTTCTTTTTAAGTATTAAAACATTTTCGCATAGATAATGAAAATAAAGTGAGACTTTTCTTACCACTTCAATAGATGTGGAAACAGAAGATCTTAGACATTGAGTGATTTGCTCAAAATTCACTCTGTCATACAATGAATTTATTAAGCACCTACTCTTAGCCAAGATCTAGCAGAGGGCTGGACAACCAGCAATGAACATAGTAGAACCCTGCCTCCCAAAGATCACAGACTAGCTGAATAGCACATAACACATCTATGTGATCAATTTCATTTGCTATTAGCACACTGAGTTGCCAGACAAAGACTCTGAGATCAGGAAAAACTGATCACTATGACAGTGAGACCAAGGGGAAAAGAATCCATCATTTGAAGTGCCATCATTCAAGTGACAGAGAAGAGCTCCACTGAATTTTCCAGCATGGGATCTATTAGGAAGGACAGCATGACTCTGGCATTTTGACAGGACAGCATTTCACTTAACTTGAAGAAAGTGTGATATAAGCAACAGTTAAGTCATCCTAACCTCTAGCAACAAAACAGAAACTAAAAATCCCATCTACTCACTTCTCCACCAGCTGACCTCCCTCCCCACCCCCACTTTGTAGGATGGGACCGAAATCCTCCCATTAAGACCATCTAGAATCTTTCACACTGCAAAAATAGGCAGACTGAGACCTCACAAGAAATAAAAACCCACCAAGACATTGTGTGCTGATTAGCATTTACACATTTAGTTTAGTGTAAAGTGAACCTGATAATTTCTTTCTTCATCAAGCTCGTCCATACAGCACCTCAGTATTACTCTCTTCCAATCCCCTCAATAATTTCCAGGATGACTTCCATCATACTTTATCTCTTTCTAAGACTCGGAGTACTGCTCAGTCCATTATGAATTATGTCTTCTGACTTCTGTTTCACTCTTACTACAAGGCTCCAATCCTTTCATCTTTTCCCTATGCCATCTTTATTTTCTTTTCTTCAACCCACTATTCCTACCATTTAAGGTTTAAGGTAATATGGTAGAGAGAATGTTGAGACATGCTAAAATAATTTTGTATATCCTCAGGTCTCTTCATTGTGTGTCAGAGGTTGGGTTTCCCAGGAAACAGACTTCCAGATAGAGATTTGCATGCAGGTGGCTTATTGGGAAGTGCTCCACAGAACACCATCTCCAAGGGAGTAAGAGAAGCAGGACTGGACAGCTGGTTAAGAAGAAAAACAATACAGCTGCCACAGGTGCCTAAGACAATTTCACAAGGAATACTGAAGCTGGGATGACCCTTCTGAGATATCCCTAATTGAGGCCAGGGGAGAGGGCTTTGTATCATCTACATTGATTAGTCACGGGATGTGGCTTGCTCCCATGGTGGAGGCATAATCAAGTGAGTTGGTTTTCTTTCTACAATAGTTGGACTCCTCTCCCAGGGCTAACTCAGATGGGAGATGTCAGTGCTCCGGCAGCTGGACAAATGTGAGTCTCAGTTCTCAAAGTACAGTCCTAATAGCAAAACACAGTATCCACTATAATCCACTTCTCACGCTGCCTGAATCCATTTGCTTCACATAATGAATTTACCTCATCTGGGAAGAACTCTTCCAGAATTCTAGCTGGTCTTTCCTCCTTGGAAAAACTTACAAGATGAAGAAAGTTGGTGGAACAAACTATAGCTTCTGCCACTGCTGCTGGTCCTTGAAACATAGCTGATTCTTTTTTTTCTTTTTTAATGTTTATTTCTTTATGAGGAGAGAGAGCACAAGCGGGAGGGGAGCAGAGAGAGAGAGGGAGACAGAGAATCCGAAGCAGGCTCCAGGCTCCAAGCTGGCAGCACAGAGTCCAATGGGGGGCTCCAACCCATGACCTGCAAGAGCATGACCTGAGCCGAAGTTGGACGCTTAACCTACTGAGCCACCCAGGCGCCCTGAAACACAATTGATTCTTATCACTTTCCTCTACTTCCTATTCTTTTATTTATTTGTTTGTTTATTTATTATTTTAATTCCAGTGTAGTTAACATACAGTATTATATTAGTTTCAGGTGTACAGTAGAGTGATTCAACAATTCTATAAGTTGCTCGGTGCTCATCAAGATAACTAACTGTACTCTTGATCCCTTGACCTATTTCACCCATCCCCACCCACCTCTCCTCTGATAACCATCTGTTTGTTCTCTATAGCTAAGTGCCTGTTCTGTTAGTCTCTTTTTTTTCTTGGTTCATTTGTTTTGTTTCTTAAACTCCATATTAGTGAAATCATATGGTATTTGTGTTTCTCTGACTTATTTCACTTAGCATTATACTTTCTAGGTCCTTCCATTCCACTGCAAATGGCAAGATCTCATTCTTTTTTATGGCTCAGAAATACTTTATTGTATATATCTATCTTCTTTATCCATTCATCTATTGATTGACCCTTGGACTCCTTCCATATCTTGGCTATTGTAAATAATGCTACTATAAACATAGGGATGCATATATCCTTTTGAATTAGTGTTTTTGTATTCTTTAGGTATTTACCCAGCAGTAGAATTACTGGACCATACGGTAATTCTATTTTTTACTTTTTGAGAAACCTCCATACTGTTTTCCACAGTGGCTGCACCAGTCTGCATTCCTACCAACAGTGCAAGAGGGCTCCTTTTTTTTCCACATCCTCACCAAGACTTGCTGTTTTTTATTTTTCATTTTAGTCATTCTGACAGTTGTGAGATCATATCTCACTGTGGTTTTGATTTGCATTTCTCTGACAGTAAGTAATAACGAACATCTTTTCATGTGTCTGTAGGCTATCTGGATGTCTCCTTTGGAGAAACGTCTGTTCATGTCTCCTGCCCATTTTTAAATGAATTATTTTTCTTTTGGGTGTTGAATTGTGCAAGTTCTTTATATATTTTGGATACTAATCTTTTATTGGATACATCATTTGCAAATATCTTCCCCTGTTCAGTAAGTTATTTTTCAGTTTTGTTGATTGTTTCCTTTGCTATGCAGAAGCTTTTTATTTTGATTTAGTCCCAGGAGTTTATTTTTGCTTTTATTTCCTTGCCTCAGGAGACATATCTAGAAAAATGAAATATGGCCAACGTCAGAGAAATAACTGGCTGTGCTCTCTTTTAGGGTTTTTATGGTTTTAGGTCTCACATTTAGGTCCTTAATCCATTTTGAGTTTATTTTTCTGTACGGTGTAAGAAGGTTATCCAGGTTCATTCTTTTAGATGTAGCTGTCTAATTTCCCCAACACTGTTTGATGAAGAGACTGTCTTTTTCCCACTGCATATTCTTACCTCCTTTCTCAAAGATTAGTTGACCATATAATCATGGGTTTATTTCTGAGCCCTCTATTCTGTTCCACTGATCTATGTCTCTATTTTTGTGCCAGTGCCATACTATTTTGGTTACTACAGCTTTGTACTATAACTTGAAATCTGGAATTACAATACCTCCATTTTTCCCCTTCATTTTCAAGATTGCTTTGGCTATTTGGGATCTTTTGTGGTTCCATACAAATTTTAGGATTGTTTGTTCTGGTTCTGTGAAAAATTCTACTTCTTATTCTTAATCCCCTTTATTCAGCTAGCATCTCTACTAGTCTAGGTAGCTTAAATGGTGGGTGATTAGGACTCACTTTCTCGAAATATATGACCCCTGATTACCATGCTGTTCTTCTCATGCCATTGCTACTTCACTTGTACATTTATTAGCGATAAGTAGTGATCAAGGTCAACATCAACACTGATAAGCCATATTAATAAAAAATCACTCTTTACTTACATCCGGGGTCTTCCTCCAAAAAATATATGACTCTAGTCTACTGAGGAGAAAAACATCAGACAAATCTCAGCTGAGGACATTCTACAAAATACTCAACCATTACTCGTGAAAACTGTCAAGGTCATCAAAAACAAAGAAAGTCTTAGAAATGGTCACAGCTACGAAGAGTCTAAGGAGACAAGACATTGAAATGTAAAGTGGTATCCTGAATGTCATCCTGGCATTTAGGGGAAAAAAGGACATTAGGAAAATATTAAGGAAATATGAATAAAGTATAGACTTAATAGTCATATGTCAATATTGCTTCATTGATTATGATAAATGAACCATACTGATGTGAGATGTTAATACGAAAACTAGGGGCAAGGTACATGGAAACTCTGTTTTTGCAATTTTTGCAATTATTCTGTAGATATAAAACTGTTCTAAAATAAAAGTTTTGAAAAACTAAATTACTTTTAAGGAGATAAATATCTTTTTTAGTAAAAACGAACAAAAAATGTTTGTCATTATAATTATGGGATGACAGTCCTAGGGCATGATAGAAATTTGGACAAGATAAACAGTGGACTAAATTTGGAGGGAATGTGATATTCTAAGAACTGACTAGCAGAAGGAGACTGAGGAGGAAATGGGAAGTAATCAGTGGTATAGCGGGAGACCATGGATACTGAAGAGTGAAGTCAGTCCCCAAAATACTTCCAGTGGTAGGAATGGCTAATGAAGTTTAAGAACAGTGTTCCAAATATCTAATTTAAAATTTTCTCCACCATTATGATGTAAGTAAGCTCCACCTTTGTGCTACTTCCTTTTTTCCACTTAAGTATTTCTTCTAGACAACACCAGTGGTATTTTTGAGAAATCAAGGAAAATGGGATGCTTTGGGGCACATGTTGGCTAGAGGATAGAGAACAGCCACAAGAGGCAAAATGCAAAGCAAAAAGAAGAATTTCAGAAGTGGAAAATCAGAACAAGATGACCAGAAAAGACATAAGCTGGGGCATATGGGTGGCGCAGTCAGTTGAGCGTCTGACTTCAGCTAAGGTCATGATCTCACGGTTTGTGGGTTCGAGTCCCAGGTCAGGCTCTGTGCTGACAGCTCAAAGCCTAGAGCCTGCTTTGGATTCTCTAATTCTATGTATCCCTCTCTTTCTGCCCCCCCCCAAAAATAAATAAATGTATAAAAACAGTTAAAAGACATAAGCCCTCTGAGAGTCTTCAGAGGTATGAAGGGGAGCGGGAACACAATGGGTCTCCCCTAAATCTGGAGACATTAGTCACATGCACAGTATAATTCTGTGAGGCAATTATGTAATGAAACATATGCCTAGAAGAGTGCTAATTTATAGGCCTTTTTTCAAAAAAGGAATTGTGAAAGTAGCTGTCACTTGGCAATTTCATGAGTGTAAAATGTTCAACTCCAGTTCCTGTCCACCACTTCAAACAAAAGGAAGTTGCAATTTATTTGTTACCACCTTAGTTAGAATAATAATATGCCAGCACAGAAACTTCCTTTCAATTATGTGTTCCTGGCTTTCTGCCTTCTTAAAATAAATAAAACGGCTTCATCCTACCTCTCAGAACAAAGACAACAGCACCCTGTAGCAGTTAAAGCAAAACCTCCTTAGGCCAACTTCTAACTGTGGACGTTCACCTCCCTTGCTTATGTAAGTGGAAATGTTTTCAAATTGTTGTTTCATTGATGGCAGGATCCAGGTCTGTTAGCAGAGTAGGGCTCTTGTGGAAGGCACGTTAGGTGAGAACATAGGGAAAACAGATCAATTCAACTTCATGAAGCAATTATTAATTGATCATACCAGGCAGTTTGATAAGGGATACAAAACTCAGTAACACTGCCCTATCCTCAAGAAACTTTCAGTCTAATAGGCAAGGTAAATAAAGCAAACAAGTAAATAGCTATTTAAAAATATAAAGAAAGACTGCAAGATGAAAAGAGTTTTGGAGATTGGTTGTACAACAATGTGAATATACTTAGTACTACTTAACTATATACTTGAAGATGGTTACAATGGTAAATTTTATGTTACATGTATTTTCACACAACTGAAACTTTTTTTGATTTTAAAAAGGAAAAAAAAAGTGTAAATAAAGATAATTGATTGACCACCTCCCTCTGGCTTGGCCCCGGGCAAGACTGGATTCTGCCTAAGAAAATCCACTTTAGGAAAAAAGGAAAGCACCATTTAGCAAAAAAACTATGATGGAGAATCAATCATCAAATGCTAAGAGAACAAGTAGAAATACCAAAGAGCCAGAATTGGTGTGGAGATGGACAGACAAGAGGACAGAGATGGGCAGAAAACTCACAGGGTCCAAGAATTGGCCGAGTACCAGAGTGTATGCTGGCCAATTCCTGATGACTGCTTTGGGCACCTCTGGCTCCCTTTTTAAGTTGTTAGGGAAGCAATTCAGAATGTGTAGGGGCAGAGACTGGATAGCTATATAGTAAGGGCTAATGCTGGAGAACAAATTCCAAGGACCAGACAAAGAGGAAGGAGGATTAAAATGAGCTTTACCCAAATAAGTCAATCAGAGAAGACAAATACCATATGATTTCACTCATATGTGGAATTTAAGAAACAAAACAGATGAACATATGAAAAGGTGGGGGGAAAAGAGAAGAGAGGAAAACAGACCGTAAGAGACTTGTAACGACAGAGAACAAATTGAGAGTGATGGAGGGAGGTGAGTGGGGGATGGGCTAGATGGGTAATGGGTATAAGGAGGGCTCTTGTGATGAGCACCGGGTGTTGTATGTAAGTGATGAATCACTGAATTATACTCCTGAAACCAATATTGCACTGTATGTCAACTAACTAAAATTTAAATTAAAAAATAATAATAAAGTGAGCTTTACAAGATGAAGACATTTTGTCATATGGGACAATGGGGAAAAAAGCATTTCTGTATGAAATGCACAACATAACCACTGAAGCTGGGAAAGGTCAGGGATTGTGGTCACATATCTAATAGATAAATGTATCCAAAATTTAGAGAATTAAGAAAATTAAGACAGTGGAGTGCCTGGCTGGCTCAGTCAATAGAACACGCAACTTGTAATCTCAGGGTTGTGAGTTCAAGCCCCATGCTGGAGATAGAGTTTACTTGAAAGGAAAGGAAAGGAAAGGAAAGGAAAGGAAAGGAAAGGAAAGGAAAGGAAAAAGAAAGAAAGAAAGAAAGAAAGAAAGAAAGAAAGAAAGAAAGAAAGAAAGAAAGAAAGAAAAAAGAAAATTAAGAGAATTAATGTGAGATAACCCTGGGTGGGGGGGTTGGCGGGGAACTAAGGCCACACTATTAGGGTCTTTCAAACCAGAATGAAGCATTAAACAAAATTAAACTGGCAATAGTGTTTTTAATATAATTTAGAAAGAGAATACATAAAAGACCTATTTAAGGCTTTTGCAGTGACTCAGGTAGTATGAAGATTGCACCCAATATGAAGTTTCATCTTGATTATGGCTGGTATTCCCAGAAGCTAAGGCCTAGTACACACCTGAGCTAAGATCATGACAATGGTGACAGGAAATGGGGAATAAACAGAAAAAATATGAAGACAAAATCAATAGGATTTAATATTAGATTAGAAGTGGGGAAAGAATATATGATCTTGAAATTTGGAGCTTGGGTGCTTTGGGAAAGGGAGAAGAAAATGTATCTTCTACCCCTACCTGTGCATAGAAAAGATTTTTTCATGCAAATCTTTTTCATTAGAAGTATAAACTATGGTTGAGCTTGGTAAATACAGTACAGAAAGGAGCACCAGTAAGTAGATTATAACGGACATGAAACTGAGTTTATAAATTATCTAGCTATACACTTTGAAACAGCCATGAACAGTATTCTCAGCTAAACTAAAAAGGATTCTAAGCAAACTATATGCTTTAATGAATGAACAGCTTAGGTCCTACTCCGTTTTTCTCAACAGCAAATACAAAAAGAAAAAAAAAAAAGCTAAGTAAATAGAAATGCTGCCCTATAGCTCAGCTCACAGTTTTAGAAGCAATCCATTTACCTTAACGACTCCTAACAGATACCTTCTAAAAGGCAAAGATACAGGTAAAAGGAAACTCAATGTTCCCAGCTCACAATGTTTCCATCTCTGCCCGGATGGACGGTAAAATAAGCAAGATGATTTACATACTTCCTACCATAATATCTAGCTATTTGCTAAAAAGGATGTTTGCTTTTTACACCAGAGATATCCTGAGGTTCCCCTGACAGTCAATCAGAGAAGAGAGTGGCTCTCTCCTAGCAGACAATGTTAGAGAGTGAATTACATTAATATACCTGACTACATTTCTCTTTGAAATCTTAAACTACAGCATAAAGATGATGCTTGGTTACTTAATAGTCAGTTACTTAGTGGGATATTCACTAAGAAATCTCATCTTTCTTCAGAGAAACATGAGCATTTGAGATTTTTCTGAAGTTTTACAATCTAACAACAAATAGACACACGAACCTGTTAGCTGGAAATGGAGCCTCTTCTTAAGACTCCCTTAACCGACTTGATATAGTATGTATATATGGGAAAATAAATATATTGTAAATAATATTTACAATAAAGGTATTTTAAGTGGGGCACCTGGGTTGCTCAGTTGTGTCTCACTCTTGATTTTGGCTCAGGTCATGATCTCACAGTTTGTGAGTTGGGATTCTCTCTCTCCCTCTCTCTCTGCCCCTCCTCGGTTCTCTCTCTCTCAAAATAAATAAACATCTAAAAAAAGAGAGAGATTTTAAGTATATCACAAACACCAGCCACTTCACACCTGAACTAGCAACAGCAAATTTCTAAGGCCAACGACAACACTTATTTTAGGTAAGGATATGGAAACACTTTGCACAACCATATGCACAACCGTATATTGCTTAGCCAACAGTGTTGTGTGGGTGTTTTTTAAGATTTTTATTTACTTATTTTTAGAGAGAGGGAAAGCACAACCAGGGAAGGGGCAGAGAGAAAGGCGAGAGCAAGAATCCCAAGCGGGCTCCGACTGTCAGCATGGAGCCCGAAGCGGGGCTCTAAGTCATGAACCATGAGATCATGACCTGAGCTGAAGTTGAATGCTTAACCGACTGAGCCACCCAGGTGCCCCCAGTTTTTATCTTAGAGTCATCACTTTGTGGGTGATCACTTGGTCTATCTAACCCCCTGCTCCCCAAATAGTGTTGCACCTATTATTGAAAATCAATGGGCATCTGATTCCTCAGGCACCCTGCAAGTTTGGCCCAGTGTTCCACAAACCTGATCAATTATTTACACTTTTGGAATCAACTCTCTGCTCACAGTCCTTTCTACTTCTTAGTTGAAGTCTAAGGAAACTCACTCAGGAAGGAGGTTGGAAGGTACTTCCAAGTCATCCAAGAGGGCTGAGGGCAAAATACAAGCACTTCGGCCATGAAGGGCCTGGCAGATGGCTAGTAAGAACTTTTTCCTAGATTCTAGCATTAAACACACACAGGATAGGCCATTTCCCACAAAATGTCTAAGAAGGATGAACAGTTATTCTGGGTCTTAAAACACAGTGTTCACTCTGAAGAACTGTCATTTCTCATGTGCCTTTCCCCGAAATACCATTCTCACCACAGCCCAGATTGAAATTCCCAGGATTGGAAGCGGGAAAGTTGAGAAAACCCATGGTGCATTAGGGAAAACAGAATTTCTCGACCAAGAAAACAGAAATTTAAGAAGCACGAGGGAGTTTGTGCTCACAGAGAAAGAAATCTGGGATAGGACTCATAGGAACACTCATCCTCAGGACAGGCCTTTAAAGAAGTTGTGTTACCACTGACAAATTTTTAAGATTTTTTCAAACTAACATCTGAATTCCCAGAAAATGTACTATGCTCTTAGGAAATGTTTCTCTCGGTCCTCTGCCTTGCACATTGTTTTCTGTATCTCTCTCTGGGGTCGTGGACAGCAGAATCTCACAGTTAATACAAACAACAATAAAAGCTACCATCTATTGAACACTTACTGCGTGACAGGCGCTACATGAGTATTTTATAGACATTGATTGTTTTAACCCTCACGGCAATTCCTGTAAGTTGGTAGTATTAACCTCATTTTAGATATATAGAAACTGAAGTGCAAAGAAATTAAAAGAGCTGTGGGAAAGTATGGCGTGACGTAGCGGAGCCAGGATTCAAATCCCGTAGTTTAGCGCCATACCATTTTTATTCCTCATGAAAACAGAGGATGGACTAAGTATAAACTTGGCTACCACACTGGCATTTGGACTACAGCAAAAAAAATGTGCCTTCTTCCTCATGTCCCTTCTCACCCCTAAAACTGAATCCACAAGGGACGAGGACTAAGGGAAGGCATACACGTTGGAATTGGAGAAAGGCAGCTTAAAAGCACGTGTTTAAAGGTTGGTTAATTTGATTGAAGTAAGAGTGGAATGGAAGGGATGAACTAAGAGCGCCATGAATGGCCATGTCTAATCTCTGGTTTTATTCAAGATGCATAATTAGAGAGACAAAGTCCCAAGTACATCTGCCAGTCTAGAAATCTAACCAATTTTATTTATTTAAATGTCATCGAATCTTCTTCACTGTTGGATTCTGGTAGAAACCTTATTTCATTTTCCCTAGCTATGTACATATATTTAGATAAAAACTTACGTGAGATGTGTGTGTGTATACATATATATATACACACATAACACTCGACTTACCCAATATTTATTTACTACACCTTCAACAACCCAGAATCTAAAAGGAAAACAAAAAGCAGGCAAAATGTTCTCTTTGCAGGCAAAATAGATATAGTAAACATCATGTACTTTGAGCACTGCATCATCCCTGCATGTGCCCACACTAAGAGCTTAAGAACCTTTATTTTGCTGTTACCATTCACAGCTTGGTATTTGGCAACCTGTTTGTTTTTTCATTTCACTGTTGATAAGAGGTAAATAGAAAGGGATGATTATTAGAGGCAACAGTCCTTGTCAGCAGCAAAAAGTGACAACTGACAGGCCAATAGTTAAATGATAGAAAGTATATTCACATATAGTAGTTACTTGATGTACTGTGGTAGAATGAATGGGTGAATGAACACACGTTCTAAAAACCCTATTACACAACAAGTTTGACAGCAGTTCATGGGAAAAGATCTAGGTATTTTAGTTGTCCAAAGGCACAATGTGAGTCAAGAATTAGTGTTATATTAGGTCAAATAAACTGTTCTATGAAATGTGTGTGCATATGTGTGTGTGTCCATCTGTAAAGGTGGAACAGGGATTATGCTAAGGATTCAGAGATCTCACAGAATGAAGGCAGCTGACCCTAGTGGAAAGTGGAGCCAGGCACTGGGAAACCATGTGGTTCACAGGCAGCCAAGGAATGTGTCTCTCCCTCTGTGTTTCTCTCTATGGACCCGCACTATTTCTCTTGCTTCTACTCCATGAGGCTGTGCCTACACATGCCTCTACCTTTAGCCTCAATGCTGGGCCTTTCAACTTCTCTCCCTAGAGACAGAACTTCCAAATTCCCAGGAGAGGAATCTAGTTGGCCCAAATAAAATCATATTATGTACCCTAATCCCAACCATTTGTGGTCAAGCATGGCAGGGTCCAATGTAACACCATAACCACCTGGAGTAGCCTTTAAGCATTTATTCATTCAACCACTCATTTATTTCCTGGGGTTGTTGGGGACCACAACCACGTGAGCTCACAATTGAAAAGAGTCACATTTCATGTTTCATATTCAAAGAAACAGAATCTTCTGTTGCAGTCACTTTATGAAAGATATTAAGAAACTAGACCATGTTCATGGACGGATCACTAAGTCTATGAGAAATTTGGAAGCCCTTCCTCAAGAAGAATTGTTCAGGACTCTGAGGCTGCTAGTGTAGAAAAGAGAAAACTCATTCAGTCATTCATCAAGACATTTCAGGAGTACTTACTTTATTTCCCACACTGTTCTACACGCTGTAGTTGTAATGGAGCACAAAATATGACCCGATTTTCTCACATAGGAAACCTGTCTCACAAAGGAAACTTGATTGTTGTCTTCAAATTTTAACAATTTGTCATGAATAAAATATAGACTTATTCTATGCTGCTTTCAAAGGCAGAACTCATCAGAGAATGAAAGTTATAGAACTGAAGACAGAAGAATGTGCTATCTAACCATTGGTGGGGTCCAGAAATTAAAACTCCCAGGAGATTATGTCTCCATCCCCAACTATGGTACATGGGAGAACTATCAGGAATATTGTCAGTGATTCTGGCAAAAAAGAAAAGATGGAACTAAGGTATTTGCTAAAGTCCCTTGTAAGTCTAAGACTCCAAAATGGAGCTTCAGAGAACAGAGTTCGGAAACATAATACCACATCTGAACCTCCAGTTTAGCTCAGAGAAAGGGCTTCCCACTAGGCTTCATTATGTTATTTTCCACCCTCATTCTTCTCAGATACACTCTGTACAGATGGCATTGCAGGAATGTTCAGAGACACACAGTGGCTCCAAAAGAACATTTTTATAAGTAATGTTGTAGGCTGACTGTATCAATTGGCAATAGAAGCACTATAGGATCTATTGTTACTGATCTGTTTTTATAACAATACTGAAAAATGACACAACTTCTAACCAGAAAGGGAACTAAATAGTCTAGCTTGTGTGCGTGTGTGTGTGTGTGTGTGTGTGTGCGTGTGCGCACCTGCATATGATGGAGATGAAGGATTTACATAAGTGACCTTGAAGCTCATCTATATCTACCTAAGATGCTTTCTGTGGTAACAGTGGGAGACAATGAAGTTGAATTTTACGTGTAAACTTCAGAGCCCACGAGATGTGGGTTTGAGTCCTGGCTCTCTCATCTCTACTTATGCCTGTTTCCTCATTTGTAGAATGAATATAATGACAATGTGTATGATTAAAAGAGATAATAGTACACACAAAGCACTTAGCCCAATGCAGTGCCCCGCCCACAGTGACCATACAACAAACACTAGATATAATATTTACATAACAATGAACATGCAGTGACTATCCTTTTATATGCCAGACAATGTGCTGACTGCTTTACTTGTGTTTTCTCATTACTCTCTCTGTTTTATAGTTCAGGAAAGTAAGACTTAGAGGAGTTAAGCAAATCATTCAAAGTCAAACAGTGCGTGACGGGGCTGGAATTTCAGCCTAAGTTTTAAATAAAGAGTTTAAACCCCAGTGGTTTCTAACTAGTGACTATAGCTCCACTTCAAGTTCATTCTCTCTGCCAGCATCTTGAATATCTGGCTTCTGCCTGAAATGGTATCTCATCGTGGTTTTAATCTGCATTTCCAAGATTGTTCATGAGTCTATGTTAATGGTTTTTTCTTTCTCTTATTGATTTGTATAAATACTGTATATTGTGAATACTAATTATGGAGTTTATTTGCCAGATACACACTCACACAGATATGTGAAACCTTCTCCACTTCTTTTCCTTTCTGCTGTCTTTATGGTGTCTCCTGATGAATGGAAATTCTTAATTAAGGCAATTACATTCATCAATCTTTATGGTTTGTACTCTTTAGATTTTGTTCAAATGGTATCTTCCTATTTCAAGCCATAGACATTTTCTTATACTTTCTTCTAAAAGTTTTATTTAGCTTTGACTTCCACATTTACATTTTTACTAGATATGGAATCAGTATTTGTTTACTGTGAAGTAGAGGTCCAATTCCATTTTTTCTAATAATTTCAATCCATTTGTTGACCATTCCATTTTTCCACTAGTTTCTGTTATATATCAAATTTGTTCTGTTCCAGTGGTATCTCGGTCCCTTAGTTCTTGCACCAATCACACTTCTTATTTAATATAACATCATAATAAGATTTGCTTCTTCTTTTTCAGAACTATTTTGGCCATTCTTGGGCCCTCAGTGTTCCACATAAATTTTAAAACCAGCTTTCAAACTTTGCTCTCTCAAGCCTTCCAGGGCAGCACAAATAATTTTTCGATTTTTACTTTTATTTTTAATTTTTTAAAATGTTTATTCATTTTTTAGAGAGAGAGAGAAACAGAGAGCAAGCAGAGGAAGAGCAGAGAGAGAGAGGGACACCGAATCCAAAGCAGGCTCCAGGCTCTGAGCTGTCAGCACAGAGCCCAATGCAGGGCTCAAACCCATGAATGCAAGATAATGACCTGAGCCAAAGTCAGACGCTTAACTGACTGAGCCACCCAGGTGCCCCTAGATTTTTACTTTAATATCATTGAATATGTTGTTTCATTTGAGTAGATGTTACATCTTCAAGAGAGTCTATTTAATTCACATATATGGTTTACCTTCTATTAATGAATTTTAAAATTTTCTCCACAAAGATGTGGTTTTTTTAGGTTATTCCAGGAGTATGTTTGTGCATGCCTGTGTATGTGTATAAAATTTCTAATGTAAATCAAATTGTATCTTTTTATTTCAACTATTTTCTAAGTTTTTGTTGCTCTTGCACAGACATACAATAGATTTTTGCGTATTACATTTTACCAACAACATATCTAAACCTTTTTTATCAATTTTAGTAATTTTACAATCTCTAGATTGTACAGGTATTCTATGTAAATGATCATATAAATTTCTCATAGCTGTAATTTCCTCTCTGTAATACTTAATACTTTCCATTTTCTTGTTAGTTTTGTTTTGTTTGTAGCATTAACTAATACCAGGGGAGCCTGGGTGGCTCAGTCAGTTAAGCATCTGGCTCTTGGTTTCCACTCAAGTCATAATCTCACAGTTTCTTGAATTTAATACCCACCCCCCCCCACCCGCCATCAGGCTCCATGCTGACAGGGCGGAGTCTGCTTAAGATTCTCTGTCTTCCTCTCTCTCTGCCTCTCCCCCACTTGCACTGTCTCTCTCTCTCTCTCTCTCTCTCTCTCTCTCTCTCAAAAATAAATAAACTTTAAAAAACTTTTTTTAAAAATTAAGAAAAACACACACACAAATACCTGAAAGATCATGTGTTAAAGTTGTACCATTAAGTATGGTTTGCTGTAAGTTTGGGGGAGATACCTTTTCTCAGGTTATGGAAATTCCCTTTATTTCTAATTTTATATGAGGTTTTCTCCTCAATCATGAACAGATACTGAGGGGGTGCCTGGCCAACTCAGTCAATAAAGCATACAATTCTTGATCTTGGGGTCATCAGTTCAAGCCCACATTGGGTGTAGAGATTACTTAAAAAAATAAAAAATAATGATAGCATATGAACAGACACTGAATTTTATCAAATGCTTTTCCTACATACATTGAGATGATAAAATCATTTTTATATTCTAATTGGTTGCTGTGAATGTTATTAACAGACTTTTCCAGAGTCAAAGCATGTTTATATTCTGAAATAAATTGAACTTGATTGATATGCATTAATGTCTTGGGGTGCCTGGGTGGTTCAGTAGGTTAAACATCTGACTTTTGATTTCATCTCAGGTCATGATCTCACCATTCATGAGATTGAGCCCCAAGTCAGGCTCTGCACTGACACCACAGAACCTGCTTGGGATTCTCTCCTCCCCACCCCCCAGATCCCCCTCTCTCTTCGCTCTCAAAAATAAATAATGTTTTTTTTAAAGATGTAATAATGTCTTATTGACATTGCTGGGGTTTTTTTCAAGTATACTGTTTGGGTTTTTTGTAGCTATGTTTTGAACATGAAGCCTATAATTTTTTTATACTTATTTTATCTACATTTAGAATGAAATAAGTTGGTCAACTGCTTCTTATCTTTTTTTTTTTTCTGGGAAAACTACATAATACCAGGATTTTCTGTTTCTTGGTTAATGTGTTTGAGCTCACCTGCAAAACCAACAAGGTTTCAATTCATTGATGAGTGGGGGAGTAAAAGAGGGAGGTTGATAACCATACTGCTATTAATGTATTTAATTTTCTGCTTTACCTTACGCTAGTAGTCCCCCACCCCCACCCAGAAATGTACTTTTCTAGGCTATTATGGGCTGAATCATGTTCCCAGAAAATTCATACATTGACGCTCTAACACCCAGTACCTCAGGATGTGACTCTGTTGGGAGAACAGGGCCTTCAAAGAGGTGATTAAGTCAAAATGAGGCCATTAGGGTAGGTCCTAATCCAATCTGACTGCTGTCCTTATATAAAGAAGAAATTTGGATCCACAGAGAAATATGACAGCACATATGCTCTCACACAGAGAAAACAACACATGAGGATACAGCAAGAAGGCGGACATCTGCAAGCTGAGGACAGAAGCCAAGGGAAACCAAACTGAGAAAGACCTTGACTTTAGACTTCTATTTATTGTCCACAATACAACGGTGAGAAAATTAATGTCTGTCCTTTAAGTCACCCAGACTGTGGTATTTTGTTAGAGCAGCCCTGGAAAATAAATACAAATCTACTGACTTATAAGCTAGCTGTTGAAACTATTTTTTTTCTCTCACCCTTTTTATTGTGTATTTTGCCTCTTCATCTCTTTGCTTTTCTCCTCATCAGGCTTGCTAGAAGTTTTTCTGTCTTCTGAAGAGTAAACCAGACCCTCTGGTTTGGATCCTGGCTCTGCCATTAACTAGTTGTGGAATGTTTGACAAGCCACTCACCGGGCTGTTGTGGTGATTAGGAGCTAACATGAATAAACCACTTAAAACAGTACCAGTCAGTGCTAAGTATTAGCTCTTTTTGTTAATATTGTGATGGTTATTATTCAAAGTATCATATTTCAGTATTGTTCATTTTCTCTATTGCTTTTCTGTTTTGTATTATCTTTATTATTTGTTCTTGTTTTTTGTTGCATGGTGGTGTTTTTTCTTTTAGCTTACTCTTCTTTTTCTAGGTTAAGTTAAAAACCTTTGCTAACTTATTTTTCAGTATTTCTATTTTTTGTTCAGAAAATCTACTCAAACCTATAAATTTCCTCTGCTTTTAGCTACTTTCAGCAAATTTTGATACAAAATGCTTTCATTATCATTTACCTGTAGGCATTTTGTAATTTCCTTTTAATTTTTTTAATGTTTATTTATTATTTTTGAGAGAGAGAGACACACACAGAGTGGGGGGAAAGGCAGAGAGAGGGAGACACAGAATCTGAAGCAGGCTCTGAGCTGTCAGCACAAAGTCCAACATGGGGCTTGAACTCACAGTCCAAGAGATCATGACCTGAGCCGAAGTCAGATGCTTAACCAACTGAGCCACCCAGGCGCCACTGTAATTTCCTTTATTTTTTTAAATTTCTTTTTAATTTTTTAAAATTTACATCCAAATTAGTTAGCATATAGTGCAACAATTATTTCAGAACTAGATTCCTTAGTGCCCCTTACCCATTTAGCCCATACCCCCTCCCACAACCCCTCCAGTAACACTCAGTTTGTTCTCCATATTTATGAGTCTCTTATGCTTTGTCCCCCTCCCTGTTTTTATATTCTTTTTGTTTCCCTTCCCTTATGTTCATCCGTTTTGTCTCTTAAAGTCCTCATATGAGTGAAGTCATATGATTTTTGTCTTTCTCTGACTGACTAATTTCACTTAGCATAATACCCTCCACTTCCATGCACATAGTTGCAAATGGCAAGATTTCATTCTTTTTGATTGCCAAGTAATACTCCATTGTATATACATACCACATCTTCTTTATCCATTCATCCATCGATGGACATTTGGGCTCTTTCCACACTTTGGCTATTGTTGATAGTGCTGCTATAAACATGGGGGTGCATGTGCCCCTTCGAAACAGCACACCTGTATCCCACAGGTAAATGTCTAGTAGTGCAATTGCTGGGTCGTAGAGTAGTTCTATTTTTAGTTTTTTGAGGAACCTCCATGAGGTTGTTGCCTGAGTTGTGAATATTAGCCATTCTGACAGGTGTGAGTCAGAATCTCATTGTGGTTTTGATTTGTATTTCCCTGATGATGAGTGATGTTGAGCATGTTTTCATGTGTCGGTTGGCCATCTGGATGTCTTCTTTGGAGAAGCACTGTAATTTCCTTTTAAACTACCATTTATTGCAAGGCTTCCTCAGAGCCCACTATTCTTTTTTAGTTTGTTTCTAGAAATTTTGAATGTTTTATCCTATTTCCATTATATTTAGCTTTATTGCAGTCCCTCCTTAACACATTCATCTCCATCCAGCTCACTGTCCGAAGTGCTTCTGTTCCTGGCACACAGATACCATATCTCCCTGTATTTTTCTGAGGATGACAAACTATCTCTTAAATAGTCCTCTGGATCCTAGAGTAGCTTGTTGTGAGATGTGTACTCTTTCCTCCAAATCTTCCTGATACTGCTTTTTTTTCTTTGTTTGCACAGTTTTTTCCACCCAAGAAACCATTCTAATTGATTGTCTCTTCTCTACTTCTTCTTGAACAAGACAAGACCTATTCAAGCTCCAGGTTCCAATAGCATAGGCTGGGTGGGTCTCCCCTGGGTCCTACTTGTCATCTCTTGGTATGGATGTTGACCACCTTTCTTACATCTGCAACCAAAGGGCAGATTCACTGCCACTGCTCTCATTCCAAAGTCGAGTTCCTAATCCTAGTCAACTTCCCTCTGTCTGGACTGCCTGTGCTCTACATGGTGAACATAGCCCACTCACACAATTCCACAATCCCACTCTCCTGAGCTTTTATTTATTTTTTTTTTATTTTTTTATCTTTAAGCCATCTGAACTGATTAAGTACCCACCCACTAAGAGTGAGTTTCTTCTTTTCAACTCAAATCTTCAGGACAATATTCCTGGGAGTTAGCTGTTTAGAATACAGTAGTGGCTACTAATTTTCTTTTACTCTCTCCCCAGTTGTTTCAGGGGATTTGTAGTTTCATGTCCATCTGGCATGAAGAAGAGGATGGTTGAGTTTGATGGTGGACACAGGGAAGATCAAGAAACATGTCCTTTAAGCCCATTTTCTGTTTGTCTGAGTGAATGAAGAGGTATGCAGTATTGCCCTTTCATCAGGTGGATGTTTCTGGAAAAAGACCTGGTGTATGCCAGATGTTGCTTTGAAAATTACTTTCTGATGTGTCCTATCTCTGTCACTTACTTACAGGTAACCCTGGGTGCAAATTTATTAGCCCCTCTGTGCTCTGTTCTCCTCTTATTTTAAAAAATGTTTTAATTTTATTTATTTTGAGAGAGACAGCATGCATGGGGGAGGGGCAGAGAGAAAGGGAGAGAGAGAATCCCAAGCAGGCTCCATGCTGCCAGCACAGAGCCCAACGTGGGGCTTGAACTCACAAAACTGTGAGATCATGACCTGAGCCGAAACCAAGAGTCAGACACTTAACCAACTGGGTCACCCAGGCGCCCCTCCTATTATATAAAGGAGATACCTACCTCATTGGGTTATTATGAGGCATAAAAGAAACCATGCACATAAAGTACTTAGAATTATGCCTGGCTGTAATGAACACTTCATCAATGGTAGGCATTATCATTATCACTCTTATTATTTAATAATACAGCTGTTATTAAATGTGTCCTGAACTGTGAGCTCTGAGAGGTAGGTCCATTTCTATCTCTTCCAGCTGAATAATTCTGAGCTTTACTTTCCTTGCTGTGCCTTAATTTTCTCGTTTGTAAAATTGTAGTGTTCAGATACATAATCTTCAAAATCCTGCCTGCTCTGACATACTGAGATTCTGTGGAAACTATAGCAACGCTGCTTCGCACATCCTCTGGGGAAAGAGATCCTTTGTAAGAAGTCTGTATTAAATAAACACAGGTCTTTAAACCTCACCAAGTAGAACGGGGCCTGGGACAAGGACCTTAATACAAAGTTCTACTTGTCCTCAAGTGGCTCTGACCAAATATGTCTGCAGTGCGTCCTTCTTTTTTTCCTTCTTACTTACTCTCTGGGGTTCTTTCCCTCTGTCTTAGCTCAGGGCGCTAAAACAAAATACCATAGACTGGGTGGCTTATGAACAACAGGAATTTATATCTCACAGTTCTGGAGGCTGGGGGTATGAGATCAGGTGCCAGCATAGTCAGGTTCGGCTGAGGGCCCTCATCTGGGTTACAAACCGGCCACTTCTACTTGTGACTTTATGTGGGAGAGGGAGAAAACAGACCCTTTTGTGACACTTATAAGGACACAATCCTATTCATGAGAGTCCCACCCTCATGATCCCATCTAATCCTCATCCCCTCTGAAAGGCCCCACCTCCCAATACCATCACATTGGGGTAACATAGACATTCAACATATAAATTTGGGGGGCACATAAACACTCAGACCCTAACACTCTCCTTTCAAATCACTGGGTCCTTTTCTTTACCAACATTCTGTTCCTCTTCTCCAAATTGAGCTGGAACCTAAATCAGTTGGCTAATTCATTGGCTAATTATACTTTACAACATAATACGATGCTTCATTATTAAATCAAAATCTTCTGCTTCGCTCTATAATGTAGAACGTTGTTTCAACCAGAATTCTAGGCATCATCAAATAGGTGTGAAAGATATTTGGGAATGAAAAGAGGTAAAAATAATCTTACAAATCACATATTTATCATTTCTTTTACCGGGATGTGGCTTTATCTTCTCTATTACCTAAGTCAGGACCATGATGGCAGAGTATTTTTTTTATTTTTACCAGGTTTGTGAACCTATCATGAGAATTCTCAACCAGACCCTACCTGGCCTAATCTGCCAGAGCTCACCTCTTTCCTTTCGCCACTTTAGCACAGGTGGTACCACCATCCACTTCTCAGCAGCATAACTCAACCTTACAGCAAACTACTGTCTACCGCAAGAATTCCAGACACTTAGAAATAGTTCCAGAGCCAAGAGTCAAAGGAAGGTCTATCTGATCCAGAGCTGGTACGCTTGACAATCATTCAAATGCAAACTTGAGAACAGCATTTACCAAAGTGTATTTGGCACAAATCCAGTGTCATGAAACATGAATGGGTTTTGTGAAGTACAGGCAAAAGTTACTACAGTCACATCAATTTGGTTATCACTATGCTAAGCAAAATCAAACGATTTTATTTAGAACAAGAGTCCTCACAACCTTTAATAAGGCATTGTATTTTGGAAACGTCTAAGATATTTCTAAGCTCTTTTAAGCATGTTCCTATTTTTTAAAGACATTTGTGAAAGCTTGGATTAATATGTAGCAAACAGTCATTCCCTCTGCCCCCACTGTAGGTAAAGTATCCTTCCCAACCCCATTGACATTGGACTTGGACATGTGACTTGCTTTGGTCAATGGAACATTAGAGGCCTTAGATGTTCTGGCACTGATTAGTTTCTCTGTTACACTTCTGCCTCAGCCTGGAGAACCTGTCTGGGTTAGCCACTTGTACTAGAATAACGATAGACACATAGAGAAGATCTGAACCCAACCAGTAGCTTGGAATCAAGACACGGTGACCACAACCTTGATGCCTAATATGCAGTGGAGCCCAGCCTAGACCAGCTTCACTGTGGTTGAACTGCAGACAGTGAGCATGAAAATAAATGTGTATGGGAGATAAGCCACTGAGGTACTGAGGTTAGCAGTCATCAAAAGCTGACTAAACACGTCACTGAAGTGATGTTCCATACAAAACAGTTTGGGAAAACAAACTCCAGAATTCTTCAGAATCCCTCTTTCTACTAAACTACCATCATTCTTCGGTATTTAAGATTAGCATGGCCTTTTCAATTGAATAAACATTTACAGTTTTCACTGTGATTCACATATCTATAGTTCCCATAACAGAGTTTGGGAATTAGGATGAACAGCCTCATTTCCCAACTAAGTAGGGCACTAGCAGGGCTAACGATGGGCAGAGAAGCCCATGGGACCCAGATTTCCTGGGCCTTGGCCCTGGTGCCTTGTCACTACACTTCATTGCCCCTCTTAATTTTTATAAAAAGCCCTTCATGCTGTTCTTTGTATTTAGTTCTAAATTTCTATTTTCAAATATACTTTCTGATTTAGAAATTCAGTGATTAAAAAATGACTTCAAAACAATCTCCAGTTGAAGAATATGAGTGTGGGTTGCATATTTTTGAACATTAATAATACCAAAAAGGCTTCCATTTATTCAGGTGCACAAAACCAGTCATCCAATGTCCTGTACCCAAAATGGCCCAAGTAACTTTAAAAGCTGTTCTAAAGGATAGAGAGCTGTGAGAAATGACTAAATAGCACTGAAAGCAGTACTCTGCTCATAAAAAGTTTAAGAATTAGGCCATCTGGATGGTAGAAAGATGTGAACCAAAGGAACCAGGACAAAGTCCTGAACAAGTTCCCAAATTTGTTATGTAGACAAGTTAGGTGCTCAAGTACTGAAACCAATAGCTGCACATGTTTTTAAAAATATTCCTGTTGAGCCTGTTCGAGGGCAGGTGGGATCTTCAACATGGCATTTCCCTTGTGTATGGCATCTGCTGTTGGCCCAGTGGCTCCAGACATCACGCTTTGTTTTCGTGTTGTAAGCTCCTGATTCCCGATACCCTCCACAGATCCTAGGAAACATTCAAGTGGTGCCTCCAAGTCCTACCCATCAAAAATATTTCTCTGACACAGACACTGCCTTACATTTCTTGTAGGAGTGGAAATAGTATAGCATTATTGAAGGGCACTTTGTCAATTTCATTCATTCATTTTCCACATCCTCTCTGTGCCAGGCACACTTCTAGGGCTGTAGATACTGCAATGAACAAAGCAGACAAAACTCTCTGTCCTTTTTAAACTGATATTCGAGAGGGTTGGGGATAGGAGAAGAAGATAGGTTCCTCTGGTGGAGAAAAATAAATGAATTAAGATGTCATGAACAAGTAGAAGGTCAGAAATTCTAGAGAAAACTTAATCATAATGGGGAAAGGAATGGAGTAAGGTGGAAAGAGAAGATCTCAATGATGAGGC
The DNA here is from genome assembly GCF_018350195.1 of Panthera tigris. NCBI lineage: Eukaryota > Metazoa > Chordata > Mammalia > Carnivora > Felidae > Panthera > Panthera tigris. Next base: position 53,630,533 of record NC_056667.1, on the reverse strand, counting down.
TATGTCTACCCCAATATTTTGTTTAAAAGTTTAGAGCCACAAAATAGAAATACCCAATGGAAACACACAAAGTGCTATTTGTGATTATCTTACGAAGGTAGGATTTGGGGTCATTTTTTGTGCTGTGTTTTATATGTGCATGCTTGTGTATTTTTAATTAATTTTAATTTTTGAGAATGATGTACTTAGGCATTTCTATTTTTCAAAAACTCCCCCAGGGGCACCTGGGTGGCTCAATTGGTTAAGCATCCGACTCTTGATTTTGGCTTAGGTCATGATCCCAGGGTCATGGGATCAAGACCCGGGTTGGTTTCTGCTCTAAGCATGGATTCTCTCTCTCTCTACTGGCACAAAAACAGACACTCAGATCAATGGAAAAAAATAGAGAACCCAGAAATGGACCCACAAATGTATGGCTGACTAATCTTTGACAAAGCAGGAAAGAATATCCAATGCAATAAAGACAGTCTCTTCAGCAAAGGATGCTGGGGAAACTGGACAGCAACATGCAGAACAATGAACCTGGACCACTTTCTTACACCATACAAAAATAAACTCAAAATGGATGAAAGACCTAAATGTAAGACAGGAAGCCATCAAAATCCTAGAGGAGAAAGCAGGCAACAACCTCTTTGACCTCAGCCGCAGCAACTTCTTACTCAACACATCTCCAGAGGCAAGGGAAACAAAAGCAAAAATGAACTATTGATACCACATCAAAATAAAAAGCTTCTTCACAGCAAAGGAAACAATCAGCAAAACTAAAAGGCAACCAAAAGAATGGGAGAAGATAATTTGCAAACGACATATCAGATAAATGGTTAGTATCCAAAATCTATAAAGAACTTATTAAATTCAACACCCAAAAAACAAATAATCCAGTGAAGAAGGCAAAAGACGTGAATAGACACTTCTCCAAAGAAGACATCCAGATGGCCAACCAACACATGAAAAAATGCTCATAACCATCACTCATCAACAGGGAAATACAAATCAAAACCACCTCACACCTCTCAGAATGGCTCACATTAACAACTCAGGCAACAACAGATGTTCGCAGGATGTGGAGAAAGAGGATCTCTTACGCACTGCTGGTGGGAATGCAAACTGGTGCAGACACTCTGGAAAACAGTATGGAGGTTACGCAAAATACTAAAAATAGAACTAGAACTACCCTACAGCCCAGCAATTGCACTACTAGGTATTTATCCAAGGGATACAGGTATGCTGTTTCAAAGGGACACATGCACCCCAATGTTTATAGCAGCACTATCAACAATAGCCAAAATACAGAAAGAGCCCAAATGTCCATCAATGGATGAATGGATAAAGAAGATGTGGTACACACACACACACACACACACACACACACACACAGAGTGGAGTATTACTTGGCAATCAAAAAGAATGAAATCTTGCCATTTGCAACTACGTAGATGGAACTAGAGGGTATTGTGTTAAGCGAAATTAGTCAGTCATAGAAAGACAAATATCATATGACATCACTCATATAAGGACTTTAAGAGACAAAACAGATGAACATAAGGGAAGCAAAAAGAATATAAAAACAGGGAGGGGGACAAAACATAAGAAACTCTTAAATATGGAAAACAAACTGAGGGTTACTAGAGAGGTTGTGGGAGGGGGGATTCCTTAAGGAATCTACTCCTGAAATCATTGTTGCCCTATATGCTAACTTGGATGTAAATTATAAAAAATAAATAAATTATAGAAAGAAAAAATAAGATTCTCTCTCTCTCTCTCTCCCTCTGCCCCTCCCCTGCTTGCCTACATGTGTGCTCTTTCTCTCTCTCTCTCTCTTTCTCTCTCTCAAAAAAACCAAACCAAAACAAAACAAAAAAAAAACCTTCCCCACGCAATTCTGATGCACAGCAGATATCAAATTGTTTCCTTCCCACCTAATATTTCAGGTTCTATGGTCAAAAGAATCCCAGTAAACTGAGCACAATGAATTCAATATTTTAATTAATTAATTTGTGTGTATATATATGTGTGTATATATATATGTATATATGTATACACACATATATAATATTAAAATATAATATATACTATAATCATATAATATATATTAAATTTAAATATATGTATATACACATACATATACATATATATATATGTCTTCCTAAAATCCCATCAATTAGATTACTGCGGAGTCATACATAAATATCTCATAGTGCACCATGAGAAATAATGTAGTCCAAATAAAGAGGTTAGCATCCTGCGCAATAAATGTTTAGCTACCATCACTGTTATTGTGTGAGGCTTAACCTTGAAAAAGGAATGGGATGTATGGGGAGAAGATAGGTAAAGAATGTGGATAAAGGTCAGCTATTAGACTTTCTAGGCAGAAGAAATACATGGCCAGAGCCCTGGGCAATGAGCTTGTTTGGAGCAAAGGCCACTCTTCCTTTCATTGTGAATACATTTACTGGGCTATTTGACCACAAGCTCCATGAGCGCTGGGCCTGTGTCCACCTTGCTCACTGCTGTACCCCAGAACGTAGCTGTAGATACTTGTTGAACGTTCAAAGTATTTGAACCACAACTGAAAGTTTTCCATTTAAAGTGTACCCTCAGGCTGTTTTTATGATATCAGTCATCATTTTAATGAGGAGCTAACCAGAGCCATGCTGAGACAAAGAGTTAAGTGAGACATACTCAAACTTAACAATAAAATGCAGTCTTTTCTTGGATTTGTATGCCATTACAACTCATTTATCTGGTGTGGTTAGGAAATGAGAAAATTCTTTAGAATGAAAATGGCCATTTAATGCTAAATAACTTAAAATTTATTTTAACAGAGTCAGATGGAAATATTTTAAATTTTTATTACAAATACCTGGGGCTTTTTAAACACTGCATATGGAACAAAATTGAGCCTTTCCTTTAATGAATCTGTGTCGATCAGAGATCACAAACTGTGAGCAGCGTAAAAGTACCTTTAAGCTAAATATTTTATTGGAATGTTTCAGAGTAGTCCCCAAATTAAAGGAAAATTAGATAACCAATCTTGAAAAGGTCAGGAACCATTGCAGTTCCCAGGGTCTGTGTGGAAGGAAAAATAAAGTATCTATTCAGGGTCCCAGGAGGAAGCACCCCCAAGAGCTATGAGTTACCCTGCTTGACATGCAAATTCCTGTCCCAAAGCTACTGATCTGCTTAGACCAGACACTCAGCCTTGTCCAGGAGAGGAGAGGACACTTTAGGTGATGGGTCTTCTGAGACCCAGTACAACATGAGAAAGGGAGTTTTCCAAAGGCCACAGTGCTGCTTCCAAAAGAGAGCAGAATGAAAGCTGGGCACGTGAAAACAGAGGTCCAACACAGAAATCAGTGATCATGTTGAACTCCACGGACAGTACTAGATTATAATCCAGTGATATTCTTGGAATCTACTCAGCAGCTCAAGGCTGGTTTTCCCCTTTACTTAATGGTCTTGGATTTCTGTACTTCCGAGTTTCTAATTTGTGTAGCTCTTTTGCCTCTCTTTTTCTTTTAAAATGATTATCTGTTTCTTGCTACCTTCAACGTGCCTCCCTTTGAGACTTTCAATTTATCCCCCAGCTATTTTCAATTTACCTACCTCTACTTGACCATGGACTAGGAAATGAAGGAGCCAAGCCTGTCAAACGTATGTGTGTAATGAAGCTTTAAATGAGTCCGGGTCCCCAAGTGAAACGCAGATGACAAACACATAGGCTTGGTGTCATCCACACTAGCTTGCTGCTCAGGGGCTTCTCCTGCCCACAGTTAGTGGTTTAGCTATTTTGATAGTGACTAGATGAGGAATTTATCTGTAAATGGTATGCCACTGCTTTTTGAAGAACGCAATGTTCTTTTACAACTATTTATTTCATCTTCACCATGGCACTGAAAGGAAGGAAAGGGCAAATATTTGCTCAGGTTTATAAGTATAAAAATGGAGCCACAGAGAGCTTAAAGTGCGTAGATGGAAAGGCTAGTACGAACCCCAGGTGTCTGGTTTCCACTCTAGAAGTTAGTTAATAGATTCAGCTATGTCAATATCGGGAGACCTACAGCATCATAGGTCGGAGGCAGCTTAAAACTCAGGGGATCACGAGGGGATATAACAAGTGTATGATTTTTAAAAGGCATGGGGAAAATCCTACATGTAGCTGTTGAACATGTATTAAATCCTGAGAACAGTGGAAGCAAGTAAGTGGGAACAAACATAGAACAGTATAAGTTAACTAAATGGGAACATAAATTTCACCGTGTAATCACTTCTAGCAACAACTTTAATGAAATACTGAAAATATGTTTACCAATTTTCAGGCAACACAAAACTGGAAAGGATTACTAATATATCAAATGACAGAAACAAGATTCAAGCTGGAAATATTGGCCAGAATCTAACCATGATGAAATTCAACATAGATATCTATATCTATATCTATCTATAGATAGATAGATAGATAGATAGATAGATAGATAGATAGATATAGATATATATCTAGATATAGATATAGATATAGATATAGATATAGATATAGATATAGATATATAAGATTCAACTTTACAAACATGGTATAGGGAAAGCCTAGCTTGATAACAGTCATAGGGATTTTGGTTTACTGCAAAGCAAGAAATAATAATAATAATGTTTATCATTTATTGAATATATATAGTGCTGTGAGCCTCAGACTAAGTTTTTTAGCTGCATTATGTCAATTCTCACAACAATTATAAAAAGTAAGCATCATTATCATCATCATCCCCATGATATAGTTGAGAAAACTAATAATCAGGGAAGTAAAATGCCCAGAGTTTAACAGCTTGTCAGTATTAAAGCCAGGGGTTAAACCTACCTCCATCTCTATCTTAACTAATATGCCACTGTTAGTTTTTAAAAACAAATTTAATGTTTATTTATTTTTGAGAGAGAGAGAGAGAGGGAGGGGCAGAAAGAGAGGAAGACAGAATCTGAAGCAGGCTTCAGGCTCTGAGCTGTCAGCACAGAGCCCGATGCAGGGCTCAAACTCTTGAGCCATGAGATCATGACCTGAGCCAAAGTCGGATGCTTAACCAACTGAGCCACCCAGGAGCCCCTACTGTTACTTTTAAAAATAAATGCCATTCTCTGCACTGAGTATGGAGCCTGCTTAAGATTCTCTCTCTCTCCCTCTGCACTTCTTCCCCACTTGCACTCTCTCTAAAAATACATACATACATACATACATACATACATTACATACATACATACATATAAATGCCATTAATAAAAGACTCAATAAAGGAAGTCTCTTTGCAAAACTCACATGTTAACTGGAGTACTGTGTGCAGTTTTCTGGGCATGTATAACTTTTAGATTCATCCATATATACCTTTTATAAAGATCTAGTCATGGTTTATCCTGAGAGCAATGGAAAGCAGCACATGAAGTATGAATAAGGAAGCCAAAAAGAGTTTATGAGATGCCTTCAAATACACCATTCTGAAATGAGAACTACCATGGTGTTGAGGAAGGGGCCTAGGCACTGGATTTAGCCCGACTGGATCCACCTGTCTTGCCCATGTGACCATATGTTTCCCCATCTGTAAAATGCTCAGGAGGATTCTTCCGGCCACTACTGCTGGGAGCACTAGAAACAAGGCATGGGAAGCCTCTTGGCCCAGCTCTGCTATCTAGAAGTGTTCATGAGATAGTATTATTACTGCTCCTCATGGAAGTAAGGAAAATGGACTTTACCTTGATATTAGGGAGAAACTTTTAAAATGGCAGCTTCTGGAAAGAGAATTAGCTACCTCGTGAAATAGTGAACTGAGGGCAGTTAGTCAAATTTATACATGCACTTTAGAAAAATACTGCGCTACATTAGATGAGTTTTGACATTAAATGCTCTCTGAGGTCCCTTTAAAAGTTGAGATACTACATACAAACTTATGTGCTTCCTTTCATCTACAAAATGTGCTGACAAACCAGCCATGGGAGCCATGTGTTGAAATGCAACAGTGGGCGAGTGTGCATGGAGACACCTCAGCATCTTACCCACTCCCCAGCGGGTTCAAGGACATGCCCTTTACAAAAGCCTATCAAAGCAAAGGACAATTTGTAATCCCAGGTTGGCAGGCCCTTCATATTCTTAAGCAGGTGACTTTGGCATCAGTAATCATATATGTTTTATTTTTTTAATGTTTACTTATTTTGAGAGAGAGAGAGAGAGAGAGCAGGGGAGGAGCAGAGAAAGAATCCCAAGCAGGCTCCACGCTGTCAGCACAGAGCCCAATGCAGGGCTTGAACTCACAAACCATGAGATCATGACCTGAGCCGAAATCAAGAGTTGGACACTTAACCGACTGAGCCACCCAGGTGCCCCATACGTGTTTTATTTATAGTCATCACAAAATGATCCAGAAGAGTAGAGTTCATTGAACAGGGGACAATAGAAATGGAAAGAATGAATGACTGACTCTCAATAGATGCAGAGAAAGCATTTTACAAAATACAGCATCCTTTCTTGATAAAAACCCTCAAGAAAGTAGGGATAGAAGGAGCATACCTCAAGATCATAAAAGCCATATATGAACGACCCAACACTAATATCATCCTCAATGGGGAAAAACTGAGAGCCTTCCCCCTAAGATCAGGAACAAGACAGAGATGTCCACTCTCACCACTGTTATTCAACATAGTATTGGAAGTTTTAGCCTCTGCAATCAGACAACACAAAGAAATAAAAGGCATCCAAATCTGCCAGGAGGAGTTCAGACTTTCACTCTTGGCAGATGACATGATACTCTATATGGAAAACCCAAAAGATTCCACCAAAAAACTGCTAGAACTGATTCATTAATTCAGCAAAGTTGGAGGATATAAAATCAACACACAGAAATCGGTTGCATTCCTATACACCAACAATGAAGCAACAGAAAGAGAAATCAAGGAATCGATCCCATTTACAGTTGCACAAAAAACCATAAAATACCTAGGAATAAATCTAACCAAAGAGGTGAAAAATCTATATACTGAAAAGTATAGAAAGCTTATGAAAGAAATTGAAGAAGACACAAAAAATGGAAAAAGCTTCCATGCTCCTGGATAGGAAGAACAAATATTGTTAAAATGTCACTACCCAAAGCAATCTACGTATTCAGTGCAATCTCTATCAAAATAACACCAGCACTCTTCACAGAGCTAGAACAAACAATCCTAAAATTTGTGTGGAACCAGAAAAGACCCTGAATAGCCAAAGCAATCTTGAGAAAGAAAACCAAAGCAGGAGGCATCACAACCCCAGACTTCAAGCTATACTACAAAGCTGTAATCATCAAGATAGCATGGTACTGGCACGAGAACAGACACTTAGATCCATGGAACAGAATAGAGAACCCAGAAATGGACCTACAAACGTATGGCCAACTAATCTTTGACAAAGCAGGAAAGAATATCCAATGCAATAAAGACAGTCTCTTCAGCAAGTGGTGCTAGGAAAACTGGACAGCAACATGCAGAACAATGAACCTGGACCACTTTCTTACACCATACACAAAAATAAACTCAAAATGGATGAAAGACCTAAATATATAGATAGGAAGCCATCAAAATCCTCTAGGAGAAAGCAGGCAAAAACCTCTTTGATCTTGGCCGCAGCAACTTCTTCCTCAATATGTCTCCAGAGGCAAGGGAAACAAAAGCAAAAATGAACTACTGGGACCTCATCAAAATAAAAAGTTTCTGCACAGAGAAGGAAACAATCAGCAAAACTAAAAGGCAACCGACAGAATGGGAGAAGATATTTGCAAATGACATATCAGATAAAGCGTTAGTATCCAAAATCTATAAAGAACTTATCAAACTCAACACCCCCCAAAAAATAATAATCCAGTGAAGAAATGGGCAAAAGACATGAATAGACACTTCTCCAAAGAAGACATCCAGATGGCCAACCAACACATGAAAAAATGCTCATTAACATCACTCATCAACAGGGAAATACAAATCAAAACCACAATGAGATACCACCTCACACCTCTCAGAATGGCTAACATTAACAACTCAAGCAACAACAGAAGTTGGTGAGGGTGCAGAGAAAGAGGATCTCTTTTGCATTATTTGTGGGAATGCAAGCTGGAGCAGCCACTCTGGAAAACAGTATGGAGGTTGCTCAAAAAATTAAAAATAGAACTACCCTATGGCCCAACAATTGCACTAGTAGGTATTTATCCAAGGGATACAGGTATGCTGTTTCAAAGGGGCACATGCACCCCCCATGTTTATAGCAGCACTATCAACAATAGCCAAAGTATGGAAAGAGCCCAAATGTCCATCGATGGATGAATGGATAAAGAAGATGTGGTATGTATATACAATGGAGTATTACTTGGCAATCAAAAAGAATGAAATCTTGCCATTTGCAACTACATGGATGGACCTGGAGGGTATTATGCTAAGTGAAATTAGTCAGAGAAAGACAAAAATCATATGACTTCACTCATATGAGGACTTTAAGAGACAAAACAGATGAACATAAGGGAAGGGAAACAAAAAATATAAAAACAGGGAGGGGGACAAAACAGAAGAGACTCAAATATGGAGAACAAACTGAGGGTTACTGGAGGGGGTGTGGGAGGGGGGATGGGCTACATGGGTAAGGGGCATTAAGGAATCTACTCCTGAAATCATTGTTGCACTGTACGCTAACTAATTTGGATGTAAATTTAAAAAAATAAAATTAAGTTAAAAAAAAAAGAATAATGAGTGACTGATTGTTAATTTCTTTGGCCACGTTGCACCCTTCACCCCTTTTCCCAAATGGCAGCCCTGTTAATGAATCACAGTATCTGGTCTGAGTTGCTTCCTTTTACTTCCTCACAATAGCATGCCATTGGTGAACTGATTATCTTCTTTTTTTTTAATGAATGTCTGATAGTAGCTCAAATTTACATGATGTTTGGAAGACCTGGGTTGCTCTTTGCTTTACCTTTTGAACCAGATTTCACTGTAGCTTATTTATTTACAAAGGCAGGGGAAAAAAAGGTTTTATTATGTTACTAAAGTCTGGAAATTTATCCGGGGTGATGAAAAAGAGTAATTATAAACTAACCTCAAGTGTTGGGAAAGTGTTTTTTAAGCATTTTGTTTACAAGCCAGAAAAATGAAATCCACCTCTGAAGTTTTCTTCCTGACATATTTCTGGCCAGTCTAAAGTAAAGTGACGAGATTTGCTAATATCATGGGATGCTGAATTTCTATTTTGAACTTTGGAAAATTTTCACAATATGAAATGTATTAAAGTCACAATATACTCTGTTCTACATGCAGCTCCTCTTGCTTGGAAATCTCTTCCCCTCACCCTTGACCAGATTATTTTCTACTCATCCAAGGTCTCTGCTTAAAGGCATCACTTCCTCAGAGAGCCTTCCCTGTCTACCCTGCATTAGGTCTCTGTGCTTTCCCAGTTTTCTTCTGTATCTCCTCAAAATTTGTAGTTATGTATTAAACTGTAACATACCAGTTCTACTTTTCTATTGTGTCTCAATATTTAGGATAGTGTTTGGCATACATTAGGTGCTCAATAAATATTTGGTGAATGAATGAGTGTATTCTAACTCTTTTTTTTTTATTTTTTAATGTCTATATATTTTTGAGAGAGAGAGAGAGAGAGAGTGAGCAGGGAAGGGCAGAGAGAGCGAGGGAGAGAGAGACAGAATCCAAAGCAGGCTCCAGGCTCTGGCCTGTCCACACAGAGCCTGATGTGGGGCTTGAACTTACAAACCATGAGATCATGACATGAGCCAAAGTCAGACACTTAATCAAGTGAGCCACCCAGGCGCCCCTAGTGTATGCTAACTTTTTATGACATTAAATCAAAGAAAGATAACTCAATGTTAAATTTTTACTCTGGTAAGTCTCCTCTGAAAGTTAAAAGTTTAACTCAGTCCCTTACTACTGCTTTTTTTTTTTTCAACTTTAGTCCACATTTCGTACTTAAAAATTATGACACTATAGAACTTTGTAGGTAGATCCTTTTTGAAAACATGATTCTCTGTTTGTTCATCAAAGGTTTGATCAAAGGTCTTTTGGAAAAACAGGTCAACCAGATCATTTTTTGACTGGCCACATGGGCAAAAACATTCGTGCACAAAGGTCACAAGAAATGTAAACATTATAAAGGCATAAGACCTACCACAGTCTCATTACTGCACTCCCTAATACTTCCTAGGACTATAATGTTGTCAAGATAATGTTTTGGAGAAAAAGTAAAAATTTAACTGAAAATGTGGGCATGTTTAACTGATAGCAGTGGTTTCCAGTTGGTTTGCCTTGAAGATTTGTTTTTTGTTTTTCCATTCCCTGATCTTAAACCCCATTCTTACCATAGATCCATGAAAGCAGGCACCAAACCCACAGTGTTATTCATCTTACCCTTAGTGCCTGGCATAAAAAAGGTGCTCAATGAGCAGTCACTGAATAAATGAATGGATCCTACCTTAATCATGGTTCTCCTCACACAGAGGCAAATCAAGGGTGACCAAAACAATAAATAAATAGAAACTTTTATATGAACAAAGGAAGCTTGATATAAAATAAATAGTTCATTAATCCAGCATTACTTGATTACCAGTCATCATGAGTATTGTCTTTCTTTACTGCCATTTACAAGAACACCTTTGGAGCTCCCCTGTGTGAATTACCTTCAGAAGTTGTTTTTGAACTTCATTAAGGAAGACTGTCCTGATTGCTACTCAGACCTGTTTACTGCCCCCTCCCCAAATGATTATCACATGTCCCAAACATCCACTTTATTCACCATGCTTGATTTCAAATAGTCCTTGATTGGGACACCTGGTTGGCTCAGTCGCGAGTCCAACTCTTGGTTTCAGCCTGGGTCATCATCTCAAAGTTTGGGCCCCACATTGGGCTCTGTGCTGACAGTGTGAAGCCTGCTTGGGATTCTCTCTCTCCCTCTCTCTCTCTGCCCTTCCCCCATTCATGCTATATGCCTCTCTCAAAATAAATAAACATTAAAAATTTTCAAATAGTCCTTGATAAATGTTGAAAATTACTTATTATAAAACAATTTTGGACATTTTTGAAATAAGGGTAGGACCTTTCCCCATGCTATTGTTTGGATAGAAAAAACACACATTTGGATATCAAAAATGGTCATTGTTTAAGCTTGCACATAAAGTTTCATTCCTACAATACACACATAAAAAAAAGTTTTCATTATAAATCTTAATGGCAAAGTCATAAGCAAATTTCCCTCTATTAGAGGGGAAAGAAATTTCCCTCTGTTTGCTTTGTTGGGAAGGGACCAGGGATTGGACAGGGTCCCAGTAGGGATTTACACTATATAACAACTTTTTCAATGTTGCTGATAGTTTCTGTTATTAGGAAATGCTCTTTCATATAATTATGATTATATTAGAGCTACTCTGATTTGTGTCGTTGTACAGAACTAGAACCAATGGATAGAAGTAACAAAAACACCAACTTTAACTCATTGTTAGAAAGGACCAGCCAACCATTAGCAACATCCTACTTAAAATAAGTAACTGGCAGTTTCTTGAAATCTGGTTCCTGCTTTCACCACAGGGGGCTTATAATAAATCCTAGAAATGATATTTGATCTCCTTGGTGATGGTGGTAAGGTGAGGGTAGTTACTGCAGCCTCTTGTGGGCTATTAAAATGCCAGGATTAGAACAAAAGGAGTTTGAAATATAATGCTATTGTTTAGGGAGGAATGTGTTCATCTAGTGGCCTAGTGGAATTTGAAGCAATTCAAACAGACATTATGGACTATGTTTTGGGGGGGAAAGGATGCCTAGAGGAGAGTGAGAAAGGAGGGTGAGAAAGGACAGCCAGGCAGAGAGGGAAAAACTCCCCCCTAGATAAACCTTTTTCATTTTGCTGGCTGTGTCCCATACCTAAGAAAGCTTACTGGCTGACTCTGATCTAATCTCACATTAAATATCACTGCTGTGTGCTGTGTGCACAGGTCAGACATAGGTTTCTCCATTTCAAAAGCTCTGGATCAGTGTAATAATCCTTGGGGGGGGGGGCAGTGGGTAAAGAGGCACTAAGACAGGAAAGAGAATGAGGATGAATCTAACCCTCCTTATTGGTACAAAGCTGGGGTGCCCATGGGAGCTGTTCTGATGACCCCAAACAGGCCCACCTAGCTCAGTTAGAAAGGTTATGTATGTGTCAAACAACTACACAAGGGTATATGCATAAACACTCTCTGGCTGCTTGTTAGGAATGGTCTCTTTCACCTGAATCCAATTTTTCTAACTAGACTCAGTACACTCATTTACTCTGCCTTTCTCCTGGCTGGGAAGTCCAGGTGTGGATGGCCAATTTCTCATTCTAGTCTCTGATTTCCACCTTGGGCTCTTTCAAGAGAAGCCAGAGATTAGTCACATGTTGCCAATAGCATAGTGTCCAAATGCCCAGGACCACCATAATCTAGCTCCAACCCGACTTTCTAGGCCAACAATTTCCCCTCTTCATGAATCTTCAATCATCCGATCTCCTAGACATACCCTGTGATGTTCTAAGCCTTGACTTTTTGCTCATGCCACTTGCCAGGGATGCCATACAGCTGTTCTCTATATTATCGAAACTTTCAAGAAGGAGAGCAGAGCTCTTCTGAGAGCCCAGGACCCAGACTGGCTTCACACTTTACACAAAGCTCTGGCTCCCCTAGATTGGTCCACCTGGCTCATCAGAGCTCAGGTTATAGACCATGTCCACAGAAATATTTCTTTCAGTATAGTTGGGGTATGCATAATGCTTTACAAAAAAAATTTCTGAAAAAGTAACCAATGTTTTAAAACTAGACTATTACATGTAATGTTTTTTCACCTGGATTCCCAGCTTCATTTGAAATATCAGTAAATAAGGCATCTGAACTGACCTTGCTGCAGAGCAAAAGTTGGCCAGCACTGAGCAGCAGCTGCTCTTTCGTGTAAGGCTTGTCTCTCCTATTTGCTGCATTTCCGGGCCCTCCTACAGTTCTTATACCCAGCTTCCTTTAGTCATTTAAACCACCTAACTGGATGCTATGGGCATTTGAGTTTGCACACCACCACCGCCTGCACCAAGAAACTGTCAAATCTAATCTTCTGGTACACATGGCTCTGTGAAGCTATTTTTCTTCCCAGGAAGAGCCATGAGACAGCAGAGCAGAAACAAGCTGGATATCCCAATTTGGCTTAGCCCTTCTCTCAAACAAATGTCATCTCCTTCCTCCCATAGCAGAGAGGAATACAGGTCCTAGTACTTTGTGAATTTGCTCCAACTCTCTTTTCTCCTGGTTTGCAAGACAAAACTATTACTCTTCCTATGCCATCCACTATTTTAGCAAGCTTTTTACTTTAGAATAATTTTAGATCCACAGAAAGTTTGTTAAGATAATACAGATTGTTTTCATATACCCCAGGCCAAATTTTCTGTTATTAACATCTTACATTATTAGTATGGTTCATTTGTGACAATGTTAAGTCAATGTTAATACATGATTAAAAAAAAATTTTTTTTAAATGTTTATCTTTGAGAGACAGAGCACGGGTTGGGGAGGGGAAGAGAGAGGGGGAGACACAGAATCAGAAGTAGCCTTCAGGCTCCAGGCTTCAGGCTCTGAGCTGTCAGCACAGAGCCCTATGCCCTATGCAGGGCTTGAACCCACAAAATGCGAGATCATGACCTGAGCTGAAGTCGGACACTTAACCGACTGAGCCACCCAGGCACCCCTATTCATACTTGAATATTAACTAAAGCCCATGCTTTATTCATATTTCTTTTTTACCTAATACCTTTTTTCTGTTCTCAAGACCCTAACCAGAATATTATGTTAAATTTAGTCATCATGTCTTCTTAACCTCTTCTTGGTTATAAGATCAAAGATTCAGGGAGCTCAGAGAATACCAAGTATGATAAATACCAAAAAATCTACACATAGGCATATCATATCCAAACTGCAGACAATCAAAGACAAAGAGTAAATCTTGGAAGAAGATAGAAGGGGTGGGGGAACACTTTACCTTTAGAAGAACAAGGATAAGAATTACACTGACTTCATTTAAAATCACATAAACAAGATGAGAGTGCGGTGATATATTTAATTCAAGTGTTGAAAGAAAAATAATCACCATCCTAGAATTCTGTATCTAGCAAAACAGATATACTTTCATCCTTCAAAAGTGAAGGAGACGTAAAGACCTGATCAACAAAAACTGAGGGATTTTGTCAGCAGAAGATCTGCTTTGAAAGAAATGTTTCTTCAGAGAGAAGAAAAATGACAGTGTAGGCCAGAAACTTGGATCTACATAAAGAAAGGAAGAACATTCAAGAAGGAATAAATGAAGGTACAGTTTGCCCTTGAAACATGGTTTTGAAGTACAAAGGTCCACTTATATGTGGATTATTTTCAAAAAATACCATACAGTACTGTAAATGTATTTTTTCTTCCTTATGATTTTCTTAACAACATTTTCCTTTCCCTAGCTTAAACCACAGGCCCAAGTTGATGCCACTTAAGTTAAGGCTTCAAGTCCATAAACCGAGACTAGCCTGGTCCCTACCCTAACTGCAATTTTAACCCCTCAGAAATGTAACCTTTAACCAGTCAACATGGGAACTTCCTGGTTAGCACTAGGAAATTTACTGATATGCCATTCCCCTTGAGAGGGCAACTTTGCCAAATAAAAAACAATGGATCCTTTGCAAATAATTTCCTCTTTTCCACTCCTCTATCTTTAAAAACTTTTCCTTTTCTATAACCCTTTGGAGCTCCCCTCTACTTGCTAGATGGGATGATACCTGATTCATGAATTGATTAATTTGATCTTTAAAATTTATTCAGCAGAATTTTCATTATTTAGCATTACCTTATTATAATAATACAGTATATAATATATATGACATAAAAAATAAGTGTTCATTGGCTGTTTATGTTATTAGTAAGGCTTCTGGTCAAGATCAGGCTACTTAACTACTTAATTAGTAGTTAATTTGGGGGGAGGTCAAAGTTATAAGCAGATTTCCAACTACATGGGGGTCAATGCCCTTAACGCCTGCATTGTTTAAGGGTCAACTCTACTACTATGGTGACTCTGGGAGGTAAGAGAGCTAAAGCACCCTCCAGAAGCTCACAGAAAGACTTTCCCTCCAGTATCATCCTAATGTGTCCCTCAGTGTGGATTAATTTCTTAAATTTTTTCACCTAAATTTGAGATTTAGGGATTATGTACAGTTATCAAAGTTCTCTGCACTGTGCTTTCTTGGATGAAAGAATGTTGTTACTACCACAGTTCCAATCTCATGGATCAGAGCGATCACCATGAAGAATATGTTTGCAGTTATACCTGGCCCTCTGCAGGTAAGCAGTATCACACTGTTGTCCCATTTCAGTTTGTTTGCTATCAAGTTTTATAAGCCCGAATTCTACAGGCATTCATATAATATAGGCTGTATAATACTACACAGCTCTACCCAATGCTGTATCTGTTCTAACCTGTTGATGGTGATGCTCTAGGCTAGGAATGTCTGAGGCAGTCGCCTGGGCCTGTATTACTCCTCGTGAGCCCCACATTTTCCCCAGTGGAGCCAATGTTGTGGCTGGACCAACCCTTGAGATTCTTATGATTGCAAGACACACATCAGCAAAAGCCTTCACGGAACTTTGAGGAAGAAGATTTTGTAGCTACAAGTCCTGGAGGGTACAGCACACCCAAAGGCCAAACCAAGATCATGGGTAGAGAAAGAGAGTATGGATCTGAGGCCTTTATTAGAGTCTGAGTGTAGAATGTCTAGGGTGTCATGGGTTCATTGGCTAATTTAAAGCATTAAGAGCATAAGAGCAGGAATTAGGATGTTGGACAGGAGACTCACAAAGTCAGTTATCTAGGTGAGCCAGGACTTTCTGTAACAGGGAACTTCATGGGTGTGTGGGGCGGGGAGCCCACTCCCTTGTCTGGTTGTTTTGCTGGTAACTGTGTCATACAGCTGACAACATGTTTATTCAAGATGGATATCCTTTGATGCCTCAACAAACAAAAGCTTAATGTCAGGCATTTACACTAGATACTAGCATTTGAGATCTAAAAACTCAAGCTGTGGAGAGTTACTCAGATTGGGTACAAATGTACTATCAACTTCAGTTTTGAAACTATATGAGTAGTTCTTTATCTCTTAATTTGGATCTGTTCTGCTATTCAATACCCAAAAAAAAAAAAAAAAAAAAAGAAAGAAAAAAAGAAAAAAAAAACTTGATTATCTCAAATAGACCAAGATAAATTTATATGGAAGCAAAGGGAAACTCCCTATTAGTTTTATGGAAAAAAAATATAGATAGATAGATAAACCTTAAACAGACTGAACAAAAAGAAAGTGGGAGAAAAGAGGATATCACTCTATACCCTACAGGCATTAAGCAAGTAATAAGGAAATCCAACAAGCAATTCTAGATTCATAAATTTTATAATTTAGATGAAACAAAAAAATTCCTTGAAAAACACAAACTGACAAAGCTCATTCAAGATGAAAGAGATTACTCAAAGAGTCCTCTACTTATTAAAGAAATTATATTTAAATTTTTTAAATACAAAAAACAAAAGAAAACATAATTTGACTTCACCAAAATTAAACACTTTTATGTTTTCAAGGGCATCACCAAGAAAGTAAAAAGACAACACCAGCACACAGAATGCCAACTATTTATCTGAGAGAAGACCTGTATCTAGAATGTATTAAATTTCTACAACTCAATGATAAAATGATAAATAACCCAATTAAAAGTGGACAAAGGATCTCAACAGACATTTCTCCAAAGAAAACATATAAATGTCTGATAAACATATGAAAAGATGCTCAACATCATTAGCTAGTCAAGAATTAACTTTACCTAAAGAAAAATTTGGCTGACCCCTAGGAGGTAACCTCTAAACCTCTGGAATGTTCTGCCTGATAGAAGGGTCTTTGATTACTTGGGGTCATAGGTCAAGCCAGATAGTCTAGGCTAACTCTATGACTTACGGTGAGGGCCTTCTACCACATCAGGTGGTCTGGGCTAACAATGTGATTTTTGGTGGGAGTCTTGAGTCACATGGAATCATCCCCAACTCTAGAAGGGCTGGAGACGACATTAGCCCCACAGGGTTAAGCTGTGTCTATCTGGTCAATCTCCACTAAGAATTCTGGCTTGCGTAAGCATATTATAACAGACTGTGGCTGGAAAAAATAAATGTTGTCCACACAACTCCACTGGGAGAGGATAGCTTGAAACTCTGCACGTCATCTCTCCTGACCCCTGCCCTATAAGCCTTCTCCACTGCTGAATTTAATCTATATCCTTTTGCTGTAATAAACCATAACTGTGACAATACTGCTGAGTTCTGTGAGTCCTTCTAGTGAACTATTAAATTTGAGTGTGGTCTGGAAGACATCTCAAACTCACAAAAGTCAGATTTTTAAAAATCCTATTTCTATATACTAGCAATGAAACATTGGAAATGGAAACTTTAAAAAATTAAAAGCATAAAAAACATGAAATACTTAGGGATAAATATAATATGTACTAGCTTTATACACTGAAAACAAAATACTAGTGAAAGAGATCAAAGAGGACCTAAATAAATGGAGAGACAAACCATGTTCATAGATCAGAAGACTCCACATTGTTAAGATGTCAATTCTACACAAACCAATCTACAGATTCACTGCAATTCCAATAAAAATTCCAGCATGGGGGCACCTGGGTGGCTCAGCTGGCTGAACACCCTGCTTTTGATTTTGGCTCAGGTTCTGATCTTACAGTTCCTGAGTTCAGCCCCTGCACTGACAGCATGGAGCCTGCTTGGGATTCTCTCTCCCACTCTCAAAAATAAATAAACATTTTTTTAAATCCCAGCATGACTTTTTGTGAAACCTAACATACTATCTGATTTTCAGATATATACATAGAAATACATTACATTATACATTTATCATACATAGAAATACATTAGTCAAGACAGTGTGGTATTGATGAAATGGTAGTCATAAAAAAATCAATGGAACAGATTGTAGAGTCCAGAAACAGACTCGCACATATGTTGATCTATTCTTTATAAATACACAAAGGCAATTCAAGGAGAAAGATAGCCTTTTCAACAGATGGTGCTGGAACAACTGGATATCTATATGCAAAAAATAAAAATAAAAAAAGAATCTCGATTCATAAGTCATTCCCTATGCAAAAAGATTAATTCATATAGACCATATACCTAAATCTAAAACTTAAAAGTATAAAACTTCTAAAACATAGGAGAAAATCTCACAGCTTTAGGTTCAGCAAAGCCTTCTGAGATGGTACCAAAAGCATGATCTATCAAAAAAATTGATTAATTAAACTTCATCAAAATCTAAAATTTCTGGTCTTCCAAAGATGCTCTTAAGAAAATGAAAAGACAAGCCCAGGACAAAATTATTTTCAAAATTCAATATTAATGAGTCAAACAACCCAATAAAGAAATGAGCCAAAGGTTTGCTAAACACCTAACTGAAGACACACATATAAGTAAGTCTATAAAAATATTCTCAACATCATTATTCATTAGGGTAAATGCATATTAAATCTACAATGAGATATCACTACATACCTATTAAAAAGGCTAAACTTTAAAAACTAACAATTTCTTGTACTATTA
This sequence comes from Panthera tigris, assembly GCF_018350195.1. NCBI lineage: Eukaryota > Metazoa > Chordata > Mammalia > Carnivora > Felidae > Panthera > Panthera tigris. The sequence goes on along the minus strand of NC_056667.1, from coordinate 53,611,855 downwards.
AGCATGCTGAACTGGGACTGTCTTACATTGCTGGTGGGAATGCAAAATGGTATAGCCACTTTGGAAAATAAAATGACAGTTTATTAGAAAGTTAAATGCACATTTACCATTCAACCCAGAAAATCTGCTTCTAAGTATTTAACCAAGTGAAATTACTCATTGGTACTTCAGACAAGAATACAGTCAGCACTTCAGCTAATATCTCTGGTCATTATATATAATCTCATTTGACTAAATAGTATCTTCCCAAATTACTTGAGGTGACGTAATTTTTTTCTTAGTTGGAAATAAACGTTACCCTCAGAAAGATTTAAAATTAAGCATAGAAATGTTGAAGAGAATCAACCACATGATATTAATGTTTTTGTATTAAATCTGCATATTTGATGCTTTATATACTTACAATGTTAAGAGTTTCACCTGTGAGAGAGCTAGCGGGTTACTTTAAAACATGTAATTGAGCAATTGATTCAGCCTTCTATTTTAAGTTGAAATTTTCTTGTTTATTTGCAGAAATGGAGCGTGGTTTTAAAAAAAACTAAGTTCAACATCTTTACAAGTTAGTGACCTCTAACTTAAAATTGCTAATACTATGCATTGAAAGATTTGCAGTTAAAGAAAACCCTCTATTCAGTTAATGCAATCACCAAAAGCTTCACAGGAAAACAAGTATTGACTGTTCCTAGTAATGAGTTTACTCACAGATCCATTCATTATCTTCACATTATTAAAGACTCCAAGAAGAAAGATAAAATTACAGTCAGCTCCCAATGTTAGCTTACTCACACTGTGTTGGACATATGAACAAGAAATGCCATTTGGGGTTAGAGGGCCAAAAGGAAGAATGACACTTAACTTTGCCCCACATGCGGCATATTAACCTCTCCAAGCAGGTGACTTTCCTCTTACAAAAAGCAAACTTTAATTCTAAGCTGCTCTTTATTAAGTTATTTACTATTGACTTGGATCAAAACTCATTAAACGTAGCCAGGGGCAGCATTTACAATCTCCATAACTTGGTAAAGATCTGTTGACCTGTGCTGCCCAGAAGGAGGATTAACTTACACCCAGTTTTCATCCAGTTAGGGTGACTTCCTCTCAAATGTGTCTGGACCATCCTAATTTACACTTGTTGTGCCAGGGCAATGAATGGTGCCTACTTCCACTCTCAAAAGTGTCCCAGTTAGGGCAACAATCCATAACCCACACATGTAACTCACTGTCCATTGAGGCTGGCATTTGTATAGTACTAAGTCACAGCCCCTGAAGTCAGAAAACTTGGATCTGAGTAATAGCCAGGTTATTTCTGATCTAAGACTTAGAGAACCTCCAGATTTCCCAGTGATGATGCTGGTTTTTCACAGTTGCTTTGTGAACTACATGAAAACATGAAATGAAACAGCTTTGTAAACTACAGGTGACTGTACAAACACACATTATCACAGTGAAGCAAGTGGATGTTTGCAAATGTAAAATTGTAATAGAATACAAAGAATTCAAAATGTTTAACTTTTTTGACCCAATTCCACCCTTTCATTTAAAGTTATTCATCCTGGGGCACCTGAGTGGCTCAGTCAGTCAAGCGTCCGACTTCGGCTTAGGTCATGAGCTAACGGTTCATGAGTTCGAGCCCTGCATCAGGCTCTGGGCTGACAGCTCAGAGCCTGGAACCCGCTTCAGATTCAGTGTCTCCCTCTGTCTGCCCCTCCGCTGCTTGCACTCTGTCTCTCGCATTGTCTCAAAAATAAATAAACATTAAAAAAAAAATTTTAAGTTATTCATCCTTTCCTCCTTGCCTCTCTTTCCTTTGTTTTCTTCCTTTCAATAATCTTGAGTCCCTACTGTGTGCCAGGTACTATTCCGGTGCTATGTGAAGAAAAGATACCGAAACAAAGGACTAAGATATGGTCCTTTCCAACATTAATGAACTCATTCAACCACATATCAATATTTACTAAGCGCTTACTCTTTAATCCCTTAATATTTAAACATAGTATATTTTTTTATTCATGTCATGCTTATATGTCCTGCCCAAAATTTTTCACATTTTTCTCTAAGGAGGCATGGCACATTTTTTGGAAAGATTTATTTTCCTATTAGAAAACTGGGGATGCCTGGGTGGCTCAGTCAGGTAAGCACCTGACTTCAGCTCAGGTCATGACCTCAGGGCTTGTGAGTTCGAGCCCCGCGCAGGGCTCTGTGCTGACAGCTCAGAGCCTAAGAGTCAGCTTTGGATTCTGTGTCTCCCTCTCTCTCTGTCCCTTCCCTGCTCATGCTCTCTCTCTCTCTCTCTCTCTCTCTCAAAAATAAACATTAAAAAAATTTTTTTAACAAAAAAAATTTTAGAAACTTGTATTCTAATTAGGTACATAGGAAAGAAATTGCTTTTTCCTCTGTTTGTTTATTTAGAGAAAGAAAGGGAGACAGAGAATCCCAAACAGACTGCGCACTATCAGCACAGAGCTGACATGGGGCTCAATCCCATGAACTGTGAGATCACAACCGGGGCGAAAATGAAGAGTCAGACTTTTAACTGACTGAGCCACCCAGGCACCCAGCAATTGCTTTTTATGTTGATCTGTATAAAATAAGCTTGATAAATATTTTTTCTAATAATCTATAGATTTTCTTGGATTTTCTAAGTAAATAATAGTACAACCTGCAAATAATGACTTGTTTATTCTTTTTCACTCTCTCTAGCCCTTCTGTGTCTAGCAAAATATGGAACAAGTGATAGAAGTTAGCATAATTAACCATGCTGCCAGAATCGGACTATTGCTATTAATGTTTACATGTCTATCCGTCTTATAGTGTGAGGGCCTCAGGATCATGGCTGATGCCTCCTCCCTGTAAGTCAGTGATTCAGAGAGTCCTTGTACATCCATACATCACAGTCTCTAGTACATCGTCTCCCGTGCACGATAATCCCTCAATAGTGTGTGTTGAACTGAGTAGAATGTCCCTTCCATGAAATTTTTCTCAGCTTCCTTGGGCACACTTACTTGATCTTTGCATTCCCAAGGTGTTTGTTTGTTATTTGTTGTGCTTTTTATTGAGGTATATCATTTGGTGAGATAAAAGGAAAAAATAGTATCTTGGTCTCTGTCCCTGGTTCCTGGCACTGAGCTCCTAACACCTTGAAATGTCCTAAGTGGTAAGAGCACTAGCAGCATCTTTTTTTTTTTTTAATGTTTATTTATTGTTGAGAGAGAGAGAGAGAGAGAGAGAGAGAGAGCAAGCGTGAGTTGGGGAGGGGCAGAGAGAGAGAGGGAGACAGAATCCGAAGCAGACTCCAGGCTCTGAGCTGTCAGCACAGAGCCCGATGCGGGGCTCGAACTCACAAACTGTGCGATCATGACCTGAGTGGAAGTTGGACGCTTAACCGACTGAGCCACCCACGAGCTCCAAGCAGCATCTTTTATTCTAATCTTTGGCCTTTGACCCCAGTTCCTGACATGGAGCTCCTAAATCCCTTGAAATTTCCAGGGTGATAAGTGTCTTTTGTTCTAATGAGGTGACTTTTGATGGGTTCCAGGAGGGCTCCCAGGTGGGCACTGGTCACCAAAAAGATCAAGCCATGATAAGAAGCGTGGCATTTTCAGTCTCACTCCCCACCCTCATTCTCCAGAGAGGGAAGGGGCTGCAAGTGGAGTTAATGATCCATCACGCCTACGTGATGAAGCTTCCATAAAAATTCCAGAAGTACGGGGTTTGGAGAGTTTCCAGGTTGGTGAACACATGGAGGTGCGTGGAGAGTGGCACTCAGACAAGGCACTGAAGCTCCACGTTCCTTCCCACACGCCCTGCCCCCACACACCTCTTCCATCTTATCCTTTGTTGAATCGTTTTAGAATAAATTGATAATATATGCTTTTCCTGAGTTCTGTGACCTCCTCTAGCAAATGAACTGAACCCAAAGAAGAGATCAAGGGAACCTCTGATTTTTAGCCAATCTGCCAGAAGCTCAAGTAATAACCTGGACCTGAGATTAACATCTGAAGGGGGTGGGACAATCTTATGGGACTGAGCCCTTACCCTGTGGGATCTGATGTTATCTCGGGTAGACAGTGTCTGAATTGACTTAAACTGGAGGACACCCAGCTGGTGTTGGCAGAAGTGGTTGGTGTGGGAAGTATTCAGAGTGTGGTGTCCCGTGAGAGTAGAGGAGGAGCACAGGAGGAACAAAATTGCCTTTACACATACACACAGAAAAGTGTACATATTGTCAATGTATAACTTCATAAACTTACACAAATTTAAAACTGCTCTGTCTCCACCACTAGATCAAGAAACAGAACATTTCAGTATTCCCAGAGCCCCCTTCCCAGTCTCCTGCTGTTACCATAGCCCCATAGCCCCCAGAGTAAACAGCAAGGGTTAGTTTGCCTGTTTTTGTGCTGTCCCTAAAGGAAATCATTCAATATGTACCCATTTGGATCTGGTTTCTTTCACTCCACGTTATGTTTGTGAGATTCATTCAGAGCTTCACATGTGGCTAGAGACCATTCATTCTTATTGCTGTGCAGCATTCTACCACATGAGAATTCTACAATTTACATATCAATTCTACCACTGATGGGTATTTGATTATTTCCAGGTTTGAGTTCTTATAAATAAGGCTGCTAAGAATTTCACTACATTTTTAAGCTATATGTTTCATATAACAATTTTCAAGGCAGAGTCCCAAATCTTTGCAGGTAGCAAAGCGCTAGCTAATAATACACCCATATAACCAAAAGATCATCACCTCAGTGTCCCAAAGTCTATAAAATTTGGGGAATTATCTTTCCATGTTATAACTTTAAAATTTATCATTATAATCATAATTTAAAAGAAAACGAGACAAAATTGGCTTGATTCTCAGCCCACAAATAGCAGGGTCCTCCCCCAACAAACATTTCTGAAGCATTTGGGGTGGCTTACATTTCTCCCACTCACCTCTTGGTCATTTTGTTCTGAATTCTTTATCTTACCCAGTGACTCACACAGTGATGGCTGTCCTCTCTCTTAGCTCACATTGGCCACAACATTCATTCTCCTTTTCTTAAATACCCCCTCTCCTCTATATCCCAAAACACCAGTGTCAACAACAGTGTGCATCCCAGGCTTGGGAGTCTGGGTAAGGGAGAGGGTCGTGGTGAAGCAGGGAAGGCTTCACCGCTGCCCGGCAAAAAAAACTGAAAGGTTATTATGGAGCCTTGGTTCTCAAAAGTCCTTGGGCTGGGGCAGGTGGGTGGCTCAGTGGGTTAAGCGTCTGACTTTGCTCAGGTCGTGATCCCTCAGTTCCTGATCCCTCAGTTCATGGGTTCAAGCCCCACATTGGGCTCTGTGCTCACGGCTCAGAGCCTGGAGCCTGCTGTGTTTGTGATTCTGTGTCTCCCTCTCTCTCTGCCCCTCACCCGCTCAAGCTCTGTCTCTCTCTCTCACTCTCTCAAAACTAAATAAACATTAAAGATTTTTAAAAATAAAATAAAAATTAACTAACTAAATAAATCAGGCAGGCAGCCTTTGGACTGTCAGCCTCAAAGAAACGCCTCCTGGGCACTGTTTCAGCCTCAGGTCCCAGCCCTTCTAGCTGGATTTTTCTGTCCCCCGCACCCCCCCCCCCCCGCACTTCTTCCGCATATTTCCCTACTCGCCACAACCACAGGCCCTTCCACATTCTGAGGCAAAGCCCAAATTCCTCCTGCTTTATTATGCAAAACATTTCAACCCCTCTCCGCAGCCGTGGGCCAAGGCTCCTGACACTCAAACGGCTCCTCTGAGTTTAAGTAAACAAAAACTAATCGTTGTGCTGCTGGCCTACAAAATGGCAACTTTCCCCCAGCTCATTTAATTAATTAAATGAATGCAATCCAAGGGGTAATACTGAGAAATCACTTTTTCTTTTTTTGACCGTTTAAACTTAACCAAATATAGGAGTCCTGGCGGCAAATGACTAAATTACACCAAAGTCAATTCCTGGAGTCGCCACGAGAGGGCGATAGCACCGAAGCGTCGGTATGCCTCAGGGTTTTTCCAACCCTCTCCCACCGCTGTATCCCTGCCCCTTCGGCTACATCAAATGTTAACATCTTCAGTCTTAGCGCCTCAGGAACCAACAAGCCAAGTGGTCACTGCTGGGGATGTAGCTCACCAAAGGCAACACTATTAGGTTACAGTTTGGGTTATTTTGGTTTTACACAACATTCTTTGCCAACCTCATTGGAAACATGTTTTCAGGAGAACTCATCTCATTCCACCTACTGCCTGCTAAATTTATCTCCACAGAGGTTAACAACGTGGATCTAATTAGGGAGGAAGCCATTTCCTGAGTACTTTGGACATAACTGATTCTATGCCTCTGATTCACCAGTCATTGCTTTAGCCCTCTGTCCCTGAACAAAATGCATTTATTTATGTTTTCTGTGGTTTGTTGGTCTCTTTTTTCCTTCTTTCAAAGACAGACACAGTTAATTTGTAAAAGCAAATTGGGTTTTGTTTTCTCTCTCTCCTTCTTTATAAAATAGTTCTAATTGAAACACAGGAATCCCATTGAGACTTAAGTCATAGCATGCTACTCCTGCTCAAATCCTTCTCTTGGCTTGTCATCTCTAGGTAAAAGTCAAAGTTGCAATAATCTGTAGGCTCTATCTTAACCCCGATGCACCCTTCACTCCTCCCCTGAGTGCTCCTTGCTAGCCAACAATGAGAGCCCCACCCTAGGACCTTTGCACTTTGTTTGTTCCTCTTCTTGGGTCATCTTTCCCCACTGCCACCCCATAACTATATGTCTTCTCCACTTCCTTCAAATGTCTTGTCCAAAGTAAGCCTTCCCTGGGCACTGTGTCTTAAATGAGCACCACCAGGGCACACCCACAGGCATACTCACACACATCATCTTTATACTTCCTTTATATTTTTGCTCTAGCATTTCCACTACATATCATATATTTGATTTGCTTGTATAGTTTATTCTTTGCTTCCCCTACAAAAAAGTAAACTGCATGGAGGCGGAGGTTTTGCCTATTTTATTCACTAGTATATCCCCAGCACCTAGAATAACATCTGGCACATGCTCAGCAAAAAAGTATTGAAAGAATGAGTCAACAACAAAACAACAGAATTGTGCCCTAAAGATAGGCCATATCATGTTTGTTCCTTATTATTCCTGTCTCTGCTCAACAGTCCTCTGTCCACCCTATTTAAGTAGCCCGTCCTGCAAGTCATTTTCTATGCCTTTATCCTGATTTTTTTCTTCATAGCATTCACCGTTTATTACTCAAATATCTGGTAGCTTTAAAAATTTAGTTATTTGTCTTGCCCATTGGAAGGTAAGCTCCATGAGGAAGAAGAATTTGTCCTGTTCACTGCTGTGTCTTCTCAGCCTAGAATTTTTTAATAAAAAATCATTTTACCATATATGTGTGGACCTATTTCTGAATCCTTGATGCTGTCCCATTGATCTATATGAACGTCTCTTTTCCAATATCACACTGTCTTAACTAACTTTTACAGGCCTGGCAGTCAGGATGTATATTAATTTCAATCCCTTTAAGTCAATCCCTTAAGCAACAAGGACTCATGCCCTAATCCCTGGAAGTACCCTGTGAAGGTGGAAAGACCTGAAAGGGAAAGGAGCTTTCTGGTTTAAAGCCTCATTAGAGATGCCCTTGCACCAATGGTGGCCCCAAAGATGCAGAAACCACTGATCCTAAAAAGATCATGTAACTGGAGGCAATGAGTATCTCAGCAGTGACTCATGATGGATAAGGATCAATGACTGGAGAGGTAGAAAACTTGCTCCTTGCTTTAAGAGGAAGAGAGAGAATTCCAAGCAGGCTCCACACTGTCATCATAGAGCCCGATGTGGGGCCTAATCCCATCAACTGTGAGATCATGACCTGAGCTGAAATCAAGAGCCAGATGCCAACTGAGCCAATTATATCTCAATTTTTTTTTAAATAAAAAATAGGCACACCTGAGGTTTTCTCTCTCCCCATCCTTCTGCCCACTCCTTAGCCCTCTCTAAAAAAAATGAAAATCAAAAATAGAATTACCATATGAACTAGTGATCCCACTTTTATACATATATAATACTTTTGTATCGTATATATCCAGAGGAAATATACACTCTCATGTTTATTGCAGTATTATTCAGAATTGCCAAGATATGAAAACCATCTGAATGTCCATCCATGGATGACTAGATAAAGAAGATATAATGTGTATGTGTGTGTATGTATGTGTGTGTGTGTGTGTGTGTGTGTGTGTGTATATATATATATATATATATATGTGTGTGTGTGTATATATGTTCTATTACGAGATGAGTACGTTCAGGAGACCTAATGTACGGTGTGGTGACTATAGTTAACAATAATGCATTGTATATTAAAATTCAGGTATGGAATAAATCTCAAGTGTTCTCTCCACATGCACACACAAAAATTATAACTACAGGAGGTGGTGGATGTGTTCATTAGTTTGTGGTCATCAGTTCACAATTCATACGTTTATCAAAACATTGTGTTGTTTGCCTTATCTGATAATTATTTGTCAAAAATAAGTGGTTTCAATAAATTATTTGTCAATTTGACAATTTTTTGTCAAAAATAAATGAATAAAAAATATTTAAAAAAAGAAAATGCCAACTATATTTTAATAATAACATAGAATAAAAAGAAGGAAAACATGCTGAGTGACAGCAGCCAGTCACAAAAGACCATAAATTACATGATTCCATTTATGTGAAATGTCCAGAATAGACGACTCCATAGAGACAGAAAGTGGCAGGTGAGTGGTTTTTTAGGGCTGAGACATGAGGGAGTTGGGGAATGGGTGACTGCTCTCGGGTACAGATTTCATCTGGAATGATGAAAATGTTCTAAAATTGATGGTGATGATGGTTGCACAACTCTGTGTATATACTAAAAACTGTTGCCCTACGCACTTTGAATGGATAAATTGTGTGGTATTATGACTACCTGTGAGTTAATTTAATTACCAGTTCAGACACTATTCCCATGTTGCTAAGAGTCGTGTCAAACCCAAACAAACTGAAAAGGACGAACTTGAGAATTTCCCAATGGGTTGAGAGAGGCAAACTTGAAAATCAGTGAAACACACCTTTAATAAGACACCACATAGTCCTAAATTACCAAGGACTGAAAAGCAGAGGCTAACATATAGGTCATAATCTAATCTCCTAAACCTATGTTTAGCTAAAGCTATCTAAAATAATCTTACTACATGACTCCTTCTCTAAGAAACTCCCTATCAATTAAATTGCTATTTCATGTTCAGAGTTCCTATTATGTGCTACCTGTATTTGTGCTGATTAACATATTTCTCAGTCCAAATACAGAAAGCCAAAGCAAAATCAATGTCACCTGATAAAACATGTTCATTTAAGTTCCTCTAATTGCTAATGCCGCCCAGAAATACAAGAGATTCGGCACCTACAGAATCACCTGGGTTATGTCAGACACAATGGGGGTTGTAATAGGATTGATCTGGTGTAGAATTAAAAAGCCCCTAACAATTAACTGTTTTCAGCGGTTTCCAACTTGCATCAGGATAATTTCTCATAAAGAAAAAAATGTATTAAGAGTAGAAAAATAAAGAAGAGAGAACACAGAAAAGCCTTCCTGACATTGCCTTCATTAAGTCTTCAAAATTCAGTCACTACAGTTCAGGTACAAACTGCTACTGCCTCAACCATCTAAGAGGGACGCTTACTCCCTTCCTTAGCAATGGCCGTGACCTGGTCAGAATCCCAACTAACACATCCCTTCCTAGATAGATCAAGAGCTATTTCATTGGTACTTCTTCGTTCTCCACCTACAAATGCCAAAGGTAGCTGGAATTTTGTTTTAATGAAAAGAAAAATCACTGCAGACTTATTCTACCAAATTTAAAAACATATTATGAAGCTATACATTTTTATCAAATGTGGTACCGGTTCAGCTCGGGAATACATAGAAGTCAAAGAAGAACAGAAGAGAAAATCTAGAAATAAGCTAGGTGGAAATAAATTTTTATTCTATGTGAAAGGTGGTATTTGAAGTTGAACACATTACCTAGCCAACTTGTTAACCAATTAAGATACCTGGTAAAGAGATACCAGTCTTGCATCCTATAATTTACTAAAGTAAATTCTAGGCGAGTTAAAGATAAATGTATCTTCTTTAATGAACCCATAAATGCTTTAGGGGAATGTATTTTTCTTCTCTTGAAATAGACAAGAACTTTCTTAGAACACACACAAATTCAGATCTTTAGGGAAAGAAATTAATGTATTTGGCTACACAAAACTCAAAAGGTTCTGTGGGTAAAAAAATTACATAAAGTTTAAAGTCACAGAACTACCTTTTTAAAAAATGTTTATTTATTTACTTACTTATTTAGAGAGAGAGAGAGAGAGAGAGTGAGCAGGGAAGGGGCAGAGAGAGATGGAGACAGAAGATCCCCAGTGGGTTCTGTGGGACAGCACAGAGCCCAATGTGGGGCTTGAACTCACGAACCAAACTCACAAACCGTGACATCACGACCTGAGCCAAAGTGGGCTGCTCAGCCAAATGAGCCACCCAGGCACCCCAGGACTACATTTTGCTAGATGATTATGTCATTTAAAAAATGCATTTGCAGAATAGAAGAAAAACAATACTTTGATTCTAAATATGTGTAGAATTCTTACAAATCCATAAAAAAGAGAAATTCCCTGGGGCATCTGGGTGACTCAGTCGGTGGAGCATCCCACTCTTGATTTCATTCAGCTCAGGTCATGATCTCATGGGTGTGGGATCAGATTGGGCTCTGCACTGAACGTGGAGCCTGTTTGGGATTCTCTCCCTCTCCCTCGGCCCCTCTCCCCTTCTCTCCCAATCACACCCTCGCTCTCTCTCTAAACAAAAATTAAAACATAAAAAGATAAACGCCCTAAAACACATGTAAGTGATTCACAAAAGAAAGAGGAAAATAAGTATGAAAAACAATTCACTATCACCAGTTTTTAAATGTATGTTCCATTTAAAAGCCAACATTGAAGTTGGCTTTTTTCTGAATAAATTAGTAATTCTTTTAAAATATGAAAACACATATTTTGGCAGGGGAGAATATTCTCAAGAACTGCTAAACAAAAGGGATGCCTGGATGGCTCAGTCGGTTGAGCATCCGACTTCAGCTCAGGTCATGATCTCACTGGTCGGCTCATGAGTTTGAGCCCCACGTCAGGCTCTGTGCTGACAGCTCAGAGTCTGGAGCCTGCTTCAGATTCTGTCTCCCTCTCTCTCTGCTCCTTCCCTGCTTGCGCTGTTTTCTCTCTCCCTCTCAAAAATAAGTAAACATTACAAAAGATTTAAAAAAAAAAGAACTGCTGAACAAGAAGATGATTTGGTACCACCAAAAAATGCGTATACTCTTCAACCCACCTTAGGGTTTCTGGAAAAGCATCTTAAAGAACTAATTAAGGATGTGTACAAAGATTGACTTGCCCTCTGAACCCTTATTGCTCTCTTTCTCATCTCTTTTGGGTCTGAACTACAATGGCTTCACACCACCCTATCTAAAGCCACAAGGCCCCACATACTATTTATCTGCCCTTCCTACTATATTTTCCCCACCATAGCACCTGTAGATTCATGACCCTCTCAGGAGTTTTCCTGGTGTAATCTGAAACCAGCCCCCCTAATGCAGAGGGCAGGGAGAGACCAAAGAAAGAGGCAGCCACTTCAGGTCAGTAGGTGGCAATTTTAATAATAGCAAAGGGAACTTCCATAAAGGGTTGTCTTGGGCAGTAGCCAGAGAAATGGATCCCTGTACCCAACCTTCAAATCTTAAAAGCTTATAAAGAGGCCCTAACTGGGCTTGGTCATGTATACTGTGTAGGTGTTTTCAACATCACATCACCATCTCAAGGCTATGTCCTTGGAGCAGCCACTGGGAGCAAGGAAGGCAAGTGGAACCCACATCCCAAGGGAAGGGGAGGGAGTAAGGAGCCTCCAAGAATCCGGGTCCAGCTTATGGGTCAGTTGTGGTCATGTCTTTTTTGATCATGTTCCCCAACAGCACCTACCATATATTTCATTTATTTATCTAGTTTTAATTCTTCTTCCCCTGAAATATAAGTTCTATATGGGAAATATTTTTGTCTGTTTTGATCACTATTATGATCAGGGAGTGTCCTAAGGTTGGTGGGGTCTGACACACAATTTTGGGTCCTCCTTTAAAAAAAAAAAGAAGTGTTTTAAAAATAAAAATACATTTTAAAATTTCAAATTTAAAACAATCTGAGAAACGAGACAAATTCTACAAAATCTAGAAAAGTGACAACGCAGGTTTAAATTAAACCCCCTCATAAATTGAATTATTCTGGTGTTGGCTGGATTCCTGAAGATCTTTCCCCACAAAGCCAGGGAATAACAGAATAATACTGTTTTTGTATTTCAGAGAGTTCATTCATTCATTATATTTTGCAACTTTATTGAGATATATTTCACATACCACAAAATTCACCTAAAGTATACAATTCATTTTTATTTTTTCCCTCTATTTATTTAATATAATTTATTGTCAAATTGGCCTACATACAACACCCGTGCTCATCCCAACAACTTCCCTCCTCAATGCCCATCACCCATTTTCCCCTACCCCCCCCCACCCCACCCATCCTTAGTTAGTTCTCTGTATTTAAGAATCTCTTGTGGTTTGCCTCCCTCCCTCTCTGTTTATAACTATTTTTTCACCTTCCCTTCCCCCATGGTCTTCTGTTAAGTTTCTCAAGATCCACATATGAATGAAAACATTGATATCTGTCGTTCTCTGACTTATTTCACTTGGCATAATACTTTCCAGTTCCATCCATGTTGCTGCAAATGGCATGATTTCATTCTTTTTCATTGCCAACTAGTATTCCATTGTATGTATAAACAACATCTTCTTTATCCATTCATCAGTTGATGGACATTTAGGCTCTTTCCATAACTTGGCTATTGTTGAAAGCACTGCTATAAACATTGGGGTGCATGTGCCCCTATGCATTAACACTCCTGTATCCTTAGGTAAATTCCTAGTAGTGCTATTGCTGGGTTGTAGGGTAGTTCTATTTTTAATTTTTTGAGACACCTCCACACTATTTTCCAGAGCGGCTGCACCAGTTTGCTTTCCCACCAGCAGTGCAAGAGGGTTTCCCTTTCTTCACATCCTCGCCAGCATCTGTAGTTTCCTGATTTGTTCATTTTAGCCACTCTGACCAGTGTGAGGTGGTATCTCATTGTGGTTTTGATTTGTATTTCCCTGATGACAAGTGATGAGCATCTTTTCATGTGTCAGTTGGCCATCTGGATGTATTCTTTGGAAAAGTGTCTATTCATGTCTTCTGCCCATTTCTTCACTGGATTATTTGGTTTTCAGGTGTTGACTTTGGTAAGTTCTTTATAGATTTTGGATACTAACCCTTCATCCAATATGTCATTTGCAAATATCTTTTCCCATTCCGTCAGTTGCCTTTTAGTTTTATTGATTGTTTCATTTGCAGTGCAGAAGCTTTTAATCTTGGTGAGGTCCCAATAGTTCATTTTTGCTTTTAGTTTCCTTGCCTTTGTAGATGTGTCAAGCAAGAAATTGCTGCGGCTGAGGTCAAAGAGGTTGCTGCCCGCTTTCTCCTCTAGAGTTTTGATGGTTTCCCGTCTCACCAATTCAACAGTTTTTAATAGAGTTGTGCAAATATCACCACAATCCATTTAGAACCACTTCATCACCCATGAAAAGTTTGTACCACACCTAACAGTTGATGAGACATTTAGGTTGTTCCTACCTTTTATTCTTTGTTTGACTGTTTTTTATGATTTTTGTAAATTGAGATGAAATTCAAGTACCATGCAATTCACCATTTCAAAGTACACAGTCCAGGGCCGCCTGGGTGGCTCAGTCAGTTGAGTCTTCAACTCTTGATTTCGGCTCAGGTCATGATCCTAGGGTCTGGGATTGAGTCCCCACATCAAGCTCCATGCTGAGCGGGAAGCCTGCTTAAGATTCTCTCTCTCCCTCCCTCTCTTTCTCTCTCTCTCTCTCCCTCCCTCTACCCCTCTCCTCTGCTTATGTTAATTTTAAAATAAAATTTAAAAAACTAAAAAATATATACATTCTAATGACTTTTAGTATATTCAAAGAGCTGTGCATCCATCACCACTAATTCCAGATGATTTTCATCACCTCCAGAAAACTCTGTGACCATTAGAGTCATTCCTCATTTTCCCTTCCCTCAGTCGCTGGCAACGACATGCCTATAATTTATTTCTATGTATTTGTTTATTCTGGACATGTCAGGTAAATGGAATTATACAATATGCGGGCTTTTGTAACTGCCTTTTTCCACTTAACATAATGTTTTCAAGGCTCATCCATGTTGTAGGATGTATTGGTATTTCATCTCTTTTTATGGCTGAAAATATTCCACTGTATGGATATACCACTTTATCCACTCATCAGTTGAGGAACATCTGGATTGTTTCCACTTTTTGACTCTTACCAATAATGCTGCTATGAACATTTGTGTACAGTCTTTTGTATGATGTATGTTTTCATCTCTCTTGGCAATATACCCAGGAAAATGGAATTTCTGGGTCCTATTGTAACTCAATATTTAACATTTTAAAGAACTGCCAAAATCTTCTACAGTAGTTACACAATTTTGCATTCTCACCAGCAATTTATGAGGGCTCCAATTTTTCTGTATCTTCACCAATGCTTGTTATTGTCTGTCTTTTTTATTTTAGCCATCCTAGGGAAGTGTGAAGTGATATCACACAGTGGTTTTGATTTGCATCTCCCTGATGACTCACGATGTTGAGCATTTTTTTTCATGTATCTATTCGTCACTTGCCTATCTTTGGAGAAATGCCTATTCAGATCCTTTGTTCATTTTTTTTTAACTGGATTATGTGTCTTTTTATTATTAAAGTGAGATGGGAGGACACTGGGGCAGAAGAGTGACATCTGCTTTACATTTTACAGGCTCACTCTGACTGCGGTGTTGAGACTAGTCTGAAGGAGAAATCAGGCAAAAAGCAGGGGACCCGGCAGTCGGGAGACTAGTGCAATAAGCCAGGCAAGATATGATAGTGTCCTTGAACCACAGTACTAGCAGTGATGGTGTAAGAAATGCTTTGATTGTGAACACATTCTGAAGCTAGAAGTGACAAGATTTCCTGATGGACTGCATGTGGGATGTGCAATATGTTCTGAAACGCTTCCAAGCCTTTTGTTCTGAGACACTGAACCAGGGTGTCTATAGTTTGATTTTGGACATGCTGGGTTTGAGATGCCTGCTAGGCATCCGAGTGGAGAGATTGTGTTGGCAGTTGGTTATACAACTCTGGGGTTTAGAGAAGTCTGGGCTGGAGATTAAAATGTGTGCCAGTTGCCTACAAAAGGTATTTAAAACCACGAGACAGCATGAGCTCACCAAGTCAGTGAGTACAGATACAGAGGATGGGTTTTTGTTGCATAAATGATTAATGTATTTTATACATAGATAAATTAAACTTCCAAATTAAATTTGTGGGAAGTGTGTTAATCCTGTTGCTTCCCATGCCACTAATTAGCCCTCAAAAATATGTTTTATGTGACATCCTGCATATATCTCTGATGTGTCTTAGGGCCCCACCTTCAAAGAGCCTGTGTATTTGCCCCAGAACCTTCAATGTCCCCTTACTGTTAAGCTATAGAAAAAATAGGAGATAAATGTTGATAGAGAATATGGTGATAAAATGTGTTTCTTAACTGCGAGGACATACTACTGAAGCAGAAACATAGATGCATTTATGCTTTAAATTATTAAGTAAAATAGTTATCCAGCTCAGGTTGAGTTGATGGTTTAAAGCTATTCCGAGGATTGAAAAAAAAAAAAATGAAGGCACAACTTTTGATATAATAATATCTAATAATTAATTTGAGTGTGTGACACATCTATAATTACCCAAATTTTGATAAAGAGATCAGCAACAATTAAGATACTGTGCAGCCTCAAGATTAGGACCACTTTGGCTACATGGACAATATTGAACAGGGATAATTATTTCAAAATGATCATCTATTAATTTTGCACTATGCCTGATGACTACAGAGAAAAGGAATTGGAATTCATTCTCTACAAAGTTACACGTTTTAAAAAATGTGGGGTAAGTCTTGAAATTTAAATTCTTCACCAACTTTAGTTCTTTTTTTTTAAACAGACATTTGTTTTCTACTTCTTTTTGCAAAAACTGATAACTTCAGCGGAAATTTTTAAGAGCCATTTTAGGAAGTACGAAGGAGAAGATAACTTTCCAATCACAATTACCGGACAAGACCTTTTTATTCACATTTAGCTAACAAAAAACAAATAGGAAAGTGTGCTGTTTTTTGTTGTTTTTTTTAATCTCAAAACAGGAGATGCTGATAAATACCAGGTGCGTGATTTCTCCAGGCACCCATTCCCAGCCCCAGAGGAATCTCCATGCATCCAGTGTGCTTTCTAAATGAAAATGCATATGTACAAACCCTTGGACCAGAGAAGTTTCCTTGGGAACTGTTTTTCTTTTTACCGGCATTTTATAGGTATGTTGGTATTATTAAATTTCTACTAAAACTTTAGCTTTACACTTAGTTGGGCAACACGAAGAAATAACCAGCTCCGTTTGTCACCTAGCTGCCTAACCGCCACCCCCCCCCCCCCCCCCCCCCCGTGAGAAAGACACCAGCTCTTCCCCAAACGTTCGGTGCAAAAGGATACATTACTCCTTAAGCAGTATTTTACATCAGTTCATTCTTTTTTTGTAGTGCACAAAAAAAGACTCTTCAGGGTATGTACAGCGTGTTTTTAAAGTATCAAGTGCTCTCTCTTTTCCAATACAGCGAATTATTAAGCACGCCCCGACAGCCACGTCTCCTCACAGGATTGTGAGCCACAACACAGGTGTAATTAGGACCTGGGTTCTTTCCAGTTTGTGCATATGCCTGGACGGCTTCTCTTCAACCCCAGTGAGTACAGGCTCAACACTAGTCACATGCACGTTAAGATTATCCAAACAAAAACACTGGGGAAATCAATCTGCTAAAAATTAAACATTTTAATTTAATAATGTACATAGAAGTCTTTGTGAAAGTATAAATAACAAGTTTTATTTAAAAAATAATCGTCCTCGTCATACATATATAATGCAATCTAAAGCAGTCCTGGAGATCGTTCACATCATGTTTGGGGTTACACGTATCACTGCTCTATTCCGGTAGCATGGCCACTACAAAGCACCTTGTGATTGTAACAGCATAATGAGCTATTATGCACTGGGATTTTTGCAAATAAGGTATTTCATGAGGCAGAATGGGGAAAAACAATTAAAACACACAAGTTACATCCATTTACAGAAATAACAATTTCTAGTTGTGAACTAATTACTATGCTTGGAAAATGCTAGCATCCGTATAAAATTTGGTCAAATTATGGTGCAAAATCTGGATTTTTTGCAAACTTGTCATATTTTTGTGACATCTCCTAAGCATTTCCCTGAGAGCATAAGGAATGGTATTAACTTAATGAAACGTTGTGGCCTCTAGAAGAGTCTTCATGAAGGGAATACCTCAGAAGTAAAGATCTTGAGGACTGTAAGAAAAATCTGTGAGTCCACAAGTGGAGGAACAGGAACAACCATGAAAAGTACAACCAGCTGAGAACCCACCCAGAGGAAGGGATGAGGAATGAGAGGTTTGCCCCTAACCCATATATTACCCTTCTATAAACTACTGGGATGCTTTTTCACTGTACTTGGAAACACTACCATTTTCTGTGAATGAGCCGTTGGGTTCCAAGGCATTCCCCTGCAAAACTGCAGCCGCCGCAGGCGTGGTCACTACACATTGGGGGCACTGGTAAGGGCCCCAGATGAGGGGGAGATGAGTCCTCCTTTCTCCTCCTTTCTTTCTGGGAAAGAGGTAGACCAGACTGCTTTCTTCCTCACACTGCACTGTATCAGCTATAATAAGAAAATGGACTGGGTAGAAGTAGAGAGGTGGGTGATCTGGGAAAATGAGGAGCCCCAGGAGGTAGGGCAGGCTGGGAGGAAGGCCCCTTGTCAGGAGAGGAGGCCAACAAAACTCAGGGGAATGTACTTGGACCCCAAGGGCATTAGGGGATGGAAAGTGCTGCAAAACTTGAAGACCTTTGTTCTTAGGAAAAGAGGTGGAAACTTCCGCTTTCCTTTCTCCACCCTGTCCACGCTACCCTGTTTCCAAGACCCAAAACTCAGGCAGGTACCTTGAGCATTGTAAGTCAACTACATCAGGGTTTAGCCTCCCTCAGAAGGCTTGGCCTGGGCACTCAATCACCAACCTCCCACTTGCTGTGTGAAAGTGTTTCAAAGTCTGCCTGTAAACCAGTTGTTTGGAACATGATAAAGAACTTCCTCATAAGATTACTTACTTGTCAGCAATTCTTTATGTGTATTCTTAGTTTTAGAATGTAAGCAATGTGCTTTGAATCTCCAAAATATTTTCTATGGCATACAGGAAAAAAAAAAAATGAACTTTTTATAAGGAAAAAGAAATGCCCAACATGTGTGTCATCAAAAGGAAACTTCTGTATTGTACATTCATAGCAATACTTCCCACTGGCATTTATAATGACACTTAAGCACTAAAAATAAATGTTTGTTTTCAGACACAGAGCAAATCCAACAATCTATCACTTCAATAAACCATTCCATTATTAGGGAATGGCTACAAATATTCTCTATGTGTACTTTATATCATTCTGGAAGTACAATCAAGAGGCAATGTTTTATTTAAGGCTACATATTAAGGCTACCTTGGTTATCTGAAATATGAAATATGTATAAGCAACAAAGATACTTTTGTTAAAGGGAGTATAAATTAAACACTATTTCCGTTTTAGGAAAAGAAATGCTATTACAAGCCAACTAGACATTCAAAATGGTATCTTAAAATGTATTGCTATTCCTGTATTGCTCAAACTACCCATTTCAGAACACCAGGAGATTCTTACTTTATTTTTTTTATCTTTTAAGCAAGGCTACATCAGAATAAAGACTTTTGAAATTAAACTTTCTTTTGTGTTAAAAGAGAAATTTATTACAATAAAGTAAGTGCAAGTGTTATTAAAAACGCTGGCTAAAATTATAAAGTGTCTATATAATTTTTCTAATTATAAATATTGGAAATAACATCAGCAATTCTATATGTACAAAGAACTTTGAAAACATAAAATCAGGTGATGGGTATTGAAGAGGGCATCTTTTGGGATGAGGACTGGGTTTTGTATGGAAACCAATTTGACAATAAATTTCATATATTAAAAAAAAAAGAAAACATAAAATTATGCACAAGGCCACAATATAACTGCACATTATCCTTTTAGGTTTCACTTTTATCTTCTCCTAGTCCCAGATCATTCCAGAATACGAAAAGATATGCTAATTCCTCAGATTCCCAACTTCAAAATTTTAGTGTTTTCAATGCGTGTCAGTTATCACACATTAATGATCCTTTAAAATCATTGTATTCTCATCAAGTGGTTCTAGTTCCCATATTTTTCTTTATAGATCTTGGACCAAAAGTTGAGCTAGAAAAACTGACTACAGGATCTAGCGTGGCACGTACTCACAATGATTCACTTAAAAGTGGCAGAGGGGTTTTATACATATATATAAAAAGATCTACAAGGCATGAAAGACAGTAAGTAGCGTCTTTGGGCACCCTCTGTTTGCCTACTTGGCTCCTGTTCCTGTAGGAAGGAAAAGTCAGAGCCGTGAGGAAGTAAAGGCAAATCAGAACTACTGGGAGTGTGTTGGCTTGGAGGGGGGATGGAGGTGGAAAGCAGTACAGAGAAGGAGCTGGGGAGAAGTGTGTGATTACAAAGGGAAGTTAGAAAGTATTACCTATCTGCTCTTGCCCCCCTGTTAAAGCAGGGACTGGTTCCAGCCTGGCCTCCTTCGGTACAGCCCAGTTACTCTGTTACTTTGCAGTTATTCTGTTTCCCCAGCTCTGTGAAAAGAGCTATTGCCTTTCAGACAGTGAAGACATAACTGTTCCCTACTGAGAACAATTCCGCAAATGTGAGGAACAATACAGGTTTGGACATTTCACAAATACCAGAGAGACTCTGAAGTAGGCCTCAACATGAAGGCAGGTGAAACAATTTTTACAAACGAGCAGCTAATACCCAGAGAGGTTAAGAGGTTCAGCCAAAGGGAAGACAAGGACACTAGAGGTGATACTTATTCCCCTATGACAGCACTTGTCAAACTTTAAGGTGCATGTAATTCACCTGGGAGCTCATCTAAAATGCACTGGATCGGTGGGGGGGGGGGACCTCTGATTCTGTATGAACTGGCTCCTAAGAGATGCCAGGTGCTCTATGGACCACACTTCGAGAGGCAAGGGTCTACAACACAAAGAGGGAGCCGCTCTCTCTGGGCCACAAGTATATCTTGGAAGTCCTGAGTAGAACAGACTTGCTCCAGTGCTGTCTGCTTACCCACACTCATCCCCAGGCAAAATATGTAAATGCATCACACAAGTGAACGGCTGTGTACAAGACTGTGTTAATATATCTTCTGAGAGCACCATGACTATATGAAGAGCCAAACAAATAAAAGAATTCAACTTGAGTACATGGAGAGGTCTATTAGCTGGAAACAAAACTGAGCTTTCTCTCCTGTAGTCCTTCTTACAGTGAACATGATATAAAGGTATAAAAAAATAGCATAGGAAATTTCATAGTAAAAGGCCACATGTGCACACAAATACATATAGCATGACTTCTAAGAAATAAAATGCAATTTATCAGAATAAAGTGCTACCACTGCTCCCAGCTAAAATCATCTCCTCTTCCAAACACAAGGAAAAAACCTTGAATTGTCAGGAAAATGACTGCATTGCCTGCCAGCACAAGGCCACAGGCTCCCCATTTGATCTGAAACACAAGGAAAGAGGATTAAATCTTTACTTTCTTCATATCATACTCTTTGAAAATCTCTGTTATTTTCTGCATTAGAATCATCCAATGAAATATTACATAAAACTGCTAAAAGGCTTAATAACCTAACAGGCAGGAGACAGTGAACTATTCAGTAATTAGCCTAATTACTTCGTGATGCTTGATAATTAAGTCTGTATCATCCTTATCATTTTCCCCATTAGACATATTTCTCAACATGTTTTCAGTAGACAATGATTGCCTTAAGTAAAATAAAAGCACCCAGAATATAAAGGGTCTAATTATAATACCGGGTACTAAAAGATCTATACCCATTGCCTCCTTTCAGGAAAACAGGAGTTGCAGAGAATTATGGATTGGTCTGTTTCTTTTCTAGGCAAGAACAGACTTTAAATAATAATCTGCATACAAATGAAAACAGCTTCCCAGCGTGGCAGATGGTTCTACAGAGGCGCAGTAGGGGATGAGAGTACCCTCTAGTGGGCATTTTGTTTTAATTTAAGCAATAGAAAGAAAACATCAATGAAAGTTTCTTCATAAAACAGAAATCCTTACAGCCAAACTTAAATATTAGTCTACAGCACAAGGAGAGTAAGGTCTTGAAGATTTTGCATTCAAAAAGCTCCAATGCTTCTCATCTAAATAGAGTTCAAACTGGCATAGCATTCAAGAGCCTGCGCAAGTGGGCTTCCCCAACCTTTCTAGCCTCCTTCTCAATCACGTCCTTTTGACTCCGCCATATTGAACTGCTATTTATTCCACATATTGCATTTTCACACTTGGGTGCCATTCCATAGAACAGCCTTCCCTACTTGAATCAAAACCTTATTTAGCCTTTGAGGCCTACATCAAATGCCAGTTGGAATTTCTGTCTTCCTGGTGCTCCTATGGTGGTGTGATCATGTTTCAATTATCACACATAATACATTCATAGTGTACTTACCCATCAGGCTAGTTTCTGTGCCTCTGGGACACAGACAATGTCTGGCTCTTATTCCTGGTATCTTACAAATAGCAGATGTCCCCAAGATCCAATGCCCCAAATAAGAGTTTCATGAAATTGAAACAGTATGTAGTTAGGGGGAATAAAAGCAAGTAGCATGAAAAGCAGTGAACGTTAAAAAAGAAAGAAGTGAATAAATTATACCCACAATGTGTGTTTTGGAGACAAAAAGAAAACAATTATACTGGATATGAAGATGGCATCTTATTCACTGTATCTTCTTGTAACCATGTAGGTGTCCCTTAAAAGATGCCTATAGTATTGAGTTGGAAACTGTGTTCACGATCCTATATGCAGAAGAATTTGATGTGATGTTCATTTTGGAACCAGAAAAGCATTGCTATTACATTCTCTGTGGATCGCCCTAAGAGGCAAGGATTTGATAAGCACAATTCCAGAAAACAGTTTAAAGAGCAAGAAATCACATGCCCCGGCTAAAAGTTGTGAGAGAGACAAAGAAAGCATTCTGAAAACATAGCCAAGGCACTGATAGGGAGATCTAAAATGGAAAAGAGAAACTACAAACACATCTGGATTTGAGAATTAAGCCTAAGCAATGGCAGTGAAACTGATGTTCTGAAGTAAACTCAGCAACAACCGAGCAAAACAAGAGAAAACAAAACTTACCACAGACACACGGGCAAGAATAACAGGAAATCCAAAGGCAGAAACAACAATTCCAGTAGTGAAAAAATATGCCAGCTCCCGACAGGCACTACTTGTGGCATCAGAGTCATACGTTGCTCTTTTGGCAATGAAATGGGGGATGGGAGAGATGGCGTGAAATATCAGGACAAACAAGGGCCAGTAAACGCTGTCGGATGGACCCAGAAGAAACCCAAAAAGAAAAGTTACGGTTACATTGTAAAGACATGCTGCCATTTCAAAGTTAGAATTATCTTCAGTGTCTAGGTCAAACAATTATTAATTTAATGGTCAATGCTCGTACATGAGATGATTTATACCAGGAACAGGTAAGGTGCAATGATTAAAAATTACTAGTCCAGGGATACCTGGGTGGCTCAGTCAGTAAAGCATCCGACTCGCGGTTTCGGCTCAGGTCATGGTCTCACAGTTTCGTGGGTTCAGGCCCTACATCAGGCTCTGTGCTGGTAGCGTGAAGCCTGCTTGGAATTCTCTCCCTCTCTCCCTCTCTCCCTGCCCCTCCCCTGCCCGTGCTGTGTCTGTTTTTCTCAAAATAAATAAATTTTTAAAAAATTTTTAAAAATTACTAGTCCATTAGTATGTCGATACCATACCCTGTGTTAAAAAAAAAAAACTACACAATGTGTAATCAAGAATCTTTATTGTTTTCTGTTATTCCTGAGCTGTAATTTCTTGAAGGCAGAATCTTCACTCAGTCACCTTTGCTTTCCCTATAGAACGCAAGACAGTGCACCCACTTTGCACCCACTAACTCAACAGAGATCTTCTGAGAGTATACACGTTGGAAACCCTTCAATGGCTTAGTAAAACCCAGATTCCTTTCCCTGGCCTACAAAGCCTTCCATGATCTGGCCAACTTCTCCCATTTGCATTGTGCCATCTTCTCTTTATACACTCAGTCAGTAGCCACGCCAGCCTTTTTTCTGTTCCTGAAACACTCTGAGCTCATCCCCATCTTAGGGCCTCTGCACTAGCAAAAACCCTCTGCCTGGAATGCTCTCCTCCCTGTCTTCTCGTTGGCTGGCTCCTTCTTGTGCAATCTAAGCTGAGAGGCCTCCTAAAAGTGGCTTTCCCTAATCATTCAATTTTATTTATTTTTTATTGGAGTATAGTTGATGCTTTAGTTTTTGGGGTACAACACAGTGATGCCGACAACTCTATGCAATATGCAATATTCACAAGTGTAGCTGCCATCTGTCCCCATACATTGCTATTATGATACCACTGACTATATTCCCTATGCTGTGCCTTTTATCCCTGTGACTTAGTCATTCCATGACTGGAAGCCTGCATCTCCCACTGCCCTCACATTCTGCCCAACCCCAATTTGTTCTCTTCAA
Source organism: Panthera tigris (assembly GCF_018350195.1). Lineage (NCBI taxonomy): Eukaryota > Metazoa > Chordata > Mammalia > Carnivora > Felidae > Panthera > Panthera tigris. Next base: position 53,587,872 of record NC_056667.1, on the reverse strand, counting down.
TAAATGCTAGTAGGAAAACTGAATAGCTACATGCAAAAGAACGAAGCTGGACCACTTTCTTACAACGTACACAAAAATAAACTCAAAATGGATTAAAGACCTAAATGTGAGACCTGAAATCATAAAACTCCTAGAAGAAAACACAGGCAGTAATCTCTTTAACATCAGCCTTAGAAACATTTTCCTAGATATGTCTCCTCAGGCAAGGGAAACAAAAGCAAAATCAAACTACTGGGAATACATTAAAATAAAAAGCTTTTGCACAGCGAAGGAAACCATCAATAAAATGAAAAGGCAACCTACTGAATGGGAGAAGAGATTTACAAATGATACATCCAAAAAGGGGCTAATATCCAAAATATAGAAAGAACTTTCACAACTCAACACCAAAAAACACCTACATAATCCAATTAAAAAAGGGCATAGGACCTGAATAGAATTTTTCCAAAGAAGACATCCAGATGGCCAACAGACACATGAAAAGATGCTCAACGTCACTCATCATCAGGGAAATGCAAATCAAAACTACAGTGAGATATCACCTCACACCTGTCAGAATGGCTAGTATCAAAAAGACAACATGGGGGCGAGGCGCCTGGGTGGCTCAGTCATTTGGGTGTCCAACTTCAGCTCAGGTCATGATCTCACGTTCGTGGGTTCAAGCCCCACATCGGGCTCTGTGCTGGTATCTCAGAGCCTGGAGCCTGCTTTGGATTCTGTGTCTCCTTCTCTCTCTGCCCCTCCTCCACTTACTCTCTCTCTCTCTCTCTCTCTCAAAAATAAACATTTAAAAAAAAAATTTTAAAAAAAAAAAGACAACATGGGGGCACCTGGGTGGCTCTGTCAGTTAAGCATCTAACTTTTGACTTCGGCTCAAGTCATGATATCACAGTTCATGAGTTTGAGCCCATGCTGGGCTCTACACTGACAGTGCAGAGGGTGCTTGGGATTCTCTCTCTCCCTCCCTCTGCCCCTCCCCTGCTCATTCTTTTCCTCTCTCTCTCTCTCAAAAATAAATAAATAAACTTAAAAAAAAAAAAAAAGACAAGATATAACAAGTGTTGGCAAGGATGTGGAGAAAAAGGAACCTTTATTCACTGTTGGTGGGAACGTAAATTGGTGCAACCACTGTGGAAAATAGTATGGAGGCTCCTCACAAAATGAGAGTTACCATATGATCCAGGAATTCCTCTACTGCATATTTACCCAAAGAAAACAAAAAAGCACTATTTCAAAAAGATATATGCACATCTATGTTCACTACAGCACTATTTACAATAGCCAAAATATGGAAGTAACCCAAGAATCCATCAACAGATGAATGGATAAGGAAGATATACATGGAATACAGAGTATTACTCAGTCATAAAAAAGAACAAGATCTTGAGACAACATGGATGGACATAGAGGATATTATGTTAAGTGAAATAAGACTGACCATCCATTTTAAATACTTCAAGTTACCCTTGAGCACATCACCCTCTTGACTTTTTGCCAGCATTTATCCCTATTTGATATTTCCTTGTTTATGAGACCAAGAATCTAATTTGTCTCAATCAATCACCATTTATCCCCAGGGCTGAGATGAGGTATTCCATTACCACTTACTGAATGAACAAAATGAATTTTAAGTATGGAAATCATAAAACTAAATATGCTTACCAGTACAAACTTTAGATATACTCTAATCTTTATTGTAAGACATAATAATACCATAATGCAAAAAAGTTTTCTTCCCAAATTTTAATGTTTTGTATTTATTAAAAATTGTCATCGGCTTTTCAATTACATTTGCTCTATAAATACTTCAAAAATATTTTTCTCCATCAGTCAGATGTTTATTATGCTTCATTCCTTGAGAGAAAAAAAAAAAGGAAAGTCTCTATTCACTTTAAAATATCCACATCACAGTAATACACGGAGGTCCACCCCGACAGTCAGCACCTCTAAGCAGAAGTTGTGACAAAGCTAGACTGTAATGAAAGCTTATTTCAGCCACAGATCTAGGAGTACGGGACAGCAACCAAAAAGCAAGAAGGGGAAATGCCCTTCATCAAGAGGACTCAAGATGTACACACTGAATTCTAACTCCTAATTCTAAACTATAGGGATTATAGTGGGTTTCAAGAATCACCAAATAATATTGTTGAAGGGGCTGTTAGAGATTATCTAGTTCAAAGCCTTTATTTTACCAGTGAGGAAACACAGATACAGAGACAAGAAGAGGTCTGGAAGAGACCCAGCTATGACCTGACATGCCGACAGCCAGGAGCTCTTAATTATTAACTTCCTAGAATATAGTGAGAGTTTTCTGTACAACAATCTAAGGCACTGTGTTCCCATTCATAGTAAGCGATCAATATTCAACTATGAGAACTATTAATGTAGAAGCAACCTTGTTTACATACAAAATTTGGGTATTAAATATACACTATTCAGAAAACGTGTAGGCCAGAGATTGGCAAACTTTTTCTGCAAAGGCCAAACAGTAAATATTTTAGACTTTGCATGTCACGGGGTCTCTGCCTCAACTATACAACTCTGCCCCTGTGGTGCAGAAGTGGCCAGAGATGGTACATAAATGAGTGTGGCTGTATTCTGATAAAACATTTAATTTCAAAAACAGGCATCAGGCCATGTTTGGCCTGTGGGCCAGTTTGCTGACTCCTGATGTACAGGATAATCCTGGGTCACCATCATTAAATATAAAACTAATTTCTTTGTAGTAGCAGTAAATGGCTCGTTTTTGTTTAAAACCTTATAGAGATCGTAGAGAATTAGAACACCTGGATTCAGAGTTGGTTGTAGAATAATGGTCAAGAGAGTGAGAACATGAGTCCAATCTCTGCCACTTAATGCTGTGCGACTTGGGTTAAGTCTTTGACCACGCTGGGCTTTTGTTTCCCAGCTAGAAATGAGGATAATACCTTATATCCTTAAAAACCAGACTCTGGTAACAGCTGCAAACACTCTGGACAAATAGAAGTTATTGCTTACAACCGGCTCCCTCTTGTGTTTAGACAATCTCTGGCCAGGACTGGGGTGAGAGATCTGAACTCATCAAATGTCCCAACAACTAGCTCCAGCTGGTTTAAGTTAGTCCCAGCATCTCCTGTGCAGTTAGATGCTCAACCAATCACCTGGGAGGCATCCCAGAACCCCCTCCCCCTGCTGAATCCTGACATCAGTTAACAAAACCTGTTAGTTCTGCCACCTAGATCTCTCTCTTTCCTTTCATTTCATTCCTACTGCCACGGCCTGACATTTTGCTTGCTTTATGACAGTAGTGCCCTACTGCGTGTCCTGACGGCAGTCTCAGCACCTTGCTATCCACTCTTACATTTTGGCCAGACTGACTTTTTTCAAACAGAAACCCCTTCACCCTCCAAACCTATTCTCAGGATATTTTTCCAGCTCCTATGGCTTGAAGTGTAAAATCTGACCTCTTTTACATGGCATACAGTGCCCTAAAGACTGATTGACTCTACATCCTTGACCAACCCTTCTATTGCTCATCCCAGCTACACTCTATGCTCTACCATAATGAACCACATGTGGTTTCCTGGAGAGTCTCTATGCCCTAATGTCTGTGGGCCTGAGCATATGACTTTCCTACTGCCTGAAGTCCTCCTTCCCCAGTTTCCGGCATGGCCTGCTTCCTTATTTTCTTTGCATTTCTGCTCACAAGTCACCCTCTCAGAGTGGCCTTCCCTGACCACCGTCTCCCCAGTCTCTGTGCCCTTTATCATTTATTCTTCATAACATTTCTACCTCTGATAGAATGGACATTTTTAAATCTGTTTAGTGTCCATCTCCCCCATTGCAACACAGACTCTAAGAGAGTAGGACCTTTGTTCTTATTTCTTAATCTCCAGTTCCCATAACAGTGGCTGGCATGTGGTAAGCACTCAACCAAGAGTTGCTGAATAAACACATTTTGGTGAATGTTCCCACTGCCTGGAATGCCCTCCCCTAACTCATCAGCCCCACAAACTCTTATTTAGACACAAAGTCTCAGCTTAAAGACAACAGCTTCTCTGCAGCCCTGCCTGACTCTCCCAAAGAAACTCAGATACACCTTCTCAAAGCTCTCCGTGTACTGTGCACATGTCTCCACTACAGCTGTCATCTTATGGACTAGACCGACGCCTGTCTGCCTCTCAGGCACAACTCAGATTGCAAGCTCCTTGAGGACAGGACTGTATCTCTTCCTTTTTATATCCCCAGCGGGTCCAGAGTAGGTGTTCAAGAAATGCTTACTAAATGAATACATCAAGTCTAAAAAGAGCTTTTCTCTGCACAAATATAACTGACCCACGAATGGACCTGGACTTCACTAACTCATTGGTTAGAGCCTGGCGCTAAATTCACTAAACTTGCTAACACTCACAGGAACAGTGACAAACGCACAAAAACAAGAATAGTTCTTTTTGAAATGAACACTTACCCATAATCTTCTAAGGCACATCCCAGCATAAGAAAAGTCAGCCCAATAGCCCCACTGAAGGATAATGCCACAAGAGCTGTGAAAAATAAAACCAAGAGTTAAAAGGTCCCAATCAGTGGTTGCCAGGGACCTGGGGGAAGAGGGGAGGAATGGGAGTGCCTACTAATGGGTATGGAGTTTCTTCTGGGGCGTGGGGGGGGGGGGGGGGGGTGTGTGTGTGAAATGTTCTGGAATTAAATGGTAGCAACGGTTGCACAAACTTGTGAATAAACTAAAAACCATAGAATGTTCCACTTTTAAAAGGTTAATTTTATGGTATGTGAGTTATATCTTAAACAAAAACATTCACTTAAAGAAGTAAAAGGTTCCCAATTTACACAAATGTAGTTATTTCATTAGTTGACATCACATTTGACTAGCAAATGACTGCCTGTGTCCACCACTTTAAAATCACTAGGTGAGAAAGGTCTCAAGCATTTTCCAACCCCTATCTAATATATAAATTCCCTCTATTTGTCACAAGAGGCCAACCAGCTTGTCTGCACAACTCCAGTGAAGAGAACTCACTACTGCCTGAGGCGTATCATTTCCTTCTGATAGTATCTAAATGCTGAAAATCCTTTCTTCAAATTATATCCAAAACTGCCTCACTGTAATATATATATATATGCCCTTTGATCATTCTGTCTCTCCCAATCCCAGTACTTCAAGTATTTGAAGACTACTTTCATGTTTTCATACAAAATGACTCCCAAGTAGTATCCACCAAATAAAATATTTATTCCCTGCATCTGTTCAACACTAATCGCTGAGGGGGTAGGAACGTTATTTGTCCTTGTCATGCTGCTGAGTGGGAGACAGAGTATCAAGGTTGTTAAAAAAAATCCTGAGCTCTGAGTCACCAACATGGGTTCAAATCTCAACATTGCCACCAACTGGCTGTGTGACCTTGGAGAGAAACTGAACCTCTTTCAATCAAATTTCTCACCTATAAAATGGGAATAATGGTGCCACCTTATCACGCAGCTTATGAGAAGTAAAGGGGATAATCCATGTGAAGTGTTTGGCAAAAAGAAGGTGTTCCATAAATAAATGCTGACTGATGAAGGTACTTGCTCATTTTAGCAATATTCTTTGTTAAAGGTATAAATTCAAAGCACCAGACACAATTTAGCCAAATTTTCTTCTGAAAAAAATCCATAATACTCACAATTAGTCATTCACTAAGTTAATTAACATTTTGATTGCTTCCTTTTACTTTAAGAGATTTAGGGAGACTGTTTTATAGGAAGATGCGAAGGTGCTTTTTAAAAACATCTGGAAGTATATAGACGTTAGGGCACAAGACAAGACTGCCAATTTTAATTTTTGTACTCTTCCATGTCGTACATGTCACTTTTTAAAGAAAAACGTACAAAAGGAACTTTTCGCATATTGTTTCATTACAGATGGTCTTTTCTTGGTTGGCACTATCCCTTCCCTGTGCCTGACCTTTTGTATCACTCCCTTCTTCAAAGCTAGGAACCAGAGACCTCTTCTTTCCGGTCTGTGACACCCATCTCTCAAGGTTCACAAATGTATCTTCAGTTGATTGATTCTTTTTTCTTTTTGGGGGGAATCAACATCCTCTGCCATATTTTAAAGTTGGAGCTAACAAGGAATCCAACTTCATTTCTTTAGACTGTCCTTCTGCTGAGACATTGCATTTGACCCAAAGTTCCCTAGTATCACGAGGGCCCAGCCACATCTGATGCTGCAGCCCAGAACAGGTCCTGGGACCTAGGCCTGCACCTCCAACTCCAATCTGGACTTCTCTGCCCAGGTAGCCAACAAGGACCTCAAAGTCGACATGTATAAAACCCAAACATCCCGCCCTCTCCTTCCAAACACATTCTTCCCTTTAAGTTCTATCCTGAAAGACCAACGAACACTATCATCACCTTCTGTCTTACAGAAGATCACCAAGTTAAGGTGACTCAACCTCCCAGGTGTCACTCAAAACCACCTCTATACACTGAATGAGCGTGTTCCCTCCCCAAATTCATGTTAAATCCTCCTGCCAATGTGATGGTACTTAAAGCTTCTGGGAGGTGATTAGGTCATGAAGGTGGGACCCTCATGGATGGGATTAGTGCCTTCATAAATGATACTCCAGAGCTCCCTTGCCCTGTCTGCCATGTGAGGACACAGTGAGATGTCTATGAACCAGGAAGCAGACATTCACCAGACCCTGCATCTGTTGGCACCTTGATCTTGGACTTCTCGGTCTCCAGAATTGAGAAACAAATGTTTGCTCCGTAAGCCATCCAGTTTCCGGTATTTTTGTTAGAGCGGCCCTAAAGGACTAAGATACCCACCCTCCTCTCTTGAACCCTCTACTACTGCCCTGGTGCATGCCCTCACCATCTCATGCCTGCCTCCAACCTTGATTCTTCCGATCCATCTTCCACACAGCAGCAGCAGACAGCAATCTCTCAAATACACAACGCTGGTGTCACCCCTTCACAGCCACTTTCACAGCCTACGAGTTGATCTGGCACAATTCTCCCCACTTGGAAAAACTGTCCTTGCTCCCTCCTTAGCCAGGTGACGCCTTACTGATTTTTTTAGATTCAATTCAAGAACTGCCTTTTTCTCCCCAGAGCAGGGTTAAGTTATCCCATCTGTGTTAGTTTCCTGGGGCTGCCATTAACAACATACTACAAACTGGACCATTAGAACCACAGAAGTTTATTTTCTCACACTTCTGGGGGCTTGACGTCTCTAATCAAGGTATTGGCAGGACCATGCTTCTTCTGAAGGATCTAAGGAAGAATCTTTCCTTGCTTTTTCCTAATTCGTGGTGGTTGCTGGCAATCTTTGATGTTTCCTGGCTTCTAGCTGCCTCAGTCCAATTTTTGCCTCTGTCTCCATACAGTGTTCTCCCTGTGATTCCATGTGTAAATTCTGACCCCCCCCCCTTTTTATAAAGACCCTAGTCATTGGATTAGGGCACACTCTAATCCAGTATCATCATCAAGTTAATGATAACATCTGCCAAGACTCTATTCCCAAATAAGGTCACATTCACAGATACCGGAGAGTTAGAACTTGAACATACCTTTTGAGGGATACAATTTAATCCATAACACCATCTTTGTGCTCCTCCTGTTATCTAAGGACACCTTGGACACTTCAACAGTAATATAATCATTTCCAGTTCTGTCACCCAAAAATAACTTTTATCTTTTTATCCCAAGTCACAGGCATACAATGGTCCCTCAATCTGTAAGATAGTTCACCCGTTAGTGAACTATCTGTAGCTTCCTTCCCTTAGTCCTTTTCCATTTCATGGTCTTCCTTTTCACTACATCACAATTTCTAACACATTCACACATAAACAGTATCATTACTTGATAGTTTCTGGGCATGACTAAGCACAGCGCAGTCCAGTACTGGGATACTATCGGTCACCCCTTTTCTGCATTGTCTTCAAATGGACACGTTACACACTGGACACTGTCCAAGTAAATCACATTTACTAAACTGATGGTGAATATAAAAGTCAGCCAGAAATAATGATACAATGTGTCTGCTAATAGCTCACATACTCAGATAAATTTCAGAGTGCACACACATGCATGCAAATATATCGTTGTTTATAACAGATGTTGATTAACTAGGAAGATCTTTGGTTACCAATTCCAAAGATGGAAGTTAACTCCAACATAGAAACAAGTTACACTACTCTATTCAAACATCAGAAATCGAATGGTTTCCTACCAAAATAACAGGAAGCCTTCCAATAGCCTCTCCTACCGCTGCCATCCCCCACTTCTCTAAAGTCATACAGATAAGGGAAGCGGCGTTCTTGGTACCTCCTTTTTCAACTGCCCCTGTAGTTGAACACTCTCTGTACAAACACTACTTTCTTGTCTGTCCATAGACGAATAAACACTAAAGAAAGCAGCGATAACATTCCACCCAATCTATTCTCCACAATTATGAGAAATACAGCATTTCCGTGGGCTTTCTGTTGCCTGCAGTCAACTCTGCCCAACTAGGAAAACTCATCAGTACCGAAAGAATTAAGAACCCCGGGGCCGAGAAGACTGGAGACAATGGCTGCTCTAGAAGAAACTGGAAACTGCGGAGCGGCAGGAAGAGGGAGGAGAGGCGTCAGGGTGGACATGTCGGGAAATGGAAACCCAGTCCGTTTAAAACTGAGCAGAGATGGGGGCGGGGGTACTGAGGAGCCTAGAGGTGATGCTCCTGGTCTACCCGGGTCTCCAAGAAGGGTACTGCTCCTGGCTCGCCTGGAGGGTCCCGGAGAGACCGGCAGGAGCGTGCAGACCAGTGAGGTTCCACCCGCATCCTGCGGGGCGAAGGAAGAGGGTGAGCGCCTCCTCCGCCCCCGGAGAGAAGGGGAGAGCGGCAGGCTTGGGGGAGGCCGTTCCCCGCCCACACGCTGAGAGCGCAACTCCAGGCTTAGCCCGGGACGGCGGCGACACCCCACCGCAGGACCAGCTACCTTTAACGCCCGCCATGTCTCCCGAGCTGGGGCCGCGGCTGCTTCCGGCTTCCTGCCACGGCCCGCCGGCCGCCCAGACCCGGCCCGGGGTCGCACCACGGGCCCCGGGCCCGCCCCTCCACGCAGAACCCCGCCCCTCCCGCAGAACCCCGCCCCTCCACGCAGAACCCCGCCCCTGCCGTTTCCGATCCTTCCCGCCCCGCCATACAGAGCACGCCCCTGCGGGTTCCGGCTCCTCCAGCCCCGCCCCCATAGCCCCGCCCCTGCTGGTCTCATCTCCGCCTGCCACGCGATGTAGAGCCCCGTCCCCTGCTCGTCCGAGACCCAATTGGCAGAGCCCCGCCCCTGCCTGTCCCATCTCGGCCAGCCCTGCCACGCAGAGCCCCGCCCCTTGCCTGTCGCGATTCCTACCTACCCAGCCACATAGAGCCCCGCCCCTGCTTGTCCAAGCCAGCCACGCAGAGCCGGGCCCTTGCGGGTCCCTGTGGGCTCCAAGTTTACTCCAACCACGCACAGCCCCGCCACTGCCAGTCCCGATTACTCCCTGACACGCCACTCAGAACCCCGCCCTGAGGGTCCCGATCGCCTTTTCCCCTCCACTCAGAGCCCCGTCCCTCTAGGTCCTAAGCCCACTCCGGCCACGCAGAGCTCCGCCCTTGCCACGCAAAGCCCCGCCCAGATCGTCCACAACTCCACCCCCGGCTCGCAGAGCTCCGCCTACCCCGTGATCCTGGTCCTGGGCTTGCCCCGGAAATGCACTCTCAGCCTGTAAACCGGGTCTTGTTCCCGGAGCTTTTCTCCCAGATCCTGAGCCTTACGCATAATCTCTTAACCTGCCCTACACCCATCCTTTTCAATCCGTCGGCTGGGGCCTCGGCTCCTCTGGGACCGCTGGGTGCGCGGGCCAAGACGCTCCAAGGCAGCCAAACCAGTGCAGGTCCTGAGCTACAGAGGCCCAGCAATCGCGGTTCCTGGCTGCAAGGAATTTCGGCCTTAGGGTGGAGACCGAGAAAATGGGGAGAGGGAAGGGGGGAAATTACAACCGGTAGCGAAGGGAAGGACACTCATTTACTGAGCAGCACTTTTCTCTGAGCCCCAAGATGCTTGTGTGCGTGTGTGTGTGCGCGCGCGCGCCTGCCTGTCTGCGTTTACATGGCTGTGGCTGCAGCCGGTTTAGTTGGGGGTGGGAGCACCAGAGAACAAGTCCGTAGGAGACCTTTCTCCGAAGATGGACTTGCCTTGCTTAATATGAACTTTAGCACTTTTCAAACACTCGTTTTCTCTCTTACACCGTGGTTTATTTAGAGACACAAAGACCAATAACCTCTTTTGCTCCTGAAGCTTTCATGAACCTTTAAATAGTTATTCTTACACCTTGGGACCTCAAAGTCTGCAGGTAACTAAGACCAATTTAAACCTCAGAGGGCCATTTTGTATTTACTCTTCCTCACGGGAATAGAGAGTTTCTGTCTTGGTGGGGACAATCTGGAGGAGATCTTAAAAGCCATTTGATCCAAGTGCTTTATTTTACCTTAATGGAAAGAGGCTCAGAAAAGGTAGGGCTTGCCAGCTTTTTGGAAGAGGTTGGGTTACAGGCCACTTACGCCTCATTGTAGCCAGGAACTACTGCCCCCTTTCTATTGCTTTTTCTTAATTTTCAAAGAGACTGAAAGATAAAGGGGTTCCTTTGGCTGCTTGAGAAGTACATATTCTCATCACCGCCGCCTTTCAGGATCCCCATTAAGTTTACTTTTTCAAAACTGTACAGTCAAGTATTATTGTCTCAACCTGTTTACCTATGAGTTCATTTTTCTAGCCCCTCCCATATCTCCTCATAGATGGAAGGTAGTTATTAAAAACATTGTGTTGCTAATACCTGGCTCATTGCAGACCCTTGCAGATCCAGAATTACATTGTACTCTACTTTGTAGCCTGCAATCTACTCAAGATCCTTCAGAATGTCTTTTTCCCGCTTTTGAGTATTACTCCTTTCTAACAGCAGTGAAAGTATTCAGGGGGAACTGCCTGTCAGCCATATGTTCCTTCACTATAATGCCAAGCCTGTGAGGTGTTCTAGCAAACCAACCAAACATGAGGAGGAGGTCCTGGGAACCTCTGATGTATAGCCAGTCCATCAGAAGTACAGGTAATAGCTTACCAGAGGGCAAGGTGTGGGGAGAGGGCACTGAGCTTCCAAGCCCTCTCTAGGTGTGTCCCCTCTACCCACATTCCCAGGTGTTCGCCAACTGGAAGCTCTCTGAACGCTGTCCTTTTGGGTTTTCATGGAGGCTTCATTACATAGGTACAATGGATTAAATCATTGGACATTGGCGATTGAGCCAACCGCCAGTCCCTCTCTCCTCCCCAGAGTTCATGAGGTAGGACTGAAAGTACCAATCCTCTAAAAATGTGGTTGGCTCAACTGGCAACCAGCCCTGATCCTTAGGCGATTTCCAAACATAATGAAATCTTTATCACTCTCTACATTTATGGAAATTCTAAGGGTTTGGGGAGCTATAAGCCAGGAACTGTGAAGACCAAATATATATACTTTGGTCATCTGAGTGATCACATACATAAATCACAGTATCACAGTTCTCAACAAGGTTTCTGCCTACACCATCTGTCCTTTCCAGTTTACTAAACACTATGAAGAGAAAACATCTTTCCAGAAGCTCTAACCATCTCCTGAGAACATCTGCTTTCCTTTTGCCAGATGTTGCACTGAAAAATTGTTCTTCCACTTACCCATTCCATGTTTCATCAAGAATAAAAGAGTCCCCAAAAAAGTACATAAAACCTTAGAAGCTGAAACGTACCCCTGATTTGGATGTATAAGATCCATGTCCTCTGCCGTGCTGCCTAGCACTTCTTTAAATCGTCATATTCTCTCAGAACTACTTTAAATCGTCATATTCTCTCCTTGCATTCGTTCTCTCACCCTGTAGGTTATATTATCTCCACTTTACAGATGGGAAAACTGAGGCTCAAATAGGAACTAGTAAGTAAAGAAGCTGAGATAAAACTCAAAACTGTTCAACTCTAAAGTCAGACAGTGCGTATACTACTCCATATAAATCTGTTGTAGTAATTAGAAAAACAACAACATCTTATGTTTAACAGGGAAATCAAATCCATTTGTTAATTTTGATTTTCCCTTACATTTCTATTAGTATCTTGCATACAATTTACACAAAATATTGGTTGAATTAACAGGTAAGTTCACCATCCATAGTACCATCTCTCCCTATCCTAACATCTAGCCTCAAACCCCAGCTCTGGATAAATGTTTCCATGCTTCCGTTTCCTGAGGTGGGATTTACAAAACATGCCTCCCAGAATTTTTTGAGAATTAAATGAGAAAACAAATCTATATAACAGCACCTAGGGCAGTGCCTGCCAGATAGATGCAGTGGCATTATATCTATACTGGGGTAGGCTCCCTTTTTCACACAGCCATTCCCTTTACAAAACCTACAATTCAAATCTCTGCCATTTTAGGGAAACAGAACTCTTATCATTCCAAGGATATAGAAATAAGGGCCAAGGCTCAAGTTTCTTTTGATGCTTTTTTCTATTTGTGTTACTCCCTACAGCCAACTGGAGGTTTCGATATAATTCCAGCCCCAATACTGATCTCCAAGGATATACTTTGTTCTACAGATCATTAACAATATCTACTATTTAATGAGTACTCGATAATAGTTTATATATAGTTCCTAATGCCTCCATTGTAGGGCTACTACCAATATCCCTATTATACAGGTGATAGGATTAAGTCTTAGTTTAACAAAGTTGTTGAATATGACAGCCCTGAAGTAAAAAACCAGGATTTAAATGTAGTTTTCTGGTCTCAAACCAATACCATACCATTATGCCAAATCATGGTTTATTTTAGAACAACCACAACCTATTTACTTGACCTAAACTTCCCCATAGATGTTTCCAGTAGGGAAACTGTCCTGTTGCTGTGATAACTGTTTATGGAATTTAGTGTTCGTGTTCAGTCCTTATACAATGGTGTCTCATCAGTGGCATTAGGATCCGACTTGAACATTCTTCCAGACAGAGACAGTAAAAGAATGATTCAAATGCTTTTCATTTGCAGCATGTGCTCCCAAATGAACATGCTGCTTCTATCCTTAAGAACTGAAATACAGTTGACCCTCGAACAACACAGGTTTGTACCATACAGGTCCATTTATACGTGGATGTTTTTCAGTAAATACAGTACAGTACGGTAAATGTATTTTCTCTTCCTTATGATTTTCTTAACATTTTCTTTTCTCTAGGTTATCTTACTGTAAGAATACAATATTCTCGAATACAGAACATTATACTGTATACAGTATATATATGTATACATGTATATGTGTCAATTAACTTTATGTTATCATTTATATGAAGTCACTCAACTTTATGTTATCATTGAGGCTCCTGGTCAACAGTAGGCTATTACTAACTAAGCTTTGGAGGAATCAAAAGTTATACATGGATTTTTGACTACATGTGGGGTCAGAAACCCTAATCCCTGCATTTTTCAAGGGTCAGTCCTGTTTACTATGACAAAGTCCTAGACTTCCAAGATCAATTTCTTTGCCTCAGCATACAAATGCAGCTTTGAAAATTCATTCATATTCTATCCAGGAGACCAGGATTTCTATGCCAATTCTTTTTGAAACATAGTGTTTATGTAGCATGATCGTGTGTGTGTGTGTGTGTGTGTGTGTGTGTGTGTGTGTGTGTGTAGGGGAAAGGGTGGTAGTGGAGGTGGTTAATGTATAAATCCAGAAATCCAGAAATCCAGCAAATGTATTAAATGTTTTCAAGCTCTTTTCCCGTTAATTTTCTAAAAAGCGAATCATGTCAGAAGGTATAACTCAAACCTGTCATTATATTCCCAAATATAACTTAGGTTATATTTAGTGCAAAAATAACTTAGGTTTCTACAAATATTTTTGAGCCTTTTAATATACATTACAAATATTTTAGACCAATCACATTTTGTTGTGTGTAACTTATTTACAAAACAAAAAATATATTACAATAACATGAATGAAACAGTGAATCTGATCAACAACAAGCTTTGTCACAACCAGATATTTAAAAGGAATGCAAAAATCTGTTGGTCTGCATATGTTAAGAGTTTTGAGATAAATAGGGGTCCAGAATTATAATGTATCTGGAAAAGAGATGAGGGAAATCCCAAATTTATTAAGTTAGGTAAGATTCTTTCTCATTGCTAATTACATAATGTTTAATGATGTTTTAAACTGTGAATATTGATGAATTATCCAAACATGATACAAAGCTAATAGAGTTCTATCATTTCAAAATGTACGTGACATTCACATAATATCCTTTTAATTATTATCATTATATACTGTAGTTCACACAATATCTACAAATGTGAATGAGAAAAAAAAAACCAGGTCACAGCAACATGTCTCACATTCCAATTTTAAATAAGACAAGCACATACTGGTTCAAACATTATTTCATAATACGTTAATAAATAACACCTAGTTTGTTATGGTTACCTTGATGGTTTACAGCTGTATATTTAAAAGGAGAACATTTTCTGTGAGTTTCACATTGTCAGTAAAGGGTAAAATAAATAATAAATATTTATAACAAAAAAAAAAGGAAAGGGAGGAAGAGAAAGAAAGCAAGCAAGCAAGAAAAAAAGAGAGAGAGATTTCTATACAGAACATGAAGTATTTTTGACATGCTGCTTTTCTGGTACAGTTTGCCACAAGAAAATTAAAATAGGAACAAAAAATGATTGTCTTTTAAAAACAACTTTTGAAAGCTTTTCACCATATTGAGCATGAACCTTTTAAGATTAGCATGGAAATCTTTTTGCCCATCTGCTTTGCATATATATACTATGCACATCATGGATGTGCACACCAAAAGAGATCCCCCTCAAGTCACGGGATGGCAACTGCTGATCCCTCAAAATGAGGAACAGCCAAAACACTGAAGTGCAACCCAACCAGTGTGAAGTCTGCAAAGGTTTCATTCTTACTTTGCTTTCACAGATGTCCCTGCATGAATGTTGTTCCTGTAGACCCCCGACTACTTTTAAAACACTAACCCCCACTGTAATAATCCAAGGGATCCAGTGTCAACAGGTGGGGAGGAGAACATGGTCCCTCCAAGCAAATCCTGACCAGCCATCTGACTCGGTCCGGTCCGAAGGTGAGCACAGCTCTCCCACTCCAACTGCACCTGTCTCGTCACTGGTGTTGTGTTGTTTTCTACTCTCTTACCACAACCACTCACAAAACTAGAGGACAGGGACTCCTTACTAGACACTGGTCCTGATACGTTGTGGTGTGCCAAACTGCTTTACAACCTGTTTCCAGCTAAAAATATTTTCTTGGCTAAGCAAAAGGAAGAGCATGAAGCCTTATGACAAAATGATAAGTTTCTTCCAAATCATGTTTAGAGTTGAAGTTACGTCCTTAAGACATTTTCTTTAAGCAACTACAGTTTTCTAGGGAGAGGAAGGTAGCAGCCCAACTTTCTGACCAGGAACAAATATTTCTCTCTCCACAGAGTCCCTGTTTTCTTCAGTCAGCATTTGCACTAATTTTTAGCTTATCCAGGGTTGGCAATCACTGGATTGTAATACAATCACTTCCCACAATTTACATTGTCCTCTTGACCCAAAGACGTATACAGTATTATGCTAAAGACCATTGTAAATTTCCACAAAAATAAAATACTTGGTGGTTGTGTTCCTAAAGTCAATGTAAAGCCATGGCTTTAATGACATCTTTCCAAGAAAATCTAAAAACCATTAGTTAAAATCCACCATGTACTTCTATTATCATAGCTTTTGCTCATTAATCCTATTCTCAGACAATGAGATGGGTGTTATGCCTTTGGTGGCCTCTGGTTTCCATTTCCCCACAAAATGCTGAGTCTGCCCCCCAAAGGGCAGGCTGGAATGTAGGAACTCCACAAGGTCCTCTCACTAAAAGTTCCTTCCCTGCTCTGGACCTTTTATGGTGGGGACTTGAGGAAATAAACATCCACATTCCTTATCAATGAGTAATTAATTCACGAGTAATTTAACAGTTTAGTACTGGATACATGTTACTGGAGTTTTTGGTTCACCTGTGAAAACTTCAGAACTGTGACACACACTAAGCATTAGCACAGGTCTGCAGCAGAAATGGAAAAGCTCAAAAACTAATACAAGGGCTTTTGACCTTGGTTTTCAAACTCAGACCAGGCATCATTGAGCTCCATAAAAATCATCTTTGCATATTGTTCATAGGGTTGCCCAGTAGCCTGTAGAAAAAAGAAAAAAGAACAGCAAAACACATTAGATACTACAGACTGAAATTTTATTTGTATTAAAATTTTCACTGCTAATATGTGGGCTCTAAGTAATTGAAATGTTTTTCTATTAGGCCATTTCTTATTTTATAGCTCACTCTATGTGATCCTAATTATTATAACCTCCCCAAAACTCTCTCCCCTTAGAAATTCACATATGGTGGCTCAGTCTGTTAAGCGTCTGACTCTTGATTTCAGCTCAGGTCATGACCTCATCGTTCGTGAGATCAAGCTCTGCATTGAGCTCTATGCTGACAGTGTGGAGCTTGCTGGGGATTCGCTCTCTCTCTCCCTCTCTGCCACTCCCTCGCTCGTGTGTGTGCATTCTCTCTTTCTCTCTCTCTCTCTCTCTCTCTCTCTCAAAAATAAATAAATAAACTTTATTTAAAAACTGGAAAAAAAAAACTAGTCAGTGATAAATCATATACCTAGGGAAAGCCCTCCCATTCCGTTATTGTAATATATAGTTTAATTTCTTCTCTTGCTTCATAAAGTATAACTATTTGTTTAAATACTTGATGTTAGCCCATGGACTTTATCATTTAAATGGCCTAATAACCAGAAAATTGAGAGTATAATGTTTTAATACATGGTCATAAGCTAATGAAATAAGGAGCAGAGAAGTGCTCTTCCAGGGCAGATCATACTCACTTTATCTGGGTGCACCACCAGCACAGCCTTCCTGTATATCTTTTTCACCTGCTCAGGTGTTACCAGGTCAGCCATGCCAACTGGTTTCCACTTGGTCTCCCCAGCCCACAACACAGTGTGCATCGTGGACAGAAGTGCTCTGATATTTCTCTCTTTACCTTCAATCCATTCCAGAATCTGTAAACGCAGAGGGAATTAGGAAATAGAAATGTTTTCAAGTCCCTAAGGTCTCCACTTAGTCTCTGGAAATGGCTTCTGCCCCAACAACATTAACCACATGGGGCACTGTGCATGCTCCAAGCTGTTTTCTCTACCTAGGATAATTTTTCACCTCCTACCTTGGCTTTCCTGTTAACCCTTCATCATCCTTTAAAAGCCTGCTCAGGAATTTCATACCATTTGCCTTTGAGAGCTTGAATCCCTTCCTCTCTACCCCACCCCAGAGTTAATCTCACTCCTAAAGCATGAACTCCGTGGGGGCACAGACCATGTCCATTTTGGTCTCTGCTATCTGCCTCTGTCTAGTATAGTATCTGGAACACACACACTAAATAAATATCCCGGGGGGGGGTGGAATTTCTCTGTGCTAATCCCTTAAACATGTTTCTATCTTAATATGTGCTATATTTTATCATAATCACCCATGTGTGTGTTTTTCCTTGCCATTAGGCAGAGCTGTTTGAGAAGAGGTACTGTTTCTTACCAAGACTATAACTCAGGAGACAAATAACATGACTGCTTCAAAATACAGCTTTAAAAGAAAACTCGAAAACTGTTAAATGAATTAATCCAAGTAGTAATATGAATGTTCACAGTTTGAGTCTTCTCAGGTTGCACAAATGAGGTGATTAAGTTGAAGGGTTTATAAGAACACACCAGCATTTAGCACATAGTAGGAGCTCAGTGTGTACGTTGGTGAATGAATGGTTTAGCCAAGGTTAATAATGCCTACTCTCCCAAGCAACTAAATACCATGTACCAACTAAACAACCGAGCATCATTTAAAAGACATAAACTATTTTCTTCCATAGAAAAAACTGTCAGAGTTTGCCTAGTGAACAAATGTTGTCAAGATGGAGCACAGAGCTTTGGAAGAAATAGAAAGTCTCGGTAGTGTTACATGAAGCAAAAAGTAAATGCAAACCAAGGATCCTATATTGTATTCAAAAGAGAATCTAAGAATCTATGTATCCTTCACAAATGTTCAAATCTGTCTGGAAATATGTTACATTTTTTCAAAATGTGTAAGATGGACTGGCTGTGCTAGTCCTGGTTTTGGAAACCCTTTAATGCGGTAACAGATTAGAGCCCCATCTCCCAGTTCATTCTGGCATCAGCATACTTAGTACTTTGTCACATAGGAATTCAACCTCTCCGTCTGTCACGAACATTCCAATTCTCTTGATCTTTACAAAAACTCTTCCACTACCTCACATAATACATCCACATAATGAAACCACTCTTTTCTTTCCAAGCTAAACTGGGAGTAGCTGGTTGGCAAATCTTTTTTAATGGGGAAATATTCTTTTTTCCGCAAATCCAATCTTAACCTAGACTTCTAGAATCAAAACAGATAAAAGTAGAACTGCTCTGGCTGAAAGTGGATGGAGGGAAGCAGTGAGGAAGCTGGGAACCAGGAACACTGAAGGCTCCATACCCATAGCCTTGTCACAGGACTTTTTCACACAGAATAATCACCCTGGGGCAGGAGCTCACATACCTTTAATTTCTCAGGATCCATTTCCTTAGCCATTTCTTCCTTTCTCATCTCAGCTATTGTTCGAGGCCCCTTTTTGTCTTTGTGTGCATTGAAACCTTGACCAGAAAGTAGGTCTTCAAAGTCAGCTGCTTTTTGTTTCCCTTCTGCAATATAAGTTTTAAAAATAAATCATTATAGTCTCTACTCTTAAACATAAAATCATATCACCTCATAATACTTAAGAGTCTTCAAGGTGCTTTCACATATATTAATCTTCTTATACTTAACCCAATGAGTAGGGTATGAGACTGTCATGCCCATTTGGCAGATGAGGAAAATGAGGCTTGAAGAACCTCAGAGATTTTCCCAGAATCATATGCCATATCCACAGCAAAGCTAGAACTCAAGGCTGGATTGTTACAGTAAATCCAACTCCATAACACCATTTCCACCATATCATCTTTTTATAGCTGAAAATACTCATGATGCACCCCCACCCCACCCACCCCAGTTATACAACTAGTTAGTATCAGTGATGGGACTAACACTGGGTTTTGGTACTTGAAGTCCACGGATGCCACCACTTTCCTGACCATGCCCAGTTCTACCCACTGACAGCTCTAGCCCATCATACCGCTCTTTTCCTCCAAGTCTGGCTGTGGCCTCACAGTCTTTCTCAATGTTTGGAGAGGCAGCCTAGCTTGATGGCAAAGAGCAAAGTCTCTATAGCTGGACTCCCCAGGCTTGAATTACAAGCCTGGACTCCCCAGGCTTGAATTACACTTATCAGCAGTGGGACCTTGGGGCAAGTTACTTATTATCCTCCGGCCTCAATTTCCTCATCTGTAAAACAGGGATGGTGTTAACAATACTACTTACCTCACAGGGTTGTTGTAAGAATTGAGAAGTTAACATTTTCAGGAGTTTAGAATAGTGCCTGGTTATTTAAATGTTTATTAAATTAAAACAAAACAGAACCGAAGCACAGCAGTCCATGCTTGTCAATGCCCATCAACCAAAGTTGACATCTGGATTGAAAGCCATTTGCCATCTCTATACCGTAAGACGTTCTGGACACACACCCACACATGCACACACTAAATCCAAGTGCTCTGAGATGAGGGAATCTGCCTGTCTTGTTCACTTCCATAATTCCCAAAGTTTTCTACACTTAAGATGCTACATAAATATCTGCCGACTGCTGACAATTACCCTACATCTACTCAAAATAAAAATAGAGGGGGAGCCACAAGACTCTATGGAACTGTGCAAGCAATACCCATCGTGAACCAAAGAACAAATGTGATGTTACATATTCCCGGCAAAAGAGTCCCTGTCATGTTATTATTTTGAGAAGGTATCTGTGTCGAATCAAGTAGAGTGTGGCAGTTAAGAGGAGGGGTTCTGGAGCTGAATTGCCTGGGTTCAAATCTTGGTTCTGTCACTTACAAGCTGTATGGGTTTAAGAAATTACTTCATTTATCTCTGTCACAGATTCTTCATCTACAACGTGGAGCTGGTTTTGAAGATTATATGAAATAATGCGTGAAACTACTTAGAACAGCACCTGACATACAGCAAGCACTCAACGTTAGCTACAGTTACTAGAAAAAGTAGAATTTCCTTTTCCATGTTCTACAAAGAGAAAGGCCTGTTTCTTCACCACGCCCCTAAAGACTCAGCTCTTGAGTATGACCAAATCAATTGAGATGGGAAATATAACAGGACTTTTGACAAACTCAAATTTAACCATCGCTGCTATGCAAAATACAGTATTTTTTTACTTGTTACCAAGAATCCCATTCAACAAAAAAAAAGAAAAAAGAAGAGACTGAATCCTATCCAGAGTACTCTCTAGCCTTAGCTGTTGGCCCATTTTGTGTTCTTTTAACTTTCTTCTCAGAAGAGAGGAAAAAAACATGTAGGAAACTCAGTGATGTGAAACATCTGCCAACCAGAGCATAAGCAAGATAAATGTCCCAAGACATACACCCTCCTCTGATGAGGATCCAAGGGCAAATGTGAACACAGAGCTTACAAGGCTCCCAACCTTTCTCCTCTCCCCGCTCTTCCAAAGGAATAACAGCTTCAAGATCCAGCCGCTCCACCGCTCACATCCATTCAGTATTCGTTTAGTGCTTATTGCACGCCAAGCCCTCAGCTAGGTGCTAATGATCACATGACACCACACCTGCTCTCCATCAGGGGTCAGTGTGGAAAGAGACAGACAAGTGCACTAGCCTAAGTCACAAAATGATGTGATGGGTGTCAAGAGCATGGTAAACCCAGGTGCTTCAAGCACAGAGTGGGAGGGAGGGATCCTGTTGTATCTCTACAACGAAAGATGGACTCAGAAAATACTGGAATTGTTTTCTGTCTCCTTCTTCAGGCATATATACAGGTAACATGACAACACAGGCTACCCTATAGTCAGGCTACACGCCATCACCCTTACCCAAATTAGCTGATCCTTTCCCACGTTCATTCTGCCCCCCAGGCACGGCCGAGAAGCTCACATTGTAGTTGGGTCGGTTCTGGGGAGAGGAGTGGGGCATGCTGGGCTGTGGCTTGGACTGTGTCTGCTGCCAGTTGTAGCCACCTCCCTGCTGCCACCCTCCACCCATAGGCTGCGGAGATGCCTTCTGCGGTGAGCTGAGAGGCGCAAATCCTCCACCCAGTCCAGTTGGTGTGGTGGGTTTGCTGGCAAAGGAAGAACTACCTATGGAAACAGAGAGAGAGAGAGAGAGAGGAATGCTGTTTTGAGTAACCTCTAGTTCTATGTCCCAAGTTTTTGTTTTCAGTGACTTTAGTGGAAATTACCTTGACTGATGGCACAATTAACCTTCCTAATAATTAAAGGAATTGCAGGCATATATTTCCTTTAATCCCCACTGTGATGTTTCTAGGTGTATATTAATAGCCCCATCTTTTTCTTCAGATATACAAACCGCAGTTCAGAGCAGCTGAGTGATTTTCTCTAAGTCACACAGCCAGCAGTGGCAGAACTGGGACTTGAATCCAAGTCTTGGACTCCAAGACAGAAAAGCCCTGTCTTTTCCCACACTGCCATGTCTCCTCTCCTTCCCACCTTATAAGCACATTCTATTTCTCACTGGGAAAAAAAAAATAACAACTACCGAATTGACAAGAAGAGAGAATAAAAGAAAATACATTCATTCATCAAGGTACTACTTAAACTTCAATGATCACGATTAATCATTGTTTGTTGTAAGTACAAACATGGTTAGTGCCCGTGAGTAAACAAAGATGTCTTGAAAATTCACAAGTAGGTTTCAATTTCACACTTCTTGCATTTCATTGCAGGAGTATAAACACAGCCAGCACTATGGCAACTTTGAACTGGGTAAAGGATCTTACTCAAGCTTTAAAAAAATGATTATTACTTTGTGCCAGGAATTTAAGTAGAATTCTGATTCCACAGTCTCCTAACTTTTAAGTACTCACTGCATTCGTGCTGGGCTGTTTCCAAAATACAAAGACCAACAGTGTCTTGTGTTTAAAGAGGTAAAATGAGAAACTGAAATGTGGTGATCTCTAGGAAGACTTTCGTGCACCAAACCCAAAGTAACAGTGATAATAAAATAACTAATATGCATGTACAAAATACTTTTGTGTCTATTACTTCCTTCAGTCTATACAACACTCTTAGGGAGG
Organism: Panthera tigris; assembly: GCF_018350195.1. NCBI lineage: Eukaryota > Metazoa > Chordata > Mammalia > Carnivora > Felidae > Panthera > Panthera tigris. Next base: position 53,565,537 of record NC_056667.1, on the reverse strand, counting down.
TAGGTAGTACTACTGACCCCACTCTAAAAATGAGGAAATCCAAAGTTCAGAGAAGTTTCCTGACTTGCTCATGATCTAGTTAACGGAGCTGAGTCTTGACTATAGGCATCCTTCCTCCAAATGTCATGCTCATTTGCTGCACCCATAATCCCTAATTCCTCCCCAAATCTCTGAGACTGTCACTACAATTTATCCCTTACCATCTCTTCTTTCTAGAGATCTCTCCCTTTACTTTGATCTGGGGCTCCTCCTCCTTTCCCCAGTGGGAATGCTGTATAATGGACCCTGGAACTTGGAGTCAATCTGAGTTTGAGTCTCAGCTTTATCACCCATTCATGCACATACTTATTCATCCATTCGTACATTCACTCATCAGTATTTACAGAGCATCTGTGTGCCATATAAAGTACTGGGCATTGGGAATATGGTCTATGGAGAATCCCTGCTCTTCCGAAGCTCAGTGAAAAAACTTCACCTCCTTGAGTCTCAGTTTCATTTGTAAAACCAGAACTACATCTATGTTACAGGTATACCATAAAGACACAAAGGCTATATGAATATATTTCACAAACCATGAATTAAGCAAATTAAGAGACATTATACATTATAATATAATGCAAGTTCATATGCCCAGAATACACTGAAACATCATAAGGGCTTAATAAATACTTGGTAACAGGAAAAGGTGACGACAGAAGCTCTGAGGCTTGGCATTGCCCCCTGTCAGTGCATAACTTAGCATGAAGCGTCTCTTCATGAGGACCTGGGCCCTCCTGCCAACAGCACATCAACATACACCTTAGGCTGGGTATTCATTCTGCACTGGAATTTCATTTTACAGTCTAAGGATGCTTACTATCTTCCTTCTGATATATATACATTATTTAATTAAATAAATATGGAAACTCCTAAACACTAAAAAAAAAGCTTCCTTATTCCCATTACACTGCCATTTATTCATTCATTTATAAAACACTATCGAACATCCTTCACACGCTAGGCTGCAGACACGGTGGTGAAAAGACAAATGCAGATCCTGTTCTCGAGGGGTGTCAACATTGTAGGACTTTCGGATGCCCACTCTTCCAGAATCTTCTCTTCCCATGTTCAGAAATTTAATTTTTAATGCTACCGGAGCAGGGAACTGACAAAAATGCAAAGCAGCTGCTAAACCCAGAGGCCACTGCTATCCTCATTAAAAGCTACAGCAGTTGGTTATCAGCTGTGGTTGGGCATTACCATCACCTGGGGAGCTTTTAAAACTCCCTATATTCAGGCCACCGCCAGACCAATTAGATCAGAATGTCTATGGGAGGAACTAAGGCACTGCTGTATGGAACAGAATTGTTCAATGTGAAAACACCTTTAGGAGAAGGACACTGTCTTTTGTCTTTTCTGAACTGCAGCTATGTAATTTGGAAGTTTGATTTTAATCTTCAAAGCAACTGCCTAGGTGTCAAAAATTCTGGCTTGTAGCCCTGCTTATACACCTGTTCACTGTGTGGCTTTAGGAAACTCACTTAAGTTTCCTAAGTTACGTGACTTGAAACATGCAGGAATTTAGGAAACTAGTTTTCCCAGCGACTGTAAGAATTAATTACATTTCAAAAATGACAAAGAATTCCTGAACTCCTCCCAACAAGTTGGTTGTTGTAGTGATATGGGTGTCGCTATTCTGAAATTTTTGTCGTGTGGCAATTAATGTTGTTGAGATCCAGGGAAATGGAAAATACATATGTGGAAAAGGGCAAGGCAAAGGAGAGCCCTGTGTATTGGATAGGATTATATATGTAGCTATATCCACGCATCTCCTATCTCTATCTAGCTCCTGAAAGGCAGAGCAATGACTCCCACCCCAGTACCAATGAACACACTTAGTGCACAGATCCTGGTTTCCAAATATCATTCTCCACAAAAAGGAATAAGGATTCCTTGGGGAATGACTGATTCTAGGACTGGGGAGAAAACATTTCACAACAAGCCTAGAACATCTTGTGCCGTTAAGAAAGAAAGTTTTCAAAAAATGATGAACTTGAGTGAAAAGAACACAGAATCCAGAAAAAAGGAGGGGATTTCACAAACCAAACCAAATATTAGACATGAACATTAGAGAAAATAATGACAGTAATGAATCAAAAAAGAATCTATTAGGCCATTCTGATGAGAGAGAGAGAAAGAAAAGGAAATTTTTTTTTACAGTGTCAATTAATATATGTAGAAAGAAGGGAAGAATCAGAAAAATCACAATTCTGCAACCATTGTAGTAATAACTGCTTCAGGCAAGAATCATTAATGACTGCTAAAACCAGTAGCTAAATCAGATAGAGAATAGAATATTCTCATATAGGGTAGTCGCAAATTATCTCCTCCACCTAACTCATCAATTACAAAGGGAAAAAATAATAACATTATGATAAAGAAGCCTGGCAGATACCCTTTTAGGGAAGTGATCAAAGTTAATACCAAACCTAAATTGAGACTTTCTCAACTGGCCTCTATCCTTCAAGGATCAATGTCATGAAAGGCAAAAAAAAAAAAAAAAAAAAAGGCAAAGGAATGATTCCGGATTAAAGTTGCCTAAAATGACATGATGTCTAAATGCAAGATGTGATGCTGGATTTTTAAAAGGAACTTCCTATAAAGATCATCTCTTCAGAGAGGCCTTTCCTAACCACCTGATACCTGAAATAACACCCCAGGCCATCTATCACTCACCATCCCTCTCTGCTTTTTTTCTTTTATAGCACTTAGCACAGGGCTTAGGAGTGTGAGCTCCAGACCCAGACATCATGGTGCTGAAAACCCATGACTCGGGAGTGTGACCTAATCGTTTGTGCCCCAGTTTCCTCATCATCTGCAAAGTGAGGATAACAGTCTCTACTTCAAAAGATTATTGGGGGGTGGTGCCTGCGTGGCTCAGCTCGTTAAGCATCCAACTCTTGATTTTGGCTCAGGACATGATCTCACAGTTCATGAGTTCGAGCCCCACATCAGGCTTTGTGCTGACAGCATGGAGCCTGCTTGGGATTCTCTCTCTCCCTCTCTCTCTGCCCCTCCCCCTGCCTTGCTCTCATGCGTGTGCTTTCTCTCTCTCTCCTCTCTCTCTCAAAATAAACTTAAAACAATTGTTTTAAAGATTATTCAGGATAGGGGCACCTGGGTGGCTCAGTTGGTTAGGTGTCTAACTTCAGCTCAGGTCATGATCTCATAGTTCATGAGTTCGAGCCCTGCAAGGGGCTCTATGTTGTCAACGCAGAGCCTGCTTCAGACCCTCTGTCCCCCTCTCTCTTTGCCCCTCCCCAACTTGTGCTTGCTCGCTCACTCTCTCTCTCTCTCAAAATAAACAAACATTAAAAAAAAGATTATTGGGGAGACTAAATGAAACGTAAAACACTTAAAATAGTGTCTGGCACACAGTAAAGCCCCAATAAACATTAATTGTTATTTTTATTTGACATTATATCACATATTTATTCATTTACTATTTCATTCCTTTTCTAGAATATAAGCTTTAGGAAAGCAGGAATGTTGTTTTGGTTTTTCTTGTTTGGTTGGTTTTTATTAAGACAATGTTAACACACAGAAGGCACTTAGTAAATAATTGTGGAATGAATAAAAAAATGAACAGTGAATAAGATTTTATTTGAAGTAGAATTTCACCTGTTATTATTTTAAAATTTGAAACTTACATTAAGAAGGAAGAGAAAGGAAAAGGAGAGAAAGGAAAATGATTTTAAGAGTTATTAAAAGAAAAAACAATTCTAAAGAGGGCATGATGGAAGGTTAAGATTCCAATACAATTACTGGCAAAAATGGAGTCACGTTCTTATTCCCTTAAGACAATTTAGCTCTAAATGCCTCATAAGGGCTCTCTTGAGAATCTAAACTATCAATATGGCCAATTCAAAACTGTGTGTGAGGGCTATCTCCACTCCCTTATTTAACTCTGCACTGCACGGAGAAGAAAGGAAAAAGGACGAAGAAAAGGTTTCATAATATGCTAGTCCAACAAGCTGTTCCTTGAAAAAAGGTTCCTTGGTGAGATAGAGGAGAACCCTGCAAACTGTATCCTTTTGGGGAACCTCACCAAGAACAGGTACGCTCAGAAGTTTTTGCAATAATCCAAGTCCACAGAACTTAGCAACTTAGCGCTTCCAAAATCACTTGCTCATGGAACACTTATCCCTCAAAAATGATCAACATATGGTGAAAAACGCTTTGAGAATTCTATACAGAGTCTATTTTCTGTATGGAATTTTACAAACGAAGCAGAGCGCACTGCAGTCAGTGGAGAGAAGAGGGATGCCAGTGTGAGGATCTCAGGGGGAACATCACAGGAAGGCCTGTGCATGGCTGGCCCTATACATCACAAATCTATACGACTGGCCTCTTCTCTCAGCATTTCTGTACACATTCGTTACCTTTGCTGTAGCCAAACTGTGTTGTGAGGTACTCCTGGAAGTTCTGACTGTACTCATGCTACTAAACCAAAATTAGGCACTGGAGAAACGATTTAATAGGGGTTAGTTCCAACCCAGTACTTGGGGCCCGTTTCCTTTCTTTAAAAAGCCAGTCTCAGATTTTAGAGCATTGCTTAAGAATACGTACTATTCTGGGTCCCAGGTAACAATACCAGCTTGTTGTAACACCAAAGATTTAGATGTGAGGCTTTGAGCCATAAGTAAATGTTACTTATATCTTAACCTGCTGAGTTCATACCTAGAGTCCCAAGGTCAGCAAAAGGATCCAGAGTCTGCGGTTTGTTTTGATGCGTGGGCGTGCCATGCGAGGATCCTGTTGGGCTGGTGGCAGCTGACTTGCTTCCCATTCCAAAGCTTCCTGAAAAGGAAATAAAATCATTGAAAATGAGTTAGTTGTCGGAGGCTGAATTCTGGAATTCAGAAATCCAGGGCTACTGCTCATTTTACCTCTTAGGGGAAATTAGGACAGGGTTTTGCAAAGATGTTACAAGTTGCTAGTGAGTAGTGGCCTGGAGCAGGGACAGGGAACAGAGGAGGCATATGTCATTTCCTAGCCATCCCTGCAAACTACTACATCCAATGTTTACCTCTCATCTCACCTGACTCCATTCTTTTCTCTGGGATTTGGAGTCAGGCCTGGCTCTGAATGCCACTTCCTAGCTGAGTAACTTTTGGCATGTTGCTTAACTTCTCTGAGCTTCAACATTTTCTCCTTGGTTAAATAAAGAAACAGCAACCACTTCAAAAAATTGCTGTGATAAGCATATAGTGTGTGTGTGTGTGTGTGTGTGTGTGTGTGTGTGTGTGTGTTAACCCGCACAGCATTGGAAATGCAATCACATGAAGATGGCTCTCAAGAAATACCATACTAGCCATGAGAAAGAGAATTTATTTATTACAGACAAATTCAGCCCTACAACAAACCCTCTGTTGAGAAAGACTATTCAGGGGCACCTAGGTGGCTCAGTTGGTTGAGCGCCGACTTTGGCTCAGGTCATGATCTTGCGGTTCATGGGTTCGAGTCCTGCATCAGGCTCTGTGCTGACAGCTCGGAGCCTGGAACCTGCTTTGGATTCTGTGTCTCCCTCTCTCCCTGCACCTCCCCCACTCACGCTCTGTCTGTGTGCCTCTCTCTCTCTCTCACTCAAAAATAAAATAAACATAAAATTTTTTTAAAAAAAGAAAGAAGACTATTCAGATTATTCAGTACCTACTCTATGCCAGAAAATTTCATATGAACTATTTCACTTATACAGGGGTGCCTGGGTGGCTCAGTTGGTTGCGCATCCGATTCTCAATTTTGGCTAGGTCATGATCCCAGGATTGTTGGATTGACCCCACATCGGGCTCCGCACTGAGCATGGAGCCTGCTTAAGATTCTCTCTCTTTCTCCCTCTGACCCCCCAGCCTCTCTCTTTCTCTCTCTTTAAAATAAAAAAAAATGTATATTAGAAAAAACATGTAGCTGTGTGGGACAAGAATTATAAACCCTATTTTATGGATTTAAAAAACAGAGGTTCAGGCTTATAAAAAAATCCAAGTGTCACTAAGTGGTTGAGTTAGCTGTATACCCAGATTTGTCTAATTCTATTGTCAAGACAGACATTCAGCAAATGAAACTGAGAATAGTTATAAATAATGTATAAAACACACTATTGTCATGCCATAAAGGCAGTGTGAAAACCTCCATGAGAATGTGAGTCTTTAGGAAATTACATAGGTGAGCTATATGATACTCTATAAGTACTCATTATAGCCTCAGTGAAGGATTATGCTTTAGCAGTTGACTAAATACGCACAAAAATAACCTGTTGACTTTTACCTGGTTTGGTATGCCAATCCCAGCCTCCTGAAACATCTGGCTGAATGTTCACAGCAGGTGTACTAGACGCTGCAGAAGAAATGGGGAGAAGAGTAAGAATCGCAACAAAATAACTGAGAACCCACTTTTCTGAGTTCACACAAATAAATACTGTCCCTTCCATGAAGCCTGCGTGACCTGCCATGGTCCCACATGATTCATCTCCTTCTGGGCTCTCCAAACATTTTGCAATATTGATATCTTTGTGTCTCCATGTATGGTTACTTATGCGACAGTTTGTAGAACCCATATACTCTTTGTTACTCTTCCTTCTTTGGGTTACCTATATTTTACTTCCATCCACACTTCGAATTATAACTGCGCATATGTCTGTCTCCATTAAATTGTTAGCTCCTTGAAGGCAAGAACTATCTTATTCACTTTGTGTGTCCCACCTCTACATTTAACACAAAGTCAGTGGCCAATAAGAAAAGATGAAAAGAAACTTAAGCTCAATTTGTCTTAAGCTGGTATTAATAAGTGTAGGAGAGCCATGATCAGCTTAGAACTGAAATTTTGTTTTCTCCTCTGCTGTGACTGAACAAAGAATGATGAGTCAGTCAGAACATGTATTGAGCAGCTATACATCATCCACCATGCTGGTGTCAGAGAGAGTCTACTGTCACTCAAAACAAATTTACTGCAGCTTCAAAAGAAATCATGCTGGCCCCTCTCAAAATTCCAAATGCAGGAATTAAAAGAAATGTTCAGCTACAAAGAATCAGGTATATTAGAGGAATACACATTGGTAGAGTAAGTTTTTTCTGAACCTATAAAATCCAAATAAGAAACAAGGTCCCATAAGAAAGAATTTATTTCTAAGGCATCTGTAGGTTCTGTCCATAAAATCAGTGGGTAAAATGCAAACATTAAACTTACGTGGCAAATAGTATTAAACACACACACACACACACACACACACACACACCACACACACACACACACATGCACACACACACCCCACCACCACCAGAGCACCAAAATTAGCATTACCAAGTCTTGTATTTGTCTGTACAAGACTTCTTGTACTTTCCCATCATTAAGTTGAAAAGAACATGTCCTTATCAGCCATAAGAGTTCTTTCCTTTCTATTCCTCTTCTACCATAGTAACCCACAAAAAATGTGATAGAAATCAAACAATTTCACTAACACTTGCTATTTAATTTCTTTAACTTCTGATCATAGTCTTATATTCAACTAGGATGTAGAAATAGGTGTTAGAACTCCAACTTTGTTACTAATCAAGCCCACAAATCTTTATGACCATCTACCATATGCAAGGCACCATACAAGGGAACAGAGAACTAAAAGACATTGTCCTCAAGAAATTTAAAATCTGTTGAAGATATAGGAATACACAAATGGAAAGGTAATTACCTAACACTTTCAATCTCTATTTTGCTTTTAATTATGGTTATTTACTTTCTATTCCACACTATGCCCCAAGTGATTGTTCTCTTCAGAGTAGATGTTCAATAAATATCTGTAGAACTCAAAGGCAGGAAGTATTTAAGGTGGGCAATTTGACCTCCTAATCTGACATCTGAGTCTGACCTATATGTTATCCTGTATGAAGATAATGCAACTGACCCGTTAACAGTGGAATAATTGTTTTTTTCAGGAAGGATAGTGGAAAATTCTTTTCAGTCTGGCATGACACAGGACAAAACAAGAAATATAGCAGCAAAACAAAGAGGTGCTAACTGGCTTCGAGTGGGTGACAAACATCTTCTAACCAATTAACAAAAAACAGAGAACTGAGTCCAGAATTGTCATACTGAACTATGAACATCCATACCTATGGGACACAAAAGATAGTATCCTTATGAAAATAATAAGTTCAAAGTATTAAAGTCAGGAAAATACATAACCTTATTAACACTATCACTAACTATGTTTCAAAGAGACTTAGGAAAAAAATGAGTTAATTCATTTTATATTTACATATTATATGGTAAGATAGATAACATCTACTATGTACCAATAATTCTTCTAGGCACTAGTGAAGCATTAATGAACAAAACAAACTAAACTCCTTGCCTTTATGAGCTCATATTCTAGTGGGGAGAGATGGGAAACAAAAAAAGAAACAAAACATGTAAGTAAATTATTGAGGATTTTGGAAGTTGATCAATACAGCAGAAAGGAAAATCTAGAGTCCGGGCACAGGGATGAGTTGTGATATGAAATGGAGCAGTCTGAGTAGACCCCACTGAGAAGGTGCCAGGTGAGAAAGATCAAAGGAGGTGAAGAAGTTCATCACACCAATGCCTGGGGAAGAGGGGACAGCCGGTACAACAGCAAGAGGACAGTATGGCTGGAATGGAGAGGGCAAGAGGGAGGGGATATGGGTCACACCACTCAGGTCAAAAGCACATAGGGCCATAAAGCCCATCTAAGGACTCTAACTTTCATGCTAAGTGGCATAAAGATGCATTTTCAGCACAGCAATGACATGACTTACATTTTAAATAAGTGATCAAAAACAATAGGTTTAACCTCTATCCCTGCATCTTTCATTCCAAAGTAACCAGCTTCCAATCAGGAGATTCTCTTCAGTGGGAACTATTCAAGGGTGAGAGGTGAATTTCTTGTATGTTGTCCGGTGGACCCACTTCAAATAGTTTGAGATTTAAGACCAATTGGAAATCACCCACAAAAGTTACTCCTGGAATGAGTTCTCATGTTTAGTGACGTTAGAGTTTGACCAAAGTTGTACAATTCATCTTCTGTTTGTGTTTGCATGGCTTCCAAGAAGTCAAGCTGATGACTAGACTGAATTCACCAGGCAAGCTCCTTCCACAAGATGCCTTCCACAGGACCTCACCTTCCAGGTTGAGGCCAGTACTGTTCCATAGCCTTCAACATCAGGTATAAGCTACAATTCTCTAGCTCAAAGTCATTTGTCCTCCACTTAAAGAGCTCCAGTTTTAATCAGAGTTACCTAAATGATACCCTTTTGCACTTACAAGTAGATATCAGAGAAATATAAAGTGGGCTTCACATGGGATTCAAAATTTTCTAGTGGTCACATCAAAAAAGATTTAAAAAAAACACTGATGGAATTAATTTTAATACATTTTATTTAACCCAATGTAGTCAAAATATTATCTTCTGTGATCAATATGAAAATATTAATGATATTTTACATTCTTTTTTTGTACTAAGTTTTGAAACCTGGTGTGTATTTTATACCTAGAGAGCATTTAAAATCAGACTAGCCACATTTCATGTGCTCAAGATATCCCAGAGCTTTTAAAATATTAATGTAACTACTTTATGGGGGAAGGGAAGGGGAAAAAAATAGTTACAAACAAGAGGGAGGGAGGCAAACCATAAGAGACTCTTAAATACAGAGAACAAACTGAGGGTTGATGGGGGGTCAGGAGAGAGGGGAAATGGGTTATGGACACTGAGGAGGGCACTTGTTGGGATAAGCACTGGGTGTTGTATGTAAGCGATGAATCACAGGAATCTACCCCTAAAACCAAGAGCACACTGTATGTTAGCCAACTTGACAATAAATTATATTTTTAAAAAATAAAATAAAATAATAAACTTTTATCCATGGTAAAAAAAATGATTAAATTCTAATTGTTCAAATCCAGTGTCTACAATATGTTCTGCAACCATTCGAAGGCTATTAAAACTAACCTGTTTATTGATACTACTTTGGACTTCAATGTCCATATGGATTTAATTTAAGCAGGAGCTGTTGGTATTTTGCATGGGCACAGAGTGAGGCAGCAGAGTTGAGAAAAATATATATCACCCTGGGAATTAAGAGATAAAAGTTCTGGTATATTTTCTATTTTTAACTAGATACTTCATCTTAAGGAAGTCAATAGTTATCTGTCTCAGTATCTTTCTCTAAAATGAATAAAAATACTTGACCTACTTAGTTCAGAGGGTTGTGAGTTTTCTTTGTAAAGGTATCTAAAGATACCAATAATATTTCCCTCCCAAACATACCATCTTTTGACAGCCTGCTTTAAACAAATGTGTTTTCTCTCCTTTCTTTTGCAAAAATTATAGGCCTACACATTTCATTTTGAATTTAAATAGAATGACTGTATTCTGAAAAATAAAATAAAATGTTAACTTAATTGTTAATTTCCAAAAGACAGGGGCGCCTGGGTGCCTCAGCTGGGTAAGTGTCTGACTTGGGCTCAGGTCATGATCTTGTGGTTCGTGGGTTCAAGCCCCATGTTGGGCTCTGTGCTGACAGCTCAGAGCCTGGAGCCTGCTTCAGATTCTGTGTCTCCTTCTCTCTGCCCCTCCCCCACTTGTTGCGTTCTCTCTCTCTCTCTCTCTCTCTCTCAAAAATAAAGAAACATTACAAAAATTTTTTAAAGAAAAAAAAAAAGAGAGATGCATTATATAGGCTTCCCCAAACAAAATAAAACAAACACCTACTGGATGCTTTTACATCTGAGAACCTATTGTTATTTTGTGGAAAACTATGTTCCACTGAACACAATATAAAATATGTTCTTACCATGTACTGTAGGTGAAGGACTTCTTGTAGGCTGAAGAAAGGGGTCACTGGAAGCACTAGATGTGGTCAGAAAAGAACCCAGCAAATCCTGACCTGATGGTTTAGAAGGTGCTCCAAATGGGTCAAAGGTGGCACCTAGAAAAAAAAAAAGGAAAAATGTGTTTCTTTGTCCTGTGAGTTCATTCATTCAATAAATATTCAAGAGCTGCCACTATTGCCAGGCCTTAGGCCAAATATTTGAAAAACTGGGATGAAGCTTGCATTCTGGGCTGCTCCACAGGCCCATCTTATCCTTAAAACTTCCTCCAGGGCCAACAATGGAACCTGAGGATTTTTGACCTCAGGAAGAATCCCATCTTTGTGGACAAAGGAGGACTGTAGATTTATCCATTGGAAGATCCGTCAACACTATAAATGAGGGCTTCTTGGGCCCTCCATAAGTGGCAAAACCATGTTTGGACCAAAGGAGATGCCCAATGAATAAACTGTGCTTGTATTCAATAAATTAATGGACAAATACCAGGCAGGAGGGGTTTGCTATTAAGGTGAACATTAGAAAACCTCACTGACCAGGCTTTGCTTAGTTTTATGTTTTTAGTGGTCTTTGGCTCGCTTGAAAGTGAAAGAGAGGAGAAAATGAGTGTTGCTATGTAACTCAAATGCTGTTCCCAAAACACTGCCTCTCAATAACTTGCTAGAAACTAGATGCAGATTTAGTGAAGTGAGGACAAGTTTGTGAATATACTAAGAAGACTAGAACAAAGCCAGCAGCTGAGATCTCTGGCAACAACACAATAAAACTAATATTGTATCATTTCTTAGGGTTTACATTGCCTTTCATAAAAAATACTTCAGCTGATTCTCAGTCTCTCCCTATCACACAGTAGTATTATCTTCATTCTATAGACAGTGAAACTGAGGTTCAGAAAGCCAAGTCAATCAATATATCCAGCTTTAATTTCATTATCTACAACCTGAGGCACAGATTTAACTAACGTCTCTCAAAGATCCCTTCTAGCTCTGACACCAGAACATAACTATCTTCATGGGACTGTGATGAATTAAATAAAGTCACACAAGGTACATGGTCTTGAAACATGACTGAGTACTATGATAGTCTGGATCTTGCAGATTTTTCTTCCCTGACACCTTTAATTCACTGTGGTGAGTAAGAACTGGGTAAAACGAAGCCAAATATAGAAGAAACAGCCTGGGATTCAGGGCACCAGGGTACCACCGTGGCTCCATCAATAACTAATGTAGGAGTTTGAGCCTCAGCAACCACATTCCAGGATTTTAAGACTCACTCTTACAAAGAATGCTTCCAACTGAACTACTTACTACAAATCAAGACCACCCAGAGCCTTCTGAGAACTGAAGGATTAGCTTGGGAAAGGAAGTCCCCGCAGATTACCATATGAGTGAAGAGTTGAGACATTTCTCTTTACTCTTCCTAATATGATGTCATCTTGGTTAATAGTGATATCAGGTAAGAAGGGGCAGCTAAAATGCTTAGTCATCTACTGTGTCTTGCAAATTTCAAAAAAAATTGCAGATGATTAGTCACAGGAAAGGTCAAGTCTGCAGCAATGAGCAGAATGAAGCTGAACCACGTGGGCACCAACTGGCAAGGGCTCATCTGCTACAGTCAGCTGTGCGGCTGGCATGAGTCCCTTAAATATATCTTGAGGTAACCAAGTACTCCCTTGCATAACCAAAGTGGATTTAGAAAATTACAGTTCCAGGAAGACATTACAGAAGAACTAAGAGCGAGCTCTCAAGTCAAATAGCCCAGTTTTGGACCCTGGCCTCACCAATGATTAGCCTTATAAATGTATGCTACTAATTTGACCCTAAACCTCCATTTCCTCAACTATAAATATAGGGATGGGGTGCCTGGTGGCTCAGAGGTTAAGTGTCTGGCTCTTGACTTCAGCTCACATCATGATCTCACAGTTCATGAGTTCAGCTCCACGCTGGGCTCGCAACTGACAGCACAGAACCTGCTTGGGATTCTCTCTCTCTGCCCCTCCCCCAGCTTGTGTGCTCTGTTTCTCTCTCTCTCAAAATAAATAAACAAACTTTAAAAAATAGGGATAATAAAAGCACCTAACTGCCAGATTTTTATAATAACTGAATCCATGTTTAGTGTTAAATTCCACGTTTGGCAAATAGTAAGTAGCCCACAAATATTAGCTGTTATTATTAGTAATAATTCATCAATCTACATCTCCAAGAAGAAGTAACTAAAGCAGCTCAGAGATTGAAGCTTTGGAGGAAAACAAACAAACAAACAAACAAAAAAAACAAAGAAAGGGCGAAGAGCTCAAATATTCACTCTTACACTGTCCTACCAAAATGGACATTTCCCCATTAACTGAAAACAGAGACCTCTAAGGGACTTTCAGGGAGACCAGAAAAGTCTAGCTTATTAGGAAAGTTCAATTCTACCTGCTTCACCCAAAGGTTCCAATTCAAAATTGAGAGGTTTAGTGTAACATGGAAAAAATTACCTTCTCCCACTCTTAGGGTTGGAGATGCAGAGGTGGAGGGGGCAGAGCGGCGTGGTGTCGACTGGGTAGACGCAGGTCCACTCGGATGAAACATGTCTTCCACCCCTGACTGTCCAGCCTGGGCAGCCCCCGCCGCACCTCCACCTCCAAACAGGTCACTCAGCAGTTCAGAATTAGTGGGAGGAGCCACTGGCGGAGAGAAGTTCTTACTCACTGCAGATCCTTCTAAACCCAGAAGGTCCACATCTTCAGGGGGTGGAGGGGCAGCTGGCTCCTGCTGCTTTTTGCTGGGCTTTTTAGCTCCATGCTGTTTGTCACCACTAGCATTGCCATGTGGACTGGAAAGGGTCAGCAGTTCATCATCCGATTGCTCACTTTCTGGATTCACTAGGGCAGCATGGTCCTCCTCACAGAATGATTTTTCCGATTTCTGATCTAAGGAAGGCCAATATGCCAATAAATAGTTAGTTACTGGCCCCAGCATTACTGATTTTTGTGAGTTAGAGTTGGTACATAACTCTGAAAGAGAGAGGCAGCAGCCCTGAGCAAACGATGCTCTCAGACCCTTACCAATAGAAAACTGCTGGATGTATTTCCCATCATCCAATCACCTTTTGTTGAGCAGCTGAGAGGCAGTATCGTGGAGCAGGGAAAAGCAGGAAGTCTGGAGCCAGACAGGCTGGGTTTGAATCCCAGCTCTAATTACTGGCTCTGTGACACTGAGAAAGTTACTTTACTTCTCTGTGCCTTGGTTTCCTCCTCAGCAAAATGGGGGTAACCAATAGTACCTAACTCCAATGGCTATGGTGAGAACTACATGAGATGATAAACAGAAAGTGTTCAGATCAATATTAAGTAGTACCTAAGTGTTTATGATTATGATTATCATCTTCCGGGTACTCTTCTAGATGCTTTGAAAAAAAGTCCCATAATTTCTTAATCCTTTGCTGATTCCTCTTTTTTTTTTTTTTTTTCATGTGGCCTGCAGCCAAAAGCAAGGCCTTCCTCCCACAGTCAGGAGTAGAAGCCAACCACACACCTAACCAGTGAATAGCCACAGAGATTCCGCTCAGGATGGTCCCTATACCATCCTGGACGGCGATACATTCAGCATAAAGTGGGCAGCAGGGAAGAGGTCTCTTCTGGGGAAGGGATGGAGAGGCTGATGGGTGACTTTCCAGGCCCTCCTTGAGACAGATCCTTCAAGGAAACTTGGTTATTTAATGTTAGGTAGACCCACATTCTAAATCAAGGGCAGATCCACATCCCTAATTCCCGATTCTGAAATGCAAAAAGCTATGAAAAGGGAAAGGTTTCCCTAAGTCTGGAACAAATTTGGCTGGTGGAAAAATCTGACCAGAACTGATACGTACATATGTATACTCTTCATTTATCTCACCCAAAGTGATTATTTTTACATGTTTCACTGCGGAAACATTAATACGCTCCATTACAAGTTGTCTGAGATGCCACTGGGGATGCTGAGTAATATACCATTTATATCCCATATCGCCTAAAATTAAAAAACTTTTGCATTCCTGAAATACTTCTGTGAAGTTCAGATAAGAAATTGTGCATTTCTGCTAAAACCTATTTCAGAGCCTACTAACAGGAATGACTTCTAAATTACTACAATGTCAGTGGAGAGGAAAAAGTGAAGTTTAATTAAAAGCCCTTATGTGAGGAAGGGAAGATGTAGGGGACTTGTTACTGGGGGAAACTGGGGAGTCAACCTGTTATCTAGATTTCACTGGGTTTTCCAATTTTTTTATGTTATTGGTCCCATTTCCCAGGAGGTAATTCCCTGAGCTCTTGAATGTCTACCCCTACCCTGACTCCCACAACTCCCACCTATCACCCTGGCTTCAGCCATCCCTCTGAGTTCCCATTTCCCAGGAGGAAATTCTGAAAGTAAGGCTTTTAATTCAAAGGAATTCTGTGAACTTTTTTTTTTCACGAAACATGGAAAATTCCATAGGCAACAGGAATACTGTCTCATGTTCACACAGTGAAGAAAGGTCAACCAAGAAAACTAACCACAGCGTTGTCAAAGCTATTTTCCTACCCCTTTCTTACAGAAAGTCCTTACGATTCAATTCTACATTCAATCTTGCAGTTAACCTCAGCAAACTCTATAGCAAGGAGGCGAATGTGTATGGATAGAATGCCATTGCCAGTCTACTGATGGCAGCAATCTGAAGTGTTATGTTGGAGAGATTCTAAAAACATGTCCAGGTTTGGTGGAAAAGGATACTATGATTGAGACCAATTTTTGCCATGGCTGTTAAAGCATGTAGCAGAGACATATGGGCAAAGTATTTGCCTTTTCTGCACCAGAGGAAGCTTAGATCTGCCCTCCTAGTGGCGAGATCCCTCTGGGGGAAATGCCAGATCTTATATTTTCAGAATATGTACTCAAGGGCAGGAGATAGAGTCTTTTGTTAATTTGTGTGTCGGCAGCATAAAGGGAAATCCTAGAAAATATCACATTGATTCATAAGTCCAGGAAAGATGTAATGCAAAAGACAGCATAGAAAGAAAAGGTAGAATTCAGCTTTAAATGGCCTTTTACATCAGGCTAAGAGTATCCATGAAGTTCAAAGTAGAGAGGTAATTTCAAACTGCCTGATTTGAAAAAAGAATGAGCAGGGACGGTGTGAAGTAAGGAAGAACAGGGATGACTTCTAAATGCTTCTTTTTTTGAAGCTGCTTTGAGAACAAACCATGTTTACAGAATCACCACATGACTTAAGTATCTAACCACGTAACTTAGAGAAATGCACAGAAGTACCTTGCCAACAGAGAGAGGAAAAGAAGCCACCTTGCCCAAAATGCCTGGGGTTGTCCGGAGGGATATCTATTGGAGCCTGTCCTGCAAGAGAAAAGGCCATGCAGCATCAATGAAATAGGAAATAAGTCAAAGTGATAATAACACAGAGGTTTTATCCTGAAAACAAAACCACCAGGTGACTCATACCTCCTAAGACCAGAGTTTCTTGATGCTCCTGGTGAGAAGAGAAGAGGATGCTGGGATTGACATCTTTCGTGCAGTAATGTTCCCATGGTGGGGTTAAGTCTATCACTTTGTCGTGGGGCTGTAGTTCTATATCTAGAGTCACCTGAAATAGCTGAGGATATTTTTCTGGTACATCACATGCGTCCAATTCAGGTCTAAATAGCAATTTAAAAGAAGATCAGTGAAAAACAATGGATCCAGCATGATGTTCAGCACAGACACCATTGTAGGTTGACTCAGGTTAACCCTAAGACTCATTTCTAGGGAAAAATCAATCACTAACCAGATAAGGTACTTTACTCTTCTGGCCTCACTAGAGGAAAGGGGAGAATAATAAGTACAACTAAAGAATTTGGATATTACTGCATATAAAAGCATGTTAGGAAGTAGGGCAATAGATCCAGCCAGTATGCCCAGGCAAGGCTAAATTAGTTGTTAACATAGTGAGATAGTCCCCAGCTGCCACCCTGAGCTCTTGAATGTCTACCCTTACCCTGACTCCCACAACTCCCACCTATCACCCTGGCTTTAGCCATCCCTCTGAGTTCCCTAAACCACATTATAATAAAGAAACTAAGGTTCATTCTCTGGTACAGAAGGGTACCCTGCTTTAGTGCTATAGCCTGGCATCCTGTCTCAAGGGTCATTGCTCATATCATGCCATTGATTAAACTGCCATCACTGTTGAAAAACACAAAGGGATACACGGATGCAAAGGGCCACAGTATTGATACTTTGTTTCCTCTTTGTTCAGTCTTGTTCTCTCACATGGAATTTTAGACCTTTCTATTTGAAGTCTTTGATCCATTTGCACTCAAGACAAATTATACCCAACTGCAAGCTGTGAAATGCAACCAGGCTCTCTGTGTTGTTAAGCTACACTCAACAGTCCTGCAGCACAGGATTCCAGGGCTTGCTGCAGCACAGAGCAAAGGAACCTTGGGTATTTGGCTTCCAGCATTTCCCAGCTGCTTATATTGAAAAGGCATTTCGGTCCAAGTAGCACTCACTTGGTGAACTTTAAAACTGTGGTTTCCAGTGGTATGAATCCAGTATGAAACTGAAGCTGGAATATCTGGGTGTTGGTCACCTACAAATACATGAGAGAAGCACGTGACAATCAACCAGGGAAAGGGGACTAACTGCATCAAGAAATTATACTTTGGGGAGCCATGCACCTTCAACTGTTTCTACATTGGAGCTTCTGTTTATTATGAACACTAAGTGACCTTCCCATTTGGAAATGGCCCAGCGTCATTTCTAGCCTCTCATCTCCATGAACTCTGCTTTGGCAAGCCATTGCCTCTTCCACTAATGTCCCATGTTCTTGCATACTGCCATACTTTGGCTCATTCCATTCCTTCTGTCCAGGATGCCCCTGCTGCAACCTAATGCACTCATCCTTCAACGGCCACCTTGAAAGTTCATATCCTCTCTGTAGCCACCAATGACTAAAGCGGACCACTCCCATTATAGTATCTCATCCTATCTCTACTATGTGAGTGGATATTCGTACATGTGGTGAATTTCTCCTGCTAGGCTGAGCTCTCTGAGGGCAGGAACAGTCTTATTCTTGTCAATCCTATACCCCTAAGGCAATGGCTGGCACAGAGCATGCACTTGGCAAATATTTGATGAATTAAAATACAATTACTTATAACATTATTCATAATATCCCAAAAGAGGCAATGACCAAAATGCCCATCAACTGATGAAGAGATTAATAAAAAGTGATATAGCCACAATGGAATATTATTTGGCCATACAAAGGAATGAAGTACAGAGATACATGATACGACATGGATGAATTTCAGAAATATTATGCTAAGTGAAAGAAACCAGCCACAAAGAACCACATATTGTATGAGATTCCATTTACATGAATGTCCAAAAGAGGCAAACCCTTAGAGACAGGGAGTAGATCAGTGGTTGCCCAGGGGATGGAAGAGGGGAGGGGCAATGGCCGATAATAGGTATAGGGTTTCTTTTGAGGATGATGATGTTCTGGAATGATATGGTGGTGCTGTATAACCTTTTGAAAATACTAAACATAACTGTATTGTACACATTGAAAGGGTGAATTTTATGTTATGTGAATGTTATTCTAATAAAACATTGAAAAACTATAATTACTTAATCCTACATCCTCAATAGAAATATCTCCTCTCACACTGATCCAAATGGGACACTATACAAAAGGGCATGAGCTTCTAAATCTCAAGGTTTGGTACAAGTTCTAGAGCTGTCAGTTTCTGACAAAGTCATCATGCCAAGGCCTTTGGGCAAATCACATTCTCTCTGAGTCTCGTTCCCTATGAAATGAAGGAAACAGACATAAATAATCTTTAAAGGTTCTTTCTAATTCTAAAACCACAAGTCACTCAAGCCCAAAGTGATACAGAGAATATACTCTAAAATCCTCCTCATATTAAGGGATGCCCAGCTGGCTCAGTCAGTAGAGCATGGAACTCTGTTGTTTTTAACTTTTATTTATTTATTTTGAGAGAGACTGAGTGTGAGCAGGGGAGGGGCAAAGAGAGAGGGAGACAGAGAATCCCAAGCAGGATCGATGCTGTCAGCGCAGAGCCTATCGCAGGGCTCCATCCCATGAACCAAAATCAAGAGTCAGATGCTTAACTGACTGAGCCACCCAGGTGCTTCGAGCATGTAACTCTTGGTCTTGAGGTCATGAGCTCAAACTCCATGCTGGGCTTATGAGCTTATTTTTAAAATAAAATAAATAAAATAAAATAAAATAAAATAAAATAAAATACCCTATTGAAGGCTCAGAAGAGTTTATCCCATGATTCTTCCTGAAACCATACCTTAGCCTGTAGTCGGCTCCCAATGGTTGACCTCAAGTGATACATGGAAACAACCACATCTCCTTGCACAGTGATGCTCAAGGGAATAAAGATTTTTCCATCTTGGACACGGTATTCTCTACAAACAGAGACAAAAATATACATTGAAAGAGTCCAATCTTGTATGATCACATAGGTATAGTCGTCTGTGGCTCAAGCCAAAGGACCTATTGCCCAAGACTGGGCCCAAGAACCATTTCCTATCTTAAGCAGAGTCAGGAGCACAGCCATGAGTGCAAACTGGTTCTGCCATAGGATGGTGTTGGTCTAATGGTAAACCCCGCCCCCCCTCTGTCCCATCTGGACTTCAGATAAATTGACTGCCCATCCCTACTCTGCAGATCTCATAATCCTCAAATACACTTAGCCCTGATATACTTGTTGTTTCCTAACTTTAAATTAATAGTAAAAGCAGAGACAGAGGGAACAAAAATGTCCAACCAAGATCAGCATAGAAACTGGAAAGCCATGCTCTGTGAGGGTCTTAGATACCAATTCCCAAATTCAACCTATTCCAAACTAACTTCATTTTATGTCATCATCTACTCCCTTCTCTCCATCCCCCTACCACCTCCTACTGGCACCTGCTTTTTATTTTGGATTCTGTAACTTCTTTCATTATATCACCATCTGCCTAGCTGCTCACCTAGAAACTAAGCATGCAGGTCCTCTGTCCCCACCACTGTCTTAACCCTCATAATTCATGTTAGTCCCTTAGCTTGTATTTCCATTTGAGAGGGAGCCATAGCATCCCTTGGTTTACTTATGCTTTTCTAGGATTGAACCTACATAGAACTTTTTTTTTTAATATCAGCCTTTTCACAATGATGTATTCCTCACAGGAAGAATATAATTCAACCTAGATAAGAAATGAGCAATTCCTAAGAAGAAGTGAAGAAAAGTATCATGACCTACTTCATTCGTTCAAAATCTGCACAGGTCGTGTATATTTTGGTTTCTCCAATCAGTACATCACAGTAAGGACGACATCCATTTCTCTGTTTGTTAAAAAAAGGGACTGGACTGACAGTGATGGACTTAATCGTGAGAGGCTTGAAGTGAGGGCGGTAGGGCTTGTCTGCTAGGAGGTCACACATATAGCCCAGGTATCTGAAACAGAAGATTGACATTCTGTGGGTACCCAGCACACCAGACCAAAGAAGCAATCAATCTTGGCTATGAAGTCTGTTCTTGTAAATTACTAACTTATAATAACAATTTACTGTGTTAAATTCTTAAACGTTAACTACCAAAAGAGAATGCAACCAACAATTTATGAAAGCTTTTATCTAGTGACATGACTGTATTTCCCCCCCAAAGAACTGGTAAAGGGGTAATTTATTAAATGAAAAAGGCTTATGGGAGCTTTATACTAACTTCACATTGGCATATCTGTTCCTATTTGATCTGCCAGGTTAAGTTTATCAGCTAAAAGCCGGCTTTGGAAAAATTTTAGAATTTATCATCAGAAGCACTTTTAACTCAAAAAAAGTAAGAAGGAGAAATTATATAAGAGAAAAGAAGGGGTGCCTGGGTGACTCAGTCAGTTAAGCGTCTGACTCTTGATTTTGGTTCAGGTCATGATCTCATGGTTCTTGGGATCAAGCCCCACGTCGGGCTCTGTGCTGATAGCACAGAGCCTGCTTGGGATTGTCTCTCTCCCTCTTTCTCTGTCCATCCCCCACTCACACTTTCTCTCAAAATAAATAAACATTGTTTTAAATAAATAAATAAGAAAAAAGAAGAAACTGCAAGTAACGGAAATATAATAAGTCAATTACCTAAAAAGGGTTTCCCTTTTCTTAAGTGCACAATACCAGTTAGAAATTGTGCCTACCCTGCATCTAGCTTACTTTACCTCCTGTGGGATGGCGACAGTCCGATTCCGGGTCGCTTTGCATATAACAATCGAACGGCTGGGCCAGGAGTAGAGTAGAGATTACAGAAAATGAACATAGCACCAACCAGAATTGACGATGCTGCCCGTCCATCCTGCCAAGGAAGATACATAAACCTGTCACAAACGTGGCCCAGTCAGCCACTCACCACAGAGAACGGCTGTACTTGCAGTTAAAAGAGGGAAGAGAGAATGGGGAGAATTCTTCTTAACAGAATGATTTTCAGTTCAAAATTATTCACCTGAGGGTGCCTGGGTGGCTCAGTCACTTAGGTGTCGACTCCTGATTTCAGCTCAGGTCATGATCTCGCAGTTCGTGGGATCAAGCCCTGCACTGGGCTCTGCCCTGACAACACAGAGCCTCCTTGGGATTCTCTCTCTCTCCCTCACTCTCTCTCAAAATAAATAAATAAACTTAAAATAAAATGTGTTCACTTGAAAACCAAACTCTGTCCCAAGCTCTTCAAATCACAAAGCAGCAAGGAAGGCTTATTCTTAGGGTAAAACTGACTCTCTACTAACCTAAGAAACCAAGCAACATAAATTTGATCTGCATATATTTATGGGAAAATAGTCTAATCTTCAAAGTAACTTTGGACTCATAGGATCAGAACTAGTAGTTGAGGTCTCTTGGTTGCAAGCCGGAGGTAGAGTTCACAGATTACGCAAATACTGCTCTTTGGAATATGCTATGTATATATTTTACCCAAAGTATGTTTCTAGATTCATACAAAATAAAGAAGCTTCACATGATTCAACCACATTCAGTGGAGAAATGCATGTAACATTCCTAACAGATGGTGGCCCAGGCTCTTCTAGAACACTCTGAGTGAGGCTTGTTGCTACTTTGAAGAAACCAAGCCCAGCCCAGCTTACAAAGTTCTTCTTTATCCTGAATTATGTTGAGTTGAAGTCTATTCCACTCAATGATCCTCGTTTTTTCTTCTGTCAGGAAGGAGTAAACCTACTTCTTTCTTCCTGGGGTAGCCTTTCACATATCTGAAATACCCTCCCCTTCCACCAACTCTTTTATTTTCCAGGTTAAAGGTACACCCAATCTGTGACGGTTAATTTTATGTGTCAACTTGACTGGGCTGAGCGATGCTCAGACAGTTGGTAAAACATTACTTCTAGAATTGTCTATGAGAGTGTTTCGAAAAGAGATCAGCATTCAGGGTGCCTGGGTGGCTCAATCAGTTAAGTGTCTGACTTCAGCTTGGATCACGATCTTGAAGTTTGTGGGTTCGAGCCCCACACAAGCTCTGTGCTGGCAGTGTGGAGCCTCCATGGGATTCTCTCTCTCTGCCCCTCCCCTGCTCATTCTCACTCTCTCACTCAAAAATAAAATAAACATTAAAAAAATTTTTTTAAGAGATCAGCGTTTGACTCTGAGTAGAAAAAGATGTACTCTCACCAATGTTCATGGGCATCACCTAATCTGTTGAGGGTCTGAATAGAACCAAAAAGCAGAGAAAGGGTGAATTTTCTATCTTCTTGAACTGAGATGTCTACCTTCTTCCCTGGGACATCAGAGCCCCTGTTCTCAGGCCTTGGGCTCAGACTGAATTACATCACCAGCTTTTCTGGTTCTCTAGTTTGCAGACAGCAAATTGTGGGACTTCTCAGCTTCTGTAACTGTGTGAACCAATTCCTATAATAAATGCATTATATATTGGTTCTGTTTCTCTAAAGGACCCCAACTAATATATAATTTCTTTGATTCTTCCTCACTTGATATTCCATTTTAAGAAACATCATTTGGTGAAGTTTCTCTGAACAGACCCATTTTAAAACAACAACCTTAAATGTGCTACCCAGATGTGAAATGTAAAATATGAGGTGCACTCCAACCAACTAGAGAGGAAATACCATCTCCTTTATTCTGGACACCATGCTTTTACTAACATAATCCTAGGCCAAACTAGTTTATATGCAGGCTAAGTCACACCCTAAGCTCTTATTGATTTTCCTATCTACTAAAACCCCTAGTTCTTTTTCAAATGATGTGTTAAGCTAAGAGACAAATATATTTAATCTTTTACAACAAGATTCAGGACTTCACATTTATCCTGTGTTTAATTTCACATTCTTAGTTTCCGTTAAACAACCAACCTGCAAAGGCTTTTAAAATCCAGATTCATTATATGACCCTCCCATTTCTGAGAAATATTGGAAGCTTGATCTTCACATCCTCATCACTGTTTTTAATTAAAAGGGCAACCAAACGCAACCTTCTCCTGGGAAGATGCTGATCCATTAATCACCTACCTTTGGAAGCAAGTACTGAGCCACAATCCAACTAGATGTATAATAACCTAGCCCAAATTTCTCTATCTTCATTATAGGAAATTGGGAAATACCTTGCAGGAATACAATAAGCTATCCCTACTAGTCTATTGGTCTTGTAAAAGTTCAGCTGTTTTAAAAAAAAAAAGAGGTTAGAGTGGGAGAGAGCCAAAGCATAAGAGACTGTTAAAAACTGAGAACAAACTGAGGGTTGATGGGGGGTGGGAGGGAGGGCAGGGTGGGTGATGGGTATTGAGGAGGGCACCTTTTGGGATGAGCACTGGGTGTTGTATGGAAACCAATTTGACAGTAAATTTCATATATTAAAAAATAAATAAATAAATAAATAAATAAATAAAAAATTAAAAAAATAAAAATAAATTAAAAAAAAAAAAGTTCAGCTGTTTTGATATGCACATTCATAATGAACCAATGAAGACTCCTTTTTCCTAAGAGTTTAAAATCATCTGTGCAAAGATTTATATTAGACTTTTGCCTTAAAGTGCCATCAGGTTCACCAGCCTGTAACTTTCCAGGATCAACCTCCTCCGTATTTTGGAAAAACTCTCCTGTCTTTGTTTGCCTGGCACCTCTTCTTCCTGTTTCCTCATATTACATAAGGAATCCATGATTGCTTTTCCAAGTGCTCTCAGCATTCTGAGACATAATTTAAGTCTAGAGAGTGGATTATTTTTAAAGTACTGTGAGGCTCTTTTACTATCTCACTACCTATCAGCTCTGTCTTAATGATCATTGTTACTCCTGTCCTAGCCTGACATTTGCTCCCCTGACAAAGAAAACAGAATAAAAGAGTTAAGATTATATCATGTGCCTCAAGCATTTATTATTGTCCTTATTTCAAGGACAGGTTTTTCCTTTTTTTTAAGACATTTTTCTTAATCTTAATTCTTTTGGATTTAGCCTTCCTGATACTCTTAACTGATTCATGGTTCTTGGATGTGTCCCCCTCCTTTTATCTACCATGCAAATCTTTTTAACAGTTTAATTAGTTTTTTACTAAAAGATGAGTATATGCTTATTATTTTTAATAAAACAGAAATATATATGACAAAAGTAAAAGCTCCCATTTCCAGCTTCAATTCCATTTCCCAAAGACTTGGTGCAGATGTCTGACTCATGCGTACCCTTTTCCAGTGAGCTAGAGAGCAGCAATGGTGTCATAATCCTTTGCTTCTTTTTCTTCTTCATTGGCTTTTTATTCTTCAAGATTGTATCATAAGAACTGGAAGCCTCTTCTCTCTCTTGAGCCATCTTCCCTTACAAAGCTGTCAGACTTTGGCTCTCTGAACTTTTAGAAATTTCTTGCGTGAAGAGAAAATCACCAAAGTGCCTAAAGTTGCTTAGTCCCTGAAAGGAATCTGTTCTGTTGCACAATCTGTTGTGCCTCCGACAGGAAAACCCTTTGGCCGTTCGTGGACACGAAATTTTTCCTTTGTTGCCAAGAGTTTGGGGATGTGAGATGGAAAGAAGAAAATATGTTCTTTCACTTTCCTCCTCTTTTAGCCAACTGGCTCTCAAGAAGGAGGGAGAAGATCATCAAGTAATCACATAGCAAAAAAAAAAAAAATATATACACCCTGAAGTTTACAGAAGAATGAGTAGGGGCGCCTGGGTGGCTCAGTTGGTTAAGCGTCTGACTTCCGCTCAGGTCATGATCTTGCAATCTGTGTGTTCGAGCCCCGCGTCGGGCTCTGTGCTGACGGCTCAGAGACTGGAGCCTGTTTCAGATTCTGTGTCTCCCTCTCTCTATGACCCTCCCTCCATTCACATTCTGTCTCTCTCTGTCTCAAAAATAAACGTTTAAAAAAAACCTTTTTTTTAAATAAAAAAAAAAAAGAACGAGTAATTCCAGTATTTATGCTCAGATTCCACTTGTTGTGTTCACTTGATCATGTATTCAATCATTTATTCAAGCCTCTCAGACCTGGGGTGTAAAGGTAAAGGAGACACAGTTCTTGCCTGTGAGATGCTCACAGTCTAGTAGGAAAACAGGCACACCACCAGATCATGATGATGCAGTATATTAGATGCCACAGAAGACATTCAGATATACAATGGGAATGTCCATACAGTGAAAATACTCAAGAGTCAGAAAGAGTTTTACCAGATGTTGACTTTTAAACAACAGGTAAGAGGCCACCAGAGAAGAGTTGGGGGAAGAGACTCTAAGAAGTCAGTGGTCGGAAAATTCATCAGTTCCACTAGAAATTTCTGTAAAATACAATCAATCTATGTGACTACTTACAAAGGCATAGGGGTCTTCTTCATTTTCACTCAAAAACAAAAAGATAAATATTCCAATGTGTTTATCAATTTCATTCACACAGAACTCAATGGTATTTTTGCCTGTGTACCCACAGTCCTCGTTTCTACCTCTTTTATAATACTTAGCACATTGTAGAGGCCCTGTATTACGTGTATGTATCTGCCTCTCTCACTATTACTCAAGCTTTAAGACAAGAAGAATAAATTCTTCCCTCATTTTTATATCCCTCACATCCCCTAATTCCTAAGTAGGGATTCAAAAAGGTTATTCAGCTTAAATGTTACCTGTTCACCAGCCTCTATAGAGCCAGCTGTATTTGGCCAAACCAAACCCAACTACCACAAATGACAACAACAAAGGTTACTCACCAAGCAGTGGACAACACAGACGTTTTTGGGATTCTGTAGTAGCCAATTATACATATTCCGACACACAGCAAAAAGGTTGTGCAGACTGGGGGCCTGCCTAATGGGCCAACTGCATTCTGAGACCTAAGGGAACAGAGCAAAAGGAAATGAATTCCCCAAGTGACTCCTCTCCATACGCAGCTATCACACTAAACAACTTCTGGAATATGATACCACATTCTCTTTTAATATAGCCAGGAAGAGGTGTGAACAGGGTTCAAACACAGAAAGAAGAGTTGTTTAATATAGCAATTTCTTAGTTAAAAGATTCCATTCCAGTAAAGGTATAAAAACAAATTTTGAGGTATATTTTAAATTAAAAATAGACCATTTAAACTACATATTTGGATTTTTTTTTAATCCTGTAGGGTTACAATACATTTAACTTCTATTAAGAATACAATGTTTTGACCTGCCTATTGGATACTTAATTACAGTATTATCTTATAAATCCTGCACTATCCCTAATTTTATTCCAGCTCTCATGAGAACATGAAAAGAGCTGCAGAGTGAGCCAAACTACACTTGCTCAGAGCTCTTATTTCTTTCTGTCTTACTGAAGGAATCCACAACATCATGGGGCAACCTTCAGTATTTTCACTCATCTAACACACGTGTTCATTTAACCCATTACAGAGCATCGGCAATGTTCCTGGAATTCTGTTTGGCTCTGAGCAGTATCACAATCGTACAAGACTGGTATTAACATGATGTCCATTCTGCAGATAAGAAAACAGACTCTCAAGTCTGTCTTGTCTAGAGTCATGCTGCCAGTCAGGACTAGCAGAGCAACCCAGGTCTTCTGAGTATAAATCATTGCGGGACAAGACTATACTGGTAGAGATTATCATTTGCCTCAAAATACTAGGTATGAGTCCCAAATGATTAGATATTTACTAATTTAGATAATAAAAAATGAGAAGTTTAGACTTGGACAAATTCTGTGACCTCTTTTAACCTTTTTTTTTTTTTTTTTCAAAAATGTGGTGAGTGGCACCTACCTACCCACTTCATAGGGTGTGGTTAGTACATGAGGATGTATTTCAAGGGCTCAGCCCAGTACCTGACATGCACAAAGTGATTAAGGAATATTAGCTATTATCATCACTATCGAATCCGGTAACTGCCAGTACAAAGCCCTGAGTTCAGATAAAGCCAGCTATGTTTGAATAAAATGAATAAAATCCCATATGGCAAAAAAGCAGACTGAAGGGCCAGATCATACAAGGTTCTGTTAGCAGCTGGGAGAATATTTAAGAAGGAGTGACTCTCATCTGTATTATCCAAAGACCTCTTTTTTTTTTTTTTTAATATATGAAATTTATTGTCAAATTGGTTTCCATACAACACCCAGTGCTCATCCCAAAAGGTGCCCTCCTCAATACCCATCCCCCACCCTCCCTTCCCTCCCACCCCCATCAACCCTCAGTTTGTTCTCAGTTTTTAACAGTCTCTTATGCTTTGGCTCTCTCCCACTCTAACCTCTTTTTTTTTTTTTCTTTCTTTTTTTTTTCCTTTTTTCCTTCCTCTTAAGCCAGTACGGAGAATGGATGCAGATGACATGAGAGTAGCCGGGGGGGAGCAGTCAGGAGGCTGCTGAGGAGCCCAAGTCAGGAATGATGGCGGCTTAGGCTGGTTGCTAATGTAGGGAATTCTGAAAAAAGACTAGATTTTATATGGATGGTGTCATCAGAAAGTACTCTGCAACACTACTGGCCTAAACAACAACAACAACAACAACAACAACAACAACAACGAATATCTCAAATCCCTAATGTTTAACAGTGGGCAAAGGGAGGGAGGAGCAATCTATTGGTTCACCCTTTTCTGGTAACCAGATAATCGCTAGTCAAGTTTCTCTCTCTGGGGATGCCAAGAAGGCCCATTTTTTTGGTTAATTTGTACCTTTTTCTACAAGATGATTGTAGGGTAATGGCAGGGGTGCTTCCAGGTACTCACTTACCTATACCTTTGGCAATGACAGGTATGGTTTATTAAACAAAGTAGTTGAAATGCTTGACACAGCTACTAAACAATCTAGGGTGACCCACTACTAGGCCTCCCAGTTTAAACTCCGGAACAGCTTGCCCCTTCTACCCAACATGAATTAAGACTGTTTCTGGCCCATTCTTTACCACCAAATGGATTCCCTGCTGCTGTGTTCTCAAGGAACAGAAATGATATATTGGTTTAAAAAAAAAAAAAAAAAAAAAGAAGAGTTGGTAAGATAAATTCTGCCATCAGGGAAATTACAAAATGTACACTTGTACAAGCTGCTTCTTGTCTGCAGTGCTTTTCTTCCCTTAGTAAATTCATATTCATCCTTTAAAACCCAAGTTCAAGTGTTCTTTTGTTACTGACAGTTTCTCTAACACCCAGAGGCAGAAATTAGTTACCTTAGTTCTCCGTACCCATGCCCTTGTCCATTTTCATCTATTACAGCTTTTATCAGTAGAGCACCATGGTTAAACCCACAGGCCAGGTTTTCACCTTTGCTTTACCACTTATGATCTGATTAACTGTAGTCAAGTTTCTGATCTCTTGGAGCCCCAATCTCTTGTGTGTAAAGTGAAAATGGGCATTACAAGAGTAATGAGAATTAAGTAGAGCAACATAAGCGCAGTAAGTGCCAGCGTATTGTCAAACTGTATTCAAATTAATTGTTTACCTCTGTCGCCCCCTCTAGACACTCGGCCTCACCAGAAGACACACCATAACTTACTTGTTTTGTAACTGCAGAGTTGTTGTGTTAGTTGAATGGAAGATGCTCAGTATTTGCTGAGTGAACGAATGATTGAAAGAACAAAGGGATGAACCCCATTTGGCAATCGCTTCTCATACTAAGATTTGTCTACAGGTACAATTTCTCAAGGAAGGGGCAGATGAATCAAGTTTGCTGTTGTTGTAAGTTGGAATCATGGAATAGTATGAAAAAATTGCTTTTCCAGACAGTATTTTTAAACCTTTTAGAAACTGTATGTCAACCATACAAACACTAAATGTCAATATCTGTAATGAGTCTCAGCTAAAAGTTGGCTAAATTGTTCTCAGCACAAAAGGCTAAAAGCTCCAGAATCATTAAATCAATCAAGTAAATAATATTAATTTAAAGTACTCCATAATTACATATTTACTTGATCTATAATTATACACCATTAAGCAAACACACAATTAGAATTTTTTAAAAGCATGTACTCTGTCTAAAAGGGAAAAAAACACTAAAGCATAAACAAAACCCAAAAAAAATTTTAAGGAATTCAATCACTGTAAGCTATTTTTGTGTCTCCCTGGGGTTCACAGGTTCAGGCAATAAGCAGCACAATCCTTGGGCATGTGACACTTCATGATGCCATCTCCAGTCTCTCTAAACACCTCCCAGAGCTGCCAAGCATCAGAAAATGCCATATGGATTACAGGCTGCCATGATACCACCCAGTTGGGAAAGAAGCCAAAACAGCACCACAGCCGGATGCCATTTGATTTTTCTCTCTCCATTGCCACAAGCATGGGCTCATCGATGGCAGAAGCATCCCACCTGCCAAGCACAAGAGCAAAAGGTACTACAGAGAATCAGACTCAAGAGCCATACCACATTTTAAGAATCTACACCATTTTTGGAAAACAGGGGGATTTTAGTCAATCATTTACTGTGGCATTTTAGTATTACTAACATCAATCATAACTACCACTTACCGAATGCTTACTATAGGGTAGACACTGCTATCAAGTTTATTCGTTATGGCAAAACTACAGAAAAGAATTTCTAAGTATTTGCAAGGTAGGTATTCGTATTGTCATCCCCATTGCATACAGGATAAAATGGTATCTCGGGTGAAGTGAAGAGATTTAACCAGGAAGAGGAACAGCTGAGATGTGAACCTAGGGTAATTTTTAAAGCTTAAAATTGTCATCTCAATAAAAATTACTGATAAGACTCATGTACTTTCTATTATATCACACTGTCTGATGGTGATTATTAACTGCAATTCCACCTCACATTTGTGGGTGGTTATGGCTTCAAGTGATGGCCATATTTTCAGTTTCCTTAAAACTGAAGCCTGGTGGCAGAGGGAGAGATGAAGTATAACCTGTAAAGTCACCTCTCACCAACCAGCAAACCAAAGCAGAAACAACTGGGAGCTCTGGTGACCTCTGGTGAGCTCTGGAAGGAAAAGGAAAGGAAACAAACAAAAGATGGACCTTTAAGTAAGTTCAAATTGATAGCATATTTCCCAAAAATCAATTTGTTCTCAAAAGGGAAGAAATCCTGCAAGATTATGTAGTTTAGAAACAATCAAAATGAAGGAAAAGTCTAAAGGAATCAGCTGGGTTTATTTTTTTATGCTACTAACAGAGCTCCTTCAGCATACTTTTCTTCCTGGTTGAGAGGAGGAGGAAGGACACTCCAAGTGGTGCTGGAGTGCGATCAGAACGTAAGAACTTTAGGACCAGGCAACATGCAGTGGCCATTCACCTGGTTTTCTACTTCTTACCAACATCAATACCAAGAAATGTGTAAAGCAGTGGTTCCTGATATTCTGAGCAGAGCTCAAAACCTGTGCAGAAAGTGAACCAGTTTACATGCACCTACAGAGTGGATGGGTACAGTGTTTATTTGGGAGATGATGGAAAAGGTTTGGGTATAGACAGTGGTGATGGTTACACAACATTGTGAATGTATTCAATGTCATTGAACTGTACTCTTATAGGTTGTCAAAATGGTTAAGTTTGTGTCATGTATACTTTACCATCAAAAAAAAAGTGGGGTGCTAGAAGAAATGGTTAAACTCTCTGAAGCCCATCCATGGATCTAAATACACAGGTGGACCCATATTTCTTTAACTCAGATCAAGAATACCTGTTTTAGATAATGCATCTCATTGGTCTCCAGGACTTTACTGTCAACATTGGTAATTTTTATTTCCTCAAGGTGGAAACTGGCTAAGAAGACTAAAAAACCAAACAAACAAACAAACAAAAAACTAATGTTCAATACCTCTTGTGCAGTTCTGAATAGGCACTCTAGCACATTGCTTTGAAAGCAGGGCAATCTGGCATATATTGAGTTGGGGTCTCTGCTAAAAATGGAGACTAAATATGAATCCTATTCTAACATTCCGTTACACATGCAAATCCTAAGAAAGCTGCTATTTGATTATTTCATCCAATTCCTGTCAAACCATGTGGCTTCTAAGCATAAAAGCTAATCAAAATATAGAATGACTCCCCTCAGCAAAGTGAAATCTTCCTGGAAACAGCCTGTCTCTGCCACCACCACCGTATTCCCAAACACATATCACACAATAAAATGTAAAGTGACTTAGTTCAGGGTCCAAGACACAGGGATATAGACAGAGCTGGACTCCTGTGAGTCTACAAATAAAACCAGTCTCATGTTTGGTCTTTTCCAACACTGGTATTTATGGAAGAGTCTGCCACCTACATTAATTTTTTAACTTTTTTAAAAAAGATTTAAGTAATCTCTACATCCAACGTGGGCCTTGAACTTACAACCCTGAGATCAAGAGGTGTATCTTCTACTGATTGAGCCAGCCAGGCACCCCATGCCATCTACATTTATTAAAATAAGATTTGGAAAACTTCCAAACTCTTTCTATGAAGCCAGCATTATCTTGATTCCAAAGCCGGACAGAGACCCCACTAAAAAGGAGAACTATAGACCAATTTCCCTGATGAACATGGATGCAAAAATCCTCAATAAGATATAAGCCAACCGGCTCCAACAATACATTGAAAACATTATTCACCACGACCAAGTGGGATTTATACCTGGGATGCAGGGCTGGTTCAATATCCGCAAAACAATTAATGTGATTCATCACATCAATAAAAGAAAGGACAAGAACCATATGATCCTCTCAATAGATGCAGAGAAAGCATCTGACAAAATACAGCATGCTTTCTTGATAAAAACTCTCAAGAAAGTAGGGATAGAAGGAGCATACCTCAAGATCATAAAAGCCATACATGAATGACCCAACGCTAATATCATCCTCAATGGGGAAAAACTGAGAGCTTTCCCCCTAAGGTCATGAACAAGACAGGGATGTCCATTCTTGCCACTGTTATTCAACATAGTATTGGAAGTCTTAGCCTCTGCAATCAGACAACACAAAGAAATAAAAGGCATCCATATTGGCCAGGAGGAGGTCAAACTTTCACTCTTCACAGATGACATGATACTCTATATGGAAAACCCAAAAGATTCCACCAAAAAAACTGCTAGAACTGATTCATTAATTCAGCAAAGTTGGAGGATATAAAATCAACGCACAGAAATTGGTTGCATTCCTATACACCAACAATGAAGCAACAGAAAGAGAAATCAAGGAATCGATCCCATTTACAGTTGCACAAAAAACCATAAAATACCTAGGAATAAATCTAGCCAAAGAGGTGAAAAATCTATACACTGAAAACTATAGAAAGCTTATGAAAGAAATTGAAGAAGACACAAAAAAATGGAAAAAGATTCCATGCTCCTGGATAGGAAGAACAAATATTGTTAAAATGTCAATACTACCCAAAGCAATCTACATATTCAATGCAATCCCTATCAAAATAACACCAGCATTCTTCACAGAGCTAAAACAAATAATCCTAAAATTTGTATGGAACCAGAAAAGACCTTGAATAGCCAAAGCAATCTTGAAAAAGAAAACCTAAGCAGGAAGCATCACAATCCCAGACTTCAAGCTATACTACAAAGCTGTAATCATCAAGACAGTATGGTACTGGCACAAAAACAGACACTCAGATCAATGGAACACAATAGAAAACCCAGAAATGGACCCACAAACGTATGGCTGACTAATCTTTGACAAAGCAGGAAAGAATATCCAATGGAATAAAGACAGTCTCTTCAGCAAGTGATGCTGGGAAAACTGGACAGCGACATGCAGAACAATGAACCTGGACCACTTTCTTACACCATACACAAAAACAAACTCAAAACAGATGAAAGACCTCAATGTAAGACAGGAAGCCATCAAGATCCTTGAGGAGAAAGCAGACAAAAACCTCTTTGATCTTGGCCGCAACAACTTCTTACTCAACACGTCTCTGGAGGCAAGGGAAACAAAAGCAAAAATGAACTATGGGGACCTCATCAAAATAAAAAGCTTCTACACAGCGAAGGAAACAACCAGCAAAAGTAAAAGGCAACCGACAGAATGGGAGAAGATATTTGCAAATGACGTATCAGATAAAGGGTTAGTATCCAAAATCTATAGAGCTTATCAAACTCAACACCCAAAAAACAAATAATCCAGTGAAGAAATGGGCAAAAGACATGAATAGACACTTCTCCAAAGAAGACAGCCAGATGGCCAACCGACACATGAAAAAATGCTCAACATCACTCATCATCAGGGAAATACAAATCCAAACCACGAGATACCACCTCACACCTGTCAGAATGGCTAACATTAAGAACTCAGGCAACAACAGATGTTGGCAAGGATGTGGAGAAAGAGGATCTCTTTTGCATTGTTGGTGGGAATGCAAGCTGCTGCAGCCACTCTAGAAAACAGTATGGAGGTTCCTCAAAAAACTAAAAAGAACTACCCTACGACCCAGCAATTACACTACTAGGCATTTACCCGTGGGATACAGGTGTGCTGTTTCAAAGGGACACATGCACCCCCATGTTTATAGCAGCACTATCAACAATAGCCAAAGTATGGAAAGAGCCCAAATGTCCATCGATGGATGAATGGATAAAGAAGATGTGATATATATACACAATGGAGTATTACTCGGCAATCAAAAAGAATGAAATCTTGCCATTTGCAACTACGTGGATAGAACTGGAGGGTATTATGCTAAGTGAAATTAGTCAGAGAAAGACAAAAATCATATGACTTCACTCATATGAGGACTTTAAGACACAAACAGATGAACATAAGGGAAGGGAAACAAAAAGAATATAAAAACAGAGAGGGGGACAAAAGAGAAGAGACTCATAAATATAGAGAACAAACTGAGGGTTACTGGGGGGTGTGGGAGGGGGGACGGGCTAAATGGGTAAGGGGCACTAAGGAATCTACTCCTGAAATCATTGTTGCACTATATGCTAACTAATTTGGATGTAAATTTAAAAATAAAATAAAATAAAAAATAAAATAAAATAAAATAAAATAAAATAAAATAAAATAAAATAAAATAAAATAAAATAATATTTGGTTTATTTGGTTAAGGGTCCGACTCTTGATTTTGGCTCAGGTCATGATCTCATAGTTTGTAGGATCGAGCCCCATGTTGGGCTCCGTGCTGACACTGTGGAGCCTGCTTGGGACATTGGGACATCTCTCTCTCTGACACTCCACTACTCACACTTTCTCTCTCTCAAAATAAATACACATTTAAAAAAATATTTTAAAAATAAAATAAGATTCAATTGCAGACCTAGAACTCCATTATCCTGGAAGGAGGAAGAAATGGTTCTAGCCCTCATGCACTGGAAGATGAGAACCTAATGCAATAATGAGATGCAAATCAATTCACAGCATTAGTGCTGGGGAGAGAAAGGACTGTGGCCTGGAAAAGAGATGTAGCCAAATCCAAAACAGAGCTCAGATGAAAATACTAAGGTTTGGGGGCTGTCTTCCTGAGATACAACTGAGGGCTGAGAGAACCAGTTAGGTTGGAGGGTCCAGTTGCATTCTGCCAAGTTCTAGGACTATCTGAGGAGGCTAAAGAGGTAGTGCAAGCCTGTGTTTCTGAGAAAAGAATTGGAAAAGACTTGTGGTATACTGAAACCCTCCCCTTAGCAAAGTTAGGCTTAGGATGGGTGAGGGGTGTCGCATGGGGGCCTCTTAGGAAGAGGGAGCAGCTCATGCAAGGAGACAGCATGTGTCTTCCCTGGTTGGAGTATAGAGTTTTTTAGGCCATGGAGAACAGTGGAAAAGAAGCTGGAGAGGCAGGGCTAAGACAAGATCATGAAGAGCTATGTAAGACACATTCTACGGTTTGCACAGAGAGGAAATAACCCTATTCCTTTCACTTACACTCATAAGTAAGCAAGACTTATTCATGCTTTAAGGTCCAGCTCTCACTGCTGTCTCCTTTCCCCAAACTCTCTCAGTATGGATTGTAAATATTATTTGCATTTGTCTTTAGCATGTCTTGGCTTCTTTTTCAGCTAGGCTTAAGTGTCTTGAGAACAAGAACCAAATATTTATTTTATATCTATATGTTTAACAATTCTTGGCACATTCATTCTTCTGAGAAACCTGTATTAGCCATGCCAGGCATGCTCCTAGGTAGCAAATAAAATAAACATCCCTCCTGCTCTTCTAGAGCAAATGAGGGCAGCCCAGGACAGATGTTCAATATGTAAGTCCTGGTCTTTTGGTAAGACTGGTAAGACTGGTCACAAAATATGCAGTTGCACTAATAGATGCCTTGCTTTAAATATCTTTATAGAGATTGCTTTTACAAATACTACACAAAGGGCCACCTGGGTGGCTCAGTCGGTTAAGCATCCGACTTCAGCTCAGGTCATGATTTCACGGCTCATGGGTTTGAGCCCTGCATCAGGCACTGTGCCAGCAGTGCTGAGCCTGCGTGAGATATTCTCTCTCTCTCTCTCTCTCTCTCTCTCTCTCTCTCTCTCTCTCTCTCTCTCATTCTCTTTCCCTACCCCTCCCCAACTTGAACTTTTTCTCTCAAAAATAAATAAACTTAAAAAGAAAAAACAAATACTACACAAAGAGACATCTTCATACATATGAATGTTTCTACAATGATAATTATATCTTTATTTACTTTCAGAGGGAAATTTTTCCAGATTATCAGAGATCTTCCATGATTAAATAAAATTTCTATGGAATATTGTGAAGGGTGTTCCACAGTTCTTCAGTTATGAAAATGATGACATTGACTCTCAAACAATAAAAATCAATCCAAAAGATTTGCATCTGAGTTAGAAACGGAATATCTACCCACATTCTGTTTGATGTTAATTCACTTGTTCTGAATCAGGTAATAGATGGGATAAGAGTGGGAAAGGCAGTTAATTATAGGGAATTTAAAAGAGCTGCATTTAAAATCTCCATTATACAGCAGCAATTTAGACCAAACTGCTTCAGAATGGTTTTATCAGTGCTTCTCGAGAGTGGTCCCCAGGGCAGCAGTTGGAGCGGCGCCCAGGAAGTTGTTAGCAGGTGCAGATTCCCACCACTCTTCTATGCTGCTAAAGCAGAAACTCTGGGCCTGGGTGTCTGCCCAACCCTCCAGGTGGTTTGTTGCTCACTAACATTTGAGAACCACCAGGTTTCCTCTTGCCTATTCTGGGAACCTTCACGGAAAAGAGAGTCCTTAGCAAAACTGTCCCTTATGTCATTGAACATTAGGGCAGGTGAGGCTTTAGAGAACATACAGACCAACCTTCCTGTGTTTTTTACAGATCTGGAAGCTGAAACCCAAAGATTATCAATGGCAACTAAAATTGGAGCAAAATGTGTTCTAGCATCAAAGCTGAGATACACAGGATGGACAGGCAGCTATAATTTTGCTTATTTAAAATAAATTTTCACTTTTCAAGGGTCCATTGTGTGGCAAACCCTTTATATTTAGGAATAGACCCAGATGTAGTTGCAAAACCAATCACATCTAAGGCTAAATCAAAATATTTGAAAATGTTCTGGAAAGAGAAAAAGCCTTAATTCAGTGAATAAATCAAGAACTCCCTGGCCAGAAGGATCAGACTTCACATCAGATTCAAACCTAAGCCAACACTCATGGCTTCTCAACCAGTCAGAAACTAGGAATATTTCCCTGCCTTATTCAAAAAGTTCCTTAGGAGGATAAGCCAGCTTTCCCAAGTAATATGTCGGCCCAGAGCAATGGTTAAGAACACAAGCAAGCCTTAGACCACCTGCTAGTGGTAATGGTCTTGGGCAAGTCACCTTAATTCTCTGTGCCCCAGGTCTCCATCCACCTCAGGGGACAGTGTAAAAGCTCCAAATATTAGTAATAGTATTACCAAACCCACAGTGTGGACTGTTTGTGTGCTATTTTCTACTTATGAAAAAAGCACCTTTACTGAATGTCAGAGAGCTATTTCCATTATACTGAGTGGTGTCTATATTGGTCTAGCGACACTGATGCATCATGACGCCTAAGTAGCAATAAGGGAAGGTTAAGGGCAGTATAAGGCTCACCAATTGCCCTCCATAGCAGCTCTATCTCCAACTGAGCCTCAGAGCAATGTGCCCTAACAACTAAGCAAACAGCCACAAGTGATTTGAGACCCCAAATTATATGGTATCTCATTGACAGATAAACTTTTCCTGCAAATGTCCTCACCCAAGGAAAATCTTCAAAATATTTTGTAGCAGCCTAATAAATACTTCATGACTAGAAGTGTCCAGAGTGTATAGTTTATCAGCTTTGTGTGTCTGAGGACAAAGGCTTTGAGGATATCTCTTAAAGGGAAAAATACCCTGTTACATCTTCAACCATGGCATCCCAGTGCTAAAACTCCTTACCCTGCTGTGAAACTTGGCAGTTCGATAAGACTTGGGTGACAGATTGTACACCGTGTAGTGGTCAAGATGTCTGGAATCCAAAAAGCTTCGGATGTCATCCACCTGATTCCTGAATCCTATGTCAACGTTGTCCAGAGGAAAGGACATCACTAGGAGGGATCACAGAGAGAGAATATCGGTTAAATGGGTATGCTGTTGCAATGAGCAGCAACTGAAAGCTGAGCTGTTAATAAACATGAGAAACTTACCAATAATTCTGGAGGTAACATAAGTAAAGTCTAAATCTCCCTTCGTGTAGCTAAAAGCAAGACAGGAAAGGGTGCTCATTAAAGTGATCCAAATATGCCAGGATATCCCCCTCTCGATCACTTGCCCATCATGACTTGGACACTTCATCCAGTAGGCGTTTTTCTTAGCTCAAGGCCTTCTCTCTAACAAAGGATAATTGTTGAGAGAAGCAACCCATACCCTCAGGAGCGTAAATCTACCACTCCAACTGATGTACCCCAATACCCTTTGTAGGTGACACTTCCTGAACAGAATCAATCTCAGAATAGAAAACAGTGCTTATTCATTAACACTGATTATTCCAGCCTCTTTGCCTGCTTGAACATCTCCTGTAAGTGTGAACAGTGAGAGGGTAGGTAAGGAAGTGATGGAGAAACAACAAGGGATATCTTTTCTCTGTCCACCAGGCCCTGGTTGGCAATTGCTGGTAAGGGATAAATTTTGCCTTTGAACAAAGATTAAAATCTTGATTAATCTTTTGGGCTTGACATTTGAATTTATGATTCAAAACTGCATATTACAACCTAAAGTGATCTTAGAATTTTCTAATACCTAAGAATAAAATAGAATTCATATGGCCTGCTTGTAAGAATTTTCATACACCAGAAGGGTAGAAAATGTCTTCCACTAAACAAGATTCAAAGAGCTACTAAGATACAAAAAATAAATGTTTCCATTATGATCCAATGAGTATTTTTCAGATTGCATGTGCATTATTATCTCATTTAACTTCTCATTTAATTCTCAAATCAACCAAAGA
Organism: Panthera tigris; assembly: GCF_018350195.1. NCBI lineage: Eukaryota > Metazoa > Chordata > Mammalia > Carnivora > Felidae > Panthera > Panthera tigris. Next base: position 53,526,865 of record NC_056667.1, on the reverse strand, counting down.
CATGAATCCTACCAGAGTATAAAAGTCAAGCTCAGAGAGGTTAATTAAATTGCCTAGATCACATGGTTAATAAGGGCAGATAATGCATTAGAACCCAGGATGCTAGATTCAAAAGACAGGGATGGCAACCAGTATATTTTAATATAAAAATGCACTGAGTCCTCCTGGCCTGTGCTTGTAGCTTCCGAAGGCCTCAACTTTATGGCTTCAATGACACTGCTTGGTTGATCAGATTCCATGCAATTATATCACATAATTGACAGTCCTTGAGCCAGAAAATCAGTTGGCTGGTAACCAGGTAACCAGATCCTTTGGAGGCACGGAGGTCCATTAACTTAACTGGGAAGAATGCACATACCTGGTAACAGATTGTATAACTCTGGAAGATGTGTCTTTGAGGGTGTCTTTCAAGTTGTCCTTTAAGTTACTGAAGAGCCTCCCTGCACCTCCTTTCACCATGTCGAAGAGACCTCCCCCATAGCTGGGCTCCATGTCTGGGGATGAGGCACCTGCCAATGAAAAACAGAAATGGAGCTGATACACAGACTACACGATCTCTCTTCATTCCCATAACATACGCAGACCAGGAAAGATATTCCTGTAAGTTATGCTCGCTCTCAGAACTTACTGACTCTGGGTTACTGCAGTGCTGCTGGGCCTGCCTGGGAGACCAAGAGAAGCACTTTGCTAAGTCTCACATTTTTTAACATGAATATTAGAAAAAATGTAATTGTCCATGTGGCCTTCATTATACTTCTCTGAGACAATGCCCACATCAGAGGAAGAGCAGCTTAGCTTAGAAGTGTGTGCAGGGGCCTCCTCTGCCCTGCGAGGGAGCTGAATATGTTAGAAGATTCATCTCATGCCTCTCCCGCTAAGTCATTCTTCACGTCCATCATGGAAAATAACCTCTCAGGGGCCTTTTAACAGTTTTTAGGATGCATGGTGATCATCAGTATTATTTATCAAGTACTTCAGTTTTTCATTCCTTACAGCTTCACAAAATTGTACCTTCTGGTCCCTTGTGGTTAGCTCAACCTTGGCACCATTGACATTTAGAGCCAAATACCTCTTTGCTATGGGGGTGGGGATGCCCAGTACATTGTAGAGTATTTAGCAGCATCCCTGGCTCCTAGTCACTAGAGAGCACCAGTAGCATCCCACTGCCACCAGCTGGGACAACCCAAATTGTCTCCAGACATTGGCACATATCCCCTGGAAGGCAAAACTACCCCTGGTTGAAAACCACCACTCTAGTCTATGATATGTCAGTGAAGGTAGGTACTGTGTGTCACTCAGGATACAGCACTTAACTGTGAGTGTGAAACTCCCCATAGTTCTCATTCCCTCTCTGTGTTTTTGTCCCCGTCTCTCTCTTTCTTTGCCCTAGCGACTGGCAAGGTTTGAGATCATGGCTGCTCTGTCCAGGACTCCCAGGTCCTGGAATAGGAAACTGTGTGGCAGAGCTCCCAGCTGACCTTCAATGAACATGCAGGATGAGTGATGACCAACCCTTTATTATTAGAAGCACCCCCATTCCATTTTGGGAATGTTCCTCATCATAACACAACTTAGCTTACAAAGGCTGATACAGGAAGAAAGAAGGAACCTGTGTAGAGGAGGCTAATGTAAACAATGGCCAGATAGCCTCTTCAGCCTAGCAGTCAAGAGCAGGAGTCATTCTCAGCTGGGTTCTGGCTCAGCCTTGCTACTCCTGTGTGACCTTGGGAAGGAAGTAACAGTCTTTTTTTTTTTAAGTTTATTTATTTATTTGGAGAGAGAGAGCAGGGGAGGGACAGAGAGAGAGAGAGAGAGAGAGAGAAAACAGAGAATCCCCAGTAGGCTCTGCACTGCCAGGGCTTGAACTCACAAACTGTGAGATCATGACCTCAGCTGAAATCAAGGGTCAGAGGCTTAACTGACTGAGCCACCCAGACACCCTGGAAGTAACAGTCTTTATAAGCCTCTTTCTTCCTGACTTTAAAATTGGGATAAAAATAGTGCCTTCTTCATAGGGAAAGGTTAAATAAGTGCATATAAAACTATTAGCATAGAACCTAATATATTTAGGGGCCAACAGACTGCAGCTAACTATTATTATGTCACACCCTGAAATTCTTATGTTATTTTTAATCATTATTCACTTTTCAACTATATGATGACATCTCTTCTTTTTTAAAAATTGTAATATTTATTTACTTTATTTTAAACTGTAATATTTATAATGGACTTTAAAATATGTTAAGGAGGGGGGTGGTGCCTGGGTGGCTCAGTCAGTTAAGCCTCTGATTCTTGATTTCAGCTCAGGTCATGATCCCAGGGTCACAGGACCAAGCCCCACCTCAGGCTCTGCACTGGGCATGGAGCCTGCTTGAGAGTCTCTCTCCTCCTCTCCCTTGCCCCTCCCCCACTTACATTCATGCTCTCTCTCTCCCTCTCAAATAAAAAATAAATAAAATATTTCAAGAAGACAGATTTCATGTTAAGTATTCATATAAAAAAATACTTCACAAGGAGATTTTTGGAGATTGTGGTAATAGTATCGTAAGTATACACACATATTTTTTTTTCAATATATGAAATTTATTGTCAAATTGGTTTCCATACAACACCCAGTGCTCATCCCAAAAGGTGCCCTCCTCAATACCCATCACCCACCCTCCCCTCCCTCCCACCCCCCATCAACCCTCAGTTTGTTCTCAGGTTTTAAGAGTCTCTTATGCTTTGGCTCTCTCCCACTCTAACCTCTTTTTTTTTTTTTCCTTCCCCTCCCCCATGGGTTTCTGTTAAGTTTCTCAGGATCCACATAAGAGTGAAAACATATGGTATCTGTCTTTCTCTGTATGGCTAATTTCACTTAGCATCACACTCTCCAGTTCCATCCACGTTGCTACAAAGGGCCATATTTTGTTCTTTCTCATTGCCATGTAGTACTCCATTGTGTATATAAACCACAATTTCTTTATCCATTCATCAGTTGATGGACATTTAGGCTCTTTCCATAATTTGGCTATTGTTGGGAGTGCTGCTATAAACAATGGGGTACAAGTGCCCCTATGCATCAGTACTCCTGTAGCCCTTGGGTAAATTCCTAGCAGTGCTATTGCTGGGTCATAGGGTAGGTCTATTTTTAATTTTCTGAGGAACCTCCACACTGTTTTCCAGAGAGGCTGCACCAATTTGCATTCCCACCAACAGTGCAAGAGGGTTCCCGTTTCTCCACATCCTCTCCAGCATCTATAATCTCCTGATTTGTTCATTTTGGCCACTCTGACTGGTGTGAGGTGATATCTGAGTGTGGTTTTGATTTGTATTTCCCTGATAAGGAGCGACGTTGATCATCTTTTCATGTGCCTGTTGGCCATCTGGATGTCTTCTTTAGAGAAGTGTCTATTCATGTTTTCTGCCCATTTCTTCACTGGGTTATTTGTTTTTCGGGTATACACACATATTTAAAGTCATCAAAATGTATACATTAAATGTGTGTAATTTTTATATATCAACTATACCTCAATAAAGCTAGAAAAAAATAAATTGGAAGAAAAAGGAAAGTTGGAGGAGGAATATATAGATCAAAATATATTAAGAGACAAATCAGCCAATGGGGCACCTGGGTGGCTCAGTTGGTTGGTTGAGCATCCAACTTCAGCTCAGGTCGTGATCTCACTGTCGGTGTGTTCGAGCCCCGCGTTGGGCTCTGTGCTGATAGCTCAGAGCCTGAAGCCTGTTTCAGATTCTGTGTCTCCCTCTCTCTCTGCCCCTCCCCCACTCATGCTCACGCTCTCTCTCTCTCTCTCTCTGTCAAAAATAAATAAACATTAGAAAAAAATTTTTAAAAAGACAGATCAGCTCTTGCTTGGAACTTAATCCAAACAAACTATAAAAAATTAATCACATTTATGGGGCGACTGGAATTTGAGCACTTTCTGAGTATTTGATTTTAAAGGTTTATTGTTGGGGCGCCTGGGTGGCTCAGTCGGTTGAGCGTCCGACTTCGGCTCAGGTCACGATCTTGCAGTCCGTGAGTTCGAGCCCCGCATCAGGCTCTGGGCTGATGGCCCAGAGCCTGGAGCCTGCTTCTGATTCTGTGTCTCCCTCTCTCTCTGACCCTCCCCCGTTCATGCTCTGTCTCTCTCTGTCTCAAAAATAAATAAATGTTAAAAAAAAAAAATTAAAAAAAAAAAGGTTTATTGTTACTTTTTTAGGGGTAATAATACTATAGTTATGTTCAACAACAGTCCTCACTTACCAGAATAAATACTGAAACATTTATAAATGAAAAATTGCAATATTTAAGTTTTTTTTAATAAATAAAAGATAAAAGATTCGTGTAATGAGAACCATAATTATGAACGCTCATGTAACACTGAACTATCTGCTAGGTATTATTCTAAGCATTTTACCAATATTTATTCATTTAATCCTCAAAGCATACTTGTGAAGAAGATATTATTATTATTTTCTTTCACAGATCAGAAAACTGAGGCAGAGAGCTTAAGAAACTTGTTCAAGGGTGCACAGCTAGTGAGTAAACGGTAGGGTTTGGATTTGAGCCTTAGGCAACCCTTCCAATCACATCCCTCTTTCTTTCCCTAATACTATTCTGATTTTGATATGTATCATTCCAAATTTCTTTAAACATTTATTATATATGTAGTTATCCATAAGCAATATATTAATATTGTTTATTAATTAACAATTAATATATTGTTAATATATTAATATTGTTTATAAATGGTTTTGTGTTTGCAATTTTCTTTCTTTCCTCACTATGATTTAAAATTATTCTATGATGGTGCTACCTGTAACTTTATCTCACTTAAAGTATGATCCATTACCCCACTGATGGACGGTCGGGTCATTTACTATAACAAACAATGTGGTTATGAACACATTGCCTTGATTATATACAGGAGATTCTCTCTAGGTTATATGCAGGAGTAGAATTTACTAGCAAGAAGGATATGCACATTTTCAGATTTCTAGATATTGACCATTCATTTCCCAGAGTAGTCATATCAGTTTAAACTCCTACTAGTAGTGCTGTACAACACTTGGTTATTGTTTGACTTTATAATTTTACCAACCTGGTGAGTGTGAAGCAATATCTCATTTTGGTCTTGTTTTACGATTTTTCCCCAGTTAGCGAGTTGTGTATCTTTCACTGTGTTTATTGGCCAGGCAGCCGTTCTTTATATTTTTTTAAGCTCATTTACTTATTTTGAGAGAGAGTGTGAGTTGGGGAGGGGCAGAAAGATAGGGAGAGAGAGAATCCCAAGCAGGCTCCACACTGCCAGCATGGAGCCCAACACAGCGCTCGATCTCATGGACGGTGAGATCGTGACCTAAGCTGAAACCAAGAGTCAGATTTAACCAACTGAGCCACCCAGGCAGCCCCAGGCAGCTGTTCTTTAAATCATACTTCAGGTTCCCACTAAACTCTTATGTGCCATCTGAATGGCAATACATATACCTATAAATACTTGCTGACTATTGTGTACTTTCATCCTCATCACAAAAGCCATTAATGCCTAAGTCACCATTAGGCATCTGCTTGAAAATACGGCTCTATTAGAAATTGCAAAGAACAATCGATGCTGGTGAATAAACAAACAAGTGGACACATGGACAAATATGAATGATGTCTACCACTAACTGAGTTTCCCTATGTACAGGAACTCTGGACTTTTTTGTTAGTACAATTTCACATAGTGGGAAAGAGGTAGAATGTTTATTATCCCCATTTTATAGATGAATAAATGAACTCTCAAAGAAAGGAAGCAACTTTCCTAAAATCTCAGCTGACTAGTGGCAGAGCCAGGGATTCAAAGCCAGATCTGCACAATCCAAAGCCCAGGCTACTTCTACTATCTCCCACTATTTTACAGCTCCATAGCAGCTCCGTTCTAACAGCTGTACTTGGGGTGGTCTTTACCTGCCTTACACACAACCACCCCTCCCCTGTTCCTTGCCCTCCTCCACCTCCCGCCTGTGTGCCTTTCATCTGGCTGCCCTCGGCAGCAGATGTCCCCACAATAAACACTCCCATAAATCACGGCATCTGTCAGACCAACCAAACCAATCTCATTATTTAGGCAGACAGCATATGTCGCCCCCACTGCCTCACGGCCCTAAATAAAATGCCAGCAATTGATCTGATGGGCAGCCCCACAGATTAGGACTATAACTACAGATCTGAGAATGTCCTCCTGGGTTCTGTTTCTCTATGACATAGAGCATATTATTTCCCTTTAAACACATCCTCACATAAAAAATCTGTACTGTGTTTTCATTTTAAATATATTGAGGATAGAGTGGTATAAAATGTTTGTAATTCCCCCATTTCCATCGAAAGTTTCTACTCCAGCCTGAATACCCTTGTTATATACCATTGTTCTAAGAGATGACACCAAATTGATTGTTCAGACCTCTCTTGGACTCTTTTTTTCTTTTTAAATATAATTTATTGTTTTGTGCTGGAACAGAACTCCATGGTACCAACCCATTAAAAGATATAAATATCCTTGATCATCTAAAAATCAGACTCTCACCATCTCTAAGGCTGCACCCACTGTTGATTAGAACCTTAGAGCCCTGCAGAAATCAGACCCACTTGGCAGAATCTACCTGTAGCCTTTATATACCCATATTATATGTCAAATTAGTCAGGACACAAAAAAGAGAAGAAGAACGTTATCTGAATTTGCCCTAATGGTTCTTTTAGGTAGGTATTCTGGCTTTCCCTGATGAGCTACATGAGGGCCAGAAGAATAGATTCTCCAAAGGCTATGTAAGTCTCAGCTGAGAGAAAGCACAGAGGGGCTTCAAAAAAAATGACACAGTAGAGGGAAATGGTGAAATCAGAAAGTAATACACAGAAGGCAGAAGAAAAATAACGGCTGTTGCAGATCAGGGGTTGACCAACTATAGCTCATGGGTCAAATCCAGTCTGCTGCCTATTTTTGTACAGTCTGTGAAATAAGAATGGCTTTTACATTTTTATATGGTTGGAAAAAGTCAAAGGAGAAAATGTTTAATAAGGTGAATATTATTTGAAGGTCAAATCTCAGTATCGATAAGTAAAGTTTTATTACACTCATACATACAACCACACTCATTCCTTTACATACTGTCTGTGGCTGTTTTCATGATACTATGGCAGAGTTGAGTCACTGTCACAGAGACCTCATGGTCCACAAAGTTAAAGTATTTATTATCTGGCACTTTTTAGAAAAAGTTCTCTAATCCCTGCACTAGCTGGTTGAAAATACTTGGCATTCTGAGGAACCCAAACCTTGCCACCTCCAACATACTTCTAAATGCTATGACTAAATGGCAACTAGTGGGAAAACACCGTGAGTTTACTAAAGGTTCCTCAGGGATTTGTGGGTCTTAGAGGGTGGGAGGTGACGAGGTTAGAGCTGATAGGGCATGAGACTGCCATCCAAAGAGAAAGATCCAGGTCTGTGCCTGGAAGGCTCCAAGTAGATTCTTATTCTATGCTGTCTTGTCATTTTAAAATGTAAACCCACCAAAGACCAGCGCTAAAAAAACTGCACCCTGTCCCCGTGTCATTTCTAAGGATACACAAGTTTTTCCTAGGATTCCTAATTTAGGAGACAAGACACAGCATCCCAACGGCTCCCAAGTCATGGGAACTCACCACAGGTAGAATCTGAGTGGTTCTCCCTTGGAGAGTGAGTGACACAAAGCTTGTATCTCTTGGGAGAGAATCTCTGCTTCCCACTGGACTGTGAGTTAGCTATTTGTCTGTATTTATATCATGCTTCATTCCAAAAAATATTTGAGCTGGTTTAATACTTATTTGGAATAGAATATATTTTTAAGAAGACTAGCACAAGGTTAAGGCTGGTCTTAACTGACTTTATGAAATAGGATAAGTAGGCGTGGCTACTTTTCATTAACATCTTAATGATTTGTCAGCCGTAAAAAAATACTATTATGAGAAGTATTATGAACTTCTTTATTCTATGTAACTTTTTTTTGTTGTTGTAAAACTTATTAATATAAATTACAGAAAATTTAGACCTGTATTATGTGCTAGAACAGAGCTAGCTCCATGGTACCAACCTATTAAAAGATACAAATATTTGATCATCTAAAAATCAGACTCTCACCATCTCCAAGGCTGCACGCACTGTTTGTTAGAACCCTGGAACATTCTCCATGTATGCTCCTACTGCTCACATAAATATGTATCCATGGCACCCTACGCTGCATACAACTTTGCTTAGTGACCCCCAAGAAAGGAGGCTCCCCCATAAAGTACTGCCATCAAAAGAAAAGGATGGTATGCAAAGATTTAGCAAACCAGATATTCACTGAGGCATTGTTAATAAAGGCGAAAGACTATAAATAATGTACCTCTCCCACAGTAAGAGAAGTGGGTGAGCACCTCTAACAATGCCACAAAATTAGCTATTGAACCCACTTTGTAGAAGAGTACAAAGGCTCATGACAAAGAATTAAGTCAAAAACAAGCAAGATACAAAACACACAAAGTAAAATCTCATTTTTGCAAAAGAAGATTATTTGAGTTTAGAGAAAGAATTTAGACAATTCAATGAACATAAAATAAAAATAACAAGTCAAGCTTACTGAATGCCTACTAGGTATCAGGCACTAATCGAAATTCTTTATATTCACAACCACCCTATGAAGGAGATACCATTGCTGTCCCTATGTTCCACATGAGGAAACTGAAGCAAAGACACATCAGTGACCCACCCCAGGTCCCAGAGATAGTAAAGCCAGAATCTGTACCCAGGCAGGCTGCTCCATAGTCTAGGCTCTTAGCTGCTACATTTTCAAAATAATTACAGCAATGATATCTAAGTAAGAGAATGATAAGTGATGTTTTGTTGTTGTTGAACTAGAATGTCTAAATTTTCTATAATTCACATTAATAAGTTTTACAGCAAAAAACAAGCTACATAAAATAAAGACAACAGCCAAATGCTATGCTGTCAAGCTTCAGTATGTCAGTTCTCAGTGGCTGTGGAGACCTCCATCGTCTGTGTACAATTCATCAGAGTTCATGGCCACAAAACGGTTTCCCAGCCCCGCCTGTAAGATGGAGGCCAACACTGTCCACAAGCCCTCGAAGAGCCCTGTGTGGAGCCTTCACTCCAAGTGGGATGGAAACTTTCCAGGAGTATCCTTCAGTACCTGATTTTTTTTCTAAGACCCAAGACCCTGCTTCATCAGGGTAGTAACTGTCTCAGCTCTGGTGAGAACACTCAAGCTAATCCAATACATCAGGACAGGAAAGAGATGGCAAAGGACCCTTGGCAAAATTGAAGTTTTTGGGCTATCAGCCTTTCTCATTAGGTCCTCTGAGCCTCCACAAAGACAATCCTGTAGAGCATCACCTTCTCAATTCTGGAACACCTTTGTCATCCAGGTCTAGTAATGTTGTGTTGTCATAGCGTTCAGCCCATTTGAGGGGTGACTGATAACCTGAATTTTGACATGATGATCTATCTGTTCGTGTTCATGCTCCTCTTCACCAAGGGGACATGATTTTCTGTACTTATTTGTTATAATGCCACAAATGTCCTTTCCTACCTTCTACAAAGTTGGGACCTTGCAGAGATGCACTATTAGCTCCTATCCTAGGAAAACACTATTCCTTCTCCAGGACACTCAGCAAGAAGCAGAGAACCAGTGTCATCATCACAGAAGGCTTCATCCTTCCTTGTTTATAGCAGACTTTTCAGCTCTTGGCTTCCTGCAATTAGAGAAATGGATCACATAGGGGATAATAACTAGATCTACCATGAAAAAGCCCACTGCCCTGGCTTCCAGAATCAAAGGCTGCTTACACCTTATTCCTCTTACACCCTAGTTCAGGACAGCTTAGAAAAAAGCCTGACACTGGGGAGGCAGGTCTTGACTGAACACTTCACTTTTCTACCTAAAAACTCTGTGGCCTTAAGCATGATATTGTACTCCTCTCAGACCTCTTCTCCCTCTGTAAATGGGAACAAATTGAGAACAAAAACTTTCCTACATGTCTCATGGCATCAAAAGGATCAAGTGAGACCATGCATGTCAACATGATTTTTTTAAGTTTATTTATTTAATCTCTACACCCAACATGGGGCTCGAACTCATGACCCTAAGATCAAGAGGCACATTATCTACTGACTGAGCCAGCCAGGCACCCCCAATGTGATTTTTAAATAGTGAGAATTTCTAAAACAACCAGGAATTTTCATTTTAATTCTTAGAAATTCAGCTCTCATGTAAATGAGTCATTGGATTGCCTGCCACAAAATACCCAAGAATCCAATTAAATATAGCAATTTCACAGAAAAATAAATAAATTTAAGCAAAAACAAACAAAAAAACAATATTCCTTGTGCCAACAAGAGTCTAGGAATGGAACAAAGCCACCACAGTCAAATATGGGCTTTAAGCAGCTAGACCTGGTTTGGATTCGACTTCTGCTACAGCTGGCTATATAGCCTGCAGAAGTTAAGCAACTAATAAAAGTCTTGGTTTCCTTATCTGTAAACGGAAAGCATTAAGAGAATATCACATAGGATTGTGGTGAGGATCATACAAGAAAGTTCTATAAGCCCTTAGCATAGTGCCTGCTGTGTTGTATGCCCTTAGTGAATGATAGCTACCAGGCGGGTCTGGAGAATGGAAAGAATTAAGCGGTGAAAAAGGCTGTCTCCAGCAAAATTTCACAGGCTCAGCAAAAAAAAGATCATGCCGTTCAGTGTCAGGGTTGATAAAGCCAGACTGGACAACAAGAACAGAACCTCTTTCCAGAGCTTCAGCTACAGCACATGTAAACTCCTCACTCGCAGTAGTTCGGTATCCTGAATGTTTAACAGAGGTGAACTTCTTCGTAGTTCTGGGGTTTCCTCGTCTCATCTTGAAGTGATCTGGTGGCTGGTATGGGAAACTATTATGTGCTATTTGCATGGCTAATATCCAGGTTCACACAGATTCAGTGGTACTGGTTTTTGAAATACTGAAATACTTCCACACTATTTGGCACACAGTGTGAACTATTAAAACTGTAAGTCACTTAGAAAACTACAAGTCACTGCACGGCAGCCATCCTAGACATGGACAGATCTGGCAGCTGCTTTAATGAATGCGGGCAGAGGCCTGGGCATGTGCAGCACCTACTAGCAGTTCCAGAGAGCTCAGCACTGGCAGGCACAGGCCACAAAACAGGTGGTGCCAACAATTCGGGCTTTGAGGACCCAGACCGTGTAGGAAGCCCTAGTATCCACCTGCATCACGGCCCTGACAAATCAATGGTACACCCAGCCCTTCTTTGACCGGAATAAGGTCCTGGGGCTCCTACGACAATCAAATTAATTGGGAAGCCGCTGGAAGGATCTGATGCCATTCCCTATATCAAACAGAAACTCAGCAATGGTGAACATTTAGCTAGCGACAGGGACACTCTAGAGAATGTCCAAAATCAACAACAAAGAAATGAAAATTAGAATAATTTGTGTTATAAATATTATCACCTGCTAAATAGCTATATGTGCACGTGTGTATTTGTTTAGAAAATAAAAGGGAGCTATACTTCCCCCACCCAATTCTAAAACTCTAACACTATCATCATTTAAAAAACATTTTTTGAGAGAGAGAGAGCATGTGCATGTGCACACATGCATGTGGGGAGATGTGCAGAGAGAGAGGGACAGAGAATCTTAAGCAGGCTCCATGCTCAGCACAGAGCCCAACACAGGGCTTGTTCTCATGACTATGAGATCATGACCTGAGCCTAAATCAAGAGTCAGACGTTTGACTGAGCCACCCAGACAGCCCAGACACTATCATCATTTTTAAAAGGTCAGGTATTAGAAAAAGGAACCTTCCTTCACTGTTGGTAGGAATGTAAACTGGTGCAGCCACTGTGGAAAAAGGTTTGAAGGGCCTCCCAAAAAATAGAACTACCATATGACACAGTAATTCCACTGATATTTACCCAAAGAATGTGAAAACACTAATTCAAAAGGATACATGCACCTCTATGTTTATTGCAGCATTATCTGCAATAGCCAAATTATGGAAGCAGCCCAAGTGTCCACTGATAAATGAATGGATAAGGAAGATGTGGTATACAGACACAGTAGAATCTTAGCCATAAAAAAGAATGGAATCTTGCCACCTGCAACAACATACATGGATCTAGAGAGTAGTGCTAAATTAAATGTCAGTTAGAGAAAGACCATATAGTTTCACTTATATGTGGAATTTAAGAAACAGAACAAAGAACAAAAGAGACAAAACCAAAAAACAGACTCTTAACTATAGAGAACAAACTGATGGTTACTAGAGTGGAGGGGGGGGGGGGAGAATGGGTAAAACAGGTGAAGACCTATTAAGAGCACATTTATCTTGATGAGCACTGAATAATGTAGAGAAGTGTTGAATCACTATAACGTACACCTGAAACTAATATAACGCTATATGCTAACTAGACTGAAATTTTTTTAAAAGGCCGTCTATTAAACACATACTCCAGGCACTCTGCTGAGCAGTTTCCATAAACTATGGAGTTAGACCTTCACACTAAGCACAGTGGCAGGTAGGAGTCCCACTGAGGAAACTGAGGCTTTGGTGAAGTTTAGTCCCAGCTATGGCAGAATGAAATGGAACCCAAGTTTGGCTGGATCCAAACAAAGCCTCTGCTCTTATATACCTCCCATCCTGACATCTTTTAAAAGAACTTTGTCTCTCATGGCCCCGTTCTCCCACCTCACTTTGGACACCCCCATCCTAGAATTTAGGCAGTCTGACTTAAATAAGAATTATTTACGAGTGGGTCTGACCCACCACACTCAATCCCAGTGATTCTGAGTCTTCAATAACACGGACAGTATTTCACTTCTTTACAGCCCCCCCAAAATCTTGGCACAATACCTGATACACAGAAGGTGCTCAATAAATGTATATGAAACCGGGCTTCTGTGGAATACAGGAATAAGAAAGAAGAAGGAAGGGGTGGCAAGAAAGACCAAGCAGCTCAACTTGGCAGAGACTTGGCCTTTGACTAAATGTAGACAGCAAATAAAACCAAATGCTTTTACTGTCCCCTCACACTTCTCTGAATTTCTGATTGCAGTACTGTATCTTCAAGCACCCACTGAGCATTCTTGCCTGAGAGATGGGAATTTCATGAAACTCAACAAGAGCTTTACTGTATGGAAGGCTAATACTTTAAAAAAATTTTTTTAAAAAGACCAAGGAGAAATTTTTATCTTCAGATAGATCAGGGGAGATAATTAAATAATCATCACTAGCTACTCTTTACCGAAAAAATCCAACATATAAAAGAAAGAATGATGAGAGAAGAAAGAATGAGAAATGCAATCAAAATGAAGACTACCATGAAACCAAAATTGACTTTGTGTAGAATAAAAGCAAGGCACAGGGTTGATGCTGGGGAAATTCCGGCTAAATGGATGTAACACATTTTGTTCCACATGGATCACTGGAATCAGGCTACAGCTGTCAGTCCAAATTCTACATACTCTCATATAAAACAACGGATACGTGGATATTGCTTAATTTGATTCAACAAATATTTTAATTATGGTGTGCCAGAAAAAGAGATCTATGTGAAAGATTTTGTTTTATTACTCTCAAACACTTACTTGAACCAAATAAAGAGGTTCACCATTATGAAATAGTAACGATCAAATCTATTTAGCAAGATCAGAACCTCTAAAAGAACTCTGAAGAAATAGAAAGGGTTCTGCTTACCACATGGCCTCTCAACTCCAGGAAGTAAGGGGTTATCAATTTTTTTTCTCCCTTCTCTAACCAAAAGGTCAGAGCTAAAATTGCATTAAATGGACTATGACATTTCCCTTAATGACTAGCCTTCTTGTTGAGACAGAGAAAACATCCTCACTGTCACCTGACCCTGTCTGTGAGGGAGGACAGAGATAGCAAAGGACTGATGGCCTGCTTGAAGAATACTGCAAAGCAAAAGTCAAACAACACTGAAATCAACATTTCAGTTCTCCTTTTGGAAAGAAGGAAGACAACAGAAATCTCAAAAGTTGGCTAAGAGAATTCTAACAGTCCTCCCAAATAACCCCCAGATATTCACAGAATCTTAGAAAAGCATTGTTTGCTGTTCAAATGCAGCTATAAGATGAGTTTCTCAACCCCTTTCCTTCCCATGAGGCTGTCTCATCTTAGCCCCTCCTGGATGGAGATCCTGGAGTTCCCACTGCAAGTGGACTTCTTAAACAAAGATCCAACTATTGTTCTCCAGAGGTACAGCAACTATCGTAGATGGATATTGTCTGTTGTTTACAAAATCAGGATCGATGTGTATACACTACACACTACACAAAACACACACATATGTCACATATAGCCAAAGGAACCTTACTACAATCTAAGCGCTAGGCTAGGAACGTACACTCTCCCACGCAATACTGAGAGATATTTTTGCTCTTGTTTTTCAGATAAGAAAATGTGTCTCAAAGAGGCATTTTCATTCACAGAGGGTTACTCAGCTAGGGTATACAAATGTTTATCTAATGACAATACCCATGTTTTTTTTCATTTCATCAGAACATAAGTGGAAGTCCTGCTTGGGCCATGAAAGGAAGCAAGTTACACTCATAATATTTCAGTACTCAGTGGGATATTAGCAATGTATTCCCATGCCTCAAATAGATATATCAGAAAGATGAAATGATTTTCTCCAAACACCATTACAATTAACTTAAAAAAACCCAGCTTTATTGACATATATAAAATTGAAATACAATGAACTTCACATATTTAAAATGTAAACATTCAATAAGTTTTGATGTATATGTGTGTGGATATACACACACGCACACACACGCACACACACACACACACCACACCACACTCCCCTTTAGCTCTAAAGTTTATGTCCCCATTGCCATATACTTGAATAGCATCCAGACTGTCTGGAAAAAGATAAGGAATCACCACAAAATACTATCCTTGGTCCCATAGGATTATCTGCCTTGCCATGGCCATTCTCTTCTCAAGTGCAGTGCTGTAGTAAGAAGTAGGGAGGGAAGCATGCTCAATTATTCAGGACAAGTCAGAGTGAGAACTCTATGCCTAACCATGTAGCACAGAGCTCAAGGGAGGGATCAACTAATATGCAGGATAAAGAATCCTGGGGTTTTAGAGCTGGAAGTACAACTGCTCAAGAAATTTTCTTTTGCATGTGTGTACGTGATGGTGAGGTTGAAAGAAAGGGAGGGAAAGGGGGAAAAAGGTATGAGACAGAGGATGTGAATTTCAGTTTCTGAAGGTTTTCATTCAGATTTAAATATATATATCATATATATGTTATATATATAACTTTTTGTTATATTGCATTTTCTTATATAGCATATAAAATACATGTTATATTGTATTTTGTTATATAACATACAAAATATACATATATAATTACATAATAACGTAAGACATATGTAATACAGAGGTCAGTCATATTCAACATGGAAAATTTAGGTACACACAAGGACACATATCCAGAGCATTAGAAAAAGAACAGATGGCTAAAAAATGAGGATAGGATGGGGAAGAAAAAAAAAGAAATCTAGAATCTAGAATCAAACCAGAGAGGCATCCGTGCAGTTTAAAGACCACAAAGCAGTATGATTAATTCACTTCTCTGCACCCGAGGTCCACTAAAACAAAAACAAAAACAAACAAACAAACAAAAAAATAACCAAACAAACAGAATTAAAGCAGAGGGGAAAATAAGAAAACAAATAAGGGTAACCACTGTTAACATTTTGGAGAACCGTGTATCCTTACATTTTTAGTTCTACATTTTTATGTACATGCACACATACATATTGTATGTTCTGTATACACGTACACAGAAGTAAGCTCATACTATCTACATTTTGGGACCACCATTTTTTCCACTTAACACTGAAACATAGTCTTGATGTCATTAATGTGTTTTTCTCTAATATCTCTCATAGAGCTGCACCAGAATTGTTAACTGCTTGTCTCTTGTTCAGACTCACCAAATATTATTTATATATATACATATAAAGTGGACAGGAGTTCAGAAGTGTTTATGCCCAGCTTGAAGAGAGGGATGCTCGTCACTGGAAGTAGGAAAGAAGAAGGCTTTATGGAAGATGTGGTATTTGATTTGCAGTTTGGGTGGAAACGGGCTAAAGGGACATAGATAAAAAGGAAGCGGATCTTAACTGGGCACCAATTATAACAGACCTGGGGATCCACACTAAAAGCACAAAGACACAGGTATCCCAGGGTCCACCAAACAGGTGAGGAAGCAAGGGGCACTGTGAGATGGTGAGTAACGTATCTGAGGCAAGTCCTGGAATGGGGACATCCTGCAGGGAGCTGGGAAGATGTGGAGGGTGTGCAGAGGCAGAGGGAGGAGAGACTGGGAAGGGGGGTGGGAGGTGGTGCTGAGATCCCAGAATACTTGAAGGTCAAGCTAAAGAGCAAGAATTTTACCTGCTCTCTCTATAGCTGCTTATGGAATCTGGTCCTCACACTTACATAACAAATGATAAAAAATGGTTATCAGCAGATGGCCAAGAAGCTGTTCCCAGAGCAGATTAATATTGCCTCAGACAAGTGGAATCCCCCAGGGATAGCACATCCTTTAGGACATATTTCCAAAGCCATAATTCTGTCTGAGGGCACCTGAAGGAAATTTCAGAGCAGTACCTCCGGCACCTAATTATCAAATAAATGTGTTAGTGGGAACCTCTGTAGTTAAGTCGTGCCAAGCATAAAGACGCTCAATGAGGCTAATGTGAACTCAGAGTAAGGACACATCTAAATGCTAACTAAATAGAGAATGCAGAAACATTCTGAAGGTGAATCCTGGGACAAACAAAAGACAAAACAAAACAAAGCAAAAAAAAAAAAAAAAAGGCAAAGAAACAAAACCAAACCACAGCAAGCATTGGGAAGAACATCTGTTACCTAAGGGCAAAGAAAACCCACAACCCTTCTGTCTCACTACTGTCAAGGACAAAGCACCTGGCATGGAATTGGCTTGTGGAGACCTTCTCATAAAGGTCTGACCACTCCCCTCTCATGTAGGAAAACCAAACACTGCAAATTCAATCAAAGGCAATGACAGGGCTTGGCTTCCAGTACTTGGACAGACCTAGGTCTGGACTTGGCACACAGCAGATGTGGGCTAAATCTCAAGAGCACACGCTTACCTATTAGACAGTAGGTTGGTTCCAAACCTCTCTTTGGACCTTCTGCTTTCACAAAATGGCCCTCTATGTGCTACTTATCCCAAAGAGTGTCAACCCAACAATAAGCACTCCTAGAGAACAAGGAAAAAGGAAGAAGCATTTGGTACAAATGATGCTACCGAGAGGAGCTAAGCTTTTGCAAATCTGGATTCATGACACTGACCTTCCTTACTTCCTGTGTAACAATAGGCAGACTAATTAATCTCTCTAAACCCCAGTTTCCTCAACTGTAAAAGGGAGCAGATAATATCTTCCTTCAATTTGTGTTATGAGGTTTAAATGAGATAATGACATTATGTCATTAAAGCATCTGTCACTTGGAAAGCAATCATAAGTAGTATTTGCCCATGCATGCCTATCTTCTTTTTCCCATAGGGGAAAGTGGGCAAGATCCTATTGGGCAAACAACCATGAGAAAAAGAGAGACACAGGCACTTAGGAATGGTCTGCATGTAGGAACTACCAAGTTCTTCCACCAATTTAGTGGAAAGGCCATTTACTATCTGTATAAACTTTAGGCAAAGAAAAAGCCTATGACACCTTCCTCATAGAATCATCACAAAGATTAAAGCCACCATTTGTAAAAGCCTACTGTTC
The DNA here is from genome assembly GCF_018350195.1 of Panthera tigris. NCBI lineage: Eukaryota > Metazoa > Chordata > Mammalia > Carnivora > Felidae > Panthera > Panthera tigris. The sequence goes on along the minus strand of NC_056667.1, from coordinate 53,508,998 downwards.
ATTACACTTAAATGGTAACTTAAGGTGGAAGTATATATGGTGGCATTAAATTAACTAGAACACTGCTCACAATGGATCACCAACTGGGACAGTGGAATCGTTTCCCTGTCTGAAGATTTTACCACATGGGGATTTGAACTAAACAAAGATCAGAAATCCAGGAAATGGTTGGAAATCCAGTTGGAAATCCATGCTGCCCGAGACAGGCTTACCAAGCAAAGGAAGGGGTCCCTCCTGGCTCTCGTGTTAACTATTAACTAGCTGTTCTGGCTGTCTTTCTGGCTTAATTATGCTCCTATAACCCTGACAAGACTGGCTGAACTTCACTATAAATCATGACAGTGGAAAGCCTAAGATAAAAGCAAGATTAATGATATGACCTCAATCTTGGCATAAAGGCCCATTAATTGGAAATTATGGACTTAATTGAATTCTAGGCATAGCACTGGCAGCTAGATTAAATTTTCCAAGACCTGTTTCTCTACCCACAGGAAGACAATTGAAATACACCAGTGAAAACTAAGCCAAACATTGGCTGTTGCTTAGAAGACAGACATAAAATTGGTATTTCCCTAGCATACTAGCTACCCAACCATGAAAAGAGTCTCAAGTCAGGTTTGGAGGAACCACAGGCATCATTTCAGCTACCTTCCCTGTCTTCTACATGCTCAAGGGTGCTATGTAACCTCTCTGAACCTTAATTTTGAGATAGTAATTTTAACTGCTACACACACACACACACACACACACACACACACACACACACACACGAAATGCTCAGTAAGTACCACCACCATCATCCCATCTTTGCCACCATCCACTACTATAAGGAGCCTGGAGGGGACAGGAAAGAACCATGTGCTTCTCTTCTGCTGGCTGCAGAAAAGGCACCACAAACAGCACAGACAAGTCACTATACACCCAGGACCTTACTGAGTTCAAAGTAGCTTCTGTCTCTGCTTGGCATTTGGCAGCTGCGGATTCTTGTATGTCTCTTTCCTGCAGTCTGGTCTATGTGAGTCCATCTGCTCTTAGGACAAAGATTTACAGGCATGAATCCTTACCCAACACTGAGAGATGAGCATTACAGTCTCCTCTATAGAAGAGAAGGAGGGGACTCTCAGATGGTGACTAACTAAGGCACCAACTGTGGTATGTGTTGGAACCAGGATATCATGCTGTTTCCTTGGGGAAGTGGGAGGATGTGGAGGGTGTGTTAGAGGGTGGGAGGTGAGACTTGGAAGGTGAGTGGTCCTCAAGTCCCCAAAGGCTTGAAGGTCAAATTAACCTTCAAAGGAGCAGACAAAGTTGCTCAGAATTACTGGGAGGGGTGGGGGAATGCCTTTGTTGAAGCTGCAACAAGACAAATTAATTGAGAATCAGCAAGAAAAGCCTAGTGAAAACACAGACAGTGCTTAGCTTGTATCTCTGTACCAAGCACCCAGTAAGACACCTACCAGGGTAAACAGTGCAAAACAGGCCAGTGAATCAAACTGAATTAAGTCTATCAAGAAATCAAGAGCTCCACTTCACTCTTAAACCTGCAGCAATTGTTCTGAAGCTCTGCAAGGTAAAAAAAATGGCAGTAGCTATCATTTATTAATCACCTTCTGATTGCTGGGAATTGGTCCTACAAGCGTTATATCCATTATCTCATTTATTGCTCACATCACGTTGCCAGGTAAACCTTACTATCCCCCTTTTACAGATGTGCAAACTGAGGACTCAAGACAGAAATACGGTCACACAGCCACAGCTCTTCCCCAAGTCTTTCTTCCTCCAAAGCCCATGTTCATCTCATGTATTTTGTTAAAAGCATATGACACAAAAGGAAATGGTCAAACCGGAAAACACTGTTGGAGAATAGAGAAGCCAGATCCAGGCCTGATGTGTGCTCTGGTATAATCGAAGGATATCTTTTAACACCAGATACTCAGGAGGGAAAAACTGAGAAAGATCAGGTGCTGAAAAGGCACAAATAAATGAAAACTGCCTTCTGAGACTTTGATAGGAGAGGAAAGCCAACGTCTAGCTGTGCTTATGGTCTCTCATGCGACCTTGGTGGTCATATAAAGGGATGCTGGCAGTGGCTTAAGATGTTCTTTTCTTGAACACCTGGGTGGCTCAGTTGGTTAAGTGCCTGACTTGGCTCAGGTCATGATCTCACGTTTGTGAGTTCAAGCCCTACATCGGGCTCTGCACTGACAACACGGAGCCTGCTTGGGATTCCCTCTCTTCCTCTCTCTCTGCCTCTGTCTTGCTCTCTCTCTCAAAATAAATAAATAAATAAACTTTAAAAAAAAAAGATGTTCTTATATGTGGAATCTAAAAAAAGCCATACTCATAAAAACAGAAAGTAAAATGGTGTTACCAGGGGCTGGAAGGTAGAGAAGGTAGAGAAATGCTTCCGTTTGTTGTTTAAAAGATACAAACGTGCAACAAGTAGTAGGTGGGTCCTAGAGATCTAATGCACAGCATGGTGAATATAGACAATGACACTATTATAATCAAACTTGCTAAGGGACTAGAACTTAATTATTTCAGTCACAAAAAAGAAATGATGATTATGTGACATGATACAAGGGCTATGGCTATAATGGCAATCATATTACAATATATAAATGTATCAAGTCAACATACTATATACCTTAAATTTACATAATGTTATATGTCAAATATATTTCAATTTTAAAAAATGCCCTTTCTTAAATAGCCCCTTCTAGCTGCCTAATGCTACTCACCCTACAGGCACACACAGTGTTCAGGGTCAAAAGCTACTCAGACTTTGCTTCTTGTGTTCACCAACCACATGCACAAGCGTTCCAGAAATGGCAGCCAGGGCACCCAGAAAGGGAAAGAGTAAGAGCTCAGAGAGCTAACCTGCAAACATGCTCTCTATCTTCCCCAGAGAACCATTCTACAGACTTTGTCAAGGTGCTTTGAGGTATAAAAGCACATTAGCACTAGCAAACCCATGGTCACAGCCTTCTTTGAGAAGGCTATGGCTGAGAGAGAGGATAAATCATTAGCGGTGCCTGGTCTCCCTTGGTGCCTTTTAGATCCCAGATAACATAATCAGAGTTCACAGGCTCTGAGATTTCAAAGATGGGCACTGACAACCACAAAAAAAAAGAGTCTTGGTCAAAGAGGGACAACATGAGAGGCTGAAAGCAGGTGGCCTTCCATCATGAATAATATGTCCTCCGCAAAACCCAAAGAATGGTAAAAGAGTGGGTTAGTGGATGCATTTGAAAGGTTTGGTTTCCTTCTTTCCAAGGAGGAAATGAGATTACAGCCAGCTTAAACAAAACCTTTATACATGTTGGAAAAGGGTGATAACAGCTTTTTGTTATCTGATCTCAGTCCCCACCTGACCACTGGAAAAAGCCTGTATATAGCACAGTGGTACATGCAAATGTGGCAACCCTGGGGGAAACTAATCTTCACTGGGCTCCCCCTATGTCCCAGATCTAAGCCACATGCTTCACACACACCGATTCATTTCACCCTTACAGGGACCCTACAAAAAAGGCTAAGTTGATCCCACTTTACAGGTATTGAGATGAGGCTCACAGAAGTTACATAACCTGCCCAACATAAGAAGCCTAGTATGCCAAACTTCCTCACTGAGGATAAGCAGCTTTAAATGAAGGTGGGTTGGGGGAGACGGAGGCAGGAAGGGAGGCAGGAAGAGAGGGGGAGAGAAAGTGAGACACAGAGAGAGAGAGAGAGAGAGAGAGAGAGAAGGAGAAGGAGGGGGGAGGGAAGGAGGAGAGAAGGGAAAAGAGGGAGAAATGGAGAGGGGAGAGAAGAAGGAGCTATCATTTACTGAGCATTTTTTATCTGCCAGGTGCTTCAAATAGGCTACCATATGTGAAACCTTACAGCAACCTGCTGAAGGGGATATTATTATACCCATTTCAAAAAGGAGAAAATAGGGGCGCCTGGGTGGCTCAGTCGGTTAAGCGTCCGACTTCAGCTCAGGTCACGATCTTGCGGTCCGTGAGTTCGAGCCCCGCGTCGGGCTCTGGGCTGATGGCTCAGAGCCTGGAGCCTGCTTCCGATTCTGTGTCTCCCTCTGTCTCTGCCCCTCCCCCGTTCATGCTCTGTCTCTCTCTGTCTCAAAAATGAATAAACGTTAAAAAAATTTAAAAAAACAAACAAAAAGGAGAAAATCGAGGCTCACTGAAGTTAAATAATTGGATAAAAGTCACACATCGAACAAACAGCAGCATAAGAACACACATCAGGTCTACCTGGCTCTAAATCCCACGTCCTTTTACTAGCACATTTTTCATTTCCCCTGTTCGACACAAGAGTAGAAGTCTCAGTGCCATCACCAACAGTGCTTGGGGGAGGTACATCTGAAAGGGCCCCAGGAAGACCTTGTCCAACACAAACCAGGCACCAGAGATGGCTACACCCTAGGGCTTCCTGACCGTTCCCTCAGCAGCCACTGTCACTGGGCTCGTCACAGGGGTGGAAGCCTGGACTGGCCAAGGACAGGATGATGGGCACAGCACAGGGGTGGAGCCAACACTCTCCCACGCACGTCCACATCAGGGTCCACTCCCTCACTGGCCTGAACCCAGGCATTTGGGAATCTGTATTTTCTGGCTCAGGAGGAGAAACAAAGGAGTTCAAGTCCCAAATACCAGTGTGCCCTGAAGCAGACAGCGCACTCCCTCTGGGCAAAATCTCTTCCTCTGTAAAACAAGGAGATGGGATCAGCTGCTCCACAAGGTCTCGTAACACTAGTGACTCCATAATTCACAGACTCTATACAACATGAGTGTGCAATTCGCAACCAGGCAAGGAATCAGTAGGGCACTACCAAATTGGACAGGGAGTTGAAATGTAACTGCCACCAGGGGCAGCACTGGTCAAACAAAAGCATTCAAATCTGGATCCTGGCTCCTGTTTTCTATTTCTGTCTGGGAGGCCCTGCTGGGGGCTGTTATGTAACAGACTGGCCAGCTGCTAGCTCCTTCTGTCCTCTTTCCCTGCACTTGGCACTAATCCCAAACTGACCATTCCCTTGGTGCCCTTTTTTGTAACTTTTAAACATCTGCATCTCACTTTTTTAAGTAACTGTAAGCTCCTAGAAGTCCAGCTGGGTGGGTTAGACAAGACTGCATACACACTGCAGAGAATATTCTAGCATCCTGCTAGTAAAAATACACAGTAACAAAATCAGCTAACATTTGAGTGCCTACTATGTGCCAGGGATTATTCTAAAAGCTTTACAACCCTATGAGGTACATAATATTACCATCTTGTGTTCTGTAGATGTGGAAACAGAAAGAGGCTGTCTTCCTTGCTGAGGTCACACAGTTAATAAAGGCAAAGTGCTGACAGTGTCTCACAATGATTTCTTGAATGAATACACCTAGATCCAGACCTAGACAACAGGTGGGGCTGCGTGCCTCTGGCATCAGACAGACCTGGGTCCAAACTCCAGCTCAGCAATTTATTAGCTATTCCTTTAGATAAGCTGCTTGAACCTTTCTGTGCCTCAGTTTCTTCATCTGTAAAAGGGGATAACAACATCTACCCTGTGGAGTTATTCTGAAAATCAGACACAAAACCCGTAAAAGAACCTAGTGTCGCACCCAGTCTACTCATTTACTTGCGTATTTATTAAGTTGCTACTTAGGGAAAGGCTTTGTGTTGGGTGGTGGGAAAACAGAAGAAAGCATGGTCCCTCTGCCTTCAAGCTGCTGCCAGTCTACCGATCACATAAACATAAACAAAAAGAGTATATACCACATGGGAAGGCCAATGTTATACACAGGAGATACGTAGATATGTATGTAGATATATCTATATATCTATATATTTATATATAGATGTATAATGAATACATGCACACACACACACACGCCTCATATTTGCAAAGGAAAAGATAAAATTACCTATGGAGCGGAAAACAGGGTATAAGGAGCAAGGATAGAAGCTGGAGTTCTTTGAATACAACTTTCTTGATAGATTTGAATTTGAAACTAAGTAAATATATAATTACAAACATGAATTTAAAAGCAACCCCTAAAAAGTGAGAGCAAAGTGAGGCAAATGAGCCCAATAACCACACAGAAACTACCTCAAATGACTTGAAGACACAAAGTAACTGTCTCAAAGTGAAATATATCCAGACCAAAACACGAGACAAAACAACCAAACAACCTTTTACAACCTTAAACTGGTTTGGTGGTAGTGTTGGTATTGTTATTCTGTGACTGTAAATTATGGCAAAAGGCAAAATAGGTAATTATATTGGTATAACTGAGAACCAGGATTTTTGAACGGGAGAAAAGAGATACAGACGTAAGACATAATGATGTAAAAAACTGATTGAATTAAGTAAAAATTCCACAATCCTGAATTTGAGTTGGAAATATCATAAGTAATCCATGATGTGTTTTATCTTTTTAAAAAATCTGTTTCTAACTCTGTCCACTGAAGAAGGCTAGACACGACGACTAACTAGGTAGCAGTGAGCACCCATTACAAGAATGTGGTCTTGAAACATCATTTCCCTCTATATAGAACTAGACCCTTTGCACTTGTTGGATGAGCACTGGGTGTTATATGTAAGTAATGAATCACTAAATTCTACTCCTGAAAAAAAATTTTTAATAATAAATTTTTTAAAAAGGAAATCCTACTGAAAAAAAAGGAACTAGAGCCCTTTGAAAAATGTCTGATTCAAAGATTGGAGCCAAAAACAAAAAACGAGGATTGGAGCAGAAAATGTACACAATGAGCCTGATTTGTGATATCAGAAAGAAAGGAAAGAGGGGATGACTACCACAGTGTGTCAAAAAGACTCAGACACCAACATAAGAGGCTGGCTTTGGCCAAAGATGGGTCTACTTGAGCATCAGTAAGAATAGTAACTGTAATGGATGGAAACATCATAGGTTTACAAACAGGAGTTCATAACAGTAAGATAAAGAGGAAAAGAGAGAGAAAAACTTCATTCATCACCCTTGGAGAAGGCTAGGGAACCAGTTCTTTATTTTTGAAAAATAAAGGGAAAGAATTGAACCTTTTCCTGCCTTTGCTGAATGAACTGTATTTCAGGGTCACCAAATATCTGATGAGGGGAGTTTCTTTTCATAGAAATATTCCAGCTAACAAATAGAGAAGAAATGATAGAATTCACTCTTCACAACTCCTAGAAAATGGAACTAGACAGTGATCAGGAAAACAGAAACAACCACGCATTATGTACCCCCAATGGAAATACAAAACACAACCTGTGAGACAGTCTTGCAAGAATCTAATCTGAATCTCAATCTGATCAAACCTCTAGATCTAACTACCAGGGAACACAGGGACAGAGGAATAGGTTGTATACCACACGGATGCAGCCAGTAAAATCAGGGTGTTGAAACAAATCTATAGTGCAGATAACCTGGTTTTTTCAACAAAGACATTACAAAAAAAGAGATGGAGAAGAAATTTCAGAAGGTAAAGAACACCAAGAGCTCTGTCAACCAACTTCAATGCGTGGACATTATTTGGGTCCTTATTCAAGTGTAGAAAGGAAAAAATAAGACTCCTACTTAAAGGAGTTAGGAAAATTTGAACACAATGGGCAGTTGATGATATTAAGGAATTACCATTAACATTCCAGATTTGAGGAGGACACTGTGATACTGTTTTTAAAGGAAGACCTTATATTTTAGAGACACACTGAAATGTTTAAAGATGAAATGACATTACAGCTGGGATTTACATCATAATAATCCAGAGAAGCAGGTACAGGTAGAGAAGAATGAGATTGATCATGAGTCAATAACTGTTGAAGCTAAGTGACAAGGACATGCGTTTCCCTTTCTACTTTTGTTGTTTCCCCTTCCTACTTTTATATATATTTGCAGTTAGGAAGCTGTATGTATTTACGTATTATATACATTACATGCCATAATTATAATGCAGTATTTTATAGACACACATGAATATAGAAAAGGGGCTGCTGGGGACCTCAGTCAGTTAAGTGGCTGACTTCGGCTCAGGTCGTGATCTCAATTTGTGAGTTTGAGCCCCAGGTAGGGCTCTATGCTGACAGCTCAGAGCCTGGAGCCTGCTTTAGATTCTGTGTCTCCCTCTCTGCCCCTCCCCCGCTCACATTCTGTGTGTGTCTCTCTCAAAAAAAAAAAAAAAAAAACATTAAAAAAAGAAAAAGAAATAATCCATCTTTCTTCACTACCTATGTAGCTACCAACCATAGACCTAAGTCAACATCAATTGTCACCTGAATTATTACAGTGGCCTCTTAACTGGTGTCTTTGCCTCCATCCTTGCCTCCCTGCAGTCTGCTAAACTAAGAGCGCAAGTTTCTAAGGAATAAGGCAAATTATGTTGCTCTTCTGCTTAAAATCTTTCATTGGTTTCCCACCCCACTTAGAGTAAAAATCAAAGTTCTTGCAATGGCCTGCATGGCTCTGTAAGTGGAGTTCTGCACACCCTCCGGCTTTATCTCCAACGTCTCTTTCCCTGTCTCTTCGCTGCAGCCACACTGCACCTCTGTTCAACATAGAGCTGTCTCAGGGCCTGGGCACTTACTATGCCACTCTTCCCCCAGATATGCACCTGGTGTGCTTCCTCACTTCCTACACGTCTCTGCTTAAATGTTCTTTTGTTTCAGAGAGACTTTCTAGATCACCCTAAATAAAGTAGCACCCCCAATCTCCATATTCTAATTTTTATATATATATATATATTTTTTTTTTTTTTTTCTGTCTCTGCCTACTAGAAAAGGAGCTCCATAAAAGGATAGACATAGTTTTTGGGGACACCGTTATTTCCCAAAGTATCTGGCTTAATGAACATGTTAATTTTGTTTTTAATTTCTGAACTATCAACTAGTCAGCAATATTTCACTGAGTGTTGAGCACAGGGTAGTGAGGTAGGTAGGAAACACGCTACGGAATGCTTATATGCCCCTTTAAGACACTTGAATTTTGTCTTGTAGGTGATGGGGAGCCTCAAATTATATATAACAGGCCTTCAAATTTTAGTGATAGACCTCCTTACCACTTTTGTTATTATCTTTAAAGAAATACATGTGATTTGGCGTTTCTATGGTATATACATTAGAAGGTCTATCACCTTCTAAAGCTGAACCACTATACTTCTAGTTAGTCACTTAAGATAGATGTTTCCTCCTGGATTAGAATAAAATGTCCCTGCATAAAGAGATATGGACATACACAAATAAGGCCATCATTTGCCCACAAGGTTCTTTGAATTAAAAAAGCCCCAAGGGCATTAGCAGCTTGGGGTGGGAGTAGTTATTTGGAAAGACTGTTCAAGAATCAACAAAACTCTGTTGATTGACTGCAAAAGCCCCAGTGGCAACAAAGGTTTTATGTCAAAAATGGGTGAATACAAAGAGATCTGAGTGGAACCTTGTCTCCTCCTCCTGTTCCTACAGGCAAACACCAAATCCATCCCATCTTGTACAAACCCACAGCTGGCTAGCGCCTTAGTTGAGGCCACCTCCATCCCCAGCCTGTGTCCTACTAAGCAGTCTCCCTACTGCCAGTCTGGAACCCTTTCAGTCCTCTCCAGAGAGACGACATTAAAACACAAACTTAATCTTATCACAGCCCTTCTTAGAAACTTGTAGGTGCTCCAGGAAACAGCAGCTCGAATGACCTGGGAGCTTCATACAGTCTCACCTCCTACATTCCTCCCTAATTCTCCAGCTCCTTGCTCCAGTCCCAGGAATCCACATGCGGTTCTCCAAATAGCCCATTCTCTGGCTTTCTTCTGAACACTGTACATGCTTTTAGAGATTCCCTGTGCTGTCACGAGAGTATTTTGCTGTCTTCTCTCCGGCAACAACTCTGCATATTTTACATTTTGTGTTTTATCCCAAAAAAAGCCATTCTAAGAGACCTCACATGATTTACCACCTTGCCAGAGGCTGTCAGGCTTAAGGGTTTTGTAGTCTATGTTCTCCTAGTTCTAGCGTCAAACATGATTGCACCTTACACTTGCAGTCTTCCTGTCTGCCTAGAAAATTTTGCAAGTATGATCTCATCTGGGAGTCTTCTTTTAGGTCATGCAGTTCCCGTCTCTTCCTCAGTGCTGCCTGCACAAGTGGCAGCCTTGTCTTACCCGGCATCATGGCCACCCTCAGACCTCTGGTGAAGCCCAAGAGGATCAAGAAGTTCATCTGGCACCAGTCAGACCCATATCTCAAAATTAAGTGCAACTATGGAAACCCTGAGGCACTGGCGATAGGGTGAGCAGAAGATTCAAAGGCTGGATCTTGATGCCCAACATTGGTTATGGGAGCCAGAAGAAGAAAAAGCACATGCTGCCCAGTGGCTTCCAGAAGTTCCTAGTCCACAACATCAAGGACTTGAAGTGCTGCTGATGTGCAACAAATCTTACAGTACAGAGACTGCTCACAATGTTTCCTCCAAGAACCGCAAAGCCACTGTGGAAAGAGCAGCCCAGCTGGCCATCAGAGTCACCAACCCCAATGCCAGGCTGCACAGCAAATAAAATGAATAGACAGCTTATGTGCACATCGTATTTATATTAATAAAACCACAGGGGCACCTGGGTGGCTCAGTCGGTTAAGTGCCTGACTTCGCTTAGGTCATGATCTCGCGCCTGGTGTCAGGCTCTGTGCTGGCAGCTCGGAGCCTGGAGCCTGCTTCAGATTCTGTGTCTCCCTTTCTCTGCCCCTCACCCACTCACATTCTGTCTCTCTCTCTCTCTCACTCAAAAATAAGTAAACATTAAAAAAACTGTATTAATAAAACCATAAAACTACCAAAAAATAAAATAAAATAAAAAATAAAATGCCATGTAAACAATCAACAAATCTATAATAATGATTCTCCAGGCTCTGCCTTTAATGTGGTATCAATATTAAAGACCGAAGCTTTGGAAAAATCATATAGTCCTGAGGAATTCTAGACCCAGGAACATTACAGAAAGTGTTATCAAGGTTAGTGTGGAACAGAATTTGCAGTTATTTCCTTAAAACATTTGAAGCAATATTCATGGAGAAAAGAAATCCTTAAGCCATTGTTCTAAAAGTGGCACTGATGTTTTTTAAGATTTTAAAGCTAGAATTTTTTTAGAAGTTGTGCCTATAAACACAACAACTGGTTTGTAGTCCTGATTCTGTCACCTGCTAGCTATGCTGTGACTTTGGGCAAGTCACTTACCCCTTTGAGCCTCATTCTCCCCAGCCACAAAATGAAGATAATTATACTCAGCTCACAAGGCAGTTGTAAAAATAAAGTAAAATGATGTCTGTGGAAGCCCTTCATCAACCAAAAATAAGGCATTGATGGTTTATACTCATGGACAATGCCAAAGAGCAATGCGATTAGAAGATAGAGCTCTTCCCAGAACATCAGTTCTCCACCTAAGAGTCCATTTATTTCATCAAGCTGTTATTTTTATTGTTATTGGAAGTACATCAAAAGGATTTCTGCTGAGCCCAGGCAAACAATAAGTCTAGAATGTACTATCAAATTCCCACAATTAATTACTGGGATTGTGGAGGGTTTTTGCTCGCTTTTTTGTTTAAGAACTCTTTGGTATGTTACAAACCTTAATACGAATGACTGAATTAACATTACGTTAAGAACCTAAGTGCCCAAACTGGAACCATGTGCAAATCTGCTAGCAATGGATGGACTGCTGCCAGTTGATGCACATCTGTGAGGCTCTAGTCACTGTAAATAAAAGAATCTGCCATTGTTTTCAGAGCAGCTCAGCACCTCTGCCAATAGAACACCCTTTGAGTACGCTCCACTTTTCTATAAGTCACAAGTTTAAGGCTCTGGTGTAATCATCTGATTTTCCATCCTTTACAGGCTTGAGTGGATTTTTAAAGCAAAGGGCGATCCAAGTATTTTTATGAACCACTGCTAATATCAAAAACATCACTGCTTTCTATGTTCAAAGCCCCTGGAAGATCCCTAAAGAATTCAGAAAGGAACACTGCCAATGTAACTACCTCCAAAGGTGAGTTCAATGAAGCAAAAATGAACAACACTTCAGCAAGGAAACTGCTGATCACTCTTCCGAAGATACCTAAGGAAAGTAAAATTTGACAAGCACGATCGCATTTACCCCAACATCACTGAGGATACTCTCCAAAATAGCCATTGACTCTCCCCTGGGGGTGGGTTGGGGGTACCACTGAAAATGAGCTTCTATCTCCCCTTCTGTAACAAACTCTAAAATATATAAGGCTCAAACAAGATCCCAGTTTATTTCTTGCCTCCGTCTCACTCAGGGCATTTGCTTTTGCTATTCCTCCTTCAGGAACCTCTTCCTGGCTCCTTAAATGATTGTAAGGAATAAATGATTGGTCCTCTCAGACCAACGTGGAGTCAAATCCCAGCCCTACCATAGGTAATAAATCCTGTAATCTCTGCACCTCAGTTTCCTCATGCAAAAGAAAATATCCCAAGGAACACTACTGACATCAAGATGGAGCACAGGAACAACAGCCTTTGCCAATTTGGTCACCAATTTTTTTTTTTCTTTACTGAGCTCAGACTCAGCAAAAGGATGTAAGACCCATCCCTTCAACATGAGGCTCATAACCTATTTAAAACAACAGTTCCTGCTCAGGTTATAATTAGAAGTACCTGATTATTATGAAGAACATGAGAGGACTTTATGAAGTGTTAATGAGCAACTCTGCTTTGCTGGGCATCAAAGTGGAGAGGGCAATGACCTTGGGCCACCAGCACACCACCAGAGGTGGCAGTTTTACCACATATTTGTTATGCAAGCTTGGGGAAGTTACTTCATCTCTCTGAAAATGTGATCTGTAAATTAGGGATTAATAACAGTACTTGTCTCCCAAAATTCCTCTGAGAATTGAATAAGATAATGCATGTTAAGCATTGACACAAGCATAGCAAATAACTAGCAAGTTCGAATAATAATAGCCATTTTTACCATTGTGACCTCCTCACCAAAGACTCTGAATTTCAATCTTTCATGAAATCCTGAGAATTTCTCTTAATTCCACTGGGGGAGTCCTGCTTTGTCATCTTTCCTAGAAATGGAACTTCAAAAGCCTGGAAGGGTAGTGGCTTTGGAGTACCAACCTGGGGCCTGTTTTCCTGGAGCTGAAACATGAGGAAAGGGGTGGCAGAGACTGCTATCTGCTAAACCAATATCTATTTCCCCTTCCCCTTCCTTAGTAATATATTTTAGCTGGTCATGGGGCCTCCCAAAATAAGACTACATTTCCCATGCTTCCCTTTAGCAAGGCATGACCATGTGATTAAGTTCCACCCAACAGGATGTGAATGGAAGTGAGATTGTAACTTCCAGAGTGTTTCTTAGAGGGAAGACGTAGGCTGGAAAACAAACGTGTTGGTTGGCCATCTTGGAGAAGGAGGAAAAGAGTAATATCCTAAAAAACATAAAGCAGTAAGACAGACAAGCCTGTGACCCTCATTATTTCATAGAGTAGAGCTGCCATTCCAGATCAGGCTTTTATATGGGCAAGAAATAAGCTTCCATCAGTTTTAGCCATAGTTATGATGGCCTTTGTTACATGCAGCCAAAGCTCTGTCGCCTCATAAATATTGTAGAGAGGAAGAAGAATGGCAGAATGTGGTGGAGAGTTATGAAATGTGCCTGGCACAAAGTATATGCATGATATTTGCACCATAAGCATTTTTGCCATAGATTTCTTTGTCTCAAGCACTTTTGCTGCAAACATTTTCATCATACAACTAATTGGCCATAAAGCAATTCTGCTGTAAAATATAAAATCATGAAAAATAAAAGACATTCACTTAAAATTACATAATGAAATATGAAAAACAAAAAGACTTCATTGTAAAATACAAAAGAATTGAATGAATTTAAGATGTGTGTAGATTCATGTCAATACTGCGCAAGTAACTGATTTTATTTCGTGGATTATACCTAAGCACTTGCTTTTGAAGTTGTTCATTCATCATTTATACATTTTTTTTGCTTGTTCACTCATCTCTTCATTTGACATCACACTGTTTTCTTTTTTTGCTAAAATTTCTTCATTAAGAGAGGTACCCATTTCCAAATATTAGGATGCTTATTTGTAACCAAGCTTTTTATTGCATTGTGAAAGCCTTCTATACTGTTGTTTGTTTTGGGATACTGTCACAAATCTATTTATAGACATTCTAGAACTCTATGGGAAATGTAGGACCAAAATTCTATGCCACTATATAGACTATTATAAGAGCTAAGAATTATATGATATGAAAATGGGAGTGATGTGTCAATAGAGAAATGAATCCAAACTGTCAACCAGTTTGATGAAAAAGCCAAACTGTCAAACCAAACTGTCAGCCAGTAATTTTTTTGTCTTTTATGGAAAAATTGCCTTATAGCCAATTAGTTATGTGGCAAAAATGTTTGCGGCAGAGATCTCAGTGGCAAATGTAAAAGCAACCCACAGAATAGGTTCTCATAATTACTTGCAGAATTAATCTTTAGGGTTTTAGGCAATCAACTCAAATTTAGAATATTGAGGTCAGTTCCAGAAACAAGAGGACAGTGGTCAGCTGAGGAGTGTCCACAAGACAATGACTAGGGCAATGAAAGGTCAGAAAAACCCATCTCAAGAGGAAAGAGTGTAAGATCAAGAAGGAGAAAGGTAAGCCAGAGCAACAGAATTAGATTTCAAGTAACTCAAGTGTAGTAAGTTGAACAGGGCTCCTCTCTTTGCACTCTAGTTTCCTCATCTGTAACAGATAAGACCAGAAAATCATGAAAATGCCTTCTGGCCATCCCACAAGGGATCTACAGAGTCAAAGGAATTTACATTGTACCACAGGACAGAACTACAACCCACCTGGACACAACACTGTGAAAGTGAAGGACAGATTTCCACTGAACATCAAAAGACAACTTCCTAGGGGTGCCTGGGTGGCTCAATCAGCTAAGTGTCTGACTTGGGCTCGGGTCATGATCTCATGGTTCATGAGTTCGAGACTCACATCGGGGTCTGTACGGTTAGTGCAGAGCCTGCTTGGGATTCTCTCTCTCTCCCAGTCTCTATGCCCCTCCCCCCCAAAAAATTTAAAAAAAAAAAACTTTAAAAATTAAATAAAGGGTATTTAACAAGAAAAAAAAGACAACTTTCTAGCAATGCTTCTCATCTAGAAATAGAATGGCTGCCTTCCAAAGTCCAAAGTTACCTGACTAGAAGGATTCAACCAGAGAGTTGATAGGTTTCCAGAGGAAGTGCTGAGTTTGGGGAGGACCATGGAGTTAAAACAGACTCAGCTCCTTCTTACAGATTGGTCAGGCCAGCAGGCTTTATAGTAGACGGTCCTGTATCTCAATCCAATTCTGTCACTTACTTGGTTATATGATCCTGGACAAGTTATTTGCCTGTTTTCAAAGTTTATTTATTTTGAGAGAGAGACCGGGGGGGGGGGGGTGTGCACGAGCAAGTGGGGGAGGGTTAGAGAGAAGTGTGGAGCCCTATGAGCAGCTCAGTCTCCTGACAGCGAGATCGTGACCTGAGCAAGTATCAAAAGTTGGCCGCTTAAGCGACTGAGCCACCCAGGTGCCCTAAGTCACCTTTTTTTTTTGAGTCTCAGTTTCCTCATTTTAAAAAATGGGAATAGTAAAACATAACTTAAAGTATACTATAGGAAAAGAGATAATACATGGCAAGCACAGAGCACTGTGTTAGGCCCACAGCTCTTTATAGCAGTTATCATCAGTATCACATTAGCTTTAGAAACGGAGGAAGAAAAGAGAAAAATGTGAGGAGTACAGAAGATGGGAGTCAGTCATCCTGGTGGAAGCACCAGTAGGTAGAGGGCTGGAATTTGTGGACAGGGTGCATAGTTGCGCAGCCCAAATTAGCCAGGACTTGGTGTGACATGATGTGTCATGCAAGCAGGATCAAACGCAATGCAAAGAGTAGAAGAGGAAGGGCAGCTGGCAGTTGGAGACTCATCAGAAACGGAAAAAGAACTCTTATCCAAGCCTCATCCATCCATCCAAAATTTCTTGGTTATCTACAAGCAATTATAAGATGGTAAGAGTATCACAAGATGTTAAACACAGAGTATAATCGGGGCATGGAGGAGAACCATCTGACCCAGAGGTCAGATAAGGGTTCCACAGAAAATTATAGCTAACTTAAGACGGACATTACTGAGGAAAAGGTGTTTGGGGCAAAGGGTAGAAAGAATTCAGGTTGATAATATATTTGAAGAAGGGTGGAGAATCATGAAACCTTTCAAACCTACAAAGCTCCCACATTCTGAGTGACTACAGGACTGCTAATTGTCCTAGTCTAAGGTTCCACAATTATGGCTTCAGATGAAAAAGCAAAATAAAATACATGCTCTGCACACATTTTTAAGAGACTAGTAGTGGAGTGAGTGTGATGTGGTTACAAAAGGCAACAGGAGGGCTCCCTGTGCTGTTGGAACTGTTCAGTATCTTGACTGTGGTAATGGATTCATGAGTTCACACAACTGATAAATAACACAGAATGTGCATGCATGCGCGCGCACACACACACGCACATGCGTGCCCCAAGGAAATATGAGATGGAATGTATCAGCGTCAATATCTTAGCTGTGATATTATGTTACAGTTTTATAAAATATTACCGTTGGGAGAAATAGGCAAAGTTTGCAAGGCTCTCTTTGTATTGTTTCTTACAGCTACATGTGAATCTATAATTATTTCAATTCAAATTTCAGTTATGAAAGTAGCAACAGAAAAGAATATAGTTATATAAAATTGCAGTTACGAAATATCAATTTACTATTGAAACTTTAGCAAAATGCATAAAAAATAAAATGTTGGAATTACTGGTACCCTATGACCCAAATATCCTTTTGTAATATTTTGATCTCGTTCTTTCATTTTTAGACTAGTATACACCCTTACAATGATTTTCCTGTATGTATATGTGTATATATATATACACATATATATGTGTATATATATATATATATATATATATATGTGGTTTTATAGCTTAATTAACATAGTTTGCTCCTTGTTAATCCACATATTTTATATTTAAAAGATCTTCCCATTATAGTAAAAATTCCTTAAGCAATTTTGTTTTTAAATTTTTTTATATATTTATTTTTGAGGGGTGGGAAGGGGCAGAAAGAGAGGGAGACAGAGAATCCAAAGCAGGCTCCATGCTGTCAGTGCAATGCCCAACGTGGAGTTTGAACCCACGAACCATGAGATCATGACCTGAGCCAAAGTCAGATGCTCAACTGACTGAGCCGCCTAGGCACCCCTAACAATTATGTTTTGATGGTTACTTAGTAATACCATATAGGCATATCATAATTATCTGAACCAATTCCCTTATTTGGAACATTTTAGGCTGTTTTTAGATTTCTCCTATTATAAGTAATTCTACAATAAATTAAATCTGACTGGTTGCTGACATTACTGAGATGAATGAGAACAAGTCCTTAAATACCAAAATGTTGGAATCAGCAAGCATTTTCGAAATCATCTACCCAAACAGTCCTCCTAAAACAAACACACAGTCACATATAAATCATTTTATAATTATGAAAACTATGTGCCTATTCTCACTTTAGGAAGCAAGGACACAGTACAATTTCAAAAGCTGCTTAGAAAAAAAAAATGAGCCACCAATCTTGCTCTAAATCATTTTTGACCTTGAAGAATAAAGTAGAAAAAGCATAAATGAAGAAATTATAGAGGAAAAAAGTTTCTAAGACTTTGGTACATTCTAGGGGCACCTTGGTGGCTCAATCAGTTAAGCATCCAGCTCTTGATTTCGGCTCAGATCATGATCTCACAGTTTGTGAGATATAGCCCCATGCTGGGCTTAGTGCTGAGTGTGGAGCCTGCTTAGGATTCTCTCTCTCTCTCTCTCTCTCTCTCTCCCTCTGCCCCTTCCCAGTGCATGCACACTCTTGCTCTCTCTTGCTCATACTTAGTTATAGTTGCCTAGATGCCTGTCTGCACTGATGTTAAAGGAACAACGCGAGGGTCAGTTCTGTTCCTTTTTCACCCTTGAGTAGGGCTTCGCCAACCATGTTGATATGACAAGACAGGTTCCTCACATCCCCTACTGTGGCTACAACTACTGGATGAGAGGTACATAAGTAACACCTGCTAAGCCAACTGGATTCTCGCTCTTGGAATTTAGAGCTTGAGATTCAGAGACAGATGGTCCATAGAGACTGATTGTTTGAATTAGTGATGTATAAACTTGTCATGTTTGGGTATCCATGTACACAAAGAAGACAGGAAAACTGGTCTACAGAGAGAGAAAGAAGAATGAAGCAAATGTACAGGTGAGGGTAAAACAAGAACCATGAAGCACAAGAAAGAGAGAAGCTGTCAGAATGCTCTCAGCAAGTAAAGCTGAGTTCCACATCCTGGTCCTGGGACCCAGAAGGTACCCTGTGAATTTTCAACAGCCCCCTTTCTTTGGTTTTCAATTTAGATGTTTTGAAATAAGCTTTTATTACTTGCAACCAAAGACAATTTACTAAGATATGGGTAAGAACTCCAATGCTTTTTCTTCCATCCCTTTATCACTCTATTTTTCCCCTGAAACCCTATTTCGCCCCTTATCTAAAATTTAAAAATCCTACCCAATCTTTACACTGACTCTAAATACAACCTAACCAAGGATCCTGTCTCTGCCCTCTCTGAACTCCCTCTTAGAACATTGTTTCTGTGCTTGACACATGTACATGAAAGTTATTCGTATATTTGCCTCATGCTTCATTTAAATCACTTCTTCTCTCCATTCTTCAGGTACCTCACTCTTAAAATGAGTGAACTGTTTGGGGCACCTGGGTGGCTCAGTTGGTTAAGCGTCCAACTTTGGCTCAGGTCATGATCTTGCAATTTGTGAGTTCAAGTCCCGTGTCGGGCTCTGTGCTGACAGCTCAGAGCCTGGAGCCTGCTTTGGATTCTGTGTCTCCCTCTCTCTCTGCCCTCCCTTATTCACGCTCTGTCTCTTAATAATAAATAAATGTTAAAAAAAATTTAAATAAAAATTTTTAAAAATGAGTTAACTGTTTGAGACTGGTGGTTGTCAAAGTGGAATCTCCACAGCCTCAGCTTTGGCAGTTATGAGAGAGAGGAGAGTGGTCCCAAGAAAGCAGTGTCCCAGCCTCCCATCCTTACTTTAAAAAGAGTTGCTCTGTTTTCACATATTTCATATATTGGTAGTCTGGGTAATGCTTTATTGAGAAAAGGAATCTAGTACTAATCAAATTTGAAAATCCTAAACTAGATAATCCATAAAGCTCCAAGATTCCAGTAGTAGTAGTAAAATAAATATAACAAAACCAACTAAAATTTTATTGAGCTAGACACTGTTCTGAATACTCAGTTTGCATGATGAGATACCACAACACACCTGTCAGAATGGCTAAAATTAACAACACAAGAAACAACAGGTGTTGGCAAGGATGTGGAAAAAAGGGAACCTTCTTGCACTGTTGGTGGGAATGCAAACTGGTGCAGCCACTCTGGAGAACAGTACGGAGGTTCCTTAAAAAGTTAAAAAGAGAATTACCCTAAAATCCAGCAACTGCACTACTAGGTAATTACCCAAAGGATACAAAAATACAGATTCAAATGGGTGCATGCATCCCAATGTTTATAGCAGCATTATCAACAATAGCCAAGCTATGGAGACAGCCCAAATGTCCACTGATTGATGAATGGATAAAGAAGATGTGGTATATATGCAATGGAATATTACTCAGCCACCAAAAAGAATGAAATCTTGCCATTTGCAATGACATGGATGGAGCTAGAATGTATTATGCTAAGTGAAATTAAGTCAATCAGAAAAAGACAAATACCATATGAGTTCACCTACATGTTGAATTTAAGAAATGAAACAGATAAACATATGGGAGGGGGGAAGAAGAGAAGAGAAGGAAACAAACCATGAGAGACTCTTAAAGATAGAGAATAAACTGAGGGTTGATGGAGGGAGTTGGGCATGGGCATGGGCATGGGCTAGATGGGTGATGGGTACTAAGGAGGGCACTTGTTGTAATGAGCACTAGGTGCTGTATGTAACTGATGAATCACTGAATTCTACTCCTGAAACCAGTACTGCACTGTATGTTAACTAACCAGAATTTAAATAAAAATTTGAGGAAAAAAAATACCCAGTTTATCAACATTTTAATCATCACAACAATAAAATGAAGTAGATATTCTTAACCTCATCCTAAAATGAGGACTCAAATCACGTAGATTGCAGATGGCAGAAGCAGGAACCTAGGAATCACAGATCCAGATCTGAGTTCTTAAACACAATAATGCCTTCTAAGCTCCTTTAGGGGAGATACTATGGCTTTTGTTTCTTTTTCTTTTTATCTCAGAGCACACTACTTGGGCTAATAGTTATTTGAATAGTGTCTTCTGAATGAATAAATGCTTGAATGAACAAAGGAACTGTATCTTGGATTCTGAAAAAACTGAGACAGGAACTTGAACTCTCTAGGACTTCAGGGGTTTTTAGGGAATAGCCCTAGGCAAAGAACTATTTCACAGCTTAGACCTTTTCCACACCATCTCTCTGAAAAGTGAAGGATCTCCCTGAAGCCAGGAAGAATTCCTTCTAGATACAGTTTAATATGTAGTGCTGAACAGTACCTGATGGGTCCATGGACACATACTTCACCAAGTTCACCATCTTCAACTCATAATCAATATATTCATTTCTTTTGTATGAGGGTTTCTCAGTCATTGCACTATTGGCATTTTGAGCCAGACAATTTTTTGCTATGGGGAGCTGTCCTGCTCATTGTATGATGTTTAGCAGCCTCTCTACCCACTAGATGCCAGTAACAACCCATCACCCACCCCTGCAAGTGTGAAAACTAAAAGTGTCTCTATGCATTGTCAAATGTCCCATGTTGGGGGAGGTATAAACTAGCCCCTCACTGGGAACCATGTCTTTACATGAATTAGCTTTTGTGGAAACACTGGGGAGAAAAAAATAAAGATAAAAATAAGCAACGCCTAGTTATACTTAGAACATAAGTGGTAATTTCCTTTCATCCTTAGAAAGTTCCTCATTTCATCCTTACCCCCCCCCCACCAACAAAAAAATTCTCCTTAAACTGGGCTATTCTGAGCACCCCATCATGTATCAAGCCTGTGAACTGCCTCAACCAAGAGTTGTAGTAAGAAATATGCTACACATTTATGAGGACTATATGGTGACCACAAATTGACTCAAAGCTTATATCCCAATATGAATATAATGAGGAAAATGCTCAGAACCTTGTAGAATGAAGACAGAAACACGATCTAACTTGGAGAAACCCCAGGATAATAAAATACTGCCAACATGGTCTTACTTTCTTACTTCACGCCAACATCTTGACACAGCCAACATTTATGAATCATCTACTATAGGGCAGGGAATACACTAGGTACTTTTCTACTCCTTACCCCATCTGATTTTCCTACCAATCTGATAAGAAAGACATTATCTGTTTTGCAGAGGGGCTCAGAGGAGTAAAATGCCTTGCCCAAGGTCACAAAGCTCATCAGTGATGTCAAAACTTGAGTCTGAACAAGCACTAGCTCCAAACCCAGCGCTGTATTGCAATATTTCACAAGAAAACAAGTAGCCACAGTCAGTGAAGAACAAAGAAGGTAACACCATCGTTTCATTTATACTTTATGCACAGATAAGAGACAAAAGGATATATTTCAAAATGTCAACAGTGGTCACCTACAGAAAACAAGCTTACCAGTTATTTTTTCCTTGGTGCTCTTCTGCATTTTTCAAATTGTTTCACTCTAAATATGTATTACCTATGTAATAAAAAGTAATTAAAACCCAATTCCAATGACAAAAATAACTCAAGGAAGTATCAAAATGTAATGCCAGTTTCAATGAACCACTACCACAATTTCTCACTTATGAGACTGCCAATGATTAAGAAGTTTCATGACAACATTCGGTTTTAACAAGGTTCTGGGAAAACAAGTAGTTGTATATACTTTTACTAGAAATTTAAGTTAGTAGAATTTTAAGTTAGTACAAAGCTCTTCAGACAGTAACCTGGCAAGATCCATCATAATGTGATGTGTGTGCGTGCTCTTTTTCTTAGCAGCTCCACCTCTAAGAATTTATCCCATGGGTGTACCACAGATACCATATACATAAATATATACTCAAAAGATATTTGCTTCCCACCAATAGAATTGGGACAGTGGATTCAAAGCAGTCATTAGAGAAAATGAGGTATATCCCTAGATACTATTGCACAAAGTTATCCAATACATAGTGTTAAGTAAACATCAAGTTCTATAATAGCATGTATAGAAGGGTTCAAGAATATACAGGTATTTATTATGTATGAATGTGTATGCAAACATGTGTCAGTGTGCAGGAATCTGCATGTGTCTATGTGGTTGTGTATAAGCTTAAAATGCATAGAAAATTCTGTAAGTACATGGAAGAAACCATTAATATTAATTATACCTGGAGAGTAAAACTAAAAGGTGGGAAGGAAGGAAATGAACTTTTATTTTCATTTTTATACAACTTACTAAATTGTTTTATAATTTTTCTTCATAAATATGTATCTTGCTATAAACAAAAATAGAGCTTTTGTTTGGGTTTGGTTTTGCTTTTTAAGAGACAAGAAGCCCAGCTCTCATGCAATGGCCTGAAAACAAAGCAACATATGAAATAGAACTGTCCTCTGTTACAACAGCAAATGATCACAAAACAAGACAGTGTGTGAAAGCCTCCCAGGCTCTGTGTGCCAATGAGGCATAATGGAGACAGTTCTCTCCTGGCACACTGAGAGACAAAGCCAGGCTCCTACCCCATTAGGGGATTTAGTGGCTGGATTTTAAGGCCAATAATTAAAGTGAAATGCTACTACACATTTCTCTTTTTTTAAGTTCATTTATTTCTTTTGAGAGAGAGAGAGAGAGAGAGAGAGAGAGAGAGAGCATGTGCAAGTGGGGAAGGGGCAAAGAGAGAGGGAGAGAAAGAATCCCAAGCAGGCTCCACACTACCAGTGCAGAGCCTGATGCAGGGCTCCAACTCACGAACGGTGGGATCATGACCTGA
The DNA here is from genome assembly GCF_018350195.1 of Panthera tigris. Lineage (NCBI taxonomy): Eukaryota > Metazoa > Chordata > Mammalia > Carnivora > Felidae > Panthera > Panthera tigris. The sequence continues at coordinate 53,485,894 of NC_056667.1, read as the reverse complement.
GCCAAAGTCAGATGCTTAACCAATGGAGCCACCCAGGTGCCCCACTGCTATCCATTTCAAGGCAACCTAAGCCAATTTTCTTAGCAGTTAAAATCCAGTTTTTACCGTTATATTCCTCCAACTTGTCTCCGTTTAAAGTAGCTGATAGATCTTGGCCACAGGGTGCCCAAGACCTCAACTCTCTTCCTCTGCAAATGTGTCACTCTTCAGTATGTTAGAAGACCTGGAGCCTGCTGCTGGTTTAGATGCACATCAGCTCACTGACCTCTACAGAGCTTCCCATCTCTAAAATCTTGTTAATGCCACCGATTTCACTGGGACATTCAACATTCTAAGAACTAAGTAGGATAGAGTATAGAAAAACATGTTGTCAACACTAAGATGCTATGAGAACATTAGTTCATTTGAATTTTAAAAAGTTGACCATCAATGTTGAACAGTAATAGTCACTGATATCATCTCTGGTATATAAATCCTGTCTACAGTCTCGAATACCTATGAAGCTATGAAGGAACCTCAAATCCTTTCTTGATGCAAGCACACAAAATGGTCTCTTACAAATACAACTCACACTTCACTTGTCCCCCTTCCCTCCCAGCTCACTAAGTGCTGGTTTTAACAGTCACATACCCTTTTGCAGGCCTTGGCCCCTCTTCCAGGTCTTTGCTGAACCTAGTACTTGAAATGCTCTACATACAGCTCTCGCTCTCTCTCTCTCTCTCTCTCTCTCTCTCACTCTGTCTCTTTTTCCTGTTTGTGTCTGTTTCTTCAGATGTCACCTCAAATACTACCTCCTCAGAAAGGCCTTACTGGATCGTGCTCTGTAAATTAGGCTTCCCTCCTCCCCACCACCACCTTGAGTTCTTCTCTCCCTCACTCTAGCCCCTCCGTGGCATTTAGCATACCTTATAATCCTTTATCTTGGTTTACTGGTTTATGGTATGTCTTGTGCTCTACAATATAAGCTCATAAGCACCAAAGTCTTATCTGTCTCGTCCTCCACTGTATCCCCATGGCTAGAACAGTGCTGGCATATAACAGGCGGTCAGGAAACATTTATGAAATGAATGAATGCAGAATTACCCACCACAAAGTGTTTTCCTCCACATTCCCACATGAAACTGGCAGGGTCAGTCTGATTTTTCTCATTTGAATTACCTGCCCAACGTCACAGCTTATAAATGACAAAGCCAGAGCTTACATCTAGGGTTTCTAACTCATGGTTCCCTAATATCCCACTGTTCAATAGCATCCACAAATTTGGACTTGAAAGGGTTGAAAATACAGCCATTTATCTAGGCTTTAGCAAGAGGGGAAGGGAAGAGAAAGATCTGCTTTCCTGCAGGGGTGAGGTAGGAGAGACAGGGAGGGGGAAATGGTGTGTTATTATCTTGCACTCCCTAGCTGCAAATTAGTAAGTAAAATTCTTTCCTTCATCTGAATGAAACGCAGCTACCTCTGGGATGGAGGCTTATGAAACCTCTCATCACCAAGTCACAGTGCAGAACACTTGGCTAATTGAAACAGCAAGTGAAATTTTAGGTAGGTCAGATGCAATTACCCAATTTGGAAAGTGACACCAGTGTTCACACTCATTGGATCACAAGCAGCAAGCAGCCTGGGATCTAAGTCACACATGTACACCCCCACACAAATACCCCCCAAACTACAGTCATCCACACACCTTCCTACAGCATGGGGTTCCAAGTCTCCCCAATATGCTGACTCACTTACTGGGGAAAAGGGGAGGACATGCAAATAGGAGAGGGGAAGAAGAGAGAGGGGGACAAGGAAGCTGAAGATGCAGGAGAAGGAGGAAGAGAAGGCAGAAGGAAGAGAATATTGGGAAGAAGGATCACAGAAGAGAGAGACAACGAAGGGAGAATAAGCAGCAAAGAGAAATGTCAGCCTGCTGATTTTTGCTGTGATGCTCAAGTGACCAAAGGCTGACACAAGGCAGTCCTTGAGAATTTCTGGGGGTCAGGGTGTTGTTGTTTTTTTCAGACATTTGTCTGTTTCCAAGAATTCCTGCTTCAATAATCATCCTGCAAGTTTCTCTGGTGTTTGAGCTTTCTTCCCGTGCCTCCATCACCAAGAAAGGGCCCAGAGCCTGGGGCTTGCCCCTGAGAATGGGCATAAGGGCAGGCTGGCTACTTTACACCATCCTGGCCTCCGGCCACTGGCCTGGAGTCAGCCCAGTGCCGCAGAATTTCAGTTCTAGCATTTCCACCGATTACCTTACTCCTCCGCTAGGCAAACACAGGCCCTCCTCCTGCCTCCTACCTCCTCCACAGCACTCCCATGGAGATCTGCACAGCCTAATGGGCAGCCTACCAAAAAGCTGAAAGCCTGGTGAAACCTTGTGCCAACCTGACAGCATATCCAGCCCTCTCTCTAGTATGCTCACGATGCATAGAAAACCCCTGGTCACATTTTCCACTTCCACTTTTTAGCTGTCAGTCTGTCCATTCTTTTGTGCAATGCTTTCCAGACCTACTTCTTTCTTTTTTTCACTGGGCTGTCCTTATTTCTCAGGTCATCAACCTAATGGGCATTTACTTATTCTCCCTGTCCCCCAGGTACATGCACCCCCTCTGTCAGTATGCCCCCTCCCTAAATCATAAATCCCTGGGGCCCAGGAACCTGTGTTTTCAACCAGCATCTCAGGAAAATCTGATGCAGGCAGGACACACTTGGGAACCACAGATGGGGTCCATCTTTTATGCAGCTGCAGAATGTCTCCAGTGCTCACTTATTACAGTCTTCTCTCTGGAACTGCAGCAAGACCTTTGTGGGCCCTAGGCACTTCTGCCCCCGTGTGCTCATTCCTCCATTTAAAAAATAAATAAATATATATATATATATATATATATATATATATATATATATACATATGTTTATATAAAAATAAATATATATATTTATGTTTATATATATTTAAATATATACATTAATGTTCATTTATTTTTGAGAGAGAGACAGACATACAACATGGTGGGGGAGGGGCAGAAAGAGAAGGAGGCACAGAATTCAAAGCAGGTTCCAGGTTCTGAGCTGTCAGCACAGACCCCAACACAGGGCTCAAACTCACAAACCATGAAACCATGACCTGAGCCGAAGTGAGATGCTTAACCAACTGAGACACCCAGGCACCACTCACTGCACTGGTATGAAAACGAATTCCTTAATTCCCTACAGTTATACTCATTTATTTTATTCTGCTTTGTAAAAGAAATTAAAATTAAAACATTTTTCTTGGCCTTAAAATTATTCTGATCCCTAGGTGCTATGCCTGTGGATAACTCAGCCCTGCCTCAGCCCCTCTCCCAAATCTGCAGGATCCTCCCATTGCCTACAGAATAAAGTCCAACCTTCTCAGCTGGCTCACCCTGATCTAGGTTCAATCTGTATTCCCAACGCCATCCACTGTAGCTCTTCCAACCCATATAGGCTCCAGCTTCCAGGCCTAAATGTAGTTCTTTCAACACACCATGCATGTATGATGATACCACTATGCCCTAGCTCTCAGCCCAAATCAATTTTCCTTTCCTTCTCTACCTACTGACCTCCCGCTCAAACAGCACTTTCTACTCTGGCCTTCCCTAGTCGCACTGGTTGAAATTAAGCATCATTCTTCTGCACTCCATAGCACTATATGTGTCTATTATTATACCACTTATTCGCCCTGCCTTTTGCCAAATATACCCAATTCTGAAATGCACTTCTTTTACAGTATAACGTGTCTTTCTTTTTTTTAATTTAGTTATTTATTTTTGAGAGGAAGAGAGAGTGGAGGAGAGTCAGAGAGAGAGAGAATCCCAAGCAGGCTCTGCACTGACAGTGCAGAGCCCAGTGTGGGGCTAGAACTCACAAACTGTGACATCATGAGCTGAGCCAATCAACAGTCGGACGCTTAACTGACCAAGCCACCCAGGCTACAGCATAACATTTCTAAAGTCAGAAAGTGGCTGTAACATGTGCCAAACTCACCAGCCACCAGGTATAGTACTACACTTGAACATGTCAACAGTAATTTTCTGCATGTGCAAACCCAACCTGCGTAGCAAGCACTGAATCATCTGATTGCTTCCTTGTGGGGTTATTTGCATTGTTAACATCACACACAGCTGAATTTTAATTTTTTATCCTTAGTACCTTTTTAAATTATGCTTTGATGTATTACTGAAATAAAAAGCTATTTTGGACTAGGCTATGGCCTGTAGATGTCAAGTAAAGCCAATAAACGAAGCAGAAATTGCCAGATCTCTTGGCACATGTCATGAAATTTCCTAATTCCTTGGACCATGAAGAACTTATTATTCAGACACTGAACTGCTCTGTCAAAAGCTTCTAAGTAATTTCAAGAGATGTTGTTTAGTATACAATAACTATAATTTAGTTTTCTCCTGAGCCAATGAGGAAATGTACAATTTAAACTCCAGAATTCTTGCACGCCTGGGTGCCTCAGTCGGTTAAGCATCTGACTTTAGCTCAGGTCATGATCTCACGGCTCATGGGTTTGTGAGTTCAAGTCCTGCATTGGGCTCTGTCTCCCTCTCTCTCTGCCCTTTGTGCTCTCTCTCTCAAAAATAAAATAAACATTAAAAAAATAAACCCCAGGATTCTTTAATTCACCTCAAAATTATAGACTCTTTCCAAAAGGAGTTCAAAATGGTGAGTACAGGTTATAAAAGGTTACCATAATGCTTACCTACAACTGCAGATGACCAAAGGTGAAACAAAGAATTTTTACTTTGAGAGAGAAAGTGAGAGGGTAAGCAGGGGAGGGGTAGAAGTAAAGGGAGGGAGAGAATCTTAAGGAGGCTCTGCAGTCAGCATAGAGCCCGACACAAGGCTCCATCTCATGATGGTGAGATAATGACCTGAGCCAAAACCAAGAGTCAGACACTTACTGACTGAGCAACCTAGATACCCCAAAAATTTTTAATAAAAAACCTGAAAATAGTGAAGATTCCAAACTTGTGATACTGATGAAGAAACACACAAATCTACAGATAAAAATCATCTATTGTTAGTTCATTAAAAAAAATTATACACATTTAGTTTTGTTTTTTTTCTGCTAAAAAAAATTATCTTAATGATGAATGGCATAATACAATGCATTTTTTTTTTGGTCAAAAAAGCAGTCTTTTGGTAAGCTTATTATTTCTTTACATTTCCACATTAGAAATCTCTTGGGGGTCTGGGACTATGTATTAATTATCTTTCTCTCCCCTCTAGTGTCCTTGCATATGAAAAATGCTCATTACTGAGTTGGTCTAGCTTTCTGCCAACAGTTTCATTTCTATTAAGTCTGGCCTCATTTCTATTAACATCTAGCTGTATGCTTATTTTTTGAGTTGGATGGGTACATTTCATTAAAAATGCCCTTTTTGAAAATTCAAAATCAGTTCATGCTTTTATTCATTCGAGTATTTATCAGTGCCACGCAGTGACAAGAAGACAAAGGTGAGTAAGACACAGCCCTGTTCTGAACTTTACTTACAGTCTAGAGGGAAAGAGAGGCCAAGCAACATATCACAAACCAGTGTGATGAGAGGTATGGCAGGGACATACAAGCTGCTGGAGGCGCAGGGAGAATGGTCATCCCATGCAGCCTCCAGGGTAAAGGAGCTGAAGAATGAGTAGAAAATAACCTGGAAAAGTGGACATCTAGGTGGCTATGGGACAAGCTGGCCTAACCTGAGAGAACAGTGTACATGAAAGCATAGAGATGGGGGTGGGAGGACCCACCAGGGGAGAAAGGACAAGAAGTTCTACTGGGCTGGCTTGCAGAGGTACCATGATGGGCTTCCGAGGTCCAGTTAAGATAAAGTCCAGTTCTGGGCTTTATCCTGAGAGCAGTGGGGATATATTTTCATTGGCAAGATATTATTCCATGAAGTCATAAAGTGGTACCAATTATATTGTTCTCCAATCTCTATATTGGTGTCATATAAGGATGTAATCAGTCTTAGTCAATACTGCTTTTTTTTTCCTGCCTTCCTTTATTTCTAGAATTTTAAAATTCTTTATGTTATATGTAAGTCAAGAGAGATACCTTATTTATAAGATTCAAAGTGAAAAACAACTATATTCATTTCAGTTACCTCAGACACCCCTATTTCTCCTTACTGCAGAGAAAGAAGCAAACAGAAACATTCACCACTAAATTCTTCATTTGCAATCCTATGGATATTTATTTTTATTTTTTTAAATTTTTTTAATGTTTATTTTTTTTGAGAGAGAGAGACAGAGCACGAGTGGGGAAGGAACAGAGAGAGAGACAGACAGACAGACAGAATCTGAAGCAGGCTCCAGGCTCTGAGCTGTCAGCACAGAGCCTGATGCAGGGCTCAAACCCACGAACTGCAAGATCATGACCCGAGCCGAAGTCAGACACTTAACCAACTGACCCACCCAGGTGCCCCTATTTTTATATTTTCCATTGCATTCTTTTCTGTAACCCTTAATTCTTTTTTTAACAAGAGCATGGAAAACCTACATAATAAAAACTTTTATAATAAAAATTGACTAAAAAACCTTGCTAAAGTTAAAAAAATTATATATTATATATACACACGTTTATATATATATATGTATGTGTATATATGTATGCATGTATATGTATGCATGTATGTATATATGTATATGTGTATGTATGTATATGTGTATATGTGTGTATGTATGTGTGTATGTGTGTGTATGCATGTATATATGTATGTGTATATATGTATGCATACATATATACACATACATATACACACACATATATATGTATATATATACATATATATATATGTACAATTAGAAATAAACTGGACTAAGAAGAGAAACAGGATATGTTCTCTAATTTTCTAAGGGTGGCCATGTGGGTAAGGGATTGGATTTATTTTGTATCTAGAGAGCAAAAAGTCCAATTTTGCTTAAATAAAAGGATGAGAACAGTGGAAACGTATAGCCTCAAAGGCAGTGATAGCTCCATCACAGAAGGTGCATATCATAGACTATATGGTCATCTTTCTAAAACTCGATTCAAAAGATTCCCCTTTTAAGTCTATGAAACCTGGCAGTCTCCAAGCAAATTTGAACTTTGACACAGATGCATCCTTAAATGGCTATCCAGAAACATTCAAACTTTAGCCACACATTAAATAAATTAGTAAATCACTTCCCCTTCACCTTACAAGACCCTTAAATGCACAGGTATTCCTAAGAAAGGAATATTAGCACATATATGCTTATATTACTTCAACGAAGGATGAAGTTATCCAAATAAATACTTCATAATGTTAAAGCCTGATTTTTTTTAACGTTTATTTATTTTTGAGACAGAGAGAGACAGAGCATGAACAGGGGAGGGGCAGAGAGAGAGGGAGACACAGAATCAGAAGCAGGCTCCAGGCTCTGAGCCATCAGCTCAGAGCCCAACGCAGGGCTTGAACTCACGGACCGCAAGATTGTGACCTGAGCTGAAGTCGGCCACTTAACTGACTGAGCCACCCAGGCGCCCTGAAAGCCTGATTTAAAATGTAGATGCTGTGTTTAAACACTACATCCTACAGAATAGGATTTTTTAAAGGTAATTTTTGCTTTCAATCAGATTTATACTAAACAGGAAAGTATTTTATTTTAGCATTCTTCATTATCTTTATACTCTTAAGTCCCATTAAAATCTGGAAACAGTTTTTAATTGGACTTCTGTTTTATGGCTTGTCATTACAAACTTGGTAAGTAAAGCCTAATGTTGGAACAATTGAGTGACTCAAGACTGGGCGTTCTACATTTGTGGATTCTGCTTTCCATGGTAGGTGAAATGTGCCCAAAAGAAATACGGGGTTTCTGAGCTAATGAACTGGGAAAGCTGCAGTGCCATCTGGGAAATGAGAGGATGACCTTTGAATGACAATCTTTTCTAAAGAATAATTCAAATGAAGAGAAAGTGAGCCAGGGCAGGCAGACAGCTCTAGAAACAGTTCTGGCTTAGGGGCTGCTCTGGAATCCACCACTTGAGAGTCTGTTGACTTAGAAAGTCATTATACTTCTCTGAACATCTGTCACTCTTTCATCTAAAAACAGAAGGGAAATCCAAGGAGATAATATTGTTTCCATTTCAATAATTAGTTGATATTATTACCTACACAGGAAAACAGTTCCGTTCAATGGAGAAAAACTTAGAGCTCAGAGTCAGAAAACCTGAATCTTGCTGTCAACTAAGTAGCTATTTTACCTTGAACAAGTCTCCTACCATCTCTAAGAATAAGCTTCCTCATCTAATTGGAAAGACACAGACAGCAACATGAAGAAAAACTGCAAATGTATCCTAATGTTGTTTTAAGCTTCAAACTAAAAGCACTATTTTAAGAACAACTATTATGATTATTTTATAAATGGGGAAGAGGCTTAAAATTTTTCTAGGTTCTACAGCTAGTAACAATAGTGCAGATGTTTGATATCTAATCTCTAAGACTAGACATATGCCACTTACCCTACCTAATAGATTTCTGGGGAAACGAAATAAGATAAGTGTCCAAAATGAACTACTGGGATCTCATCAAGATAAAAAGCTTCCACACAGAGAAGGAAACAATCAATAAAACTAACCAGCAATCAACAGAATGGGAGATGATATCCGCAAATGACATATCAGATAAAGGGTTAGTATCCAAAATCTGTAAAGAACTTATCCAACTCGTCGACACCCAAAAAACAATCCAGTGAAGAAATGGGCAAAAGACATGAACAGACCTTTTCTAAATAAGACATCCAGATGGCTAACAGACACATGAAAAGATGTTTGATGTCACTCATTATCAGGGAAATACAGGTCAAAACCACCATGAGGTACCACCCCACACCTGTCAAAATGGATAAAATTAACAACTCAGCAACAAGAGATGTTGGCAAGGATGTGGAGAAAGGGGGACACTTTTGCAGTGTTGGTGAGAATGCAAACTGGTGCACCCATTCTGGAGAACAGCATGGAAGTTCCTCAAAAAATTAAAAATAGAGCTGCCCTACAACCCAGTAATTGCACTACTAGGTATTTATCCAAAAGATACAAAAATGCTGATTCAAAGGGGCACATCCACTTCAACGTTTATAGCAGCACTATCGACAATGGCCAAAGTATGGAAAGAGCCCAAATGTGCATCAACTGATGAATGGATAAAGAAGATGTGGTGTGTGTGTGTGTGTGTGTGTGTGTGTGTGTGTGTGTGTGTGTGAATATATATATGGAATATTACTCGGTGGTCAAAAATAATGAAATCTTGCCATTTGCGACAATGTGGATGGAACTAGAATGTATTATGCTAAGCGAAATAAGTCAGGCAGAGAAAGACAAATATATTATTTCACTCATATGTGAAATTTAAGACACATGGGGCACCTGGGTGGATCAGTCAGTTAAGTGTCAGACTCTTGATTTCAGCTTGGGTCATGATCTTATGGTTTGTGCGTTCAAGCCCCATGTCAGGCTCTACACAGAGCCTTCTTGGGATTCTCTCTCTCCTCCTCCACTCCGTCATGTGCTCATACTCTCTCTCTCAAAAATAAATAAACTTCAAATAAATTTAAAAAAAAGAAACAAAACAGATGAACATAGGTCTGAGAAGGGAAGGAAAAATAAGGTTAAAACAGAGAGAAAGGCAAACCATAAGAAACTCTTAAATACAGAAAACAAACCGAGGGTTGCTGGAGGGGTGTTGGGTGGAGGATTGTGCTAAATGGGTGACAGCCATTAAGGAAGGCACTTGTTGGGATGAGCACTGGGTGTTACATGTAAGTGATGAATCACTAAATTCTACTCTGGAAAGTATCTTTACACTATATGCCAACTAACTTGGATATAAATAGATGGATAGATAGAAAGATAAAGATAAAATGTTCTACCTATTATAAATAGTTATACAAGCATAGGGTATTATTAAAACTAAGCTTTAAGTCCTCTAGATTTATTTTTAAATCCTCTAGACATACTTTTTCCACTCATAAACATTTCTATTAGACCAAAAGCCCCATGAACCACCTATTCTATCCAGCATGTCACAGTACAATGAGTTGAATAAATGGGTAGATCACTGCTGCTTTAGAAATGATCCATGAGTTTAATTAAATGTCTTAAACAAATGGATACATTTACACTGCACAAGGCCACTCTTTGAGGATCTGAGAAGAAAGAACTATAATTAGACAAGATAGATATAGTTGCACTAGTCAATGAAACTTGCTACCCACTAAAAGAAAGCCCACTCTCAGGGCCCAATCGTTCATCCAAACCGAACAAAGAGCATCCTCCCAGACTTCGCTCGATTGCAATTATGCATCAAACTAGTCAGAAGATAAACAGTACTGCCCTAAGGCAGCCACAACATTCCCCTAACCAGAAAGAGGAGTGGGGAAAGGGAGGAATCCCTGCAACCTCTTCATACAAGGCTAGTTTGATCAAATTGAAGAATCAACTCCTACCAAAGTGCTTTAGAGATAACAATATTCTTAATAAAATGTTTTCCCATTATAAAAGTTTATCAATTCATTTTTATTCTCTAAACCTATTGAAAAAGTGATTTGGTAAAAAAGACAATCCTCAAAAATCCAGAACTTACTATATAGGCTGCTGTGTGTTTGAGCTACTACTACTATTATATGAGCCCCCTAAAGGCCAGAAGTGTCCTTAGCACAGTACCTGGCATATAACAGACTCAGGAAATAGGTGTTAAATTTATTCTAGGATGTAACAAACTTTAAAAACAAATTCCAATTCTTAAAACAAAAATCCCTATGAAAAGTGAAAACTACACAAAATTTCATATTTCTTTCATTTTCCAGAAGTGGGGCTCTCCCTCACTCATTTGAAAACTGTTCATTCCATTTCAGTCATGTGTGTACTTGTCCACTATGTTCCAGAAAGGATTATGATGGCATCATTTGGAATGCATGAATCTTTTTTTAAGATTTAAAAGAGATCACATCCAGGCAAAAGATGCTCTGGACTTTATCAAAGATTTCAAAATCATAAATCAAATACCCGTGTACAACATCAACACCAAAGCTGTTAGAACCATTAGTCCCTTCGGGTAACTTTAGCTTTAATTTAAAATGGTCCTGAGAAAACACTGCACCAACACCTTATTTAACTTCAGTAAGAGCTTGTATGGGTAAAATATGTTTTCAGGCCAGGACACTTGAACATATGTAAACAATATTTTATCCCACTTATGGGATGAGGAAAATAGAAAATGGTAGTCCAGGGAGAGCCATTACACGATTAAAAGAAACAAGCATTTATTTCCAAAGTGCAGGAATTAAATTCAGTTTCTTTTCATTACTTCCCAAAAAACCCAACATGAATCTTTCCTCTGGATTCCTCAGTTGTCCAATATATTAAAGTTACCTATGTAGAACAAAACACTGAGCACTTCAATTATAAATTATCTCTATGTAAACAATCCTCTGATCCTGGTTCCTTGAAAAGGTGAGCAAACAGCTATAATAATACCCCTGGTCCAACATACGTATATTAAATGACAGTTTTGCTATGGAAATCACTAAAAGAGCATTTCCAACAGAGAGAAATCCAACTTGTCAAAATGCTTTATAAACGAAGGTTGCAAGCCCAGATACAAAGTTTAGAGGCATTTTCATTTTCCTTACATGTAAAGTTTATGATATATTAGTACACTCAATGCAAAAAAGATAAGATCAAAGTCAATAGCCGATGAAATAAATTTCATCGTACAAAGCCTAAAGCTGTGTAAAAAATCTCTAGATAAAAATTTGCTCAAGGTAAAAATTGCTCAAGAAAGGTAACAACATTAACCCTAGCAGACAGCAAAACTGAGAAGAGGCACAGCTTTACAGAATTGCAAATGACATCAGCATTACGAGAATAATAATTGGAATAAATACCGTCTGCAGGCTGCAAAAACATTCAACGCACTTGCTCCTTCACCTCTCCCCCTCATCCAGCTGGGTAGTGAAGGCAGCTGCCTTTCCCTGCCCTCCTTCCCAGTGGCTCCTCGCGCCACCCTCTCCCTTCTCGCCTCCACCCCTTCCCTCCCCTTTCCCCTCCTCTCCCCGCCTCCAGCTGGTGTATTCAGCAGCCTAGCGAGATTAAGAGGCGCTCGCTACAGTCACTGGGCCTCAAGACAGATCTAACGTTTCCTAGCTCCAGGAACTAGAGAAATTAGAGACGCGACACCCTGGTGGTATTAGATGCCTTCGCTCCATCCCGGCCCCTCCCAGGCCAAGGCTGAGGTGGGAGCCTTGGGCTAGCGGAGTGGGCCGCCTCTTGGAGGACCCAGTGGAGTTCAGCGGGGCGCACCCCGCCGCCAGCGCTACCTGAGCTGTCCATGGTGCTGGCGCGTTCCTGAGGCTGCTGGGCGGGACTCCGCGCCGCCGCCGCCCCGGCGTTCACTCTCTGCTTGCCGCCACCCGCGCCGCTTCCCGCACTTAAGTCCCGGTTACTGTCCACCAGCTGCAAGGATTCGTAACCATCGTTGCTGGTCTTTTTCCGGTAGCTCCCGAGGAGACTCATGGGCAAGCCCAGAGAAGAGGGGGGAAAAAATCAACCTGGGAAACGAAGGGGAGGTGGAAGGTGGAAAGGGCTCGAAGGAGGAATTTAAAAAAAAAAAAAAAAAAAAAAAAAAAAAAAAAAAGAAGAAGGAAAAAAAGAAAGAAAGAAAGAAAAAGAAAAAAAAACCATCAAGTGTCCGACATGACGCATAGATGAGTGAAAGAGGGAGCGGCCACCAGAGAGGAGCTTGGCGGGGCGCGCGGCAAAGCCACCGCCCTGGGCAAAGAGAGGCTCTGGGCGCCCGGCGCGACCGAGGTTGAAAAAGAGGGCGCGGGCGGGAGGGCTAGTGGGTGCGCGCGTCCTCGGCGCCGCCGCGGAGCCGCCGGCCCTGCCGAGCTCCGGGACCCGGGCCAGCCACCCTCTGGCTGGGGAGTGCCCGGAAGCAATCCTATAGGTGTCGCCGCGTCGCCCCGCCGCGCAGCAGGGCAGCTCCAAGCGCGGCTGGCCCACGGGGAGGGAAGAAAAGAGACAGAGTAAGGGAGGGGAGACTCTGAAGAAGGGGGGCTGAGGGCTGAAAATGGGGCGTGGTGGAAGGGGGAGGGAACTACTACGACCCGGGTAGTGGGTGTTCTCGCGCGCGAGGTAAAGAAGAAAGAGGCTGGGTGTCTGTGTTTGGTAAGCTTTGGGGACGAGGGGGTCTCTTGGTAAAATCCAGACACGCCCATTTTGTATAACTTAGCCTATATTTGCTGGAAGATTCGGCATATCAAAGGTTATCGTCCTGGAGGACTGACTTGTAACTTAATTGAACAGAAAGAGAACGCATGTTAAATGCCAGTTATATGTATGCTAACACAGAAAGAAACAGCAGTATTTTGCACATTTAGGATAATGGGAATGATCCCTAAGTGAGATTTCAAAAAGCTGGCTATTCTAAGTACGAGACAGGGTCCATTCCACCTTGGGAGTAGATGTGACTGTTTCAGGAACTATTTGTTGAACGAATAATTGGGGGAGGAGGGGAGGTCGAATCAGGTGCAATTTCAGTTCTGACATCATTTACCTTGGGACCTGGAGAAAGGACTATACCACTCAGTTGGCTTGAGGGGATGGTTAGGAAGCAAGCTAGACAAGGATTTTCTTTCCATTCTCTAGCCCCTCCCCCTTTTTCTTTCATAATTTTCAGAAAACAAAGAAAGCAGTCACTCATTATCAGTGCAGAATTAATCACAAAGTTAATCAAGCTGAAGGGTCAGAGCCCCTTTCTTGCAGAAGTCCTTTGCAAGGCTATGCACCTAATTTTATATTTGTGATTTTATATTCCTTATTCTTAAAGAGAACCCCAGCATTATATGTTTCATGGCTTGCAAAACCTGGACATAACTCTAAGTCTCAAATGTTCATTTTCACCTGAATTACTAATACTGCAGAAGTATCTCTCATTTTTATCATTTCAAGTAAAATCCTGGTTTAAAATGATACTTTTCCCTGTTAGGACTTGCAATGACTAAGTAAAGAGCTTTTCAAAAGTCATTTGGCAGAGTTTCATCACGGATCAGCAAGAAAAAAGTGCATGTATATAAAATTTGCTTAAGCCCACACAAAGGCATTTTTGCCTTCTCACCTTTCGTGGCTTTCTCTTGCTGTTATTTTGATCACTTAAGGATATGAAATCAAACAACGTCTAAGAGGCTTGGGTCCTAATATCTTGGGACCCTAAGTTTCCAAGAAACTCTAGCTCTACATAGATCTACATAAAATAAATTAATTGGATTGAAAGACATTTGCCTATTCAAGGACCACCCAAACACAAAGTCTTAGAAGAATAGGACGAATCAGTAGAGGCCAAGAATGCTGCAGATTCCTCCAGTCCCTCTGGGAAGACCTCAATTCCCTGACCAGTTGCTTTCCAAAGTGCAGTATCTGAAAAAGGTCTGGTGTGACCCAAATCACAAATTGCAGTTAGTGCTCATTTACAAGATCAAACAACTTGAGTGAGAGCAGTTAAAACTGTAATAAAATTTTAAACACAGATTTCATACTTTTAATTTTCCAAATCTGTCAGATTGAGCTATTTTATGTACTTGACTAAAGTAATACTCTATGAAGTCTAGTAAATACATATTTTCCAATAACATTTTAAATCATCTTTTTCTGCACTTTTCCTTCTCTCTTAATTCATTACTGAGACACAGGGAGAGTAAATACCTAGTATCCATCATATGCCTTGGCAAATTCTGGATTTATAATCACTGGATTAAGAGAATTTAGACATGACCACTTTTCAAAAGTGAAAAATAATTATTTTCAAAAAGAGCTCTCTCAGTTCTTTTTGTTCAACTGTTTTGAGAGTTCCAGACATACTGCTGGAAGAAATTTAGATGAAACATATGCCTTTGTATTTTTGGATATCTATCCCCCAGTTTGCAAATTTAAAAAAAAACATGAATGGGCTAAAGGGACCACTGAATTTTTTTCTTGACGTTAATTTAACATAAATAAAATTAATCAGAATAACTGTTGGGGCACCTGGGTTGCTCAGTCAGTTAAGTATCCCAACTCTTGATTTGGGCTCAGGTCATGACCTCATGGTTTGTGAGATGAGCCCCACGTCAGGCTCCATGCTGTCAGCATGGAACCTGCTTGGGATTCTCTCTCTCCCTCTCACTGCCCCCCCCCCAAACCCTTGATCTCTTTTTCTCTCTCTCTCTGCCCCTCTGCTGCTGCTCTCTCTCTCAAAATAAATAAATAAATAATTTTTTTAAAGGAGTAACTATTAATGACCCTACAAAATTAAGGATATAAAGAACATACAAAGGCAGGAAAATACAATAACTATGTTAATTTACAACAGTCTAAAAACTAGTTTGGGGCTTAAATTGGAATACGCACCAATTTTGACACTAAAATTGTCTTTACTATCCTAAAGATCAAATTCATAAAGAGTTCACTTGTGCATGAGGAGCTTACTTTTCTACTCCATAAAATACAGCATAGTATAAACAGCATCACTGTATAGTTGAAGTAAGAAATTAGTACGTAACACATAGAGAGTAAATACTTAAATATTCACTATTATCACTATTATTGGGCTGGCTTGGGCATGGCTGTGTCCTCAGTGCACAATAGTCCTAGTTCTTCCCTGGGGGGATGCTCAGTAAAGGACAGTATTATTTTTTCCAGGATTATACTAATGGAAATATGTCTGTGTTATTCTGAATGAGGACCTGTGCTTAAGGAAGGGAGATGGCACTGGTAAAATCCAAGGTGAACATTTAGAGCCAAACTCTCCTGCTTTTCCAAAAGCAAGATTGCTCCACAATTTATTTTATCTCGACAATACGACCTCACATATGGAACAGAGCCAAAGAATTAGATGCCCTCTTCAGGGATCTGGGGGTAGCATTCTTTCCCTTTGCCTTTTCTACTGCTGACTTAGTAAGTCACTTTTACTAACTTGGTAAAGGTTATCCACACTGAGGAATGTTCAGGCCCTATTCCTGCCCATCACGTCCACCCCCTCAAAATACTCTCCCATCACAACAGATGTCACAATATTTTGTGGTGGGAGTAGAAGATGATATATGCCATGACCCATCTGGGAATATGATCCGTGCTTTTAAATTTCCAGGTATAACATACCGGTTAAAATTGAGGTTCTAGAACCATATTTCCTAGGATTGAACCCTATTTCTACAGACTCTTTTAGCTGTATCTCCTAAAGTACTTAACCTCTCTGCCTCACTTTCCTCCTTTGTAAAATGAGCATAAGAATAGTACTATCAGAATAAGGCTGTAGTGAAAATTAAATCAGTACCTAACATATAGCTAGTGCATAACAAATGTTATCTGCTATCACTATCATTCTACTGTTTTTATAAGGATAAGTAACTTTTTTATTTTTTTTAATTTTTTTTAACGTTTATTTATTTTTGAGAGACAGAGTGTGAACGGGGGAGGGGCAGAGACAGAGGGAGACACAGAATTCAAAACAGGCTCCAGACTCTGAGCTGTCAGCACAGAGCCCGACACGGGGCTCGAACTCATGAATCGTGAGATCATGACCTGAGCCGAAGTCTAATGCTCAACCAACTGAGCCACCCAGGCACCCCAAGGATAAGTAACTTTTTTTAAAAAAATTGTAATTTCCTATCTGTAAAATTAGGCTAATATAAAAACATTATGTATAATGTAGAAATTGTTCTGCCTTGACATTTTAGATATTTTTATGCATCTCTTTCCTATTAGATTTCAGACTCCTTGAGGACAAAATCCATGTTTTCTCATGTCTGTATCCCTCATGATGTCTAAAGGAGCACCTCACACTCACTAGAGATTGAGTAAATATCTACTGAATAAAGTAGTGAATAAATTAACAAATAAAATGCATTTGTGTCACCTAGTCTAGTGATTTTTTAAAAACTGTACGTTGTGGTTTACTAGGTTATAAAATAAACTTAGCAATTCATTACCATTATTAAATGAAACAGGTCAGAAAACATCGGTTTTTGGCATATGGTAAGGTATGGTTTCTTGAACTACTGTTTTGAGTTTGTGTGGTGAAAGTATGTTTGTGTTTCTCCTCAATAATGACATAAATGTATTTTTCACTATGGGTTCTAATTATAAATGTTTGAATGTCTATGTATAGCAGTAGTAAGGGGTCCTAGGGTCCCAACTGTAAATGTCCTACCCACTGTGACATCTGAATGCACTTGCCTACATAACTGGACAACAAAGAGTTCTGTCTCTGTTCTCTCTGTGGCAAAATGCAAAAATTATTATGTATGATCAGGTTTCTAAAATGCATTTCTTGCAATCCTTATCAAAATAACACCAGCAGTCTGCACAGAACTAAAACAAACAATCCTAAAATTTCTATGGAACCAGAAAAGACCCTGAATAGCCAAAGCAATCTTGAGAAAGAAGAACAAAGCCGGAGGCATCAAAATCCCAGACTTCAAGCTGTATTACAAAGCTGTAATCATCAAGACAGTATGGTACTGACACAAGAACAGACACTCAGATCAATGGAACAGAAAAGAAAACCCAGAAATGGACCCACAAACATATGGCCAACTAATCTTTGATAAAGCAGGAAAGAATATACAATGAATTAAAGACAGTCTCTTCAGCAAGTGGTGCTGGGAAAACTGGACAGCAACATGCAGAAAAATGAACCTGGACCACTTTCTTACACCACACACAAAAATAAACTCAAAATGGATGAAAGACCTAAATGTAAGACAGGAAGCTATCAAAATCCTCCAGGGGAAAGCAGGCAAAAACCTCTTTGACCTCAGCCACAGAAATTTCTTACTCAACACATCTCCAGACGCAAGGGAAACAAAAGCAAAAAGGAACTACTGGGACCTCATCAAAATAAAAATCTTCTGCACAGTGAAGGAAACAATCAGCAAATCAGAAGGCAACCGACAGAATGGGAGAAGATACTTGCAAATGATGTATCAGATAAAGAGTTAGTATCCCAAATCTATAGAGAACGTATCAAACTCAACACCCAAAAAACAAATAATCCAGTGAAGAAATGGGCAAAAGACATGAATAGACACTTCTCCAAAGAAAACATCCAGGTGGCCAACAGACACATGAAAAAATGTTCAACATCACTCATCATCAGGGAAATACAAATCAAAACCACAATGAGATACCACCTCACACCTGACAGAATGGCTAACATTAACAACTCATGCAACAACAGATGTTGGTGAGGATGCAGAGAAAGAGGATCTCTTTTGCACTGCCAGCGGGAATGCAAGCCGGTGCAGCCACTCTGGAAAACAGTATGGAGGTTCCTCAAAAAATTAAAAATAGAAATAGAACTACCCTATAGCCCAACAATTGCACTAGTAGGTATTTATCCAAGGGATACAGGTATGCTGTTTCAAAGGGGCACTTTCCCCCCCCATGTTTATAGCAGCACTATCAACAATAGCCTAAGTATGGAAAGAGCCCAAATGTCCATCGATGGATGAATGGATAAAGAAGATGTGGTGTATATATATATATATATACACACACACACACACACACACACACACACACACACACACACACACACAATGGAGTATTACTCGGCAATCAAAAAGAATGAAATCTTGCCATTTGCAACTACATGGATGGAACCAGAGGGTATTATGGTAAGCAAAATTAGCCAGAGAAAGACAAATATCATATGAATTCACTCATGAGAAATTTAAGATACAAAACAGATGAACATAAGGGAAGGGAAGCAAAAATTATATAAAAACAGGAAAGGGGACAAAACATAAGAGACTCTTAAATATGGAGAACAAACAGGGCTGCTGGAGGGGTTGTGGGAGAAGGGATGGGCTAAATGGGTAAGGGGCATTAAGGAATCTACTCCTGAAATCATTGTTGCACTATATGCTAACTAACTTGGATGTAAATTAAAAAATAAATTAATTAATTGAAATAAATAAAATAAATTTAAAAATAAAATAAAATGCATTTCTTCAATTTAATGCTTTAATATAAATCAATGAATAGCATTGAAACTCTCTTTGGCAACATGCCTCAGGTATATAATTCAGATTCTGTCCTTATTGAATAAAGGTCTATGGATATAAACAATGCAAAGTGCTCAAACTGAGGACCAACAGGCCATGTCTGGCCCCCAAACATGTTTTGTTTGTCTTTTTTTTCATTGTAAACTTACATGCCTTCACAGAAGGTTCATAGGCTCCAGCTTGAGTGCCATAGTTCACCACCACTTCCCCACGTGAAATACCCAGCCTGCCCCACTCATTCTTACCATCAGTCAGCCCTTGAAGGCATTTGAATTTGAGACTTCTACAGTAGTGGCCAGAACTACAGGAGTAACAGCACCAAGACAGATGCCAAAAGCCACATCTTTAGGCCACAGTCCAGAAGAAAGAGCAATGGGCTGGAATCCTCTCCTGACTCTATTATTAATCAGCAGAGTAGCCTTGATAATCATTCTCCTCTTAGCAGTAAAACTGAAGGTGTTGATTACAGGATTCTTGCTAGTTCTCAAATTTTCCTATCCTTCTCAAAACTTTAGCTGTCATTTCCTTCCTTCTCCAAATGAAGCCCAGAGGGAAAAACCATGACCGTTTAAGTGTTCCAGTTTTAAGTCCCAGTTAATCAAGGTTTTACTACAGAACACATGCTTAAATAGTGGCAGCTGTCAAGAGTTACACATAGAGCAATACACAAGAGAGATGAGGAAATATGCTGGAAAAACTGAGTGAGCTGGTAATATTTAATAGAAGAAAACCTCAACTATTCCTACAATAGTTCCTTGGAAATGAGGTTGTCTGTTCCTGATGCCTGATGGAATGCTGGGTCTCCTACAAGACAGGACAAATTTTCCAGCCAGGGCATTTTTTTTTAAGATAACTCAATACCCCCAAACCTGTGCCTCCTTGAATCTCTAACAGTAATAAAAATAACTGTCACTAGTTACTTTCCATTTGCCAGGTACCTTATCTACCATAATTTCCACCCAACCACCTGCAAAGGTGTTACCCTTTTTTTTAAGGCAAACTTGGAGAGGTTAAGTTACTCGCCCAAGCTCATACAGCTAGCGATCAGTATTCAAAATCCAGTCTTTCTGATTATGCTTTGGCCACTGCACCAGTCTGAGGGGACAATTCCAGTGGTCAAAGTGAATGCTGGATGGCTCTTTGGGTCATTTCTTGGATCTGACCTAAGGGTGGCCAGTGAAAAATGGTTGGGACACCTTACCAGAACTCCCCTTGCTTTACTATCCACAGGGTAGGTTCTGCTCAGTGAAACCTGCAAGTTTTCAATGTGTGTGGCTTCCCAATAGGCAATCTTGTTTTGTAACTATCTGGCTTAGAGGACTTGATATATTGTGCTCCTGAAAATTGATACTTGGCTACTCTTTGGCCTAGTTTTAATCACTAGAAGGAAAAATAATCTTCATATTCATTAAAAGAAAGCTCCTCACTTTGAAAGAAGGTTATCCCCCCCGTTGTGTTTGCACATGTGTACATGTATAAATATATGTGTATGCAGATTAAAAAGACATTTTTTCTTTGGGAAGAAAAATACAACTATGAGTTCAGGACTCTCCACATGTAGGTGTTCTATAATCTAATTTCCCACTCAAAGCCACATTCCCTTTCCATGAAGTTGAAGAGACTACTTGTCCTCCCTCACAGAAAGAATCAAATGAAATAAGGTCTATGAAAGCACATAATTAACACTAAAGCCCTACTCAAATGCTGCATTTCATCAAATCTAAGAAATCGTCCATTTTGAAAAGCATTAAGAAAAATACACGACTTATGATATACATGATATCTTTAAAAGGTTCCAAGATTGCACAAGTGTTAATATATTAAAAGCTGTTTTAGAACTGATGCAACAAATTTTACTATTATTTGACTATCTGTTAACCTGAGAATATTATTTGTCTATTTATAATTCAGGTATTTTGAGCACCTCTGGTAGCTAAAGACAACATTCATCACATTTTACCAGGCCTAACTTGGTAATTGCCAAGTAATTGGTGTTCAGTATCCGCTAACCGAATGAAAATGCAAAAAAAAAAAAAGAAAGTTTGAAAGGCCATCTTTAACTTACAGAAAAATTCACCATGGGTTTCTTAGTAAGCTCACTTAAAACGCAGCTCCACTTGCTAAGATTCAATTTACCCTTGACTTTTCAAGGACACGCTCATGGTTTAACAATGTAACACCTACATTACCATTTCAAGAGTAACTCATAGAAGCACCTGTTTCTTTCATTTGTCATTTTATGAGCAAGGAAATCAGCATCTTAAATGGACAGACACTGACAGACTACCGTAAACTGGCCCTGTGTTCAATTGCTCTCAGTCTAAGGAATAACAAACTGAAAATTTTCATGTGGTAAACAGCTCCTCAAAGCAAGTACAAACCTACATTGAAGTAAAAGTTTCCCTAAATCTTAGATATCCCCATGTTTGACCCTGAGTTCATTATATAAGATTTTATGTTCAAGATCCTTAACATGTAGGTGCTTATTCTCTGTAACCACCCTTTGGTGCCTAAAGGTTGAGCCCTAGTGCATGTGACAAATCCTATATGATGGTGATAAGGAAAACTATGATCACCTCAGATGTGGGTAGAATCCATTCCTTGAGTGCTGAGTGTCCAGGGCACCAAACCACTGCTACCCACTTAATCATATTTCACTGAAGGGGGAAAAAACTAGCATTTCCTGGGCACAAAATTGCCTGGGGTTTTATTATTATTATTTTAATCTATTTACCCATTTAAACCTGAAAGGTCTTTTGAGAAGGATTACCATAACCATGGAGACCAGAGCTCTACACACAGCTGAGCGTGAGCTAAATAGTGATTATCAGTGGTCCTCAATATTCTTTTCCATCTTCTTCTATGCTAACCTTGATCTTTGGGTGGGCACATAGCCATCTATTACAACAAATATATTTCTCAGTCATCTTTCATGTCTTGGACCTGCCAGAAGCAAGTTTTCTATAATCTGCTAGGTATACACATGAGACTAAGTTGTGGTATAATAATAATAATTTTGTGATATAAGTATAAATGATATGTGCAATTTTTAGTATGCATCCTTGAAAAGGAGGTGGGTTTCATGTTCTTCTTCCATTCCTTTCCCTTTCTTCTGGTTGGAATATGACGCTCCAGCACACATCTTGGACCATGAAGTAAACTTGAGGTTGGAAGACTTCCACATGAAGCAATAGAAGGAACCTGATTCCCAGAGGACCATGACAACCCTGGACTGATTATCTCTGGACTTCATAAAGATAAAACTATTTTGTTCTAAGCCACTGTTACTTGCTTTTTTCTGTGAGGTGCACCCAAAGCTAATCTTCACTGTGATACAAAATGCAACCTAACCATTGGATTTCAGCTGTTTTTTTTGCCACAACATTTACCGGCAATTATTTAGTCTATGTGACTATGGACAAATAAGTTCTCTATGCCTCACCTTCCTCATCTGTAAAATAGTAGCATCTAACTCATAGAGCAGTCATTATAATCAAATGATATAAAGTACATAAAGAGCTTAGCACAATACAATGAACGTTATCTATTTTGTTATTTCTTGTCACTATCCTTCAACTGACACATAGCGGAGTCTCTTATGCCTGACTCCAAAGCCAGTGATTTCTCCACCTCACCTTGTTATCCAGAGACTGCCTTCTTAGACAGACCCAGCCCGGAGCTACAGAGCTCTATGTCATCAATGAAATCCCTAAAAGAAGTGCTCCTTCTGTGGGGTGTAATTCTCTTTCTTTGATCTGCCCACATAATCTCAATGCAGTCTGTAACATTTTAAGGCATTAAAGTTGATACAAAACTTAAAGCAAAGTGTCAGTGCTATGATATAGTAGTCCTGAGTCTATTTCAATATGAACAAGTGAGAGAGAGTCTGATTCTTTCTCCATTCATGCTAAAAATAATAAAGAATTTGGATAATAAGTCAGAGCATCTTTATTTTATTATTTTATCTTTTACTATTATGGAAAATTTCAAACATATACAAATTATGAATTTATATAATTGATCCCTTTGTACCCATCATTCAGCATCAACAATTACCAAGTCACAGCCAATCATGTTTTATACGTATAAATCCCTAACTACCTTTAAGCAAATTCCAGACTTTCTGTTATTTCATCAGTAAATATCTCAGTATGAAGCACTTTAATTTTTGGAATATCATATTTCATTATATTGTAATGGGGCAAGGTGCCCTTCCACTGTGTACTGAGAAATTAAAATCACCCACCAGTTCCCTTTCAGGAGACTTCAGAGGAACCTGCCTAACCTTTCTGTCTCCTTATTTCCCAGTGGAAATAATATATCATCCATTCAGCTTCCTGTCCCTACTCTCATTCACCCCTATCCCCACATAACTCACCTCTTCAAGTACTAATCATAATCTTAGTAAGGCCTTGCTGCCCAAAAGATGTGGAAATCAGCATGGAATTAAGTTTTTCCAGGATAGCAGAAATTTATGGAATATTAAAGTTGGATGGAGCTATAAAGGGCAGGATATTCCTTTCAATTTATTTTTTTTTTTAATTTTTTTTTCAACGTTTTTTATTTATTTTTGGGACAGAGAGAGACAGAGCATGAACGGGGGAGGGGCAGAGAGAGAGGGAGACACAGAATCGGAAACAGGCTCCAGGCTCCGAGCCATCAGCCCAGAGCCTGACGCGGGGCTCGAACTCACGGACCGCGAGATCGTGACCTGGCTGAAGTCGGACGCTTAACCGACTGCGCCACCCAGGCGCCCCTCCTTTCAATTTAAAGATAAGAATATTGAGACCGGGAAGTGAACAAATTGATTCACTTTTGGCTTTCTGAAATGCAAATCCAATTATGTGACTCAGCTGCTTAAAACCATTTGAGGGCTTCCAGCTGCCCTCTGTCTAAGGTATTTAACATCATGAACTCCTCACATTTTAAGATAAGCTACTCAGCCCTCACCACTTGCCCCTCTCTCCATTCTAAGTCTAAACATAAAGCTTCTTTATGATCCCCTGTCTGGCCAATTCCTGCTTGCCCTTCAGATCCCTGCATAGATAGCACTTCCCCAAGGAAACCAACGAAGTTCTCAAAACCAGAGTTCTCAGAACACTGTACATCTAACATAGCACTTACAACACACTAATTTGTGTTGAAATTTCCTATTAGATGTATGACTTCCCACATCAGATTATAAGCTTCATGATGGCACAGCCATGTTTGCTCTAACTCCATGCCTGACACAATGCAGACACGGATATATACATGTTAAATAGAAGAATGGTCACTGCCACCGAGAAGAGTCCACGAAAGATATAAGGGAAAGTTGCTCTGTATACTGCCTAGCATCCAATGAAGATTAGTCACTGCATTTGTTACTACGTCACACCTCAGAACTACATATAAGGGACTGGCTGGCTTTCTGACCAGCACAGGTCAGAGCTCTTAGCTTTCTACCGCACTGCTTAATATGGATTCTGCCAGTACTGTCACTTATTGCTAGTTTCCTATGTAAATAAAACCATTTCTACTGAGTAATGGAAAGTGCCTAGATTTATAGTATTTTGAAATATTTTTGTTTGGGGGCAGCTGGGTGGCTAAGTAGGTTAAGTGCCCAATTCTTGATTTCTGCTCACGTCATGATGTCATGGTTCGTGAGTTCTAGCCCTGCCATTGGGCTCTGCACTGATAGTACAGAATCTGCTTGAGATTCTTGGTCTCCCTCTCTTTCCACTCATGATCTCTCTCTCTCTCTCTCTCTCTCTCTCTCTCTGTCTCAAAAATAAATAAACATGCAAAAAAAAATCATTTTTGTTTGAAATGTACTTTTTAACCTGACTAGGAGATTCACATACTCCAGATCATCTTCTTGCAAGACTTATGGATCATCATTTTTATTTTTTATTTTATTAAATTTATTTATTTTGAAAGAGAGTGCATGCATGTGAGAAGGAGAGGAGCAGAGAGGGAGAGAGAGAATCCCAAGCAGCTGCTGCAATGTCAGCCAGCACATAGCCCAACAGCAGGGCTCAATATCATGAACTGTGAGATCACAACCTGAACTGAAATCAAGAATCAGATGCTTAATCAACTGAGTCACCCAGGGGCCCCTGGATCATCATTTTTAAAGAGTATTTCCTTTGGGCCAGGTATTGTTTATAAATAACAGAAGATGGCCCTTTCATCTTTGCCTCTGAAATCACTATGCCCATATTGTATAGACTGTAGGAAATCACGTGTTGGTGAAAAATGAGATGGAAAAGTTCTCAAAAGAAAGTATGTGATTGGCTGCACAACTCTGGTATCAAAGACCACTGAATGATACACTTCCTTTAAAGTTTATTTATTTATTTTGAGAGAGAGAGAGAGCAGCGGAAGGACAGGAAGAGAGAGAATCCCAAGCAGGCTCTGCACTGTCAGCACAGAGAGGGGCTCAATCCCACAGACCGTGAGATAATGACCTGAGCCAAGATCAGGAGTCAGACACTTAGCTGACTGAGCCACCCAGGAGCCCTGAATGATACAACTTAAATGGGTTAATTATATGGTGCATAAATCAGGTCTCAATAAAGCTGTTGCAAAAAATAATAATGATATTAGAAATGTTATAAGGTATAATTGGATATGATTTTTAACAATACAGTAGCTAATATGTATTAATGTAATCAACATAATAGCTAACATTTATTAATGTAAATATAATAGCTAACATTTGCTAGTATGGTAAATACAGTAGCTAATATTTATTGCCAACTATGTGACAGGCACCAAAAAAAAAGAAAAAAGTGTATGATCAAAAATTACAAAAGCAAATGCCCAAGTGGTGATAAATATGTTTTAAACTCATTACTACAAAGATAATTATGGTAGACCTTTTTTGTGACCTTTAAAGCTTTGGATACAAGATTGGAGAGCACAGGAGTATAGGTTTCAATTCAGGAAAGATTTACTGCACGTTACTGTGGGGCCAGTTGCCTTACCTTCATTCCTATCACAAATTTCAGTGGAAAACAGTTTGGTCGGGGAGAAAATAGCAAATTGCTAATTCAGTAAAACTTAAGTCAACACAACCCAACTTTCTCAAATTCTGTCAGTGTAGTGGTTAAGAACATGGGCTTTGGTGACAGATCTGAGATTCCTGCCTGGATGTTTAAACTTGGACAAAATATATAACATCATTGAGCCTTAGTTTCCTCATTTATAAATTGAGGTATTACCCCACAGAATAGCTGTACTTATTAAATTACCTAAGGTAGGTACAGTATACACACTCAATCTCTTATTAACCAAGTCTTTCACTGGGAAATCTTCTTCATCTGGCATTGGAATTAGAGCCATGGCCCAGGGATAGCTAACTGAAACCAAGCTAGGTCAACCTGGCCTTTTCACAGGACTTTTCAATTTAAAACCAGGGAGAATAGGTCTGAGTCCTCTCCTAGAATAAGGATGACGGTCAGGAGTAGTAAGAGCCACACCTTGTGAAATGTGGAGGGAGATAAGTCAACTGAGAGAACACTGTTGTCAAGAAGGAAGAAGTAAATTTGAGAGGAAGAGAGAAGGAAAAAAAAAAACAGCAGTTATATCCTAAGAATTCAAGAGGCCCACACGTACCAAAGGAATCCCACCTAAGACAATACTTAGCACAATGCCTGCATCATCTTAATGTACTGGCATTACTGTTTGCTTACATAGCTGGATTATCACTCCTCTCTTTTCCCTGCTACACTTTAAGAGGAAAAATTAAGATGCCTAAATAAAGCTTGCGTTAGAAATTTAGTAAAATAATAATCTTATGCTATCACTTAGAATCCCTACCCATTCAAACCTTCCATACTTTTTGTGGCTATAGCTCACACTTATTCTGTACACTATGTTCTACGGGGAATTTCCAGGCAGTGTAGTGCTGACCAGTAGAAATATAATGCAAGCCACAAATGAGTTCTATTTGAAATTTTTTAAATGTTTATTTATTTTTGAGAGAGACAGAGCAGGAGCAGGAGAGGGGCAGAGAGAGAGGGAGACACAGAATCTGAAGCAGGCTCTAGGCTCTGAGCTGTCAGCACAGAGCCCGACACGGGGCTTGAACTCATAGAGTGTGAGATCATGACCTGAGCCCAAATCGGATGCTTAACCAACTGAGCCACCCAGGCACCCCCATATATATAATTTTTAAATCTTTAGTAGCCACATTTAAAATTTTTTTTAATGTTTATTTATTTATTTTGAGACAAAGAGAAAGAGCAGGAAAGGAGCAGAGAGACAGGGAGAGAGAAAAGAGGGGGAAAAAATCCCAAGCAGGCCCTGTGCTATCAGTGCAAAGCCTGATGTGGGGCTTGATTTCACAAACCATGAGATCATGACCTGAAATGAAATCAAGAGCCAGGTGCTTAACTGACTGAGCCAGGCGCTTAACTGACTGAGCCACCCAGGTGCCCATAGCCACAAAGAAGAAGAAAGAAGAAAGAAGAAAGAAGAAAGAAGAAAGAAGAAGAAGAAGAAGAAGAAGAAGAAGAAGAAGAAGAAGAAGAAACAAGTGGATTGATTTTAATATATTTTATTTACTTCAAGGAACACAATATATCACCATTTCAATATGTAGTCTACATGTTGGAATCAGTAATCAGCGAGATACTTTATATTTTTTCAAGCAAGGCTTCAAAACCCAGTGTGCATTTTACACTTACAACACGTCTAGATTTGGATGAGCCACACTTTCAAGTGCTCAAAGGCCACTGGGAGCTGGTGGCTACTGTATTAGTGCAGATATAAATTGTCTCAATCTCCACAGTAACTCTAAGAAGACTGAAGCTTTTATAACTATAGATGAGACAACAGAAATTAAGTAATTTGCTCATAGTTGACAGCTAGAAAATAGAAAGCCGAGGCTTGAATCTTGGTCTTTGGCCTCCAAATTTTATGCTCCTTATCACATTATGCTAACTGTACAGTAAGAACCGATGCTCAACATGACTCTGAAATACAGCCAGATCAAATAACTTAATAATGATGTGGCCTCACCTATAAAATGAAAGGGTTGGACAGGTGGCCTTGGAGCATGGGTGCTATATTTTCTGATTGATAACTCAGGACATAGAGCCTGCCAATGGGACAGAGGTGCTCATATGGGAACAATCCCAACTTCTCTGTATCTATTGATTCATGAGCATCATGAATCTCTTACTATCACAAATGGAAATGTTCCCTCCACTACACCTTTTTGTCTAACTAGCTATCACTCTGTTCGCAGAATCAAAATCAAAATTTTGCAAATAAAATTGTTCACCAAAACAGTCTTCAACGGCCAACAATGTAACTTTAACACCTGAACTAGTCCAGCAAACTGGTGTCTTTAAGCATCAGCGAGAAATGCAGAGCACAAACTTTCATCTGTTGTCAGCGTCCCAATCTTCCCACCATTTACAAGGGGGAGACTGCCCTTTCCTCAGCAGTTATAGTTGACAGGCTAAGCTTTCACAGGAAAAATGGGAATTGCTGATAATATCTTAACTATTATAATTTTCTCTGGATCATTTCATCACATAAAATGCATTGTTTTTTCACTGAAGCAGCAGATTATAAATCCTGGAAATTAACAGGAAACTTGCTTCTAATCAAGATAACTGTGAAAGTGCTTAACAAAGTGCCTAGAACACAGAAATTTATTGTTGGCTTCCTATGCATCATAGATTAAACCACATTGTCAAGAAATATTTAATGCCTGGGAAATACCTAGAATATAATGTTAAGGGAAATTATCAGAACACAAATCAGATTCTAGATATGAATCATATTCTTTTTTAAAAGAGAAAAAGGTCGGTCTCTATATGTGCATAGACAAAACAATGGAAGGAAATACACCAATATATTAACAGTAATTATACTTTCATAGTAGTATTTAGAATTATTTAAAAGATGCTTGCTTTTGTATGTTTTGGAAGATTGTTTGCAAAAATGGCTGCATTCACCCCCCACCTCCCACTGCCACTCCTTGCCATCTATACCACTTTGCAACATTCCTTCACATTTCCTCTTATCAAGAGGTAGAGTTTACTTCCTCACTCCTTGAATCTGTACTGGCCTTAAAACTTCCTTTGAACAATAGAGGGTGTTATGGACTAAATGTCTGTGTCCCCCCCAAATTCATCTATTGTAGCCCCAAATGGTATGTGGAGGTAGGGGCTTTGGGAGGTAATTAGGTATTGGTGAGGTCATGAGCATGGGACCCCAGTGATGGGACTCATTTCCTTATAAAAAGAAGAGAGATGAGAGCTTTTTCTCTCTCCATCATGTGAGGACACAGCAAGAAGGTGGACTTCTGCAAGCCAGGAAGAAGGCTCTTACCAGGAATCTTATCTCCTGGCACCTTGGACTTCCCAGCCTAACAACTGTGAGTAATAAATGTCTGTTGTTTAGACTACCCAGTCTATTGGAAGGGACTAAGAGAGGAAGTGGCATTGTACCAGTTCTAAGCCTAGACCCAACCAACAGGCCTGGTATACTCGTGTCTGCTCTCTTGGACTCCCCTCCCCTTCCCTAGGAGAATGACCTCAAACTAGTCTGCCATTGGTTGGGAGGCTTCCTGGAAGAACTGGCCCAGTCATCCCACACATGACAGCAAGCAAGCCTCACTGACAACAGCCAAGACGGGCCCAGATCAGAACTGCCCAGCAGAGCCCACCTCTTGGCCAAAAGAACTGTGAGCTGAATAAATATAGTCTTAAGCCACTAAGTTTTGAGTGGTTTGTTATGCAGGAAGCCTAAATGATTAATATGTGTTTTATAGAGCTTCTACAATGAAAAGCATAGCATGCATTTAAAAACAAAACAAGGGGCGCCTGGGTGGTTCAGTCAGTTAAGCGTCCAACTTCAGCTCACGTAATGATTTGGCGGTTCATGAGTTCGAGTCCCACGTTGGGCTCTGTGCTGTGCTGACATCTCAGAGCCTGAAGCCTGCTTCGGATCCTGTGTCTCCCTCTCTCTCTGCCCCTCCCCTGCTCGTGCTCTGTCTCTCTCTTAAAAATAAACATTAAAAAAAAATAAAAAACAAAACAGAACAATACAATCTTCATCATAAACAAGAAAGGGAGGGAGAGAGGAAAGGAAAAAGACAAAACACAGATCTAGGTTCAAATCCTAGATTCCACCATCCAGTAGCTGTGTTAGCCAAATTATTCAAAACATGTTGAACATTTCTAATATTACCTACATCAAAGAGTTGCTTTTTTAAATTAAAGGTGATATTTATAGCACCTAGAAGAGTAGTTTAATGGGCACTAAGTACATCCTAGATCCTTTCCTAACCCTCTCCTTCCTTATAGTCCCAGCAATGCCTTTATTTTATGAAAATAGCTCAGCTTTATCCCACTCAAGGTGGCAATACTTGAATTCACATTTATTCTTAATACATTTTCATCTCCTTTCTAAGAGAACAAAGTCAATTACTTAAAATCCACTTAACTATGTCCTTATGTACTTTTAGCTTTGGGGAAAAAATGTTAAATAATAGAATGCTACAACTTTTTTTTTGAGAGAGAGACAGAGAGTGAGAGAGAGAGCATGAGCAGGAGAGAGGGGTAGAGGGAGGAGAAAGAGAGAGAATCTTAAGCAGACTCTATGCTCAACACACAGGCCAACATGAGGCTCAATCCCATGACCCTGGGATCATGACCTGAGCCAAAATCAAGAGTCAGATGTTCAACTGACTGAGCCACCCAGGTACCCCTGCCATAACTTCACTAATAACTAACTTTTTCCCTGATCATTTTATTATGAAATTTTCACACATACTACAAAGTTGAAAGAATTTCACAATACCCACATATCTAATACCTAGATTCAACAACTGAAAACATTTTACCAGTTTGCTTTATCTAGATATTTGAGGGTTTTTTCTTTTTGTTGAAATTACTGCAAATGAATTGAGACATCTTATTACTTTATCTCTCAATTCTTCATCATGCATCTCTGAATAAGGACATTCTCCTACACAACCACAAAATTAATAATAATTCCCCCATGTATCTAATACCTAATATTTATTCAAATGTCCTAAATTGTCCCCAAAATGTCTCTTATAACAGCTGAATTTTTGTTAATACTTTACATATAGATGTATACATATACATGTGATGCTCACAACAGTACTTTTAGGTAGATACTATTAATCCCATTTATAGTTGAGGATAAGTTCAGAATGCTAATCTACCTTGCCACAGATCATACAGGTAGGGAGTTTGTGGCAAAGTCATTATCTAAATTTATTTAATGCTTTTTAAACATCATCTATTTAGTGATTTTAATAGATCAGGCTGACATACGAACAAATGAATTTTAAAAGTTTTTAGATAAAAACACTCTAAAATAATAAAGCCTCTAGAAAAAAGCATAAAACAATATCTTTATGATGTTAAGACAAGCAAAGATTTCTTTTTTTTTTTAATTTTTTTTTTAATGTTTATTTATTTTTGAGACAGAGAGAGACAGAGTATGAACGGGGGAGGGTCAGAGAGAGGGAGACAAAGAATCCGAAACAGGCTCCAGGCTCTGAGCTGTCAGCACAGAGCCCGACGCGGGGCTTGAACTCACTGACTGTGAGATCATGACCTGAGCCAAAGTTGGCCGCTTAACCGACTGAGCCACCCAGGCGCCCAGACAAGCAAAGATTTCTTAAACAAGACCCCAAAAGTATTAACTATAGCAAAAATTAATAAAGTATACATTAAAGAATTTGTTTGTCAAAAGACATTATTAATTTATCCAAGGATACAGGTGTGCTGTTTCAAAGGAACACATGCACCCCCATGTTTATAGCAGCACTATCAACAATAGTCTAAGTATGGAAAGAGCCCAAATGTCCCCTGAGGGATAAATGGATAAAGAAGATGTGGTGTATACACACACACACACACTGGAGTATTACTCAGCAATCAAAAAGAATGAAATCTTGCCATTTGCAACTATGTGGATGGAACTGGAAGGTATTATGCTAAGTGAAATTAGTCGGTCAGAGAAAGACAAAAATCATATGACTTCACTCATATGAGGACTTTAAGAGACAAAACAGATGAACATAAGGGAAGAGAAACAAAAAGAATATAAAAACAGGGAGGGGGACAAAACAGAAGAGACTCATAAATATGGAGAACAAACTAAGAGTTACAGGAGGGGTTGTGGGGGGGGGATGGGCTAAATGGGTAAGGGGCATTAAGTAATCTACTCCTGAAATCATTGTTGCACTATATGCTAACTAATTTGGATATAAATTTTAAAAAATAAAAAAGAAAATTTTTTAAAAAAGACATTATTAAGAGAGAGAAAAGGCAAGCCGCATGTGCAAGAAACTTTTGCAACACATATATCCAAAGGATTCACTTCCAGAATATGTAAATCAATAAGAAATTTTCAAATCAATAAGAAAATGGCAGACAACCCAGCAGAAAATTTGGCAAAAGTCATAATCAGGCCTTTCACAAAAAACTATACACAAATGTCCAATCAACTACTGGAAAGATATTTAATCTCAGATTCATCATGGAAATTCCAATTAAAATCACAGTGATAGGGCGCCTGGGTGGCGCAGTCGGTTAGGCGTCCGACTTCAGCCAGGTCACCATCTCGCGGTCCGTGAGTTTGAGCCCCGCGTCAGGCTCTGGGCTGATGGCTAGGAGCCTGGAGCCTGTTTCCGATTCTGTGTCTTCCTTTCTCTCTGCCCCTCCCCTGTTCATGCTCTGTCTCTCTCTGTCCCAAAAATAAATAAAAAACGTTGAAAAAAAAAATTTTTAAATCACAGTGATAGACCACTACACACCCACCAGAATCACTAAAATAAAACTAAAAATAAAACAAGTAATATCAAATGTTGGGAAGATGTTGAGCAACTAGAAATCTCACACACTGATGATGGAAGTAAAACTTGGTGCAATCACTTTGTAAAACTGTTTGGTGGTATTTACCAAAGCTTAATGTGCATGTCCATTATGATCTAGCAATTTCACTCTTAGCACACAGCCAGCAGAAATAAGTGCACCAAAGGACACAAAGAGAAAGTTTATAGCAGTACTTTTTGTACTACGCCAAAACCACAAATTACCTAAATTTCTGTCTGTCAAAATTAAAATGAAAAAAGTAAAGTGGTGTATTTACTCTCTGGAATACTGTATAGTAATGCGAATGTACTACAATCACCACACAGCACGGATGATCTCACAAATACAACACTGGGGAAAAAGAAGCCAGAACAAAAGATTCGGTACTGAATGATTCCATCCGCATAAAATTCAAAAACAAGCAAAAGTAATCTATAGTGGTAGACCTCACATTAGTAGTTACTCTTCGAAATGGGTCTTCAAAAGGAGTAGATCCCTGGGCACCTGGGTGGCTCAGTTGGTTAAGCGACTGACTTCAGCTCAGGTCATGATCTCACTGCTTGTGGGTTTGAGGCCCGTGTCAGGGCTGTGTGCTGACAGCTTGGAGCCTGGAGCCTGCTTCAAATTCTCAGTCTCTCTCTCTCTCTCTCTCTCTCTCTCTCTCTCTCTCTCTCTCTCTCTCTCTCTCTCTCTGCCCCTACCCCACTAATGCTCTATCTCTCTCTCTCTCAAAAATAAACAAAATTTTTAAAAATTCAGAAAGAGTACATTTAATTGACCAACTGAATTGGAAAGAATCACTTCATACATTCTCAGCAATAAAAGACTCCCCCAGACCCAGAGAAGGAAAACAAAACTGACCAATCAGTATATCTATTTCGTGGCTTTAAGGAATGTTGGGGTGGGGACGGGGGGGGGGGGGGGGGGGGGGGGGGGGGAGTGGAGAGCTGAAATGGTTTTTCACATGCACTAAATAGAGCCTTCTACTTAAAAGCCTGAAATACTGAAATTGGTTTACCTCTCAACAAACAGTACAGATAAAGAAATCTACTATTATGGGACTTCCTCTAGTAGTCTGATCAACTTTTCTTCCAAGCCTGGGGGAAAAAAAATTCCTAAAATGCTTGACCAGAAAGGAATGAAGTACTTATCCATATGAATAAACCTTGAAAATACTATATACCAAGTGAAAGAAGCCAGACACAAAAGACCACATGTTGTATTATTCCATTTATATGAGAAGTCAAAGAAAGGCAAATCCATAGAGACAGAAAGTGAACTAGCAGTGGCCAGGGATTGCAGAAAAGGGGAAAAGAGGGAAGAGCATGAATGGGTACCAGGTTTCTTTGCAGGCAATGAAAATGTTATGGAATTAGCAGTGATTGGTTGCACAACTTTGGGAATATACTAAAAAACCTCTTTATTGTATAGTACTGTAAAAAGGCAAATTTTAGGGTATGTGAATTATATCGCAGTAAAAAAAGAAAAAAGAAAAGAGCTCATTGGAATTTTATTAGAAATGTTCAACTTAAGTTTTTTGGTGTTTATTTCTTTGTTTGTTTTAAGCCGTGCAATTCTTTCCTCAGAGGAAATCTTACCCCATATGAAAAAAAAATCTCCACAGAACTCTAGCACTCGAGAAAGCCCAGTTTGAAAATCTCTATATCAAAACCCACTCTCTCATTTACGTAGATGGGGAAAACAAGACCCAAATGTGAAGTCACTGAGTCAAGCTGCGTTGGGAACTGGACTGTAAGTAGGAAAAAATTCAGGCCTCTGAACCTCCAGGTCAATGGAGTTTTCATTCTCCCTGGCCTCCTCATTTATTGAAACATCTCAAAAAATCCTCCAATTCACCAAAATAAATAAGAAAGGTTATGTAAACAAATATATATATTTTTGTACCCTATCCCATATATGATTTGTCTACCCTGCCATTTGGATTATTCTCCTAAATTAAACATGGTTCTGTTAAAAGGAGAGTCTGAAAGGTGAAAGTGCCAGTTTCTACATATTCTTTTTTTTCTTTTGTTTTTAAAGTTTATTTATTTTTGAGAGAGAGAGCAAGCGGGGGAGAGGCAGAGAGAGAGGGAGAGAGAGAGAATCCCAAACAGGCTCTGCACGGCCACAGCAGAGCCTGATACAGAGCTCGAACTCACAGACTCATGAGATCATGACCTGAGCTGAAATCAGGAGTTGGATGCTTAACCAACTGAGCCACCCAGGCGCCCCCTAAATCTTCTTATAACAACTGAAGGCCTATTTATTATTGTGAAATATTTTGAATGTTGCAGTATTTTGCAGATACTAAAAAGTGGAAGATGTATGAGCAGTCATGTAGGAAAAAAGTAAATATGACCTCAACAAGATAAAGCACATATATGGAAATATAAAGATATGCACAGAAAAGGGATACATCCAAATTTTTATAGTGGTCTCTAAAGTATGGATTAATAGATGGTTTTACAGCTTTCTCTGTGCTTTTCTGAATTTTCATACTTTCTTTTGAGAACATATATACATTTTAATTACACTGAATGGAGTCAGTCCTGTGTCCGACTATGTGTCAGGCACAGTCCTAGGTGCTTTTTATGTATTATTTCTAATTTCACAACAACCCTATAAGTTGGGTATTACTATTTCAGTTTTAAAATGAGGTAACTAAGGCTCAGAAGTTAAGGAACTTGCCCACTTTGTTAGTCTAAGAGCAGGGACAAAACATGGCTTTCTTTTTTCTTTTGTTTTGTTTTCCTGCCCCTCTCTCCCTCCCTCCTTCCCTTCTTCCCTTTTCTTTCCTTCCTTCCATTTTACAGTATGTGCGGAGGGCTGATGGTGTGCCAGAACTTAATCTAGTAACTAAAACTATGAGAAGTGACATGAAAGGGAAAACACAGGATGCTCTGGAAGTATGCTATAAGGCAGGGCATGTGGAGGGGATGTGGAGTTAAAGAAAGCCTCACAGAGTAAGCTATTATCTGAAAGAGTAGAGCTAAGCCTGGAAAGAAGAGGGTAAATACATTCCAGACAGAAGGAACAGCATGCTGGGAACTGAAAACTCTAGTCTTTGAGAAAGTAAGATGAATCCAGGATGATTTAATGATCCACTATCAATTCCAAGGGCTATGTGTCTATGTATGTGTGTGTGCCTGTGCGTGCGTGTGTGTGTGTGTGTGTGTGTAAATAAAACGTCCTCACCACATCTTCAGTAGGCCAAATCTTGCAAGAGTAGGAAGGAAAGAGGAGATACTAACCACTGTTCCTTCCCCTCCTTTATCCCAATTAAGGCAATTTCCCTCCCTTGCAGCCCCTTCTTTTGAAATCCTCTCCTTTTAACACTGGTTCCCATATTTTCCCATTTATTCCAAGCAGCAAGAGTCACAGCTGGGTTCAATCTCTGCACCCCCACCCCCAGTTTGGAAGAAGTATTCTAAATTTAAACCACAGGCACCAAACTAAAAATGGCTTAAAAGGGAAACAAAGTACCTTGTGCTGGGATCCTGTTAGATTTCACAGACACAAATTACCTTTTTCTAAGCATATGTAATCAAGTGATTCTTAGGTAATAACCATCTTCAAGGTCACATGAAATAAAAGTGTCTGTTTTTTAATGACCAGGGAAGAGGTTGAAGAGGGCAGGAAAAGGGTGGGGAGTTAAGTGTTGACTCATGTGAGG
This sequence comes from Panthera tigris, assembly GCF_018350195.1. Lineage (NCBI taxonomy): Eukaryota > Metazoa > Chordata > Mammalia > Carnivora > Felidae > Panthera > Panthera tigris. The sequence goes on along the minus strand of NC_056667.1, from coordinate 53,449,300 downwards.
CACATTTGGGGTTCTGAGAATGTCATCCAGCTCCAGTGCAGGCTGGATCTTTCCTTGTCCTCTTTCTGAATCAACCCCCTAGAAAAGCAAGACAGAACCAGGAGTGAGAAACCTAGCTGACAGTCCCTGCACACCCCAAGCAGCTTCCCCTTTCCAAGCTTTGGTTCCCTCCTTCCTAATCATTTTAGGGATTTGGAGGACAACCTTGATCAGTGATTCTTAAGCTCTTTTGTCCTTGACACTTCCTTTTTTGTTATTTAACATGAAAAACGTTAGTTCTTTCAAAAATTTTTATTCAAGTACAGCAGACATACTGAAAAGTGATCCAATCATGTTCAGCTTTATGAATTTTCACAAACTGAATGGACCTAAAAAAACAGTAGCCAAAATAAGGAATAGAACATTACCAGTACTGGAGTAGGGAAACACATCTGAAAAGACTGAAAAATGTGTGCTATGTGCTAGCTTGTTTGATTTTAACAGGAAATTTGAGGAAACGTGAAAAACATTTCCACAAATGGGTAATGCACCAATCACTCAGTCACCCTTCAGTTTTATGCCACATTTGAGGAGAGCTATTTATTGCCCTGACCTATTTCCTAGAACTATAAAAATGTGTATTTGAGAAGGAAGGAGTCTAGTGCACAAGTGTTCAAAAAATATGAGTGAGTGAATGAACTGAACTTGAATTCGAGAAACTGAGGACACGGGCAGCAAGATGAAGCTCATGGGTGTGGCCAGCATTGTGCATGACCCTGCATCTGGACAAGGACTTTGAAAAAAACACCTACTCAGCTATAGTAAAATATTTGAATCAGGTTTTCTAAAACTTATGGTAATGTAAGCATTCAAATTATTTTGTGAATTTTAGAATCACAGAGAACTTGGAAGGTAAGAGTTAACAATTCCAAATCATAAAATCACAAAAATATTAAACATTTGGATGGAGGACCAGACTCGGGAAAATGAAAAAGTCTTTTAGTTACACATATTCTCTGGAACAAGGCACACAAATGTATATACATTTCAGAGAAAATATGGGGAAAGAAGATACTGACACGCTTTTAAAAAGCAAGAAACTGTAACTATCAATTGCACCCACCCTTTATTATTTACAGGTGTTTAGAATATCATTGATATCTCGGGGGTTTTTTGCTCCATTGTTTTTAGTTTTTAATAGAGCCCACATTAAAATTAAACAGAACATCACCTCACGCCAGAGTGGCCAAAATGAACAAATCAGGAGACTATAGATGCTGGAGAGGATGTGGAGAAACGGGAACCCTCTTGCACTGTTGGTGGGAATGCAAACTGGTACAGCCACTCTGGAAAACAGTGTGGAGGTTCCTCAGAAAATTAAAAATAGACCTACCCTATGACCCAGCAATAGCACTGCTAGGAATTTACCCAAGGGATACGGGAGTGCTGATGCATAGGGGCATTTGTACCCCAATGTTTATAGCAGCACTCTCAACAATAGCCAAATTATGGAAAGAGCCTAAATGTCCATCAACCGATGAATGGATAAAGAAATTGTGGTTTATATATACAATGGAGTACTACGTGGCAATGAGAAAGAATGAAATATGGCCCTTTGTAGCAACGTGGATGGAACTGGAGAGTGTGATGCTAAGTGAAATAAGCCATACAGAGAAAGGCAGATACCATATGTTTTCACTCTTATGTGGATCCTGAGAAACTTAACAGAAACCCATGGGGGAGGGGAAGGGAAAAAAAAAGAGGTTAGAGTGGGAGAGAGAGCCAAAGCATAAGAGACTCTTAAAAACTGAGAACAAACTGAGGGTTGATGGGGGGTGGGAGGGAGGCGAGGGTGGGTGATGGGTATTGAGGAGGGCACCTTTTGGGATGAGCACTGGGTGTTGTATGGAAACCAATTTGACAATAAATTTCATATATTGAAAAAAAATTAAAAAATTAAAAAAATTAAAAATTAAAAAAATAAAATAAAATAAAACAGAACAGGGGCACCTGGGTGGCTCAGTTGGTTAGGCATCCAACTTCAGCTCAGGTCATGATCTCACAGTTAATGGATTTGAGCCCCGAGTCGGGCTCTGTGCTAACTGTTCGGAGCCTGGAGTCTGCTTCAGATTCTGTGTGTGTGTCTCTCTCTCTGACCCTCCCTGGTTCATGCTCTCTCTCTGTCTCAAAAATAAATAAACATTTTTTTAAAATAATAAATAAATAAAAAATAAATGAAACAGAACAAATGGTCTGGTTCAACTTTCAGCTATAACAGAGTGGAATATAGCAGACCAATAGTTCTGTTGAGGGCAATCAGAAAGCCAGATAAAATCCAAAAACATCTGTTTGAAGCAAAGGTAGAGCTACTGATCAGTCAAGATTTGAGGATCCAGATCCTGGGGAGACATGAGGCACACTGAGGTAAGCCCAGCTTTCTGAAAGCCCATTTTTCTCTGTAGGGTATTTGCCAGTTCTTGGCATGGGGCAAGAAGTTGAGAAGCCAGGCAGAGGGCAGCTGCTAAAAGGCAGAGAAGCCTGCAGAACTTTTGACATTCTTATGGGGCTGCAGCAACAAAAAAGCGGAGTTCAGGACTGAAAAGGCATATCCTCGAGAGGCTCAAAGAAGTGAACCTGACATGAGCTTTCTCCTTGAAGTATTGTTAACTGAGCTGCACAGGATAAGAGGCTCAGAAGCCAAGGAAATCAAAGGCAGAACGAGCACTTTGGGTCGTGGAGAGTATTCGGTGGACTCACAGTATCAGGAAGACAAAAAATTGAGTTTAGGACCTGCTGAGGGAAATATCTCAGGCTCTCAATCAGTACTCCCGGGGGCCTAGGAAACCCAGAAGTAGATCAAATCTTAAAAGTCTGCAAAACACACTTAGACTGAGTGCTTGATTAGATTGAGGTGATCTTTCTACTGTGGGCAAAGAATAGGGTAAACGCTCTCATAAAGGAGATGACATCATCCAGAACATCTTCATACACAATATTAGACATTTAACAAAAAATTGCAGGGGCGCCTGGGTGTCTTACTCGGCTAAGCGTCTGACCTCAGCTCTGGTCATGATCTCACAGTTCACAGGTTCCTCACAGTTTGTGGGTTCGTGACCCACGTCAAACTCCGTGCTGACAGCTCAGAGCCTGGAGCCTGCTTCGGATTCTGTGTCTCCTTTTTTTGTCCCTTCTCTACTCTCACTCTGTCTCCCCCTCTCTCTCTCTCTCAAAATGAATAAATTTTTTTTTTAAAAATTGCCAGGCATATGAAGAAAGAAAACCAAGAAAAAAACCCAGAAAATATAAACAGACTCACAAGTGACCCAAATATAGGAGTTAATAAGCATGGTCTTTACAGGGCACCTGTGTGGCTCAGTTGGTTAAGCGTCCACCTCTTGATTTTGGCTCAGGTCATGATCTCACAGTCGTGGGATAGAGCCCCAAAATAGAACAAAGAAATGAAGAATAGGAGTATAGGTAATAGAATCGGACACATATGGAAGAGAGTAAAAAGTTCTAGCATAAAAGTAATTAGAGTCCCAAAATGGGAGAAGAGAACAAAGCAGAAACAATATTTGAAAAGATAATGGCAGAGAATCATGAGAATTACAAAAAACATCAAGCACATAGATTCAAGAAGGGCTGAAGGCCCCAAGCAGGATAAACAGAAGGAAAATCATACCTAGGACAACTGCTGAAAACCAAATATATGAAGAAAAGTCTTTAAAAATTGCCAAGGAAAAATGATGCAACATCAACAGCAACAATAAAACTAATATCCAGGGCTCCCTGGGTGGCTCAGTTGGTTAAGCGTCCAAATCCTGATTTCACCTCAGGTCATGATCTTGCAGTTTCATGAGTTGGGGCTCTGCTCAATGACCATGTAGAACCTGCTTGGGATGCTCCCTCTCCCTCTCCCTCTCTCTCTGCCCTTTCCCCACTTGTGAGCGTGCTCTGTCTCTCAAAATAAATAAACTTAAAAAAAAAAAAAAAGCTAATTTTCCAATAAAGAAAGCCAGCAACAATGGAATGGCATCTTTAAAAAATTTTTCTTTAACGTTTTTTTTTTTTTTCATTTTTGAGAGACAGAGAGAGACAGAGTATGAATGGGGGAAGGGCAGAGAGACAGGCAGACAGAATCTGAAGCAGGCTCCAGGCTCCGAGCTGTCAGCCCGATGTGGGGCTCGAACTCACAAATTGCGAGATCATGACCTGAAGTTGGACACTTAACAGACTGAGCCACCCAGGCGCCCTGGAATGGAATCTTTAAAGTGCTGGGGATGAAGGGGAGGATCTTTTTCCCCAGAATTCTATACATCCATTGAAATTATCTTCAAAAGTAAAGGCAAAACTAATCATTTCCAGACCAAAAAACTAAGAATATTCTTTTATTCCAGATATGCATTACAAGGAATACTAAAAGAAATGTTTTTTATTTGTTTGTTTGTTTGTTTGTTATACAGAGGAAAAAGATACCAGAGGAAAAATACTGCACTAATGAAAAGCAATGGCTAGGGTAAATATGTGAGTAAATCTCAATGGAGAGTGACTAAAAAACAATATGCCTCATGGAGGATTAAATATATATATGTATATATGTATATATGTATATAAATATACATACATAAATATATATAATTAAAATTGATTATAATAAAGACACAAGAGGCAGAAGGGGAGGGGGTATTGAGAAGGGAAGACAGGGTAAATAGAGTTAAAGTATCCTCAGAGCCTACCTTTGTCTGGAATGTGATTAAGTAAAAGTGGGATTGGACTAATCACATATACGCAAAAAGTAAAATAGAAATAAATGGGTAACATGCTAGCAGAGGGGAAAAAGGGAAAGTTAAAATAAGGCTTGATCAATCCAAAAGAAAGCAAAAGGAAAAAAAATGGTACATAAAAACAGATGGGACACAAATAGAAACAAATAGTGACACAGTAGCCATATAAACCTTAATATATCAATAATTACATTAGATGGTTTAAATAATTGAACTAAACTGTCAGACTGGAGTTTTAAAAATTCATTTATACGCTGCTTACAAAAGATGCAGATTAAACACAAATGCAAATAAATTGAAGTGTAAAGATGAAAAAAGATCTACAAAGTCGCCTGGGTGGCTCAGTCGGTTAAGCATTTGACTCTTGATTTCGGCTCAGGTCATGATCACAGGGACATGGGATCAAGCCTCACATTGGGCTCCACGCTGAGCATGGAGTCTGCTTAAGATTCTCTCTCTCTCCCTCTCTCTCTGTCCCTCCCCTGTGTATGCATGTGCGCACATGTGCGCATGCTCTTTCTCTCAAAAGAAAGAAAAAAAGAAAACAAAAAACATATACCATATTATATATATATGTATATATAGCCCAAAAAAACTGGATGGCTCCATTAATATTAGAAAGATACACTTTAACATAGGAAGCATTACTAGATATGAGAGACATTTCACAATAAATATACAACAATTCTAAATGTATATGGTACACACTTAAAATCACAGCCTCAAAGTTACATAAAGCAAAAGTGAGCAAATATAAAAAGAGAAACAGGCAAATCCAAAGTCATAATGGGACAGTTTAATCTCTCTCAACAAACAGAATGAGAGAAAAAAAAAGGATACATAAGATCTGTGCTATAAGATTTTAAAATTGACACAATTGACATATACAGAACATGGAACCAAATAACCTCAATGTGCACATTTTTTTAAAGTAGACATGTAACATACATATATAAAGTTGACAATATACAGGGCCCAAAGCAAGTTGCAACAGATTTCAAAGGACTAACATCATCCAAAGTATGTTCTCTGACCACAGGTAAACTAAGGTAGAAACAAATAGCAAAGAAAAAAAAAAAAAAAACAAAAAAACTAGAAACTCCACAAGTGCTTGGTAATGAAGAAGTACATTTCTAGGTGGGTGGGGGATGCATGAAATAGGTGACGGGGATTAAGGAAGGCACTTCTGATGAGCACTGGGTGATGTATAGAATTGTTGAATCACTATATTGTACACCTGAAACCAATATAGCACTGTATGTTAACTAACTGGAATTAAGATAAATAAATAATTTTTTAAAAAAAGAAGTACATTTATACATGACCCTGTGTGTCAAAAAAAAAAAAAAACACAATGGAAATTAGAAAATATTTTAAACTTAAACAATATAAATTTAAATAATACAAAAATTATAAAATATTTTAAACTAAATGACAATAAAAACATGATATAACAAAACTAACAGCATGCAGCTAAAGCTATTTAGAGAAAAAACAAAACACTTAAATGAAAATATTTTTTAGAAGAAAACTGATAATCAGAGATGTAAAACTCTATCTTAAGAAACTGGAAAAAATTTCAGAAAATTGGAATCAAAGAGTGTAAAAGTAAATAATAATGGTACAAGTAAGAAATGAGATAGAAAACAAATGTATAATATAAAAGAACAACCAAATTAAAAATACTAGCTTTTTGCCAAGATAAATAAAATTCACAAAACGTTGGCCATATGCATCAAAAAAAATGAGAACTACAAGTATAAAGAACAGAGAGATGGGAATGCAAGCTGGTGCAGCCACTCTGGAAAACAGTATGGAGGTTCCTCAAAAAACTAGAATAGAACTACCCTACGACCCAGAAATTGCACTACTAGGCATTTATCCAAGGGATACAGGTGTGCTGTTTCGAAGGGACACATGCACCTCCATGTTTACAGCAGCACTATCAACAACAGCCTAAGTATGGAAAGAGCCCATTACTCGGCAATCAAAAAGAATGAGATCTTGCCATTTGCAACTACGTGGATGGAACTGGAGGGTATTATCCTAAGTGAAATTAGTCAGAGAAAGACAAAAATCATATGACTTCACTCATATGAGGACTTTAAGACACAAAACAGATGAACATAAGGGAAGGGAAACAAAAAGAATATAAAAACAGGGAGGGGGACAAAACAGAAGAGACTCATAAATATGGAGAACAAACTGAGGGTTACAGGAGGGGTTGTGAGAGGGGGGGTGGGATAAATGGGTAAGGGACACTAAGGAATCTACTCCTGAAATCATTGTTCCACTATATGCTAACTAATTTGGATGTAAATTTAAAAAAATAAAAAATAAAAATAAAAAAGAACAGAGAGAAATACTGACATCAACCAAAAAATAGGAATAAACCACATAACCTACAAATATTAAGATCTTAAGAGGATATAAAGAAAGCCTTTTACCAATAAATTTGAAAATTCAGATAAAATGGACAAATTCCTAGAAAAACACAACTTACACAAAAAGAAATAGAAAATCTGAATAAATATATATCTATTAAAATAAATGAATCCATATTTTAAAACCTTCCTACAACAAAATTTCCAGCCCCATATGGTTTCACCAGTAAATTCTTCCAGACATGTAAATAATAATGCCATCTTACAAAACCATTCCAGACAACAGAATAAAGAGGAAACATCTCCCAACTTGTTTTATAAGGTCAGCAAAATCTTGATGTCCAAACCTGGCAAGGGGCCACAACAATAGAAAACTGCAGATTAATCTCTCTTGTGAACAAAAATATTCCTCAATAAAATATTAGCAAGTCAAATCCAGCAATATGAACAAAGGATAACATATCACAACTAAGCTGAGCAAAGTCAATTTAATACTCAAAAAAGAAATCAACATAGGGGCACCTGGGTGGCTCAGTCCATTGAGCATTAACTCTTGATTTTGGCTCAGGTCATGATCTCGAGGTTTGTGAGATAGAGCCCCAAGTCAGGCTCTGTGCTGATATCCTAGAGCCTGCTTGGGATTCTCTCTCTCCCTCTTTCTCTCTGCCCCTCCCCCCATTCATGCTCGCTCTCTCTCTCTCTCTCTCTCTTCCTCTCTCTCTCTCTCTCTCAAAATAAATAAACAAAAAACAGGTAATTCATACTAACAAAATAGGACAATCATATGATATCACAACACAAAAAACTTTTGATAAAATTCATGATAAAAATTTAGCATACTAAGAATAGAAGATAACTTTCCTAATCTGAATTTTAAAAATGCCCAAGTGGGACACCTGGGTGGCTCAGTCAGTTAAGCATCTGCCTTTGGCTCAAGTCACGATCTCGCAGTTGGTGAGTTCGAGCCCCGCATTGGGCTCTGTGCTGACAGCTCAGAGCCTGGAGCCTGCTTTGGAATCTGTGTCTCCCTCTCTCTCTCTGCCACCACCCCCCCCCCAAAAATAAACAAACAGAAAAAAAAAAGTTCCTAGGTAAATCCTGCATCAAATATTGTATTTAAGTAATGGTCAAATATTGATAGCTTTTCCTCTGAGATGAGGAACAAAATAAGGATAATCACCATCACCACTTCTATTCAATATAGTGAGAGAGACCCTAGCTAGTGCAATAATGCAAGTGATGAAAAGTCTAAGGATTGGAAAGGAAGAAATGAAATTGTCATTATTCACAGAAATACAACTGCCTGTAAAAATCTAAAAACTATTAAAATTAATACGTGAATTAGGCAAGGCCACTGAAATAAGGTCAACAAATAAAAATCAGCTATATTTCTCAACAACAAGCAATAGAGAATAAAATTTTAAATTTTTTTTTTTCAACGTTTTTTTATTTATTTTTGGGACAGAGAGAGACAGAGCATGAACGGGGGAGGGGCAGAGAGAGAGGGAGACACAGAATCGGAAACAGGCTCCAGGCTCCGAGCCATCAACCCAGAGCCTGACGCGGGGCTCGAACTCACAGACCGCGAGATCGTGACCTGGCTGAAGTCGGACGCTTAACCGACTGCGCCACCCAGGCGCCCCGAGAATAAAATTTTAAAATACCAGTTACAGTAGCATAAATAAAAGCAATTACCAGTGACATCATTTCTAAGAAGACTTATGACATCTATATCCCAGTATTTCTGCCATAAAGAGGGAAGTTTATGCTCAGCTCAATCCCATTGTGGTAGATTGTTCTAATTTTTTTAAGGAACCAGAAATATAGAATTGAATATATAATCTTCAAAAGTTGTAATGTTGGCTCAAATTCTTTAAAATCATTGAGGTCAAAATAAAGTCATTTTATATAGTCTGAATAACACAAATATATGTAGATATAAAAATATTTTGTATTTCCCTGTGTAGTATCTCAAAATGAAACTGAAATTAAACAAAATTAAACAAAAATATATATAATACACAAAATTAAAAATATATATAATATGCCAACTATAATGTAAGAGAAGTAAAAGAAACGTTATTTATAATAAAACAGGGGTGTCTGGGTGGCTCAGTCGGTTAAGCGTCCAACTCTTAGTTCCAGCTCTGGTCATGTGAGCCCCACATCAGACTCTGCGCTGATAGTGCGGAGCCTGCTTGGGAGTCTCTCAGTCTCTCTCTGTCTCTCTCTGTCTGTCCCTTGCTCTCTGCCCCTCTGCCCCTCCCCCACTTGTGCACTCTCTCAAAAATAAATAAACTCAAAAAAAAAAAAAACGCCAAATGGATTTCAATATGCAAATGCTCAAGCAGTACTATATTAGAATATATAATAACGTAGTCACATACGTGTACTTCTATGTAGACTGAACGAGACAGGTGCGTTCTACTGGTTTCTCAAATACAAGCAGCATTGCTTTGGGTAAGTAGTTTTTCTGAACAAAATTAAGCATAATCTCTCCTCAATTTACACAGCATTTGTAATCCTGGAAATTTCAGTGTATATATATTTCAGAGTAAAACCAGTGCATGTTCTAGGCTTAGAAAAGTATAGAGGGTTTTCACTTACCTGTTCAGCAAAACATTCGAAAGTCGCACAGGACACAGGATAATTGGTCACTGAATGCAACAGTCCGGAGCATTGCAGGACATCTACCACATTTCTGGTTTCTTCCCAATGAATGCTTCTAGAGCCCCTATTTACTTCCAGTGTGTCCCCCAGAAAGCAGTACTGTGCCCATTTGAAAACCACTGGTAGAGACCAGCCTTAAAACCCAGTTTTATCACATGCTAGCCCTGAAAACCAAGAAATCAGTCAACCATTTACAAATCATCCCAGCCAACATATCATTTCTCCAACCTACCCAAGTCACAAGCAGCAATGACAAAAATCCCTGAAGGAATCTGAGTTTCCTCTAAAAGTATCAACAGAGTCATAGTGGTTAAGAAAAGTCACAACATTTTTTGATTTCCTTACACTTACTGTATTTGGATTATAGACTGAGGGGATGTACACCACAGTCTTCTTAATATTTAGCACCCAGAAGTCTAGGTCTGTCCATATTCAAACACTCAATCAGATTTTATAATAACTTTCACTGAAAAATCAGATTCTTTCAAGAACTGCCCGCATAGACAATGCTCTAGACAATGCTGTACACCTGGTTTTACCACATTAAAATGTTATATATAACTTCATTTGCTCCAAAAATGCCATGCTTGTTATTCTGAGATAAAATATGGAAAAATAACAAAGTTTAAAAGAACTTTTTGCCCTAAACTCTTGGAGAAAAAAAAATTTTCCCAACCAAATTTTCAAACTCTCCCCTCCTATTCCTTCATATCACTACTTTTAAAACCTTGTTGCATAAAATACTCAGAGAACTGACTAAAAATAAAAGGGAAATTTCAAGCTGACTTGGAACGCCTATTTTCCAAATAAACACAATCCAGAAAATTAGTCAAAAGCCATCATTTTTCACGGCTCTCCTATGCCTTTTTATAGTAAGTAAGTTAATTCTAATAATAGACGACGTTGAAAATGTTATTAGTAAGTATGCAATTTCACCATGTGACTTATGCTCAAGCCCTTGACTACCACGTGAATGATTCGGGAGGTAAAATTATCTGGGTTTGAATCCTAAGTCTGCTACTTACTATGTGTTCCTCTACAAAATTCTTAATCCATTTCTTTACATGTACAATACCCCCTGCCTTACAGCGTTGTGACAATAAAGCACCTCACAGAGAGCTTTTCACATACTAGTTGTTCATCAAATAGCAGCTATGGTTATTATTATTAACTGTCAAGTTTGCCAATATCTACTTATTAATGCATTCAACTATTTTCTTCTTAGGTGCCTCGTACATAATATTTTCTTTTGGCTTACAAACCATTTTGAGATATGCAGGGCAAATGTTATACAATACCTTTTGTATTTAAAAGCCTCACTGAACCGTCTTAAGACAAGATGTCCCAAAAGAGAAGAAAGAAAGGCATTTGTTAAATCCCAACTCCGCATTTACTGAACATTAGTCATGTGAGGATAGCTTATAAAAATTCAGTTTCTGCCTACCAATATCTGGATAATTTATTTTCCCCTGACAATCTCTTCAGATTTTATCTGATTCTTTGTTTTCAGTCTTCCGAAACAATTCACAACATTGTAATAGTTTTTCTGCGGTATTTTCAGCATAAACACTAATTTTTAGATATTTACGTTTCATATTCAGGTCACCAACTGGTACTCTGGAACCTACAAATAGCTCTCATGGTCTGGTTACCATGGTCACACCTTTTCCTCACGACCCGGCACAGATGCCACGCACACGCACACACACGCACGCACACGCACACGCACGCATGCGCATGGCCACCTCTCGCTGTATACTCAGCTGGTGTCTGTCAACACACACCTATTTCCCGGCCCTGGAAAGATTCTATGATCATTAATAAATTGGCTTGGAAGGGTCTTGGGAGACCTTAAAAAAACAATCATTCTGAACCTGTTGGACTTTCTGAAAATCTGAGGAGAACTCTTGACGTTCTCCTCAAACATAAACAAAATGGGCATGCATATAAGACTGCATTTCACAGACTCCCGGAAAACCACGTTAATACGCTGTGCTGTATTTCAGCGTTTCTCAAACTCTCGGCTGGGATTCACAGTAAGAAACAGACCTGATATCAAGGCAGCCCATACCTACATACATAAACAAGCACAGAATCTAAAACAAGTTTCAGAAAACAGTGTTTACCCTCACTGGGTGCAGTGGTGTCTGATACCTTCTGTGCTACGTCATCTTTCTAAAATGCTGCTGGAGACTCACTAGATTCTTTTCTTACCACCCACAATCGTAAGAGCAGTGATCCAGTCTAACATTTCTTCATTTTAGAAATAAGGAAACTAAGATCCAAAGAAACAAAGGGTCTTGTTTTGGTCACTAATGTGTTTGGTCACTAGTGTTTGGTCACTAATAAGTTAGGTGGTACAAGCCCGAACCTAACTATCCTCAAAGCTCTTTCCAAAACAAAGGGAAACAAAAATTCTAAATACCACCTCCCCTCAAAAAGCAGCGAGAGACGTGAACCTTAAAACACGTTGACACGCTGAGAAACTGAGTGTTAAAATTCCAAACCATGCTGAATATTAGCCTCATCCTGAGCGTCCAATTGAGGCAGTCTTAACTTTTCTAAAACATGAGCATGGCCTAGCATGACATGGCATATAAGCAATTTTTTTTTTCTTTCCAAAAACCCTTTCTCTGGCCACTGACTGAAATCAACACAGGGGAAGCCAACACTCTCAAGTTCATTTGAAATACTTTAATTACATAGGCACAGGTTTTATTTGTTCACCAGAGGCTGGCTTAGGAAACGGCAGTGGAGAGGCCCTCTTTCCACTGGCCAGGCCCATGCTTACATAGCTCTTTTCCCTCACCTACAGCTGCTTAATTAAAATTTGAACATCAAAACCACACAGATCAATACATGGATGTAAATGATCCAGAGCCTATTAGATGTTGATAACTACCAACACCAGCTACTCCTGGCTCTTTTAAAGCTTCACTACAGAAAGTAGCATTGCTTGGAGACTTCATTACAGTTTAGTGGATTAAAATGCCAGTCTCCTCACTGGCCTCAGGCTGTTTATGGCTTTTTTTTTTTTCCTTTTCATTTTTTGGTGTGTAATAAACATCACTGGCCACCACACGGTAAGAATCTTGTAACAAGCCAGAGAGCAGCTGGGAACTGGTCTGGGGAAGCCCAAGCCGGGCGGCCCTGCGTACAGGAAGGAAAAGGCTGGGGGCATGTGTCGTCTCCCCCGTCACCCAAACAACTTCGCGTGGGAGAGAGACCCAGTGGAAGCAAGTAACCTCCCCGGGGCGCGGCATGCCAGACTCCACCTGCGCACCCCAGCCCGGGTGCCCAAGGGCAAAATGCTGGGGCCTCCTTAACGCAGAGCGCACAGGGAAAACAGAGTAGGGTGCTAACTGCTGCGCAGTGGCTCCGGTGCGAAAAAACCGACAGCCCGCGGGGGGGGGGGGGGGTGGCAAAGGGAGGACGGCAAACCCTAAAATTAGCGCTCGGGAAGCAGGGGTTGGGTACGGTGGCGCGGAGATGGCGTCCTCTGCTGCGGCGGCTTCCCAGGAGCTTTCCTGGAAGGGAGGCGGGGGGAAGGGGGGTGTGCTTCCCCAGGAGCCTGGCCCCTCTGCGCCTTCCACCGGCACCCGGACAAGGAGCAGGAGCAACGCAGCATGAAGGAAGGGCTCCCTCCGGGAACAGGGTCTGGGAACACGTGGAGCCTCCGGAGACCTTGGGGTCTATCGCTCCTCCCCCAACTGCGGCAGAAAATTTAAGGAGCCTCGGAATTTAAAACATCAGAATCCTCCAGAATCCCTGTTGTTGAACTAAAAAATTGGTTGGCTCATTTTAGTGAGCCCTGCCCTTCCCTGAGTTTTCATTTAAATCCTTTTCTCTCTCCCTCCATGGCTCAGACAGAATTAGAGTGAAGGGCTGGAGGGTAGGGGGTAAGGTACCAGGGACGTCTCTAGGCTGGAGGCTGGAGGGGTGGGGGTAGTTTGCATCCGAATATCTCTGCAAGATAAACAGTTCTGAAGGTCAATGATGGCTCTCCGTTGGGTCCTCCCTAAAGGATTGACGTTAAGGAATTATCTGTCAACGTTTTTCTTGTGAACCCAAACTGCAGAAGTCCGAAGTATTTCAGATATTCCAATTGCAATAATGCATCGAAAGCCTACATATTAATTAACTATTGTGAACTCTCCCAAAATAAAATTGTCAAAATCCTGGGAGCTATTATAAGAAAATCTGTGAAATGGAAGTATCTGTAACTCAGCCAGGATTAAATGAAGAATGCAAAAATATTGTTCTATTTGGTAGCACAAATATGGAAAACTGAATGACACAATATTTGGAAACTAAAAGCCAGTCATTAAAAAAAAAAAAGTCATGTTTATTATATAACTAGAATTTTAAACTAACATATACACAGTAATTTATAGTCAGCCATTAATACAAACTAAATATATCTGTGGAGTGACATCTCATCCCTAGCATCTTTTAGCCTCCCCTCTGCAGTTGACCCCTTACC